>NW_028091847.1:0-713306 GCF_014824575.4 Sturnira hondurensis | reverse complement strand
AAATAGTGTCCTGAATTGTGCTTCTGAGAGGCTGGCAATTTCTTGGTCGCTTAGAGTTATTGGCTCTGGGACTTTGAGTTCTTCTTGTGCCATCTTTCGGGTTGTTTGTGCCTGTTCCATAGCAGGATCAGAGCCCTAAAGTGTTCACTAGAACAGGGCAACTCAGTCGCTGGGTTGTGACGTTGTAGGTGGGGGCGGGGTCAAAGAGGGACAATGGCTCTCACGGGTGCTGAAGGGCAACTAAGTCGCTGGGTTGTGACGCTGTAGGTGGGGGCGGGGTCAAAGAGGGACTCTGGCGTCCCGTCTGCCGCCTACCACCCTGGCCCTCACCGGTGCCTAACGGCAACTAAGTCGCTGAGTTGTGACGCTGTATGTGGGTGCAGGGTCAAAGAGGGACTATGGTGTCCTGTCCGCCGCCTGCCGCCACAGCCCTCACCGGTGCCGCAGTTGCTGCCGTCACCGGGCCCACGCGTTTCGTCCCACTGGACTCGAGTGTGCCACCGCCCTCAGCCCTCGCCCCCTGGGGCCTGCGTGGTCTATCTCACTGTGCGCGCATATGCGCCCGCGGTCTGCCCCGCACCCCAACTGGTTCCCGTCTGCCTGCGCGCCTGGGTCGGGGCCCTGTCCTGCCCTACCCTGCTTGCTGCTGGCTCCGCCCCTCTTACCGTCCCCGTTGAACGGTTAGATGTAGTCGGACTTCCGTATAATTCAATTTTCTGTCCTTTGGTTGTGTCTTTGTTTCTCCAAACCTTTGTTGTATTCAAACTTGGTTGTGGGAGAAGGCACAGTGTTTCCACCTATGCCTCCATCTTGGCGGAAGTCCCAAAGCTTTCATTTAGAATGGAAGTGCAGATAAAGTGCTTACCAGGCAAGGTAAAACTGAAGGAGTTCATCACCACTAAGCCCTTATTATATGAAATGTTAGAGGGACTTATCTAAGAAAAAGAAGATTAAAAGAATGAACAGTGAAAGGACAGCAAACTCACAGTTATTAACAACCACACCTAAAACAAAAGCAAACTAAGAGGACAGCTAGATCAGAAGCGGAACCATAGAAATGGAGATTTCATGGAGGGTTAGCAACAGGGGCGTGGGAGGAGGAGAAGGGGGGAGAAGGTGCAGAGAATAAGTAGCATAGACGGTAGGTAGAAGGTAGGGGGGAGGGCAAGAATAGTATGGGAAATATAGAATCTAAAGAACTTGTGACACATGGACATGAACTAAAGGGGGGGAAGGGGGGAGAGGGTGTGCAGGATAGAGGGGAATGAAGGGGGGGAAATGGGACAACTAATGGCATAATCAATAAAATATATTTTAAAAAAGGAAAAGAAATTTGTAATAGCAAGTTTTTTGTGGAGGGAGGAAAGCCTTTTCAATTTGTGCAATGTTTATATAGTGATCATTTAAAATAAATAAAATTAAAAACCAAAATAATTTATTATTGGAATAAAGACTTTATGTGCAGTGCTAGCCATAATATGGGGGAAAAACACACAGCCTACACGTCCATATTAAGATACTTAAGAGAAGCAATAGTGTATGTATATATATAGATTTATTGTTTTATAAGGAACTGGCTCACACAATTATGGATGCTAACAAGTCCCAAGATCTCCAGGGTGAGTCAGCAAGCTGGAGACCCAGGAAGGGCCAATGTTTCCATTTGAATCCAAAGGCAGGAAAAAAACTGTGTCCCAGTCAGAATGCAGTCAGACCAAAGGCATTCTCTCTGCCTCTCTGTTAGAAAGAATTCTGTCTCTGAGGGTAAGGTCAGCCTTTTAGTTCTATTTGGCCCTTCACCAGACTGGATGAGGGCCACCCACATTCAAGGGGGCAATCTGCTTTACTCTGTCTACCCATCAAAATGTTAACCTGGCCCAATCACAACAACACTTAGAATAATGTTTGAACAAATAGCTGGGTATACCACAGTCCACAATATTGACACATACAACTAATCATCATAATAGCACACCATAGCATAAGGGAATATAAGGCAGCCATTAAAGTGTTAATTTTGAAGGCTAGAGAAAATGGACATGGTCAGAAACTAAGTGGAAAAATAAAGCTTGAATCACTAGATTCTGTCTACAAGTGCAACTGTAAAATCGTGTATACATGGATAAGGAATGGAAGGGAATAGGAAGAAATAAAAACAATGTTTGTGCTAAACTGATGATGTTGTGGGAAAGACATTTCCCTACATTTTTCCTTTAATTTTTAATTCTAGATATAGGGCTTATAAGAAGATGGAGCCAATAATAAGAAACAGTGCCTGACATATTTTCTGCACTCAGTAATTACTGAATGAATGAATGATAGCTACTGTCTTTCATTGGGTTCCCAGAAGGAGGCCAGGAGACAAAGATTTGAGTGCAAGCAGTTTATTTGAGAGGTGATCACTGGTAGGAGTGGGGGAAAGGGAGGCAGGGAAGGGAAAGATGCCAATATCAGGTGTTATAATGGGAAGGTACCACTTGGAGGTGACAGAGGCACAATCCACTGGAGAGCTCTGACAAAATACATAGAACATACAATAGGCTTCAGTTTGTCTCACTTAGAGGATAAGAAAGAAGGAGTTTTACTCTACCAACTTCCATTCATCAAGAGGACTGCACCTGAGGACATCACCTCCTTGGCATTTCCAGCCTGCCCTAATCAAGGGCTGATCATACTTCTGTGGCTGGAGAAAGCCCTTGGGCAGAGAGGCCCAGGTGCTTGCAGTGAGGAACTGTTGGTTATATGGGCACAATGAGCGCCACAGGCCTGCGGGTAATAAGGACACTGAGGGCACCTGTCATGTTTGCTGTTATTGAACACCTGCTGTGATTCAGGCGTTCAGAGAACATAGTCTCTAATCCCCACAACAGTGTCATGGAGTCAGCATTATTAGTTCCATGTTTCAGGTGAAGACACTGAAGCTTGGGGAGGTTGTAACTTGCCTGGAGTCATGCAGGACAAGTCACAGAGTCAAGTACTTGAAACTGCAAGCCTAAGTTGTTTTGGGGTTTTTTTCACTACCTTTTGCTGCCTCCTAGTAAACTCAGAACTGGAAACTTCCTTGGTACGCTCAGCAAAAAAAGTAAAATGATGACGTTTTAAAGGTAACAATTCAGTAAGATCAGCAATGAAACACCACAACATGGGTCCAATCGTGCAATCAGTAAGTATCAAAATCTTTAAAAGAAAGGAAATCAGCATGGGAAGGAGGGTGTCTGCTCTGGTGGGAGCACCAATAGCAGCTAAGACTCAGGCCAGGCTAAGCCCACATTTACCACTTTCCCAGAGATTAAAGAAGAAATTACAACTGTGGAAGGAAATTTATAGGTGCTTTATAAAGATAGATCTGCCTTTGCCACCCCCCACCCCAAACATCCTTCAGCTGCCTTCAGTATAATTCCCTTAGTAGGGCATACAGGTGCTTTCAGACTTGGCCCCTGCCAACTTCCCCATGCTCATCTCCTACAACGCACTCACAGTCGCAGAAAACCACTCGCAGTCCCCAAATCCGCCCAGCTCTGTCAGAGCCCTGAGCACATGTCAGGACTGTTCCTACTTACCCAGACTTCTCTTTTCTCCTTTTCTACCTGGCCAATTTCTTTTCATTGTTCAAGCTTAGTCACTAGCTACTGTAATGAAGTTTTCCAATCTTTTAAAAACCGTAAAAACCATATCCCTAAGTGATATGCATATCATTTAGGAGTGTACATATATATTGATTAAATAAATTGATTAAAATTGATCAGTAGTATAAAATGATGAAGAGAAGAATATAGCAGCAAGTTCAAGTTTAACTACTGGACATAATGATTAGTTGACCAGGTTATGTGCAGCTTTATTAAGACCTGCACTAGTCTTTCTGTCCATTATCCACATCATCAAAGTTGGAGGCTTGGGATTGGGGAGAGACCAACACGGGTTGCAGCTTGTTGCTGCTCTTCCTAATTGTCAGCCTCTCTGCCTTCAGGCCCAGCACCAGATGCAGAGACAGCTGATTCCATCAGCTGCTCAACCAGCTCTCCTATTATGTCAGGTCTAAGTCCTAAAATAAACCTCTTCTGTCATCCAAAATTGTTCTGCTTTCCATATCGAACCCTGAAGGCCCTCTCCTGTTTCTTTTTTTTTCTCCCAGCAATTCATTTATCCTGCATAATTTTTCAGTCTAGATTTAGGATTTTGCTGATTGTGTCCCTGTAGCATTGCTTACCCTGTTCCTCTGTCCCTTTTATTTCCTGTAAACCGGTAGTTAGATCTGGAGGCTCGATCAGATCGAGGTTTGATTTGGGGGAAGGGAAGGGGCCAGATGTAAACAGCAGTTGTGTATATCTATCAGGAGGCAAATAATGTTCGGTTGTCTCCATGATGTTAACAGTCATTGGTGATCAATACAGAGATCCATTATTCTTTGTTGTTTGCAGAATGGCAGTATTATATATATCATTCTTTTTTTTTAAGATTTTATTTATTTATTTATTTATTTATCTTTAGAGGGGAAGGAGAAAGGGAGAGAAACATCAATGTATGGTTGCCTTTCATGCGTCCCCTGCTGGTAGTTGGCCTGCAAGGAACCGGCTTGCAACCCAGGCATGTGCCCTGACTGGGAATTGAACTGTGATCCTGTGGTTCGAAGGCCCGCGCTCAAACCACTGAGCTACACCAGCCAGGGCTTATATATATCATTCTTCATTTATTAGCTGAAATACTTCTATAAAGAGAAACTTCTTGTCAACTGTTCGTTTACTCCAAGGTACAATTCATAATAGAAAAGTAGGATAAATGCTTGCTTTTTTTCCCCTTTTAATTACCAGAGTTCAAAATAATGATTTAGTTTCCTAGCAACTTCAAAAGGCTACTAGTAAGCTTTTTTGTTTTTTTTCAAGGATTATTATGAACCTTTGAACATATTTCAGGTATTTTAAATAATTGCATTATTCTTATGTACCTTTTTGGGCAATTGTCCCATTTTGGGGCAGTGGATGCCTCTTCAGATTGGTTCTTGGGCCATTTTAACATACCCTTGTAGCTTCTAATGGCTTCCCTATTTTCTGACATGTTTCAGGTTCAATTTACATATTTCCTGCCCCAGATATGGAATCAATCCTTTCTCTGGGTAGGGTGCTCACTGATGCTCGACTGGGCTGCGTTTCAAGGCCATTTCAATAAATACAACGAGGAAATACTTTTTATTAACTGATAAAATACATCATGAGTTTATAGTGATATTTCCAATTCAACTTCAGGGTTACAGGATTTTTACTGAACCTCATCTATCTTAGTCTATTTCTACTTTTTTCCTCAACACTGAAAAACCAATGTAATCATTCTTTTGCTTTATCCCACAAGGCACACACCACAATCTTAGAATAACAGGACTGACACTAACACAAACATGGTAATTACTGAAAACAGTTTAAGATTTTTTTCCATTTTTTTTTTGTCCTTAGGGCACATCTCACCAAGAATATGCAATCAAATTATAACATTTTAAACTCATTTGAAACAATTCATATTTGTATGGTTATGCCACCAACTCAATATACAGTTAGGTTTATTTATTTAATTTTGCTTTTGATTTTTAGGGGTTGCTTTTCAAAATTACACATTTTATGATTATATAAAGTGTTTATATGCGGGCCTGCGAACCACACGATCGCGGTTCGATTCCCAGTCAGGGCACATGCCTGGGTTGCAGGCCAGTTCCCAGAAGTGGACTTACGAGAAGCAACCATACATTGATATTTCTCTCCTTCTCTCCTTCCCTTCCCCTCTAAAGATAAATAAATAAATAAATGATTTTAAATAAATAAAGTGTTTATTTTATTTATTTATTTATTTTTAGAGAGGAAGGGAAGGAGAGGAGAGAATATCAATGTATGGTTGCCTCTCATGAGTCCCCTGCTGGGAACTGGCCTGCAACCCAGGCATGTGCCCTGACTGGGAATCGAACTGTGATTGTGTGGTTCACAGGCCCGCACTCAATCCACTGAGCTACACCAGCCAGGGTATTAAATAAAGTGTTTATATGACCCCATAGTCAAGTGGATCAAACAAGATATATTCAGAGTTTTAGCTTCTGTCCATGTTTCTTCTAGCTTTTCCTTCCCTGTACTGTACCATACACACTTCTTTGTTGCTTTTTTCACCCCCTAATATGTCTGGTGAATCACTCTACAGTAACATATAAATGTAGTCCTTATGTCCTTTTACACCTCATGGTATTCCATTGAATGTATATACAGTTAATCCCGCCAGTTCCACCTTGATGGATATTCTTTTTTAAGTATATTTTAATGATTATGTCCTTACAGTTGTCCCAATTTTTTCTCCCCTTTATCCCCCCTCCACCCTGCACTCCTCCACCTTCCTGCATTCCCCTCCCTTAGTTCATGTCCATGGGTTGTACATATAAGATCTTTAGCTTCTCTCTTTCTTATACTATTCTTAACCTCCCCATCTATTTTATGCCTATCAATTACCCTTCTTATTCCCTGTAACTTCCCCCTTCCCACCAGTAACCCTCCTTGTGACCTCCATTTCTGTGATTCTGTTACTGTTCTATTGTTTGCTTAGTTTTTGTTTTTGTTTTTTAGATTCAGATGTTGATAGTTATGAGTTTATTGTCAGATATTCTACTGATTTATATCCTATATTGGGTTCTCACTCATCTTTTTAATAAATAATTAAATAACTGACCTTTAAAAATAGTTGGCTAAAATATTGGAACTATATGTAATCAAGTTTGTTGGTTGTCTTCAGGGAAAGCAGTAAACAGGTTATATGGAACTAGAAACAAGATTCTGGTTTGAGACATTTTTCAAATCCAAATATAATGTTATTGTATTACTTATTTGAAATTTATCTGTATTATATTTAAATATTGATAGCATCTAATACAAACTGTATTAGACTTTTTTCTCATGCATAGCAAGAACATATTATTTTGTGAAATCTTTATTTCTTATATGTATTTCATTAGGTCACAATGTAAAATGTATTTCTTATTGTGAGTCACAGTCAAAAAGGCACACAATTAAAAGAGGATGAAATATTCGTAAGCATTGATGATCAAGGTGGCTTTAAAAAAAACTCCTCAACCTTTACTTTTCTGAAGAAAGAGGCACCAACACTTCCAGTCCGAGAGGTGTGTCTGTGTTCCGGCTCCAGACTTGGTATCCTCACGTCAGCCCTTCCAGCCTGCACGATCCTGTGCACTCCTCCCTGCCCTACACTTGGACAGCCTGGCTGTGGCAGCCTCTTGACATCACTATCCTTGTCACCTATGTCATCTCATCATCCCTGTAGCTGATGAAGCGAAGGAAGGCCCTCTCCCTCAAGGTTTAACGGCCAGTAAGGCACCACAGTCCCACCGCTTTGTTTCTTTTAGCATGTTAACTAGTAATAACTGCTTATTAAACCATTCATCTCCCCATCCTTAAAACTATTGTCTCAAAGATGTTCTCCACTGCCTACTGCCATATCTTTCTCTGATCCTTCACAGTCAAATATCATTATCTCTACGTTTTCACCCTCGTTCATTTAACAGCCCACTACATTCACTTTGCTCCCACGATCCTTCCTTAATGAACACCTGCCATGGTCACCACATCAGTGTAGTTGTCAAATTCTGTGACGTTATGGAGTTGTCAGCCAACCTGAATGCTCTCGGCAGCTCTGGCATCGTTGACCACCCTCTTCTTTGAACCCTTCTCGTGCCTGGGCTTCTGTAATAACATTCTACTTTTCTCTGGCAATTCTTTCTGAGTCTCCTTTTCATGCCTATTAGATGTGAGTCTGCCCTGTTTAATATAGCTTATTAAATACAGCTTTCAAATACAGCTTATTAAATATAGCTTTCAAATACAGAGGGGATACATACTTGCTGGAACAAGTCGATAAACAGATGTGTATATAGGAAAGCTAACTATATCCTTTTCTGTATTTAGAACTAATTTAGGATTCTAAAGTTATGAAAAATTTTAATTTTGTATTAAGTTAAAGACTTACCTGAGTAATCCCTGATTCTGTGACTTAAATAAGGGTGGGTATATTGCAGAGAACACTGAGGGAAGAGAGGCCAGTTAGGAGGTTGTTGCTGTATCCAGGTGAGAGGGCAGGGTGGCTTGTGCAGGGGAGTTAGCAGTGAGGATGGTGAAACAGATCCATTCGTAACGTATTTACTTTTTAATTATGTTTTATCAATTATGCCATTATAGTTGTCCCAATTTTCCTCCCTTTGCCCTGTCCACCCAGCACACCCCTCTCCCTCAGACAATCCCCCCACCATTGTTCATGTCTATGGGTCATGTGTATATGTTCTTTGGCTACTCCATTTTCCTACACTGTTCCTAAACATCCCACTGTCTATTTTCTACCTACTAATTTGTACTTCTTTTTTTTAAAGATTTTATTTATTTATCTTTAGAGGGGAAGGGAAGGAGAGAGGGAGAGAAACAACAATGTATGGTTGCCTTTCATGCGTCCCCTGCTGGGAATTGGCCTGCAGGGAACTGGCCTGCAACCCAGGCATGTGCCCTGACTGAGAATCGAACCACGATAGTCTGAGTCGCAGGCCCGTAATTTGTACTTCTTAATCCCCTCACCTCTTCACTCATTCCCCCATACTCCCTTCCCATGTGGCAACCATCAAAATCCTCCCCAATCTATGATTTTGTCTCTGTTTTTTATGTTTTTTTGTTTCAATTGTTGATAGATACATATTTATTGCCATTTTATTATTCATAGTTTTGAGCTTCTTTTTCTTTAAAAGTTCCTTTAACATTTCATATAACAATGGTTTGCTGCTGATGAATTCCTTTAGTTCTTTCTTTTTCTTTTTTAAAGATTTTATTTATTTATCTTTAGAGGGGAAGGGAAGGAGAGAGGGAGAGAAACATCAACGTATGGTTGCCTTTCTTGCATCCCCTGCTGGGAGTTGGCCTGCAGGGAACTGGCCTGCAACCCAGGCATGTGCGCTGACTGAGAATTGAACCACGATCATCTGAATCGCAGGCCTGCACTCAATCCACTGAGCTATACCAGCCAGGGCCCTTTAGTTCTTTCTTATCTGAGTTTTTTTATCTGTGCTTCAGTCCTTTTTTAAAAAATCATTTATTATTTTTATTCTATTACAGTTGTCCCAATTTTCCCCCTTTGTCCTCCTCTGCCCATCCCACACCCCACTCCCACAGTTAATTCCCACACTGTTGTCCATGTCTGTGGGTCATTCATACATGTCCTTTGTCTAGCCCCTTCCCCTTCTTTCCACCATGATCCCCCTTCCTCCTCCCTTCTGATGCCCTTTGGTTCTAAAGGATAGCTTTGCTGGGTAGGACCATCTTGGCTGTAGGTTCCCACTCTTCATGGCTTTGAATATTTCTTGCCAATCCCATCCAGCCTGCAAAGTTTCTTTTGAGAAATCAGCTGACAGTCTTATGGGGACTCTCCCGTAGGTAACTAACTTCTTTTCTCTTGCTGCTTTTAAGATCTTCTCACTATCTTTAACCTTTGGCATTTTAATTATGATGTGTCTTAGAGTGGGCCTCTTTGCTCCCATGTTGTTTGGGGCTCTATGTGCTTCCGGGACTTGCATGTCTATTTCCTTCACCAAATTATGGAAGTTTTCTTTATTTTTTCAAATAGATTTCCAATTTCTTGCTCTTTCTCTTTTCCTTCTGGCACCCCTATGATGCAAATGTTGGAATGATTAAAGTTGTCCTGGAGGCTGCTTACTCTATCCTAATTTTTTTCAAATTTCTTTTTCTTCTTGTTATTCTGGTTGGTTGCTTTTTGCTTCCTTGGTTCCAAATCATTGGTTTGATTCTTGCTTCATCCATTCTACTTTTGTTTCTCTGCAAATTGTTCTTTATTTCAGTTAGTGTATTCTTCATTTCTGACTAGATCTTTTTTATGCTGTTGATATTCTCACTAAGTTCCTTGAGCATCCTTATTAACCAGTGTTTTAAACTCTGAATCTGACAGATTGTTTATCCCCAAGATAAGAACCCAAAGAACTTTTGTTTAGTTTTTTTCTGGAGTTTTGACCTTTTTTTTTCATTTGGACCATGTTTGTCTGCTCATTTAGGCAGCCTCCCTGTGTTTTTTGCAATGCATTAGGTAGATCTGCTATGACTCCCTATCTTGGTAGTAATGGCCTAATGTAGTAGGAGTCCTGTAGGGTCCTGTGGCACAACCTCCCCTATCACTGGGTGCTCAAGATGCACCCTTTGTGTGGGCTGAGTACACCCTCCTCTGGTAGTTGAGCCTTGATTGCTGTTGGCAGGTCAGTGGGAGGGACTTACCAAGGCCAGTCAGCTGCAAGGACTGGCTGTGATCACTGACCACCAACCTCCGCATCCATGGAGGATCTGCTTGTGGCAGCAGGATGGTGGTGCTATGACATGGCCCGTAGCTGTCCACTGGGGTTTCAGGCTCTTGGGTTTCCTGGGTGGTACAGGCCAAGGTCAGCCCCGAACTGTGTTCTGCCAATGGCCACCCTGCCTGAGCTATAAAGTAATCTGAGAAGGCTGCTACTTGTGCTGGACTTGGAGATTCCCAGGGTGAAGCCAAACTGTGAATCAAGGCTGGTTGCTGCCTGTGGCAGGCCCGATCACTTAGCAAGGGATACAGTGGCTGGAGGCTTACTAAGACTAGCTATTGATTGTTTGATAGGATTTAGGAAGTTGTGAAGCATGAGCCAGGACCAGCCACGTGGGATCAGTCTATTCCATGTCTCTAGCCGTTCTAGCAGTCTGGATGGATATGGTTTATTTTCATATTAGTCAGACTTCCATTTCGCTTTATTTCTGATGGTTCTTTGTGATGGTTGTTCTATATTTTAGTTGTCATTTTGATGTGGTTGTGCAAGGAGGTGAGCCATACTTATCTATGCTGACATCTTGACCAGAAGTGTATTCATAGTATATTTAATTCTTTTTATCCTTGCCAAAAGTACATTTATTGATTAGAGAGAGAGAGAGAGTGAGAAGGAGAGAGAAAAAAAACAGTGATGTGAGAGAGAAACATGGATCGGTTGCCTTCCATACATGCCCCAACTGGGGACCGAATCTGAAGCCCAGGTTATGTGCTCTGACTGGGAATCAAATCCATGACCTTTCAGTGTACATGATAACACTCCAATCAACCAAGCCACATGGGCTAGGGCTCACTATACATTGAGAAGATAGAATCAGTATGATTCAATGTTTGATGGGATAGGGGAAGTGGGGGGAAGGAGTCAGTTATGCTCTCCTGGTTTTCAGGTAAACATGTAGGAGGATGAGGGTGACAGAAACTGAAACACAATATGGGAGGAGGACCTGGTTTGGGGAAGAAGTCAGCAACTCGGTTGGAGCATGTGGAGATCTAAATGCCAGGGAGATATCCAAGGAGAAAGTCCTTTGGCCACCTGGAGACATGAACTTGGAGTTGGGAATTCAGAAGAAGGAGTTGTTATGACAATGAGAGCCATAATCACAAATGAACTTGTGTCAGAAGACAGTGTACAGCGAAAGGAGAAAGTGACCCAGGATGGAGCCCAGATGGGCTTCGCATGACAATGTGATCAGGAGAAGGAGGAGACTGCTAGAATAACCATCATTGCTTTCTTGTCACCATATGCTTCTCTCCACCCCAACCAGTTGGTTCTGGCTGTTTATAATGGGCTAGAATGCACTATGCTAAGCACTGAAGATATTAATGCAAATTAATTTTTATTTAAAACAGTTTTTCCTATGGACCAGCAGAGGAAAATAATATGTCAATAGGTAAATGCATGCTTAAGTAGAGTTCTGAGCCCTGGCCCATGGGACATGTTAATCAAACCTTTTTATCTTTTGTATTTCTGATGTTTTAACATCTGAGACCTTGCTGACTCTGGAAAGATTGCTCCTTCCAGGACTAGCCAATTCCTGGAGACAGTAAAGAGCTTGAGACAGTAGTCCAGTTCCCAGGGCTATCCTCCAGCCTGTGTTCCTCACAAGCAACTGGGCATTAAAGTCGGTACCACTAGGGATCCTGTACACACTCACATAGTACTTAGATTCACTGTTTGGGTCAGTAGATTTGGTTTCTGAGTAGAGAGGAGGTGGTGCTTTCTAGATAGAAGCAAGCATGTCTAGAGGGACCAGTAGGAATCTGGAGGTTGATGGGATTATGTATCGTGGGGTTAAGAGCTCCAGGGTCATAATCCTTCAGATAATATAGAGTGCCTGGCCTATTTAGAATATAGTCCTTGAGGTCCTCCAAGAACTGAGACCATGCAGGTTGCCCTCCAATCTAGCTGCTAACAAGAAGCAAACATACATTGGTACCACCCACCCACATATTGAGGCTTTGCACATCATTCAAGACTACCATTTGGCAGGTGGAATGACTAAACAGGTAGAGCCCAATGTAGTTCATGGTCAGTAGTGGGTCAGGTTCAGGAGAACAACTCCATGTCCCTTATCCCCTACCTGCCGGGAAACCCAAAATGTGATTTCTCAGATTTCTCCACAAACCTTATGTTTCTACAAGTAGTCAAATCCTCAGAGAGAAAAAAAAGATGAAACACAAACCAGGCCATGTAGAAGAACCTCAAGTTAGTTGTCTAGCAGAAGGTGTGGTATTTGCTGGAAGTGTCTCTAGCTACTGTTCTACCTTTATCAGCCATGTACAAGGTGCTAAGAACTAAGGGGGACCTCTTTTTCTCCTGACCCCCAAACCATCCCTTCTGGACAGGAAGTCCTTGTTGATCCCAAAAATTGTACCTGATTTTTTCCCCATTAGGTTCTCTTTCTGTGTAAGGGGGATCCATGATGGGTTGTGGAGTGATGTTCCTAAATCCCAAAACATAAACTGAGAGAGAATTAAAGGGAGAGTGCAAAGAAGATAGATACATAATGAAAAGTATTTATTTTAAAAAACTGCTTATATTTTTAAAAATGTGGAAGGATAAGCCATAACATTTTTTGAAAGGTTATCTGCAGGGGGAGGGAGGAATAGAATGGAGAAGAGGATAGAAGCTAGCCTTGTTTGCAGTTTTGACTTAGCAACTATGTAAATATTTTATTTAATTATAAAACAAAATTAAGGTTTAAAAACAATCTTTTAAAAATTGAATGCAAAATAAAACAAATAAACCTAACTGTGAATCAAGTTAGTGGTAAAGACACACAGAGGGGATCTATTTCAAGTGAATTTAAACAGTAATTTGATTGCTTATCCCAGTAGGATATAACCTAAAGACAAGAAGAATTGCTCAAAAAATTTTAAATTGTTTATAGCAATCATATTTTTGGTAGCAATGTTGGTATTGTTTTTGAGACTTGAATGTGTGCTGTGGGGTGGAGAAATGAACTAGTGATGTGATACTCTAGTGTCATTCTCAGTGTCACCGGGAACCAGGATTTCTAGCGTGGGAAAAAGAAAATACAGATGTAAGTAGAAGTTAAAAATAAACCTTCAATTTGAATTGGAAGTATCACAAACTCATGATGAATTTACCTTAGAAGAAAGTATTTTCTAGTTCTGTCCATTTCAAAGGCCTAAACACATAAGTAAAAATGAACACACTGGTACCCAGATTGTGATCTTAAAGTGCCATGCTCGTATTTCCCACTAAAAGGAACTATGATTCTTTGGAAAGCCTGCAACACCAAATAGAAAGAGAGTTATCAGCCCTGGCTGGTGTAGCTCAGTGAATTGAGCACAGGTGGTAAACCAAAGGATCGCTGGTTCAATTCCCAGTCAGGGCACATGCTTGGGTTGTGGGGCCAGGTCCCCAGTGGGGGTGTGTGTGAGAGGCAACTGCACATTGATGTTTCTCTTCCTCTCTTTCTCCTTCCCTTCCCCTCTCTCTGAAAATAAATAAATAAAACCTTAAAAGAAAGAGAGAAAGAGAGAGAGTTATCAAAGCCCAGTGAGGTGCTGCCAATGGGCTTAGGGGCCAACTTTCAGAGTCTCTCACTGGACAAAGATGGGGTAATTTGTGTATACAAGTATTTTTAAGTCTGTACCAGTTCACAATAATACTAAAAATTAACTGGTTACTGTTGGAAGATGCATGTGAGCAATTCATTATTTTCAGAAATATTCTGTTTTTTCTCTATATACTATACAATTGGGTAACTAAATAATAGATAAGATGCTTTCTTTATAAAAGTATTCCAGCCAAAAAAATGAAAACAACATCTGATGAATATACACAGACTATGAATATCAACATTTGGAAGTCCTGCTGAATTAATGGATCTAGTTATTAATGTTCAACACCTTGTAACATCACCAATAGAGACAGCTAGACAGGGTGTACCTCGTAAGGGAAGGTCATAATACCACCTATGAAGTTGTTGTGCCAAAAAAATTTAAACATGACCAGGCCTCTACATTCAATTGCCAGTTTACAGGGGGAAAATCACTGGAGCGTATAAAAATATGTTAAATGGCACCATGGGAATGCAGTCAGCAAATTACAGATTGTGATAAGCCCTTCAGGACAAATGAGCCTTTTTCTTAAATAAATTTCAAGGGAAAAAGAAAAGTAGAGGAAGAACTGAGAATGAAAGAGAATTAAGAGACATGCCAACAAATCACAATGCAGAGGTCTTTTTTTGAATCATGATTCAAGCAACTTGTAGAGCATACTCATATCCACACAGCATAATATTTGAGATTTGAGACAAGTGCGAACTGAACACCAATTGAATATTTAATGGTATTAAGAAATTATAGCCCTGGCTGGTGTAGCTCAGTGGATTGAGCGCGGGCCTGCGAACCAGAGGATCGCAGTTCGATTCCCAGTCAGGGCACATGCCTGGGTTGTAGTCCAGTTCCCTGCAGGCCAACTCCCAGCAGGGGACGCACAAAAAAGGCAACCATACATTGATGTTTCTCTCCCTCTCTCCTTCCCCTCTAAAGATAAATAAATAAATAAAATCTTTTAAAAAAAAAGAAATTATTGACCATTTTTCTAGATATTGTGCTTTTTTCTTTAAGAAATAGCATATTTGCCCTGGCCTGTGGGTCTCAGTTGGTTGGAGTGTCATGCTGTAACCACACAGTTGTGGCTTCAATTTCCAATCAGGTCACATACCTAGGTTGTGGGTTTGGTCCCTGGCCCAGGCACAAGATATTTATTTATTTATTTATTTATCTTTAGAGGGGAAGGAGAGAGGGAGAGAAACATCAATGTATGGTTGCCTTTCCTGCGTCCCCTGCTGGGAGTTGGCCTGCAGAGAACCAGCCTGCAACCCAGGCATGTGCCCTGACTGGGAGTTGAACCGCGATCGTGTGGTTCGCAGGCCTGTGCTCAATCCACTGAGCTACACCAGCCAGGGTAACCCTCTCTCTCTTAAAAGCAATTAAAAATATTCTTGGATAAGGATAAAAAATAAATAAAAATATTTATTTAATAAAATAGCATTTTTCACTTAAAATAGCATTTTTCACTTAAAAAACAAGTTCTCAAACTTTCATAATGCATACTAAATACTTACAAATAAAATATTTGGGATTTTCCTTAAAATAATACAGGAAGGGAGAAAGTAGCTGGAAAAATAGATGACGTAAGCGTGGCTATGAGCTGATCATTGTTAAAGATGGTGATGAGCACTTGGGAGCTCCTCATACTCTTGGGTCTTCCTTTTACATAGGTTTAAATTTTCCAATAATGAAAAGTTAAACAAAAGGAAAAAAGGGTACCAACACTGCAAGATTCCACAGAGAGGTCAAATAAAATGTTAGCTAAGATTACATTTATTTTGGCAAGTAAGGTGCCCTTGGTAGCTTTTTCAGAGCAGTTTCATGGAATAGTGAGGACAGAAGACAATTTGCACTAGGTTAAAAAGTGAATAATTTAGAATACCTTTATGCCTTTGAGCTAGGAAAGAATTCTTCACTCCCTCTCCCTTTCTACATTTACAATTATGGAAAATTCCAAACCAAGAATAAAATAAATCCAGGCTAGAATAATGAACCTCCATGTACCTATTATTACTCAGCTACAATAATTGTCAACATTTTGCCCATATTGTTTCATCTGTACTCTTCCACCATTTTTATGAACCAATCTAGAGGAAATACCAGATATCATTTAATTTTACTTGTAAATAATTCAGTATTCATTTCTAATTGATAAAGACTTTTCTCTAACATAAAACCATTAGCACACTTAAAAAAATTAAAAATAATCTTCAAAAGATATCTTAACAAGGTATAAAAAGCACACAGCACAAAGAAAAAGTTTATATGTAACACTTAAGATTTAAAAACTGTTTGACAAAGATTATTACAAAAAGGGAAAAGTTAGACTAAAAAAAATGCATATCACAAAGGTTAAAGAGCTTCAAAAAATCAATAAGAATCCAATAGAAAACAATCCAATAGAAAATTAGTCAAAGAATAAGACATAACTTACAGAGGAAGAAATTTACTAATCAACGAACATGAAAAAATGCTCACTTCCCTAATAATCAGGAAGAGGCAAATTAAGGCCACCATGAGATGCCATTTTATATTTTAACATATTTTAACATAGACAAAATTTAATCTGATAAAACCATTTGGGACTTCTGGCCAAGATGGAGGCATAGGTGGAAACGCTGTGCCTCCTGGCACAACCAAGTTTAAAGACAACAAAATTTTAGTAACAAAAATGCAACCAAAACACAGAAAAATTGAACTGTACGGAAGTCCAACAACAATAAACCATTCAGCCAGGGACTTCCGCCAAGATGGAGGCATAGGTGGAAACACTGTGCCTTCTCCCACAACTAAGTTTGAATACAACAAAGGTTTGGAGAACAAAGACACAGCCAAAGAACAGAAAATTGAACTATACGGAAGTCCAACAACAATGAACCATTCTACCGAACAGGTAAGAGAGACGGAGCCAGCAGCAGAGCGGGGTTGGGCAGGAAAGATCCCCCGACCCCAGGCACCCAGGCATCCGGGGTAGCGTGGGCGGACCCAGTGAGGGCTCGGGAGGGTGGGAGTGAGCAGGGAGACGGACCTTGCAGCCCCCAGCAACTAACCCAGCAGCGGCTGAACGTAATCGCACATTCTCAAGCAGTGGGACAAATCGAGCGATTTGCAGGCAGTGGGACAAATCGTGCGGCCGGCAGTAGCGGCGGGAGGCAGCAAAGGGTGCCCACCATTGCTTTCCTTTGGCCCCTCCCCCACATACAGAGACACAACCAAGCCACCTGGGTTGCCCGGCCCTGGTGAACACCTAGGGCTCTGCTCCTCATACGTAACAGGCACAAACAGTCCAAAATATGGCTCAAGAAGAACTCAAAGCCCCAGAGCCGATAACTCTAAGTGACCAGGAAACAGCGACCCTCTCAGATGCACAATTCAAGACACTGGTAATCAGGATGCTCACAGAACTGGTTGATTTTAGCCACAAATTAGAGGAACATATGAAAGCTAAACTAATTGAAATGAAGGGAAATACACAGGAAACCAATAGTGATGGAAAGGAAACTGGGACTCAAATCAAGGGGGTGGACCAGAAGGAAGAAAGAAATGACCAAACAGGAAAAAGTGAAATTACAAGAAAGAATACAAAAAAATGAGGAGAGGCTTAGGAACCTCCAGGACATCTTTAAACGTTCCAACATCCGGATTATAGGGGTACCAGAAGGGGGAAAGAAACAGCCACGAGTGGAAAACTTATTTGAACAAATAATAAAGGAGAACTTCCCCAGTCTGGCAAAGGAAATAGACTTCCAGGAAATCCAGGAAGCTCAGAGAGTCCCAAAGAAGTTGGACCCAAGAAGGAACACACCAAGGCACATCATCATTACATTAGCCAAGACTAAAATGAAGGAGAGAATCCTAGAAGCAGCAAGGGATAAGGGGACAGTCACCTACAAAGGAGTACCCATCAGACTGTCAGCGGATTTCTCAAAAGAGACCTTACAGGCAAGAAGGGGCTGGAAAGAAGTATTCCAAGTCATGAAATCCAAAGACCTACAGCCAAGATTGCTTTATCCAGCAAAACTTTCATTTAGAATGGAAGGACAGATAAAGTGCTTCTCAGATAAGGTCAAGTTCAAGGAGTTCATCATCACCAAGCCCTTATTATATGAAATGCTAAAGGGACTTATATAAGAAAAAGAAGATGAAAAATATGAACAGTGAAAGGACAGCAAACTCACAGTTATTAACAACCACACCTAAAACAAAAGCAAACCAAGAGGACAGCTAGATCAGGAGTGGAACCATAGAAATGGAGATGACATAGAGGGTTAGCAACAGGGGCGTGGGAGGAGGAGAAGCGGGGAGAAGGTACAGAGAATAAGTAGCATAGATGGTAGGTAGAAAATAGACAGGGGAGGACAAGAATAGTATGGAAAATATAGAATCTAAAGAACTTGTGACACATGGACACAAACTAAAGGGAGAGGTGGGGGAGGGGTGTGCAGGGTGGAGGGAAATGAAGGGGGAAATGGGACAACTGTAATGGCACAATCAATAAAATATATTTTTTTAAAAACATTTGTTTGGCAAAAATGTAGACAAATGGGCATTCTCAGGTCCTGCTAGTGGGAGTGTAAACTGAACAGTTGAAGAGAAATTTAGAAATATCTGCCAAAGCTGAAAAGTGCACACCCTATGGCCCAGCAAGTCCCCACTAGATGTAGAGCTCATAAAAACTTTGCATATTTGCATAAGAAACAAATACAAGAATGTTTATTGCCGCATTGTTTGTAATAGAAAAAATGGGAACAACCTACATCTCCAACAGTAAGGGCATAGATGAATAAATTGTGCTTTATTCATGTGATGGAATATTAAATAGAAGTTAAAAATGTGCCAACCTCAAAAAAACACGTTGAGTGAAGAACACAAAATGTAGGAAAAACATAAAGTATCACATTAATTATATACAGTTTATAAATTGTAAAATAATTGTATTGTTCTTTATGAAGACATGGACAAATAAAATGTTAACATAAAATGTGGGGGGGATGATGGATGATAATTTCAAGGTACCAGTTACCTTTGTGAAAAAAAGAAGTTAACATAAGGGCCTTCAATAATGAAAAATATTGTATCTGCAATGTTTTTTAAGATCTCAGATTAAAGCCTAAAAATCTGAAAGATTAAGAGCTAACTGGGCACACAGATGTTTATTATAATTTTACTGTATACTTTTCCATATGCCTGGTATATTACTAAAAGGAAAAACAGGTGAATAGGGAAATGAGGAATTGGAAGCAGTGAGGATTTTGGCTCCAAAGTCGGAGAGAGGATAATAGCTAGAAAAGAAAGAAGGGCCAAACTCCTAATGGAGTAACAAGTTTTGAAATGCTGGCAGATTAAAGGCCAAACCATGCCTTTTCATTTCTCACTATCCCCCTCCAGTTTGACAAATAATATTTGGCAAATAAGAAGCACTCTAAGACTTTGCTGAATGGATGAAAGGAGTTAATAGCCAGAATTGCTTCCAAAGAGACAGTTGGCATCAATAAGATATATAGTTGAACATTCCTTTTTAACAAGGTGGCTCAGAATTTCCTGAATAGATTCCTCTGGGAACAATTGTTTCCCTCTCTTAAAAAGCCATATCCTCTGACTAAATGGGGATTTTTGCCGTGCTTGCTAGCACTGATTACAATTCAGCATTCTTTCTTGATTAACACCTAACATAATTACATATCTTTTTTTAAACAGCTGTATTGAATATAATTTATGATCATAAAATCCAGACATCATAAGGGTATAATTCAATGACATTTAATACATTTATAGAATTGTACAATTATCACCATACTTTAGTTTTTAAATATTTCTATTACATCAAGAAATAATCTTATGCTCATTTGCAGTTAATCTCCCCCCCCACCCTTGGCCCTAATTTTTCATCTGTTTCTATAAATTTGCCTCTTCTAAGCATTTTATGTAGATGGAATCATAATATGCAGTGTTTATGTCTGGCTTCTTTCACTTAATGTTTTTGAGGTGTATCCATGTCTAAGCATGTATTCTAATTTGAATTACATTCCTTTTTATTGCCAGATAGTATTTGCTCATATCACTGTGCCATATTTTGTTTATTTCTTCACCAAGTGATGAACACTTAGGTTGTTTCCACTTTCGGGTTATACAAAGAAGGCTGCTACAAGCATTTGCATACCTATCTTTTGTATGAGTATGTCTTTATTTCTCTTGGGTAGATTCCTAGGAGGTGATCGGTTGAGTTGTATGCAAGTCTGTCTTTTTAAGAAGCTGTCAAACTGTTTTCCAAAGTGGCATTTTACATTTCTACTAGCAAGGTATAAGGGTTCCAGTGTTTTCACTTCCTCACCTACACTTGTTACTGTCTGTCTTTATAATTATTGCCATTCTAGCAGGTGTGAAGTGGTATCTCACTGTGGTTTTAATTTGCATTTCTCTAATAACTAATGATGTTGAGCATGTTTCCATGTGCTTATTAGACATTTGCCAGTCTTTTTGGTAAGAATATTCAAGTTTTTTTGCCCATTTTTCCAATTAAGTATGTCATTTTACTATTGAAATGTAAGAACTCTTTGTATATTCTGAATACGAGTCATTCATCGGATGTGTGATTTGCAAATATTTTCTCCCAGTCCATGGCTTGTTTTTCAGTTTTCTCTATGGTATCTTTTGATACTACAGAAGTTAACCTAAATTACTAAAGGTATTTAAATTTTTAATTGAAGCAAAATTTCACAGGATTAAGATAAAATTTTAGGACTTCCGCCAAGATGGAGGCATAGGTGGAAACACTGTGCCTTCTCCCACAACCAAGTTTGAATACAACAAGGGTTTGGAGAAACAAAGACACAACCAAAGGACAGAAAATTGAATTATACGGAAGTCCGACTACATCTAACCGTTCAACGGGGACGGTAAGAGGGGCGGAGCCAGCAGCGAACAGGGTCGGGCAGGACAGGGCCCCCGACCCAGGTGCGCAGGCAGATGGGAACCAGTTGGGGTGCGGGGCAGACCGCAGGCGCATATTCGCGCACAGTGAGACAGACCACACAGGCCCCAGGGGGCGAGGGCTGACGACGGTGGCACACTCTCGTGCAGTGGGACGAAACGCGTGGGCCCGGTGACGGCAACAACTGTGGCACCGGTGAGGGCCGTGGCGGCAGGCGGCGGACAGGACGCCATAGTCCCTCTTTGACCCCGCCCCGACATATAGCGTCACAACCCAGCGACTTAGTTGCCCTGCAATACCAGTGAGAGCCATTGTCGCTCTTTGACCCCGCCCCCACCTACAACGTCACAACCCAGCGACTTAGTTGCCCTGTTCTAGTGAACACTTTAGGGCTCTGATCCTGCTAGGGAACAGGCACGAACAACCCGAAAGATGGCGCAAGAAGAACTCAAAGTCCCAGAGCCAATAACTCTAAGCGACCGAGAAATTGCCAGCCTCTCAGAAGCACAATTCAGGACACTATTTATCAGGATGCTCACAGAACTGGTAGATTATAGTCACAAATTAGAGGAACAAAGTTACAAATTAGAGGCATATAGGAAGGCTAAACTAATTGAAATGAAGGGAGATGCACAGAAAACCAATAGTGATGGAAAGGAAACTGGGACTCAAATCAAGGGGGTGGACCAGAAGGAAGAACAAAACATCCCACCAGAAAGGAATGAAGAAATGAGAATTCAAAAAAATGAGGAGAGGCTTAGGAACCTCCAGGACATCTTTAAACGTTCCAACATCCGGATTATAGGGGTACCAGAAGGGGGAAAGAAACAGCCACGAGTGGAAAACGTATTTGAACAAATAATAAAGGAGAACTTCCCCAGTCTGGCAAAGGAAATAGACTTCCAGGAAATCCAGGAAGCTCAGAGAGTGCCAAAGAAGTTGGACCCAAGAAGGAACACACCAAGGCACATCATAATTACATTAGCCAAGACCAAAATGAAGGAGAGAATCCTAGAAGCAGCAAGGGATAAGGGGACAGTCACCTACAAAGGAGTACCCATCAGACTGTCAGCGGATTTCTCAAAAGAGACCTTACAGGCAAGAAGGGGCTGGAAAGAAGTATTCCAAGTCATGAAATCCAAAGACCTACAGCCAAGATTGCTTTATCCAGCAAAACTTTCATTTAGAATGGAAGGACAGATAAAGTGCTTCTCAGATAAGGTCAAGTTCAAGGAGTTCATCATCACCAAGCCCTTATTATATGAAATGCTAAAGGGACTTATATAAGAAAAAGAAGATGAAAAATATGAACAGTGAAAGGACAGCAAACACACAGTTATTAACAACCACACCTAAAACAAAAGCAAACCAAGAGGACAGCTAGATCAGGAGTGGAACCATAGAAATGAAGAACACATGGAGGGTTAGAAACAGGGGAGTGGGAGGAGGAGAAGGGGGGAGAAGGCACAGAAAATAGCATAGATGGTAGGTAGAAAATAGGTAGTGGGGAGGGTGAGAATAGTGGGGGAAATATAGAATCCAAAGAACTTGAGACACGTGGTTATAAACTAAGGGGGGGAGAATGGTGGGGGAGGGAGGGTGCGGGTGGAGGGGATTGAAGGGGGGGAATAGAACAACTGTAATGGTATAATCAATAAAATATAAAAAATTTAAAAAAATTAAAAAAAGATAAAGTTTTATATTTTTGTTCAATTTTCATACATTTGGAATTGCAGTTTAAACAGTTTCTATCTACAATAGTAATACAATTTTTACTGACTTGATTTGGAATCAGAGATTTATTTTTTAAAACAACAAAACTCTAATGGGATAAGTGAAGGCACACATGAATACAGACAAGATAAATCTCGCTTTAGAAGGATTGACCCAGTCGAGATGATGCTTTTTCAAAGTGAATATATAGATTCAATTCAAGAAACATTTTCAGTACCTGTTATGTATTATCATTATTTTTGATGCTGGAACAAAATACAAGTAAGGCAGAATCTTCAGTCTTAAGAAATGTATGAGTATTAAGACACTGGAGTTAAGAATTAGCTTGGTTTTCTATCTCATGTCATACACTGTAATAAGCCTCAAAGTGAATCTTCTATTTATTCACTTTCTTTTGGTTGTACTACTGCATAAAAAAGTCACCAAAACTTAGTGGTGCAAAACAACAGTGATTTATTTTGCTTTCAGTTTTTCACCGTTGAGTGTGATATTTGCTTCCTGTTTTTCATATGTGACTTGGAGTATGTTGGGGTAATTTCTGTCTAATCCTAGTTCATTGAGTGAGCTTATCATTAAAGGCTGTTGAATTCTATCAAGTGCTTTTTCTGCATCAATTGAGATGCAGAAAAACTCACATCAATGATAATATGAGTTTTTGCCTGAATTTGATTAATGCAATGTAATACATTGATTGATTGCATATGTTGAACCATCCTTGCCTTTCAAGAATAAATTTCACTTGGTCATAGAGTATAATTATTTTAATATGTTGCTGGATTCAGTTTGCTAGTATTTTTTGAGGATGTTTGCATCAATGCATACAAGGGATATTAGTCTGTAGTTTTCTTTCCTTGTAGGGTCTTTGGCCCTCATAAATTATCCAGAATATCAGGGTGATTCTGGCCTCATAAACTGAGTTTGGAAGTGTTCCCTCCTCTTAATTTCTGAAAAAGTTTGAGAAGGATTGGTGTTATAAGTAGATCAGTTTAGCCTTTTGAAGAAGTGGAGAGTATCATGCTGGACTGCTGTGAATATTTAGAACTGAACGAAAGAAAGAAAAACACCTTTAGGCAATCAGATGTGACTTGTCCTTTCCAGTCTTTTCTGTCCCACTGTAAATGGGCCAGCAGGCCTAAGTTAGGACAACACCTTCACTCCAACAGCATCACAGCTCATAGGCTTCTCTTCCTTACTCTTCTCTAGAAATCATTCATGTCATTCCTTCACCTTGTTCTGAACAGAAAGTTAAAGTCTACATTAGTTACTCGGTTTGCCTCAGACTGAACACTGAGGAGCTTTGGTCATTTCCAAAGTTCAAATCTAACTCAAATGATGGAAAATAAAGTCTTTGAGGAAACTTTGAGAGAAAATTCAGAATAAGACTTCTAGAAATTATCAGAACTGTGGCTTATTTCTAAATATCCCTGGGTGACCCTGGCCAGTGTGACTCAGTTGGTTAGAGCAGTAATCTGTAGTGGAAAGGCTGAGGGTTCAATTCCTGGCCAGGGGACATACCTAGGTTGCAGGTTCAATCCCTGGGCTAGGCGCCTGTGATCCCTGGTTAGGAGGCATAGGGGTGGTAGCCAGTCAATGCTTCTCTCCCATCAATGTTTCTCTCTCCCTTCCTTGCTTTTAAAAAGCAGTTAGCCTTGGCTGGTGTAGCTCAGTGGACTGAGCATGGGCCTGTGAACCAAAGGATCACGGTTCAATTCCCAGTCAGGGCACATGCCTGGGTTGCAGGCTAGTTCCCAGCAGGGGACCCACAAGAGGCAACCATACATTGATATTTCTCTCCCTCCCTTCCCCTATAAAGATAAATAAATAAAATCTTTAAAAAGCAATTAAAAGCCCTGGCTGGTGTAGCTCAGTGGATTGAGTGCAGTCCTACCACCCAAAGCATTGCCGGTTCAATTCCCAGTCAGGGCACATGCCTGGGTTGCTGGCCAGGTCCCCAGAATGGAGTGCAACCGCACACTGACGTTTCTCTCCCTCTCTTTCTTCTTCCCTTCTCCTCTCTCTAAAAATAAATAAATAAAATATATATTTTTTAAAAAGCAATTAAAAAATGTCCTCAGGTTAGGGTAAAATATATATATGTATATTAAAAATTAAATGTCCCCAGATGGTGTGAGATGCTGCTATAGAAGTCAAATATGACCAGATGTTGATGTAGAACCATTGAAGGGAAAGTACTGTGAAAAGCTGTTGTAGCTACCACATCTGTGAGTCTGCAGCTGAACATCCAGTGGGGCCACTGTTGGTTATCAGGGCAGCATTTGGGAAGATGAGTTGTTCATGAGCAGAGAAGAACGAGGACAAACAAGGACCTGCCAGGACCTCTGCCTTTCACTGTCTCTGATCTCCGTGTCTCATCGGTGGTAAGCGGCTGATGATTCACCTCTACATTCCAAATACTGTGCAATTTCCTCTTTGGGTCAAGTCTAACTGGGAACCATATGGGGAAGGGGAGGCTAAGAATCACAGTTCCTCATTTAACCATATTGACAATAGCTGACAATAGCACAGTCTAGCACAGATTCATAGTGTGAACATATAAGTAACTACAAGTCAATAAGAAAGCCACAATATAATGTAGTTTAGAAACAAAAGTGCCTGACACAGGCACTCTCAAAGATGTTTAAATGGCCAATAAGAATCAAGAAAATACAAATTAAAACCCCAATGATCTACCACCTTATACCCATCATAATACCCAATGATAGTGAAAATATGTTGGAAGTGGAACTCTTATACATTGCTAGTGGGAATGTACATTGGTTCAACTACTTTGGAAGAGCGTTTTGCTGATCTGCTAAAGCTAAATACATATATATCTTATAACCTAGTAACTCTACTCTAGTTACATAACCAAGTGAAATAAGAGCAAATGTCTGCCAAAAAAGATATATTCAAGAATGTTCATATGAGCCTCATTTATGATAGTTTCAAATTGGTAACTCACTCATCCATCAAAAGGAGAATGGGCAAATAAATAGTGGTGTGTGCACAAAATGGAATATTATGCAGTAATGAAAAAAGAACGAAGTACCATACATGCAGAAACAAAGCTAAATCTCACTAATAGATTGAGTGGAAAGCCAGTTCTAGAGTACAAAACAGGAAAACTGTAGGGATGAGAGAATAGTGGTAACCTCTGCATTGACTAGGGGCCTGGGGAGACTTCTGGAGTCCTGGAATGTCCCACATTGATCATTTGTACAGGCACAAATTTGCTGAAGTGTACTTACATTCTCTATTGTATGTATTTTATATCCCAATTAAAAATTGAAAAGAAATCTTTATCAGTAAAACCTTCTAGGCGAATACTATTGGAATTGCCATCCTAGATTTAGTTGGATTATAGCTATGGGAGGAAGGCAGAACCCAGATGGAGTCCATTCGATTTTGTATTAGGAAGGTGTGTGGAGTTGGCTCGGATCAAGAGAACCTTCGGGTGCCGTTGAGTACTGCACTGTTGTTAGAGGGTGCTGAGGTGAGTGCAGGTCCGGTGGATGTCCCTATGTCTACGGTCAGGGTTTGGATGGTCTGAAGCATCTGCTTGAGTAATGCCATTGCAGGACGCCCCACACGGGGGAGCTCACCCTGAGCGGAGCATAGCCAATTGTTCTGGTCCTACAGGCTACCCTGCTCTTGGCACCCATAAGAGCAGCCCCAGGCAGCTATGGACTTTAGCAAGTACACCTCCATCTAGATGTCTGCCAGCGGCACCGTCTTGGTTCTCCCAGATTGATACGGCTGAAGGAGGATGGTGTAAATTACTCGAGCGGAAGGACGGATTCTTGGGGGAGGTTATCTCATGCTGCCCAACCCTCCAACATGAGTCTTCTCTGAGGATGACAGTGGTGATGATATTTGGGGGTGTGACTGACTGATATGTGGAGGGTGTGAAAGCAAAGAGCCCACTCAGCTGCCAATATTAGGCTACCCATAATTACCTTTCTACACCTGTGAGGCAGCCTTGATAGTAAGTCCCATTCCCTCTTCGGGCAAGCTGACTTTAGCTAAACCTGAGAAGAAACATGTGAGTGAGGAGCCCTGGCTGGAGTCCTTTTGTTCAAGATAAACATTC
This sequence comes from Sturnira hondurensis, assembly GCF_014824575.4. NCBI lineage: Eukaryota > Metazoa > Chordata > Mammalia > Chiroptera > Phyllostomidae > Sturnira > Sturnira hondurensis. The sequence goes on along the minus strand of NW_028091847.1, from coordinate 686,592 downwards.
ATGTTGACAGTATTAGCCTCCCTCAAGAAAGCTTGTTTGGGTCAGGTAGGGCAAAGATCCTGGTGGAAGTAAATGGATTTTTTTTTGTTGTTGTTGGTTTGGGTTCCTAAAACACTGTAACTAGTGTTTGATATTTTTCCTCTCGCAAAAGTTGGTTCTAGGTGTTTAGGATAGTAAAATTTTGGTAAAAGCGCAGTCAGTTGCAATAATCTTGGGCATACCTTGTTTATGGCTTCATATCTTGTGCATTTTCCCCCTTAACACTATATTGTAAACATTTCCAACATTCTTCAAAAAAATCCTTTTGAATGGCTGCACAATTACCCATCCTCACTTTTCTGTTTTTTTGATATTTCCACTGTTTCAAACATTTTTCTATATAAATAATTCTGTAATGAAAACCTTCTGATTTGGTAAAAGCAAACCTGTTTTTCTTTAGGATTGATTCCTAAGATTGAAATGACCGCATCAAAGAGTGTGATCATTTTAAACGTCTTGATTCTGATTGCTTATCAAAAATGATGTGCACCTGACTGGTGTGTCTCAGTGGATTGAGCACCGCCTGTGAACCAAAGGGTCACCAGTTGGATTCCCAGTCAGGACACATGCCTGGGTTGCAGGCCATGTCCCCAGTAGGGGGCGCATGAGAGACAACCGCACATTGATGTTTCTCTTCCTCTCTTTCTCCCTCCCTTTCCCTCTGCCTAAAAATAAATAAATAAAATCTTTAAAAAATGATATGCAAATTTACCCTCTGGGACAGATCTTAAACTGTGTCCTGGGCATTGGTGTCCTTATGTAAGCTCCTGTTGGGCATGAATGGGGCCATTGACCTCTGCACTGCTCTTGGCATTTCCTTCCCATGTATCTAACTGTTGTCTTGAGTTTGGTTCTCACTCAGTGAACCCGCTGTCCCCAGGGTGCTGCTATCCTCTACTCTAAGTATCGTTCTTCATTGCCAAGACTCCTTCTTCTATCCCCAAACACCTTGTATTGGATGGACCAATAATTCCATGTAGCCCAACCTCCTGAATCTAGTGATTTATACCTAAGACTAACCATGTACAAGTCAGGATCTCCCTCGGGGTAATGCCCTCTCTGCTTAAGCCCCACTTATATACAGCTGATTTTTTAAGAGCAAAGGTTATCAGATACATCTCAGTTCAGACATCTACTTTGCAAGTCCTGGATTTCTGTCCTTGAATCTCAGTTTCCTCCTCTGTAAACTGAAATAATAAGATGTAGTGACCTTTATTATTCTTATTGCTTTGCTAGAACAAGCAATAATAATATTGCTTGTATAGGCATATCCATAAGAAAATGAAAAGAGTTTCCAATGTTTTAAAAACTGTATGTTTGCCTGAAATAAGGCCACAGGGGCCAACTGAAAAGTCAAATCAGCTTGCTTTTTGCCCATGTAATATCAATTTAATTGAAATCATCCTGCTAACTTAAAAAAAACTCTGACAGTTAAACATCTCTGATTTAACAGTTAAAACACAAGTATCTTGTTAGGTATTTGGCAGATAAACAATTTTTTTACAGGATGAGCTTCACTGTGGGAAACAATAAAAATTTAAAGCTGCTCTCACTTTGTGTACATCAAAGTATTTTTCCTCCAAGGTCCGGGACAAGTCCCACGTCACTTCTGAGATATCCTCAGGCAACATCTTAATCATGCCTCCCATTATTTTCTCATGTGTTTTCTATAATATGTGTACATTTTTTGTCCCTGAGAAGATCACGATCCACTTGTATTTATCCCCCAAGCCTGGGGCCAGACACTCAGTAGGCCCTCCATTATTGAGCCACGACAGGAGACAGCATAGCGCACAGACAGGCTCTCAGTGCTCGATGCACGTGTTGCTGGCGAGTGTGCCCCTGTAGGACAGGGGCAGGGCATCTTGGGAGACTTGACTTCCTGCGCATCTGGACCTTCAAATCTATGCACACAGTATGTTTCTCTGTTTAGTTAAGTTTTCTTTGATTTCTTTCATTAGCATTTTATAATAATTCTGTTCATTTTATTTTTATTCCATTTTCATCAGAAAACATCTTTTGTATGATGTCAGTTCTTTTATGGTGGTTGATGGTGTTTGTAAGTTACATGTTCTGGCTGATTTTCTGCCCACTTGCTCTACTGATTACTGAGAGGGAAGTGTTTGGGGTTTGTCCTCATCTCCTTTCAGTTCTATCAGCTTTTGCTTCTATTATTTTGAAGTTCTGTCCTTAAATAATAAGCCTTTAGGATCATTATGTCTTCTGGGTGAATTGACCCTTGTCACTATGTAACATCCCTCTTTGTGCCTGGTAAGTGTCCTTGCTTTGATGTCTGTTTTTTTTCTGATGTTAATGCAGCTACTTCAGCTTTCTTTTCACTGTAGTTGCATGGTGCACCTTTTTCTGTCCTTCTACTGTTAACCCACCCGTATCATTTTACTTAAAGTGAGTTTCCTATGGACAGCATATAGTTGGATCTTGTTACCTTATTTAATCTGGCAATGTGTCTTTTTTTCCTTTTAATACATTTTATTGATTATAGCATTACAGTTGTCCCATTTCCCCCCTTCATTCCCCTCCACCCTGCACACCCTCTCCCCCCACTGTTCCCCCCCTTTAGTTTATGTCCATGTGTCACAAGTTCTTTAGATTCTATATTTTCCATACTATTCTTGCCCTCCCCCCTGTCTACTTTCTACCTACCATCTATGCTACTTATTCTCTGTACCTTCTTCCCCTTCTCTTCCTCCCACTGCCCTGTTGCTAACCCTCCATGTCATCTCTATTTCTATGGTTCTGCTCCTGATCTAACTGTCCTCTTAGTTTGCTTTCACTTCAGGTGTGGTCGTTAATAACTGTGAGTTTGCTGTCCTTTCACTGTTCATATTTTTTGTTTTCTTTTTCTTATATAAGTCCCTTTAACATTTCATCTAATAAGGGCTTGGTGATGATGAACTCCTTGAACTTGATCTTATCTGAGAAGCACTTTATCTGCCCTTCCATTCTAAATGAAAGCTCTGCTGGATAGAGCAATCTTGGATGTAGGTCCTTGCCTTTCATGACTTGGAATACTTCTTTCCAGCCCCTTCTTGCCTGTAAGGTCTCTTTTGAGAAATCCGCTCACAGTCTGGTGGGAACTCTTTTGTAGGTGACTGTCCCCTTATCTCTTGCTGCTCCTAGGATTGTCTTCTTCATTTTAATCTTGGGTAATGTAATTATGATGTGCCTTGGTGTGTTCTTTCTTGGGTCCAACTTCTTTGGGACTCTGAGCTTCCTGGACTTTCTGGAAGTCTATTTCCTTTGCCAGACTGGGGAAGTTCTCCTTTATTATTTGTTCAAATAAGTTTTCCACTTGTTGCTCTTGCTCTTCCCCTTCTGGTACCCCTGTAATTTGGATGTAGGGATGTTTAAAGGTGTCCTGAAGGTTCCTAAGCCTCTCCTCATTTTTTTTTGAATTCTTGTTTTTTCATCCTTTTCTGTTTGGTCATTTTTTTCTTCCTTCTGGTCCGCTCCCTTGATTTGAGTCCCAGTTTCCTTTCCATCACTATTGGTTCCCTGTGCATTTCCCTTCATTTCAATTAGTTTATCCTTCACTTATTCCTCTAATTTGTGACTAAAATCAACCAGTTCTGTGAGCATCCTGATCACCAGTATTTTGAACTGTGCATCTGACAGGTTGGCTATCTCTTGGTCGCTTAGAAGTATTGGCTCTAGGGCTTTGAGCTGTTCTTCTTGAGCCATAATGTTTTGGTCTGTTTGCACTGGTTATGTATGAGGGATGGAGGCTTAGGTGTTCATCAGGGCGGGGCAACCCAGGTGGCTGGGTTGTGACACTGTACATGAGGGCCAGGTCAAAAAGGGGCAATGGTACTTGTTCCATGCTCTCTCTTGGATTTTGGTCCCCTCTGCTGCTTCCCACAGGCAAACCGGGCCCCCTTGGTGCTGGCTCCCAAGCATGTGGGCCTGTGCACCCTCCAGGACCCTGTGGGTCTCTCCAACAAACTCTCTGTGAGCCTGGCAACTTCTCCTGGCACCTCGACCCCAAAAGTTTTTCCAATTAGTGCTTTTAGGCTTTAATTCCCATTGCTGGGGCCCTACCTAGCCTGCGAGGTCTGTGTCACTGCTCACTCCTTTGCCTGGTTTATCAGAGTGTGAATGTGTGACCATGGTCAGCCAGCTGCCCTGCGCCCTCACTGGGTCTGCCCGTTGCCACCCCATGCCTAGGATCTGCCAAGCACCGCCTGTGCTCCTGAGTTGGTTTGGTCCAGCTGATCTTTCCTGCCCCACCGTTCTGCCAGCCGCTGACTCCACTCCTCTTACCGGTCTGGCTGAATGATTCGTTGTTGTCAGACTTCCATACAGTTCAATTATCTGTGTTTGGGCTGCGTTTTTATTACTAAAACTTTGTTGTCTTTAAACTTGGTTGTGCGAGGAGGCACAGTATTTCCACCTACATCTTGGCCAGAAGTAGCAATGTGTCTTTTAATGAGTGTGCTCACTATTTATATGCAGTCTAATTACTGATGCATTTGGATTTAGGGCTACCATTTTACTACTTACTTTCTCTTTGTGTTCTCTCCAGTTCTGTTTTGTCCTTTCATGGCTTTTATTTTTATATATTTGATTTTTTAAGGATTCCTTTTAAATTAAATCCACTGGGGTTTTTTTTGCCACATCTCTACATAGTCTTTTTTAACCAGTTGCTCTGGTGACTACAATATATATGCTGCCTGTTATGCAGTATCTGGAAGCAGCTATGTCATGTCTTTTGCCCAGTTTTATAGTTGTGCACAGTGAGAGGGCTGGGTGAAGATCAGTTTCGGTCACGGCTAGAAACGTAAATCCTTACCTCTCAGCTGATTTAATGTTTCTAACCTTGGAAGATGATGGAAATGGTCTATGTCATGATTTCTGCGGTAGTTACATGACTATATATTTATCACAATTCAGTGACACCTTAGTACTAAATATTGGTAAATTTTAGTGTATATAAATTATACCTCAATAAAGCTCAAAAACAGACAAAAAGAGACTTTGAGATAAAGCAATAATATTATAGGTATTTCAGGCACACAAATAAAGAAATGCTTTTACCACTTGGATTACAGAAGAAGCCAATAGAAATGTAACCAGCTCCCCATGTCTTCCTCTTCCCCGCCCCCACCCCAAAGAGCTAACCACTGTCTTGAACTCTGTATATTATCTTGTTTCTCTCATCTTGCTTCATCTGTATGTATAATCTTACTTTATATGTATGTCTCTCAATAAATGTTACTGTTTTCCCTGCCTTTAAACTTGACATAAGTGTTTCTTTTATCTAGATACTTTTAAGTGACATGAGAATAAATACCAAACCCACAAATGTAAGTATACTTATACAATATAACTTCTAGCCTTGGGGCTGTACAGAAATGCACAAAGCTTACCAGACTCTACATTTTGAACCAACTACCTTAGAAGAAAAAGCCAAGGACATCATTGTCATTTATTTCTCTGCCAAAGGGGAAAAATATTAGTGAACATTCACTCTTGGCAAGTGGCATAAAAGGCAGTTCGCAAGCCTGGCCCTGTTCCAGCAGCTGTAGTCAAGACTCATGCACGGAGGGGTGGTGAGGGTTCAGCTGCTCCCGTTGCCCTGAGTCAGCAGGCCTCCCGGTGCCTGGGGTCAGCAGTTTCCGGTCCGAGAGTGACTTGCTGGACATAGTCCTGCTTTCTGCTGGGTGGAAGTGAGTGTCTCAGGGAAATGAAGTCCAGCTCTCAGATAGACCATTAACTGTAAATATTATTAATCCTTTAATATGGGTCATAAATATCTGTAAGCCCTTCCCTTTGTAACGTCTTTGTATGATATCCAGCCCACGTGCCCTACCCATCCTCCCAGGCACAGGCTCACATGATATCCACACAAGCTCTGGTTCCCCCAATTCAGAATGATGGCTGCTTCTGTTGGCTTTCATCTGAGCCTCTTCTATCCCTTTCCACATGTTCGGTACCTCTCGTTTCCTCTGTTAAAGTTAGTCTGCGTATGCCAGTTTCTCTGTGTCTCCGTCCACTTGTCCCTGCCTCTTACCTTCACTCTCAGTGACTAGTAAAGTACCCGACACAGTAACAGTTTATTGAATAAATAAATGAATGAATGGCTTTAACAGATATTAACCATTTGTTCCACCTTATCACACCAAATTTAAAAAAATGGAAACAATTTGCTCAGGAAACAAGTCTGTATAACATTTGTATTCTCTAGTTCCTCTACAAATCCACTTTTTTGGTACACATAACCCTTGAAGAAAAAGCTGAACAATACCATCACTAGCAAGACCCCAGTTCATAAACAGCCCAATCCTCCAGAATGAGGTCCCCCCCTTTTCATTAAATGTATTGGGGTGACACTGGTTAACAAAATTATATAGGTTTCAGTTTTATTTTCTCATAACCTTTGCTTGTTCTACGTAGAGTTTCATTTTCTTTTCTATTGTTCTTCTGAGCTATAACAAGCCTCTCATCTGTCCATTTCTTGATTTCCCAACACGTCAGTGTTACCACTAGCAGGGTGGTTAAATTCCACAAAATGTCACACAGCTGAGCCAACATTTCTAACCAGAAACAAGAGGAACATCACACAGAAGAGCCTGTTTTCAAAGTTCCCAGACCTCATGAAATTCAGAAGCAGACACTAACCTCTGAAAGTCAAGGAAAAATTTAGTCAGAAAAAGTGATGAAAAGCATATCTACATTAGCGCGTGCACACACACACACACACACACACACACAAAACCTCCTCCTACACACACTTTGTTTTTTGCACATTTTTCTTTTTATTTCAGACCAAACACAATATATTTCTATATTGTTCAGTGAAATAAGTTCCTTCATTTGCAATGTGTGGAATTCCCGTTAATAAGTAAATAAAGGAGGAACAAAATTAATCTGTTCATAATTTATTTTTTAAAGGTATTTTTGTCAAAATACTTTTTAAAAGATTTTATTTATTTTTATTTTTAGAGAGAGGAAAAGGGAGGGAGAGACACATCAACGTGTGAAAGAAACATCAATCAGTTGGTTCTCCCACACCCCCTGCTAGGGACCCGGCCAAAACTGAGGCATGTGCCCTGACTGGGGATCGAACCTGTGATCTTTAGGTTCTCAGGCAAAAATACTTAAAAAATCTTATTAAAATTAAAAAAAATGATAAACCCTGGTGTAGCTCAGTGGATTGAGCGCGGGCCTGCAAACCACACGATCGAGGTTCGAATTCCAGTCAGGGCATATGCCTGGGTTGCAGGCCAGTCAAGGACTCACGAGAAGCAACCATACATTGATACTTCTTCCACTCCCCTCTAAAAGATAAATAAATAAAATCTTTTTAAAAAAATGATAAACCCACAGGAGACTCTCCTCTGTTCTCCGTGTTTTTCTCTTAGCAACAACCACCAACACCTATTCTAACTTTTAGTATCTCTTGTAGTACATACCTCCATTTCTAAATAATACACATATTATTCCTTACTTTTTTAGTTTTAGTCATTATTCACTTCTTGTTATGGAAGTTGAGATCTTAACACCCTTTACTTATACCTCCACCCTCTTCTTCCTCCCCATTCTCTCATTATAGCTATATACAATTTTCAGTGTACTAGTATGCAGTGTTTACCTTTTTTGGACTATGTTGGTACAGTTTACTACTGAGTCCAAGTACTGTAATACATTATGAATGACTCTTTTTAATGTCCTTTGTCCCGCCACCCCAGCTTTACTCAAGTATGATTGACAAATAAAAATAGTGTATTTTTGAGGTATACAATGTGATGTTTTCTTTTTTTGTTATTCAAAGCATCTTTATCTTTACATCATTTTAAATCTTTGTTACCTGAGCCTTGGCTGGTGTAGCTCAGTGGATTGAGCGCGGGCCTGCAAACCACACAATTGCGGTTCAATTCCCAGTCAGGGCACATGCCTGGGTTGCAGGCCAGTTCCCAGCAGGGGACTCACGAGAGGCAACCATACATTGATGTTTCTCTCCTTCTCTCCTTCCCTTCCTCTCTAAAGATATATAAATAAAATTATTTTAAAAGACAAATAAATAAATAAATCTTTGTTATGTGAGATAAAACATACATTGAAAAAAGTGCTTAAAACATATGCACAGTTTGACATAGTGATAACATGAACACTCGTATAGTCATCATATAGATCAGGAAATAACATCACCAGCATGTCGGAAGCCCCTCCCGCTTTACTTCCTCATCCCAACCCTTTCTATCACTGCCTAAGGTGAATGCTCTCCTCACGTAATGAGACTCACTTGCCTGTATTCCTATGTGGTTTTACCACCTAAGCATGCATACCTAATATAGGTACATACTTTCTTTTCTTTTTTTTAAGACTTTACTTATCTTTAGAGGGGAAGGGAAGGAGAGAGAAAGAGAAACATCAATGTATGGTTGCCTCTCGTGTGCCCCTGCTGGGAACTGGCTTGCAACCCAGGCATGTGCCATCCTGCCCTGTCTGGGACTTGAACCACGATCGTGTGGTTCGCAGGCCCGCGCTCAATCCACTGAGCGACACCAGCCAGGGCCATACATACTTTCAATCTGTCTGTTTTTTTAATTTTCCTTTCCTTGAACAGACTCATACTGTGTGCATTTCTGGTACCTTACTGTTTTTGCTAGAAATTGTAATGTTTGTTGAATATTACTGTAGTTGATTTATTTTCATTCATGATTTAGAAATCCTTATCTATTATTCTACCCTATTACATTTTTAAGTCATACCTTTCCAGAAAATATATTAACTCCTATGATCTGCTGCTTAGCAAAAAATTAATCAACCACAATTATTCTGTATAAACTCCAAGATATATTGATTTCTTTTTGCTTACCTCTCCAGTTTTTTAAAAAGTTGTTATACATACAATAAGTACACAAGCTTTAAGTGCATAGCTTGATGAATTTGTACAAATGTACATTTCCAACCACAACTAGGATCCAATTATGAAACTTTCCAGCCTCTAAATAGGTGTCCTCACACCCGGTCGAATCCATACGCACCTCCCACAGATGCTGACCACTCTGACTCCTGTCATTGTAAATATTGTTTCCTTTTGTTGGACTTCATAGAAGGGAAATCATACCATAAATTTTCTGTTGTGTCTTTCTTTGAATATGTTTGGTATTTCAGTTGGTTGGCATTTGTAGTATAGTTTTTCATTGCATGAATATATCATAGTTTGTTTATCTGTTCTGGATTATAATAAAACTGCTCTGAGAAGTCTTGCACATGTATTTTTGTGTATATATGTACTCATTCATCTTAAAAACATGTGTTGATATGGAATTGCTGGGTAACAAGGCAGCTGTATGTTTAACTCTATCAAAACTGTTTTCCAAATAGCGTTACAAGTGTTTGTAACACTTTACACCCCGAATGGCCATGCCCGACTGTTCCAGTTGCTTCATATCATCACCACCACAGGGTTGTCAGTCTTTTTATTTCTTTATTTTAAAGATATTTACTTTTTGAGAAGGGGTGGGAGGGAGAAGGAGAGGGATGGAAACGTGGATGTGCAAGAGAAATGTCGAAGAGTTGCCTCTCGAGTTCCCCCGACTGGGGACCTGGCCTGCAACTCAAGCATGTGCCCTGCTGGGGAATTGGACTAGCAACCTTTTGGTTCACAGTCCAGCGCTCAATTCACTGAGCCACACTAGCCAGGACTGTTGTCAATTGTCTTAAAAATTTAACCAGGGGTTGGCAAACTTTTTCTGTCACTGGCCAAATAGGAAATAAGTTAGACTTTATGGAGCAACCGTTTAACTCTACTGTAGTACAAACCAGTTGTAGTACAAACCAGTCATTGACAATAAGCAAACAAATGGGCATGTTTGTGTTTGCTGATCATTTGTCTAAAAAGTCTTTTCCATCACATTTATATAACAGCCAGTGAGTAGAAGAGAGGAAAAGTGGGAGGCATTCTTCTTCTCTTTAAGAGCATGGCCCACAATTACACTTATCACTGTAACTCCCAATTTATTGGACAGAATTTTGTCACGTGACCAGTTTACAAGAATGAAAGGGAATTACTGTGCCTTGTCTTCTGTAATCACCTAAAGGTCTCAGAGGTTCTATTTATTTATTTATTTATTTGGTTTTTTGATTTTTAGAGAAAGAGAAAGAAAAGAAAGCTAGAGAGTAAGAGAGAGAGAGAGAAACATCAGTTTGTTGTTCCACTTATTAATACGGTCATTGGTTGATTCTTGTATTTGCCCTAACTGTGGATCAAACCTGCAACGTTGGCATAGCTGAGCAATGCTCCAACCAACTGAGCCATCTGGCCAGAACTCAGGGGTTCTATTAAAAGAAGAAAGGGAGAATGGATACTGATAGTGACGTTTTCATATACATATTCAGTATGCAATGATGACCAATATGTTAATCAGGCTAATATATACATCACCTCATATAGTTACATGTGTGGTGAGAACACTTGCAATTACCCTCTTTGCCATTTTCAAGTATATAGCACATTGTTAAAATGGCAGTCACCTTGCTGTACATTAGGTCCCCAGAACCTACCTATCTTATAAGTGAAGATTTATATGTTTTGACCAACATCTTCCTTTCCCCTGATCCCCAGCCACTGATAACTATCATTCTACTCTGTTACTATGTTACTATGAGTTCAACATTTTAAGATTCCACATATAAGTGATGCCATACAGTATCTATCTTTTTGTGTCTAGCTTCACTTAGCATAATATCTTCCAGGTTCATCCAGGTTGTTGAAATGGAAGGATTCCCTTTGTTCTCATGGCCGAAGGACATTTTCTTTGTCCATTCAACTGTCAATGAACACTCAGATCATTTCCTTGTCTTGGCTACTGTGCCGGTGGGAGTGCAGGTATTTCTGTGAGGTAGTGATTCGATGTCCTTTGGATATGTATGCAGAAGTAGCTCTCTAGTCTGTTCCACTGTTGTATGCTTCTGTTTTATGCTAGCATTATACTGTTTTGATTACTATAGTTTTGTAATATAACTTGAAATCAGGAAGTGTGATGCCTCCCGCTTTGAACTTGCTCAAAATTGCTTTAGCTATTCAGGGTCTTTTGTGCTTCCATGTGAATATTAGGATATTTTTATTTCTGTGGAACATACCATTGGAATTCTGATAGGGATTGCTTTAAATCTGTAGATCACTTGATAGTAGTTTTTGTAGTATGAACATTTAAACAATATTAATTCTTCTGATTCATGGACATGGGAAATGTTTTCATTTGCTTGTGTCTTGTTCAATTTCTTTCATCAAAGTCTCATAGTTTTCAGGGTGCAAATTGTTCACCTCCTTGGATAAATTTATTCCTAGGCATTTTATTGATTTTGATGCAATTGTAAAAAATTTTTTCTTTATTTCTTTTAGAGATGGTTTTTTTAGTGTATAGAAATGCAACTGATTTTTGTATGATGATTTTATATCCTGCAACTTTATTGAATTTATTTATTTTTCCCTATTCTTTTGTTGTAGAGTATTTAGGCTTACTATATATAATATCATAGCATCTGCAAACACAATTTTACCTCTTTCCCTCCAATTTACATGTATTTATTTCTCTACTTGCTCTGGCTAGGACATACAGAATGATATTGAGTAGGAGTAGTGATAGTGGGCACCCTGTCTTGTTCCGATCTTAGAGGAAAATGTTTAATCTTTCACTGTTGAGTATGATGTTAACTGGGGCCTTATTGTATATTACCTCTATTATGTCAGGGTACATTCCTGCTATACTTAGTTTGTTGACTTTTTATCATGAAAGGATGCTGAATTTTGTCAAGTGCATTTTCTGCATCTCTCGAGGTGATCATGTTTTTTTACTATGGTCTCTAATTGTAGCTTTTTAAAAATTTAGATATAATTGACATATAATATTGTATGAGTTTAAGATGTACAGTATGTTGGTGTGATACATTTATATTTCACAATATGATTACCACCATAGCATTACCTAGCACTTCTATCATATTACAAATTATCATTTCTTTTTTTATGGTGGAAACAATGAAGATCTCGTCTCTTAGCAACTCTGAAGTTTATATAATACATTATTGTTGTTTATGAGCACTGTGCTGTGTGTTAGATCTCCAGAAATTTTTTATTTACTAGTTGCAAGTTTTTACCCATGAACAACATATCCCCCAATTCTCCCACCTCCATCCTCCGGTAACCACCATTCTACTGTTTTTACAAGTTTAGTTTTTTTTTTTTAGGTTCTACATATAAGTGATATCACACAGCAGGGGTCCCCAGCAGGGGTCTCTAACTTCCCTGCCCCAGAGTAGTACCAGTCTGTGGCCAGTTAGAACCAGGCCATCGACAGGAGGTGAGCTTGAATGTAATGCCCTTGAATCATCTGGAAACCATCCCTGCCACCCTCCTACTCCAGTAGATGGAAAAATTGTCTTCCACAAAACCAGTCCCTGGCACCAAAAAGGTTGGGGACCGCATACAATATTTGAGTTTCTCCATCTGTTGCAGTGGCAGGCTTTCCCTTTCCTTATTTCTCATGACTGAATAATATTCATATACATACATGCATATATATATACATCACATTTCCTTTATCCATTCACCTGTTGACAAGCACTTCAGACATGTGTCTGGGAATAACGATGTTGACCACAGACCATTTCTTCAATATCCTCAGTGTGTGGGAGTTTCTTCAATATCCTTTCAGGGAGTGTGGATGTGGGGGAGTGTGGATGTGGACTGGTCAACATTTTCTTTCATTCATTTTTATAGAGAGAGGAAGGAAGGGAGGAAGGGGAGGGGAGAGAAACATCAATGTGTGGTTGCCTCTCAAGTGCCTCCTACCCCCTACTGGGGACCTGGCCTGCAACTCAGGCATGTGCCCTGACTGGGAATTGAACCAGGGATCCTTTGGTTCACAGTCCCACGCTCAATCCACTGAGCTACACCAGTGAGGTACCATTTTTATCTTAACAAGTCAGCAGGTTGATAATTAGAGGCCTTTCTTTTGTTTTCCAGTAGATGGTGCTATAGCACAAATTTTGGGGTTTTTTTTCCTCACCTGCACTGGTGGTTCGGGACTGGGGATGAAAGGAGTATTGGGGATCACTGCCTAGGTGACCTGAGTAGTGCTTGTCCTTGCTGTGTCCTGGTCAATTGGATCTCAACGCACCACCACCCTAGGCTGGGGATGTAGCCAGTGCTGGGTGGAAGGAGGTGGTGAGGACGGCTTGCCAAGCCCACAGTGCTGCCATCTTGTTTTCTTATGGCTGCAGCCAGTGTGAGCTCTGGCTTGAGTGCACAGCCCTGTCTCCACTGCAGCTTCCACTTCTGCAGCCACGGGGAGGGGTACTTAGGGAGCTGGATTGAGTGCGCATGTTGTTTCTGTTCCTCTTACCCTCTGTTGGGTTGTACTGTGAGGGCTGCACCCTAACTACTTCACCGATAGCGTTATCTGGGACCAAGGTGGCGGGGGAGTTCTGGGGACACCTTCTCTGTCCTTCCTCCTGTCCCACTGCCCCCATGTGTTCCAATGCGCCCACTTTCAGATTTACCAATATGTGGATCTCTCGTGTCTTTGTGTTGAGAGAACCTTTGTTGGATTATAGGTGTCCGCCTGATTGTAAATTCAAGGGGAGATGCAAAGGGGCCTTCTCACTCCATCACGATGCTTGCGTCCTTTATTTGTACTATATCTTCATTTTCCTTCCTCCAAATTCTCTGGTATGTCTGTAACTTCTCTTATTACCAATCTCCCGAAATGGTCTAATTTTTAATTATCACCTATAATTTACATCTCTTTGATTTTTCTGTATTAACCTTTCTGTGAGTTTTCTTCAACTTTACCTTTTATTGAACTTGTGTTTCATTCATTCATCATATTTTAATTTCGAAGAGCTCTTATTTCGTATTGTTCTTCTAGATATAATATTTCTGGATCATAAATGTAATATTTTTATCTTATTATTCTAATGCTATTAATGATCAGTTTAAAATATTTTTCTTCTGTTCCTTGTATGGTCCCTCTTTTAAACAATCTTCCCACTATAGTTTAATTTTTTAATTGAAGCATAACTTTCTGAAATGTATATAGAATTTGATTATAGAGCATGATGAATTTTACACATTAGACTCATATAATCAAACTCAAATCAAGATATAGTATATTTCATCAGCACGAAAAGCTCCCTCATTACCTATCCCAGGTAATTGGTAATCATATTCAACTACCTAAGAAGTGATTACTCTTATGATTCCTATCAACAACCAGTTTATTTCGCTTGTTGTTGAACTCCCTATCAATGGGACCATATAGTATGAACTCTTCTAAATCTGGTTTATTTCATTCAACAGCATTATGTCTGTGAGATTTATCCATGTAATCAGATGTATCAATTGTTAATTATATTTTATTGCTGCATAGCATTTTATTATATAAATATACAATTTATTTATTCATTTCTGTTGAAAGACTTTAGACTTGTTTCCAGTTGGGTCTATTACCATTAAAGCTACTTACAAACATTCCTGTACATGTTTATTACAGATGTAAGCATTCAGTTCTGTGGTATATGTATCCAGGAGTAAAATTTCTTAGGTTATAGGGTTTATGAAGGTTTAGCTTAAAAATATTCTCAAATAGTTTTCAAAGTAGCTAGTATAAATTTATACTTCTGCCAGCAATGTATGAAAGTTCCAGGTGCTCCACATCATGGTCAACACTTATTATTGTCAATTCGAAAATTTTAGTCATTCTAGTGGGTATATAGCGATATTTCATCACAGCTTTAATTTGAATTTCTTTGCTCAACTAATTAGCTACTTGCATATTTTTTACATGAAATTGCTGTTCAAGATTTTGCACACCTTTATGGAACTGGGTTGTGTATTTATTATTTATTCTTAGTAACAAATTCCCTCAAGACATATTGGTTTAAAACACCATTAAAAATTATTTTCTCAATTTCTATAGAACAGGAATTCTGGAATGGCACAGATGGGAAGCTTTGGCTTGGGGTTTCTCATGAATTTGTAATCAAGAGTTTAACTAGGGCCCTGACTGGTGTAGCTCAGTGGATGACCACAGGTTGCACATCAAAGGGTCGCAGGTTCGATTCCCAATCAGGGCACATGCCTGGGTTGCGAGCCAGGTCCCCAGTGGGGGTCATGTGAGAGGCAACCACACACTGATGTTTCTCTTTCTCTCTTTCTCCCTTCCTTCCCCTCTCTAAAAGTAAATAAATAAAATCTTTTTTAAAAAGTTCAACTAGAGCTACAATTATTTTTGGGTTGGAAGATCCACTTCCAGTGGCCTACTCATGGCTGGCAAATTGGTGCTGGCTGTTGGTAGAAGGCCACAGTTCTTGCCACATGACTCTTCATAGGATAGCTTCACTTTCCTCATTGCTGGCCTTGCCTAGAGCAAGTGACCCAAAAGAGAGCAAGGCAGAATACTTACTGCTGCCTTTTGATGGCTAGAAGTTCTTAGCAACTTCATTAAGATAAAATTCATCTATCTAAAATATACAAATCAATATCTTTTGTATATTCACAATGTTATACAATCATCACAGTCAGTTTTAGAATATTTTCATCATTCTCAGGGCAAAAAAAAATCTACTCCCAGGCACTTCCTAATCCTCCTGAAAACTCCTAGGACTAGGAAACCACTAGTCTACTTTCTCTGTACGTAAAATTACATGTTTTGCACATTTTGCATACATTAAGACAGTGACTCAAAGCCATTCTACCTAATACACAGAAACAAAGACAGGGAGGCTGCCAGAATGAGGAGACAAAGAAACATGGCTGAAATGAAAGAACAGAACAAAACTCCAGAAAAAGAGCTGCACGAAACAGAGATAGCCAACCTAGCAGATGCAGAGTTCAAAATACTGGTGATCAGGATGCTTAAAGAATGCGCTGAATATGACAACAACATAAAAAAGAACTAGGAAGTAGTGAAGTTACACTAAGTGAAATAAAGAAAAATTTGCAGGGAATCAACAGTGGAGGGGTTGAACCTGGGATCAAATCAATGATTTGGAACATACAGAAGAAATAAGCATTCAACTAGAACAGCAAGAAGAGAAAAGAATTTTTAAAAAATGAGGATAGTGTAAGGAGCCTCTGGGACACCTCCAAATGTAATCATAATTAACACGCCAAAAGTTAAAGATAATCTTAAAAGCAGTAAGAGAAAAGGAGAGTTATCCATAAAGGATTTCTCATAAGATTATCAGCTAATTTCCCAAAAGAAACTTTGTAGGCAATAAGAGACTAGCAAGAAGTATTTGAAGTGATGATACGCAAGGAACTACAACCTAGATTACTTTTCCCAGCAAAGCTATCATTTAAAATGGAAGGGCAGATAAAGTGCTTCCCAGGCAAGGTAAAACTGAAGGAGTTCATCATTACCAAGCCATTATTTCATGAAACGTTAAAGGGACTTATTTAAGAAAAAGAAGATCAAAACTATGAACATTAAAATGGCAACAAATTCACAACTATCAACCATTGAATCTAAAAAAACAAACTAAGCAAACCACCAGAACAGGAACAGAATCATAGATGTGGAGATCGTCTGGAAGGTTATCAGCTGGGAGGGGGAAAGGGAGAATGGGGGAAAAGGTACAGGAAATAAGAAGCATAATTGGTAGGTACAAAATAGGGGGAGGTTAAGAACAGTATAGGAAATGGTGAAGCCAAAAAACTTAATGCACAGTCCAGGGGTGTGAACTAAAGGGAGGGATTGATGGCTGGAGGGAAGGGGGCACTGCACAAAGGGGGACAAAAGGGGAAAATTTGGGACAACTATAATAGCATAAAATACTTCACTCCCCTAAAACAACTCTGTGGTCTGCCTATTCATTTCTCCCGCCAAGCCCCAACCCCTGGCAACCACTAGTCTTTTTACCATCTTCATAGTTGGTCCTTTTCCAGAATGCCATATAGTTGGAATTATAGGATATGTATTCTTTTCAAATTGGCTTCATTCAATTGGAAATGTGCATTAAAATTTCCTCCATGTCTTTTCATGGCTTGATAACTCATTTCTTCTTAGTGCTAAATAATGTTTTATTGTCCAGATGTATCACAGTTTATTCATTTAACCAATGAAGAATATCTCGGTTGCCTCCAAGCTTTTGGCAGTTAGGAATAGAGCAGCTATAAACATTTGTGTACAGGTTTTTGTGAGGACATAAGCTTTCAATGTCTTTGGGTAAATCCAGAGAGCATGATTGCTGGATTACATGAGTACTTTTAGTTTTGTAAGAAGCTTCCAGTCTGTCCTCCAAATGGCTGCACCATTTTGCTTCTCACCAGCAGGGAATGAGAATTTCTGTTGCCTCAAAGTATCATCAACATTTGACATTGTGTTTTGGATTTTGGGCATTCTAATAGGTAGATGTGTATTATAGTCATGTGTTATTGTTTTAATTTGCATTTCCTGTGACATATGATGTGTAGCAGCTTTTTATATGCTAACTTGCTAATATCTTCTTCAGTGAAGGTGTCTCTTAAAGTCTTTGGCTTGGCCCATTTTTTAATTCTTATATATTTTTTAAAGATTTTATTTATTTTTAGACAGAGGGGAAGGGAGGGAGAATGAGAGAGAGAAACATCTATGTATGGTTGCCTCTCATGAGCCCCCTACTAGGTACCTGGCCCACAACCCAGGCATCTGCCCTAGACTGGAAATTGAATGGGCTACCCTTTGGTTTGCAGGCCAGTACTCAGTCCACTGAGCCACACCAGGCAAGATATTTGGCCCATTTTTTAATCAGGAAGTTCATTTTCTTAATGCTGAATTTTAAGAATTCTTCATATATTTTGGATAATAATAGTCCTTTATCAGATGTGTCTTTTGTAAATATTTTCTCCCAATCTGTAGCTTGTCTTCTCAATATCTTGACATTGTCCTTCCCTCTAAAGTGCTTCATTTAATATTTCTTGCAAGGCATATGTACTAAAATAAATAAGATCAGTAAATTTTAAAAAAGAATGTGTATAACAACTTGTATTCATTATAGGGTCATACAAAATACTTTCACTGCCCTAAAACAACTCTGTGGTCTGCCTATTCATCATTCAGTTGGTAATGAACTGATTCCCTCAATTTTGTTTAAGAAAGTATTTCACTTTTGAAGGATAATTTTACAGAATTAGGTAAAGGTACAGAATTCTAATTTGTTTTTTTCCCAACACTTTAAATATTTCACATACTTTTTTTCTTGCTGAGAAGCCAAATGAAAATCTTAGGTTTGCTCCTCCATAGGTAAGGTGCAGTTTTTCTCTGGCTGGGTTCAGGAATTTTTCTTCATCTTTGATTATTTCTAATTTGAGAACATGCCTCCGTGTTTTTTTTGTGGAGGGGGGGAGTTTTTATCCTGTTTGGTGTTCGAGATTCTAGGTTCTGTGGTTTGGTGTTTTAGTCTGTTCAGGCTGCCATCACAGAATACCATTAACTGGTGGCTTATAAACAGCACATTTATTTCTCACAGTTCTGGGGACTGGGAAGTCCAAGATCAAGAGATTGGCAGAATCAATGTCTGGTAAGGACCCACTTCTGGTTCATAGCCCTCTTGTCTTTCTGCTGTGTACTCATCCGTGGTGGAAAGAGAAAGGGAGCTCTCTGGTGTCTTTTTTATGAGGGTATTAATCCTATTTATGAGGGACCCATTCTCACAACCTAATCACCTCCCAAAGGCCAATCTCCAAATTATACCACTTTAGGGACTAGGTCTCAACACCTTATTTTGGGCGAGGCACAAACATTACCTGTAAGTCTGATAGTAAGAAAATTCTGTCATTATTGCTTCAAATCCTTTTTTCTGTTCCTTTTCTTTTTGACTTTAGCATTAGTTTTTTCTTTTGTTTTAGCAGTTTCTATTGAGAATTCCTTGAACACAGATACTTTCCTCAGCTATATCCTATTAATAAGCTCATTAAAATCATCCATTATAGTATTTTGAATCTCTAGTATTTGTTAAATTCAGAAAACTCTACATCTCTGCTTACTTATCCCTGCATGTAATTATCTATTTAACAAACTCGTTTTAAATTGCCAGCCTAATTCCAACATCCTTGCCTTACTTGAGTCTGGTTCTACTGCTTACTCTCCTCCAACTGTTGTTTTCCCTTTTAATATGCCTTCTAATTTTTTTGACAGGTGGATATGATATGAGTAAGTGGAATATGCTGTAAATGGGCCTTTAGTAATGTGCTGATGAGGTGTGCGCAGAGTGGAGGTGGTCTAGATGCCTGAGTGGGTCTCACTCTTTCAGTGTGCCTATGCCTCTGCAATGTAAACGTTGCAAGTGCTTCTGAGTCCCATCACCAGCACCCTTGACCCTTAGGTAGAACAGAATGGCACGAGGGGGCTGGAATTGGGTATTTCCCTCATCCCAGCTCCATTAGACTCTTGACAAAACCCATTTGTTAGGCTCTGGTTGGTATCTCCTGAGGGTAGATCTTGTTAAGAAAAAACTGAACATTCTGGTGAATTTCACAGTGGTTCCGTTCCCCTTCCCTGGAAGCACAAGACCTCTTTCCAACATTTGAGAAATTAGTTGAGCCCTTAGATGCAAAACTCCCAAGTATGTGAAGATCCTCCTATGACTGGGTCCTCTTGGAGATTCTGACTCAGACCTGTCCACACTGAGCCTCCATTAACTCATCAATTAATTTAGGTTTTCCTATCTTGGTGCTGGTTTTTCCAGACTTTTCTGCTTATGGGTTTTTTCTCCAGTAAGTTGTGATTTGATTTTGTCTCTCCAATTTAGGGGGCAGTGGTTTGCCCTGTGACCTCACCTCTCATGGATTTAAAGAGCTCTTGATTTTTTAGTTTGTTCAGCTTTTTACTTGACATGACTGGAGTGGTGACTTGCAAGATCCTGACGTGTTGGACTGAAAACCAGAAGTTATCTGATAACTTTTCACTCAAATACATTTAGACCAAAGACAAGAATTACCATAATATACAAATATAATTTTAAGATAGCCCATGGACAATCTTTTGGGGCAAGAGATATATATATATATATATTATGAATTAGTTAACATTTTTATGCTTAATAAAAAATGCACCTACTGAGAAAATCAATGTGAACATAGAGACCATAAACCTTTACAGATTCAGGAAATTAAAGAATTTTAGGATGCTTACATTTAAAAGCATGTTTTAAAACAAGCTGTAATAAAAAAGGTCAAGCAAAATTAGGGAACTGGTCTTGCGACTCGGATGCACCATATGCACAGTTCCAAGGTGTCTCCATGTTGCCTTTCTCTCCTCTTCCCCAAGTGGCTTATTGTCAGGGTTTCTAAACCAGTTACTCAAATTCCCTCCTGCTTCTAGTACTCAAAAGTTGCAAAGGGGAGGTCACTAAACAATGTTTAGGACTGGCCCTGGCTGATGTAGCTCAGTGGATTGAGTGCGAGCCTGCGAACCAGATGATCTCGGTTGAATTCCCAGTCAGGGCACATGCCTGGGTTGGGTTGCAAGCCAGTTCCCAGAGTTGCAGACCAGTTCCCAGCAGAGGACACATGAGAAGCAACCATACATTGATATCTCTCTCCCTGTGTCCTTCCCTTCCCCTCTAAAGGTAAATGAAATACTAAAAAAAAAACCCCACCAATGTTAAGGACATATTTAAATGCAAGAGAGCCATCAAAGAATTTCAAAGCAAAGATGTGTTATAACTTACCTTTGAAGACTTTCATTGGTAAGTGGAGAATAAATTGGAGGGAATATGAACTGAGACTAGAGGGATGGCTACCAGATAGGCCTATCACAAATGCTGGAGTACTGTGTTAGTAAAGACTCCAGTTATTTTAAATAGAAGAGTTTTAAAGAACAGTAGGTAGTCTGCACACCTTGCAGGAGGGGATTACCAGGCTTGGTAGAGTTTAACAGCCAGTCATACCACCAAGTCAGTTTAGTGAGGTCATCACTGCCAAATCTGGACACAACTTGCTCCACTACTGCCATTAGAGCTAGAATCACCTCTTCTCATCCTTCACTCATTCCCATCCCACCTTGCTGCTTTCTTTGAGGGACTATTATCAACTCTATCCAGATTTTCTACAGTCCCTACCTTTTGGGCTCAATTTGGAAGCATTTGATTGACCAAGACTAGTCCGCATGCATATGCTCTAGAGTCTGGGTAAAAAAGCATTGGGGAATTTTCAGCATCTATGGTGTCAGGTAGGCTCTGCCTTCCAAGATTCAATTGTTTGGGAAATCCTAAACGAAGGCATGTCTGCATGCTCAGAATCTGAAGACAAAAAGACACCAGCACAAGATTGGAAAACTGGTATATAGTAGGATGAATCATTGACCTCACTTTATGCCTTTTGCATTCTCCCTAAGTGAAAGCGGCCCATTTGCGCATCCCCTTTTTCCTTGACAGCAGTTTGCCTATGGGAAATAGATGTTGAGATTGCAGTGTTAATTGAACTTGGTTTCAAGCTTCTGCAATCAGTGAGGAATGTACCAGCCTGCCCATTTAAAGACCAAGACACGTGGGACACCTGCAATGCTTTAATCCAACCTCTTAAGTAGATAAAGCAACCCCTCTTCCTTCTTGCAGCTAAGAGCCTGGCTGAGATGAACAGCTAAATACTTATTGTATGCTGCTGAGTTTTTATGGTCTATCATGTAATAGCTGATGAGACACACTTGGAGAGTATTGTGAGGAGCTCCACAAAGGTAATGAAAATTGGCAAGTATTGGGTTGGCCAAAAAGTTTGTTTGGTTTTGTTAAGATGGCTGTAATAGCATTTAGTTGTCTTTTAACTTCAAAACAATCGTTTTCTGACAGCTGTTCTATCAATCTGCATAACTATTTTAATATTGAAGATGGAAGAACACACATTTTCAGCATACTGTTTTATTACTTCAGGAAAGGTAAAGTAAAAACAAACATTTAAGATTTATGCAGTATATGGAGATGGTTAGGGTGAGGGTTAAAAAGTTGTTTGCAAAGTTGCACACTGGAAATTTCTTAGTGGATGTTGCTCCAAGTCTGGTAGACAAGAGGACATTGATAGCAAAAAATCAAGTCATTGAGATCACCACACGGAAGATGGCTGACATACTCAAAATACCAAAATTGTTACTGGTGAAAATGAAAAATGTGTTATTTTATAGAAACTAGATGGACATTTTGGCCAACCCAATATAAGAAAGCTCAAACTATGGGAACAAGGAATGTTCCAGATGTGAATGTCTAACTACCCCCATCTGTACTAAAGTCTGAGAAGTGACTGTTGAGACTATATGTATAATCCTTTTTGAAATCCTGTTTTATAGACACGACCAATAATCTAGCAATGCTGTCATCTCACCCAAGAACCCACTCCTCCATCTTCCATATTAGAATTAAATTACCTGTATACATGACTGTCCTTACCACTAGATTTGAGAACTCATTTGTATTATTAGTTTGGTACTCATACTTGAGCCTTTTATGTGATTGTCACTTTTGCTTATCACTACCAATGGTTCCTCATGAGTAAATACAAGCACTTCCCTTATGATTACCTACAAATTGTTAACTGATGTGGCCCCATTACCCACTTCATCTTACACCCACCTTTTTAATCAGTGATATGAACAATTCCTATTCCTATATGCAATATCCCTTCCTAATATACATATGGCTCTCTCTCAGCCTGTTCAAATGTCCTACTAAATACAGCCTTACCTGACCAGCTTATAATACTAACCTTTTCTGCCTTACATTTTCCCATAGTATCTTTTGTCCGTTGCTATAACCCCAGGTCTTAGAAGTGTTACACCTCATAAATGGTTAATACACAAATCAAAGTTAAAACTGAAGTTAACATATGATGGCGTGCTAACTGCTTAGAGATCTATCTAGGTAAACCTCTGGTTTTCCTACGATATGTCTAGTCTGTGGTACAGTAGCATCATCACATCTTATGTAGGGAGTTTAGCTAGCAGCAGTGAATGGAATAGATAATGGAAGACACTTGTGCTGTCTTGGGATGCACTGAAAGAATTAAACTCAAAGGTACAAGCAAAGATATAACTCTACCAGATAACCTAGATTTTTAAATATTTGAGCCAAGTGCTTCCCTATCAAACTGGAAAACATTTTGCTGGGGAGGATAAATTAGTAGACTCCTGCAAAGTTTAAGTTACATGTATTGGTCTATTTCTGAAGTATTCATATTCTACAACTTAAGTCCATTTTAGGATTTAGAAGTTAACATGAATATTGTTAAAATATATATTAAGAGCATTTTTATGATATTAATACCAAGAAGCTAAAGTATTATGTATGTAGAACTATATTAAAAGATGACTGTAGGAATCCGTTGTTGGTTCAGTTCTCTGGAGAACTGTGACTGGTAAGTTGTGTAGTGCAGTACTGACATGACTAGCAAATCAAGATCCAGAATATAGGTTGAAGTTTTGCACGCTCACAACTGTAAACCTGATTTTTGCCCCACCCTATATTTATGAGAACTACTACCCACTTCCCAGTGGAAGCTCAGTGTTACTATCTATTGCAATTATTCCCCTTAACTATTATTTCATATTGGAATTGGTCATTACTACTGGCAAGGCCCCCTGGGATGATGGTAATATTTAGCCTAAGTGAATGGACATCCAAACTGACATTACCAACATTCCTGTTCTGACTGCTACTGCCAAGTCAGCACCTATACAGTAAGAACAGACACTGTCCAGATAGATGTCCATGAACTTGTTCTGTTTCAGACCAAAGTAAGATACACAGTGCTTAGTTTTAACTGGGAAAATGTTATCCATTAGGGTCACCTGACTGTCTAATATTAAGCACTCATGCTGGCATAGTGGATAGTCTCAACTGCAAACCAGGCTTGGAAAATCCTATTACCTAGTCACCCTAAGCACTCATCTGTGAGTTTTAATCACAGTGGTGTTCTTGATTCACATCAACTAGTTTAACTGCAAATCAGTGTCCACTATTTCTACAAGTCTGAGTATTTTTCTGCAATAGTTACAAGTAGGTTTTGGAAACGTCTTAGCAAAACTAGGAAGGTTCACCATATACACAAATGGCTTATCTTATGATTTCTGGTCCCCCCTTCAAAGGACTGTCCATGAATTCTCTATTGTGTCAGGTCTACGTTCATTAAGTTCTAGATTTTGGGTTATATAAACTCTAGTAAAACCGTAGTCTGTTGACCAAAGCAAAACTGCTGGTATATGCACTTATAGATAAATCCAGTTCCTTTCATCCTCAAAATCCATTCCTATAAAATTTGCTAAAATCCTTTCTTGATGTAAACTTTTTGAAGTCTAATTCAGAATTTACTGTGCCCCCCACCCCCTACTCCACAGCATTAAGTTCAAACACCAATGAGAATGAGGGTTGAGAATTATCTCCAGGCACTTTCCCCATACAAAGTAACTTACAAACATTGCAGAGGGCTTAGAGTTCTCCAAGGCCTCCAAAAACTATGCGAACTGTTGGGACCCTATCTTGTTTCCTATATGTTTTCACAAGACCATACATAATATTAGAGATTTAACTATTTTGACTCAGTAATTTTCCAAATCAACTCAATGCATTTGGTTTCAGTCATCTTAGCCCTCTAGCTACAAAACAGTAAATTGATATTGGCATATAAAAATCCTGGGTTCCAGCCCTGGCTGGGTGTAGCTCAGTGAATTGAGTGTGGGCCTGAGAACCAGAGGATCGCAGTTCGATTCCCAGTCAAGGGCATGTTTAAGTTGCACACCAGTTCCTGGCAGGGAACACATGATACATTGTGTCCCTGGCAGAGGCAACCACACATTGGTATTTCTCTCCCTCCCTCCCTCCTTCCCCTCCCCTCTAAAAAACCTGGGTCCCTTTGCCTTCAGTCAAGTATATGAAGACTAATTTATCCTATCCCTAAATTATTCTAATGTCATTTACCCCATGGCCATGACATTTTGTCTGTTTAAAATCATCTATGTCAGCAGTTTAACCAAAATATCACTAAGCTGATCCCATGGAAACAGATGATCTCCAGAATGAACTACCTATCTGCCTTCCTACCCCAGAATAGGAAAGGAGTCTCACCCCACTGATAAAAAATTTTTAAGTTCTTCCAGCCCCAAAAGTAAGAGATCTCAACTGACACTATCTTTGAGGGGAATAAAAACAAAACCTCTTCATTGACAGGATAATGGGTGGCTCACGAACATTTAAATTACAAGCCAACATCTTTTCTGATGTATGAATTAGACCTGGTTGCTTTTCCAAAGATGTGCTTACATCCTCCCCTCCCCCTGGGCCAATTAGAGGGCTGGAAATCTTTAATGCAACAATGACTGGCTAGGGCAGCTCATGGAGACCTGTGCCAGATCAGACGCCCACTGACCAAGCCCCACTGCTCTGGTGCTTCTAGCCTACCCATTCTGCCACCTAGCAAAACACCTAATAAATAGTAAGTACTACACTCCTTCACATATACTTTTATCAAAGCTTAGCAAAACTAAGCTTTCCCTACCTTTAACAGGGCCCTTATAATTCAACTCCTCTGGACCACATTCTACAATTCAAAGTGCATAAGCACACAAGGTGCCAATTGTTATTTCCAAACTAGTTATGATTACATTTTAAAATCTACCAGGAACACATTTACTTAGTTCCAGACGCGTACTAGAAATACCAACATGCAGGGGTGGGGACTGTATGTGTATGTAACAGCTACCGAATTAGTATACATGTGAGACACTGCCCAGCCAAGTCTGACAAACTAATGCGTGCAAATATTGTCTATTCTCCATTAACAATGTTTTCAGTCATCCAGCTACCCAGACTAGAGGCAGAATGGCATCATAATTATGAGTGCTGACTGGAATGCCCAGGTCCTGATCCCGACACTGCACCTTTTAATTGCTGACTCAAGGTAAAAGACATTATGATTGCTACAAACTATATGAGCATATATAAAAAAAAGTACTATATAAAGTACCTTGGACACAGTAAATATGCAAGTACAGGCATAACCATTTATTGCGTTTTGCAGGCACTGAATTTTCACCAGTATCAAGGCAAGATCAACCACCAGCAAAAGGTAAATATGGCGAGGTTCAGATGGTTAGCCTTTTTTAGCAGTATTTTAAAATTAAATTATGTACAGTTTGTAAAGACAATGCTACTGTACTTCATAAAATACAGTATAAACATTACTTTTCTACGCACTGGGGAATTAAACTCACTTCATTGTGATGGTCTAGAACCAAACCTGCAATACCTCTGATATGCCCATACTGTAAAGGTGCAGGCCAACAACAAAGTTACCCTACGTATAGCAATTTCCTTCAAACTGGCCATGCAAGTAATTAAAATTCAGGAAAAGAAAACATACAGAAAACATGTATTTTAGGCATTCCCAGAGCAAGTCTGAAGACTAGAGTTATTTAATACCTCCCAAATGGAATGAATCACCCCAACATCTAGTTACTCGCTCTTAACATTATTTCCCCAAAACACAATACATGTTTGGTGGTGTTTTGAAAAACCAGCACCAAAAATACACCTCAGTCCAAGGGACACTGCACGAGGAACTTTTTAAAAACTATGTATCAACTCTAAGCAGCAAGGTTAAAATAAACAAAATCTTCTTTGTAAACTGAGTTGTACCAGCCTTTTACTTTTCATTTGCATTTATTTAACACAGTTCTCAAAACATTTGAGTGAAATTGGGCCTCCTCTGTTAAGCAAAGGATCTGAAAATAATATTTAAAAAATGAACAGGCAGTCTTCAGTTCATCCACAACACAGTAGTGTTCCCTTCTCTTCCTGAACTCTGAAGCACCCAGTTTTGTTTTGTTTTGTTTTGATATAGTCTAAAAGCCAGAATGAGAGTACATTTGTGGTGGAATGTATTGTCACTTACTGATAACCAGTTGAAATACCATTATCCCCTTAAAACAGCTTTAAGAAATAGCTTTTTAAAGTCATACATTGTGTAACTCTTTTCTTACTCCCTGCTATAAACAATACAGATTATATAAAGGCTGACAAATCCACATTTATATAAGCATTAAGCATTTGCTGTTATGGAAAGATCATTAGTTCTAATACTAGCAGTACTGAGTTACAGAGCATTAATTTTTAACACTTAGTTGCAGGTATATTAAGTATGGTATGTTTTATGGACTGAAGGAAAATGGGCATTTTGGTCTTCAAATTTACTACTGACAACCTAATCTGAACAACAGTTCTGCTAAGCACTGATATGTTAGAAAGAAAAGTAAAAATCAAACTTTATTGTTGCTTTTTGCCATTTTGTAGCATTTTACACACAGGCTTCGATCTTCAGAATACCCTGGATTCAGTAGAAAAACCTTTTAAATGAAGTTTTGTACAATAGAAACTTCTCAGCAGTCAAAATTTAGACTGTAAAAAAATACATGCAAAACATACTTTTCTGAAAACACTTAACTTTGAACAAAGCACCGAACTACACAAATGCAGAATAAGAACAGCATTTCAACTCCACCAAAAGTAGTCATCATAAAAGGTGTAAAAGTCACCTAACTTCACTAGGCACTGTTCACTTTTTAAACAGGAGACAATAAAAAATATTGTCCACAAACAATATCCAAACTCTAGGGTAGGTTTCAGGAAGTCTTCTACTTCATGCTTTAATAGCGACCTAGGATTAAAAGAAAAAGGCATCAACAATGAGAACTGGTTATCAAGTATATTTAATGTTTAGAATTTTAGACTGGTCTGCCTGCCATTCAGTCATTCCTATGTACCAGATTCTCTTCTGTGAAAATAGAGTTAAGACTTTCACACAAGAGTCACACTAGAAATGAAAACCAATGTGAAACAAATAGGGAAGTATTAATTCAATATAAGCTAAGGTTTAAAGTCACTGGGATGTTTCCAAGCTGCGCAAAAATTACAAGCACTCCTCAGTAAAAGAAAAGCTACAATTGTTGACAGTATACTATACATTTACTATTTCAATTAGTGACAAGATCCCAAGGGTTGTTTTCAGGCTTTGTGGAACCCCATGCATAGTTTGGGGACAAACACACACAAACACAAACACACAGCCATAAAACTACTTGTTAACCCTTTCCCAGCAAAAGAAATAGTTACTGTGCTGTGGAGCCTGGTAAGTTAGGGCAAGCCACACAATTACATTATATAAACTAAAATATATCAAGACAAAAAACTTACGAGGTGAGTATGATCGAGATCTGGAACGAGATCTATATCCTCCACGACTATAGTAAGGAGAAGGTGACCGCCTTCTGTAAACAAATGTCAAGACCATCTAAGATGCCACAGATTACAAATAGATTAAATAACACACAGATGACACACAATCTCTTTATCAGTGTCTGAAACTAGAAGGCTATCCATGACCTTTGAAAATTTTGCATTAGTCATGGGCTTTCAAGGTCTGTTTCAGTTCTGAGAATGAAGCACAGTATCAGGTCCAGTAACAATCACTGAAAACTACCAGAAGTCAACACTCCTTGCTATATTCTCATCCATTGATATTCTGCTACCCCATTTTAAACCCTACTCAGTTAAATATTAAAGAAAAAATTCCTTCCCACTAATTCTAACCACACCCAAAAAACAAAGGCCAGTGCACCCAAATGATTTCATTTTCTAAAAGACTGACTAAAGTGTTCACACGCTTATTCCAAGATGCTCATAAAAAGCCAACAAAGAAAATGTAGTGCAAGAGGATAGGTATCAGGAATAAAGACT
Organism: Sturnira hondurensis; assembly: GCF_014824575.4. Lineage (NCBI taxonomy): Eukaryota > Metazoa > Chordata > Mammalia > Chiroptera > Phyllostomidae > Sturnira > Sturnira hondurensis. The sequence continues at coordinate 657,828 of NW_028091847.1, read as the reverse complement.
AACATTATGAGCTTATACCAATTACCTTAATCTATACCATCATTATTTTATGAAATAAATAGAAAATGATGCCACTGAGTAAAAGCCCAATTTCTGAAAACACATAAAGCAATGGACACATCACTTGGCTTCAGTTACAATACAATATTTTATAAACTTCATGCAATCCAATTGTGTGCAATACCATTTACAATTTAACTACCAAAACACCTATACCAAAGTGTCTTCATGTGAGCCATTTGTGTTGCACAGATTTTAAATCATGACATACCTGTAAATCTGATCCCTGTCTTGAGCAGCTCTCCATCCTCCTCCTCCTCCACCTCCTCCTCTGTGAAGGCAGAAATGCATTTATTTTTTGTAAGTTTTTGAAAAAACACAATTCATGCAGTAAAACTAAAACATGCAAAAATAAAATCTTAACAAAATTTCTTGTAAGTAAAATGCTAACTCTACAAATTGGCACAGAGCTCTCTCTGGTGGTTAAAATGAGTATCATTAGAACAAAGAACATTTCTAGGTAAGTGCTTAAGTTAATTAAAATAAAAATCAAGTCTACCACTATAGCTTTCTCAGCTCCCATAAATCAATCCCTCAAGTGCTGTTTAATGCGAAAGTACTTGCTGTTAACAATAAAATGCTGGAGAATGATGTCAAGAGGACCCTTAAAGACTCATTTTCCAGCCCTGGCTGGTGTAGCTCAGTGGATTGAGCACAGGCCTGTGAACCAAAAGATCAAGGTTCAATTCCCTGTCAGGGCACATGCCTGGGTTGCAGGCCAGTTCCCAACAGGGGATGCACCAGAAGCAACCATACATTTCTCTCCTTCCATTCCCTTCTAAAAATAAATAAATTAAGAAACTCATTTCCATAGATAATGAGTAATAAAGCATCAATTAAGCGTCAACTTCTTACAACATCACCAAATAGTGTGCAAAAAGATGTCCACACCCCAACACTACATCACATTAGGTACCATGGATTAGTGCCTGTGGTTAACACTTATTACACAATTTACATTTTGACAAGGCAAGGTCTAAATTACCTGCTGTTGCTGAAATAAAGTAAAGTTATACTTCATTTTTTATCTTTTAAAGTATTCTAAAAAAGATCTTGTTTTTCAAATATGATAGTCTTTCCTAACAACCCCCTAAAAATTTATCAAGAGTTTAGCAATGAACAAACTTAACATGTCAGTACTGAATTAGATTATTCTTAATTACTTTCCTGGACTCTTCAGAGAACCAGTTTTTTTGCCTTTTAGTGCATAATACACTAGATATACAACAAAAATTGCTTCATAAAGCATTAACTTTCAAGATACAACTTTATTTTATGCTTCATAAAAAGGGGAGGGAACATTGAAGCATGGCCTCTAATTCTGTTTCCATTTTCATGCTTGAAATACACTTGTTATCTAAAAAGGCACAAAACCTTATAATCTAGACAAACTCTAGTTCTGGTATCTTGATATAAAAGGTAATAGCTTTTATGAAAAGCTACAAGTATAGTGCTACTTGAAATTATGTTGCAACAGATATTCCTTCAAGTTTTTGGCAACTGAAAATTGATGTAATGGTTAACTTACCTGTATGATCTGCTATAGTAGTCCCGATCATCATAGCCTCGATCATAACCCCTGTCATAGTAATCACGACGGCGTGAGCTGCCACTGTGAATAATAACAATGTTATCTTCATCAAATTATCAAGTGGCCTTCCCCATCTTTCTAGACATGCCTTTGGCTGTTAAAAACTATTCAGATATTGTATTAACAGCAACAGAGACATGCCATGTTCAGCTGGATCTTAAGGGTAATACGACCTACACAGCCAAGCTCTGTGGACACAACTGGGAAACTGCTTCAAGTGTAACACATTTATTCTCTTCTGAGCAAAAAATTCACAGGCCTATGAATTAACTTCCACTGAATTCTCACAGATAGTGAATAAATAATGCTCCTTCTCTCCCCTTCTAACAATGTACATAAATATATTCTACTAACACTCTTCACTTTATTTGCCAATGCCACATTTTCCCTAGCAGGGGTATCCAACCGTTGGCTTCTCTGGGCCACACTGGAAGAAAAGTTGTCTTGGGCCACACATTAAATACACTGCAACAGTGTATTTTGAAATACAATGTATTTTTGTAATCAATCACACACACAAAAAATCTCTAAGTAAATTTACAATTTTGTGTTGGGCTGTAGAGATTGGATACCCATGTAGGCAAATAAAATCATATGGAGAATATGGTTTCAAGAGTGGGAAAACATTTAAGCCTATTAGAAACAGGACAATTAATGGTACAGTCCTGTGTGTATGGTGCAATTATAAGAGCCTTATATTTAAACAATGAATTCAGTTTAAAGCTGTAACATACACACTGGTAAGAATGATGACAAAGAAGAACTATTTTATCAGTATGTTCACTGTAAAAACTGAAGTCTGGTTTCCATTCTGCTTACGGAAACAAAAAATAAAAAGTGCATCTGAGTAGGAGTTATACAAACTTGATTTTATGGGTAAAATGGTCTAATCATAAACATTTAGTTACTCAGCAAAGCCAAATATATGATATTCTTTCATGATAAACTGGGATGCAACCTATGTAATGTAATGGTGTTCATCAGAATTTGTGGCAAACAGAATGTTCCCTCTGAGTACAGTCTATCAAATACAGTTTTACCCAGTTAAGAAAAACAAGAAAAATGATTTTTATACTGTGGCAAAATTAGATGAAATGCCCAAGATTTCCCTACAGTACATGTATTTCTTGAAGAAAGTGAACACGCTGACTGGTCAATCAAATTTTTACCTTCAAAATAAACTTACTAGGTAGGTCTCCCCATGTAAATTCCTGGTGTTGGGGTATGTGGTCTTTTTGTTATAGAGAAATCAACTCTGATTCTACGTCCATCAAGCTCCATTCCATTGGCACGCTCTTTTGCCTTCAAAAAGTACATTAAGTTGTTACATACATCCTGGACAAAGTCAAACTACCCAAAAGCTTTAAGTAAAGTCCAACTGGGTATTTCAGTTAGATGCATTAAATTAACACTGGTAGAACACTATAGCCTCAAGTTTAAGTTGTTTCTCCCATTATATTTTTAAAAGCCTTAAATACTCAGGAGTTTATCCAAAAAAGCTACAAAGGCCAATTTAAAACATGAAATACTTGGATTATGCTAACATATTTACAGTGCTTCTAGCTCAAAAGTAGTGCATATTTGTCAAACTATGATCCATGAGCTAAGATTTGAAATGGCTGGGAGTAAAATTTCATATATGAAAATTACATGAAATTCAAGTATCAATGGCCACATATGTGAGACCAAGCCCCAGTCATTAATTTATATATTGTCCACAAGGCTGCTTTTGCATTTCAATAGCAGGGCAGGAAAGCTGCGGCTCATGTGGCCTCAAATATCTACTATCTTAATTTTTAACGGACAAATTGATGGATCCCTGCTATGGAAGAAAAAATGTGGAATACAGTTCTTTTATCTAGAATATATAGTAACTGAGAGAGTATGTACTTCAAGGTAAGATAAATAAAAAATTTGTTTAAAACCCACTCCAAAGTTAGCAGTTTGTTCACAACTCATTTAAAAAGCATCCCTGCCCACCTAAGTGGATTTTAATGTCTAATTCCAAATCTATTTTCTAATTTGAAAGTTTAATGTTGAAAGAATGGGTTCTGGCACTACTGACTGAGATACAAAATATACTCTTCTTCAGAAAGTTACCAACCATAACTCCAGTCCTATAGCAAAAAAATTAGGGAAACCAAGCCCATACTATTAAGTGAATCTTAGAAAAATTTCTCTTCATATCGTTGGGCATATGATATTAAATTAAAACAAGGCTGAATGACATCTTAAAAGCAGGAATGTCCACCTTTTGGTGTCTCTGGGCCATACATTAAATACACAAACACTAATGAAATTGATAAGCAAAAAAGGGATTGTGTATAATTTCCATGATATGCACCACCACCACAGGTAAGAAAAAAAAGTCCTCACATAAGACCCTAATTATGCAGCGGCCCTTCTGACAATCTTTTAAAATCGACCAGCAGGCCCCAAGTTTGTGACCACTAATATAGAAAATGTACATATTTAAATTATAAAACTAAGTAATGTTTTAGGTTAATTTACAATTTTGTGTTGAGTTGCACCCACAGGCTGAATACCTCTGTCCTAAATCATTCCTTCAAATCTCTTGAATTTCAGTTACCCACTGTAACTGAAAATTGTAAATTACATTTTATTTAGTTTTCCATTCTTCAATAGTTCAGTTTATTGGTTTTCAAAAATGAGTAGTTTTCATAAATAACTACATAATCTTATCTAGAGCTGAATTCCCAATTTCAACCTTGACCTCAGATGGTTTTTTCAGTTTTCCTAATCCTTATACATTCCTTGGAGATGACATCAGCTATCAATCTGTATGTATAAGGCCCAAATACTTAAAATGCAGCCCAGATTCATGAATTGAACTTTTACTTTTAGTCTACATATTAAAAAAATTTACTTACATTTTCCCTTAAGTCAATTAAGATCTAAATACGAAATCAGTTTGTCAATATATGCAAAACTTTTTCCTTAATCGCTATCATTTTTAAATGCCCTCCATTTTAGAAAACTGCTCAATGTAAATAAACACTGATTAAATATTCTAAAGATACAGACATTCTTGTATTTTTTAAATACCCGTATTTAGACCCCCCCCAATCTGGAAGCAGTCATATATGCCAAAATTTACTTCAAAATAATGTGGTGGGACTGAGCTGGAATACAGCAGGCCAGATCTAAGGACACTTGGCGAGGGGCAGGGGAGAACAGGAACAATTGCTTTAAGTCATACTTTGTTATTCCATATATATTTGAAATTTCCAAAAAAGGACAAAAAAGTTCAAAGTATTGCTCTAATGTACTCCCAGAAGAATGTAGTTTAATTCAAGCTACAGCTTAAACATCCTATTTACAATATAAAAACAAAAATTGTCCTTACCCAAGTACTTGATTTAGTACTTGAGCGTTCACAACAAGACTGCTATTTTATAAGTTACAGATAAGGCTTTTACTTACTTCCTTGGCATCATCTACATTTTCAAAATAAACAAAGGCAAATCCTCTTGAACGTCTAGACTGCTGGTCATATACAATAGACACATCAGCAATGGGGCCATATTTAGAGAATACTTCTCTTAGATCTCTTTCTGTAGTGTACAAGCTCAATCCAAATACTCCAAGGCAACAGTTGGGATCGGGATTTGCCTAGAAATAGAAAAATGGATTTTCAACTTTTAATAGGAAGGGAACCACACACAAATTAGCCAAAAAGATCACTTACAATAAAAGTACTGGGTTGGCCAAAAGTCCGTATGGTTTTTCCCACAAAAGATACATTTTTCATTTATACCAATAACCTTACTGATTTGGTTATTGTGAGTATGTCACAACTAGCTCCTACTACTGGCTTCTAGTGGGGAGAGGCCAGGGGTGCTGCTAAATATCTCCCAATGCCTAAGACAGCCCCACAGCAAAGAATTATTTGGGTGAAATATCAACAGTACAAATACACAAACCACTTTTGATCACTCACAGCACCGTCTCTATATGCTACGCAATTTTTTTTGCCCTTCAGGTTTCTTTTTACCTTTCTTGAAGGAAAAAAAATGCATTAATATGCCGAAAAGACTGCATTATCATCGTCCATCTTCAGTATTAGAGAAACAAAAACTCACCAATTATGAAGTTTTCTTTTTAAATGCACGCTGATAGAATATAATCTACCACAATTGTTTCGAATGAAGTTAGAGAACTAAATGCTACTGGAACCATTATACCAAAACACCAACCAACCCACCAACCAACCAAACTTTTGGGCCAACCCAATAGATAATAAACACACTAAAACACTTTCCAAGTGATTCACTTTCTAGGAGTTTATTCCAAGAAATATCCACACATTCACAATACGCACACAGATAATCAGAATAGCATTATCTTTACAAGCAAGAGAAATAAGTGATAAATTATTAAAATGCTGACTTAAGATATACTGCCCATACAATGGAATACTTAAATGGTCAAAGATACAGGGCAGGTGCAACTCTTTTAGAAACATATACACAAGATATTCATATATACATACAAATGAAGTCAAAGATGTGTACTAAACTGTTTTAACAGACATTTAAGCAACTCTCTTGGATTATCTTGATGAAGAAAAACAAGCCACATCTTGCTGACATTCCAGTTGTCATGATTACCCCAAATTTTTATTTATTCCACATTCGTTTACTATAAATTCCATTGCACTCTCAAAAACAAGCACAGACCTAACAAAACCATTTGGACCATACAATGACATCACAGCATGAACACACTAAATGCCACCTCATTCAGAACCTCTCATGGTGGACAATAAAAAGCCTCAACACCTGAAAGAAATTTTCTTACAATTAAGTGGGAAAGTCAGAAAAGCGTTACTTAAAAGGTATTAAAACCCAGAAAACTTGAGTAACATTACTTTGGAAAAGACACACACACACAAAATATAATCCACTATACTCGTAATAGTAATTCACAATGCAGACACTTTTTATTTCATTGGCCAAGTTACCAACACAAAAACGTTACACTTAAATGTTAACTGAGCTTTGGTTGATGTGGCTTAATGGACTGAATGCTGGCCTATGAACCAAGAGATCGCTGGTTTGATTCTTAGGTCACACCCCTGGATTGTTGGCCAGGTCCCCAGTTGTAGGCATGCAAGAAGAAGCAGACTAATGTACTTCTAGCACACTGGTATTTCTTTGCTTCTCTCCCTCCCTCCCCCTTTCTCTTAAAGTAAATTTAAAAATCTTATACATAAAGTAACCTGTCCAAATGTAGATAGACCATTACATAGGAGACATCCTTTAAGTAAAAAATTGTTTTTGTTTCAAGAGGAATCAATTTGTTTTTCTACTTATTTATACACCATAGGTTGATTCTTCTCTGTGCCCAGATCAGAGATCAAACCTATAAGCCTGGCACATCTGTACAATGCTCTAACCAACTGAGCTACCTGAGCTGGGAGAGAGATACCTTTTAAAAAGACTATCTCAAAACACTAAAAAGACTCAAAAGGTAACTCACTACTAGGGTCGCCAACATATTAAAACCCTACCAAAAAAGCACTACTCATATTCGATGCCAACACTCCACTGTCAAATACAATCAGTTCTAACTTCAAACAAAAAACTCACCCCCACCCAGAGAAAACATTATTAATAAGATGGTTCTAGAAGTCCATTGCTTCAAAAACAAAGTTATTTTTCATCTTACCCGATTCCCGACGTGACGCCTCCGAGTAGACATGGGAGAATGACTGTGGCTATGACGTCTTCGATAATCTCGACTGTAAGATCTGCTACGGGATCGTCTGTGAGAGCGAGACCGAGATCGTGACCTTGTATAGTGCCTTCGAGAACTTCTTCTGGATCTAGACCTGCAAAACAAAGGCCTCAAGGTCATGACTAAAATAGCTGACAAGATATGGCTTTCAATTCTTCCCATACTCTATAGAGTTAAACTTCAGAGGACGGAACACAATCCAGGCATATACTAACATGGTAACAAGTGAAATCTTTTTTTGCTTTTAATTCAACCCTATTAGAAAAGAGTTCCAAAACCACTAGCTTTCTTCCAACGTTTCTTAAAATAGTAAAACAATTTCAATTATTTGTGGAAATCAGAAAACATGCATTTCATACTTGCTTGATTTGTGCCTCCCCTCCCCTTCAGAATACACCACCCTGTTTTTCTGCTTCTCCCATTATGCCCACACTATTCACTTAAGACAAAGATCACACCAGTTTTCTCCCAGCAGTGTTGTTCTTAACTAGAGCAACCATATGACTTGTCATCTAAATCAGGAAGGACACATTGTAAAAGAAAAGAGATGCTGTTAATTGTGCCTGACAACAGGCATGAACTGGGGCTACTCTGGTCAAACCAGTATGTATGGGCTACTCTTCACCAACATTTTAAAAATAGTATGCTGTATCATTTTTTAATACATACATGTATAAAAATACTAGACTACATCTATTTATCAAAAATTGCAGTTACTGAAAGACATGTTCTGCAGTATATTTGCCATACTAATAAGCGGTTTACTTCATAGTAAATCCTCACAACAATTCTGAAGAACTAGTACTAGTACTAATTTGCCTTCATAGATAAGCAAGCTAAAGTAGAAAAAGGTTAAGTAATCTGCCCAAGCCAGAAAAAAGAGGTAAGATTTGAAGCCTAACTGAAAAGCCCAGGCTCTTAACCACCTAAGTCTTCAGTCTCCCAAAACTTTCAATTACGTTCATTTCTAGCCCTAGCATTATATAGGCCAACAAATGATCTAACCCTCTCTATCTTCCTAGTTTACAAAGCTCAAACCAATTTCAAAGCCAAAAGAGTAACAGAAGGAAATCCCAAGACAGTCTTTCTTACCTAGATTCAGATCTGGACCTGGACTTTGATCTGGAACGCCTGGAATCTTCCTTGGAGCGAGACCTTGCAGGGGTATGCCTTGCAGATTTCCCAGATCCATGAGCACTTCCACTTCTGGAAGCAGAACGGGATTCCTACACGTAGATGTCAAAAGTTTAATTTGTATACTTTCTGGGCAACTTTAAAAACAAATAAGCTGCTGTAAGATAAATGGTGAGGGAAAGCAATCCCCTTCCAAGATAAGAAAACATAGGTAAGGGCAGGAACTGAATATACCTGGAGTAACAATCACATCGCTCCAATTGACATAAGTCAATTAACTTTAACTTTCACCTTTTTTGGAGCAGGGATAAGAGTTAATTGACCCCACTCTCTCCAGAAAGGGGTGTCAAAGCCAAGCAGCTGAAGGACTGCCCAAGGACTGTGTTTAGGGAGTGTTACGCCATAAAGACTAGGGTGAGAAAGAACCTTATTTAATAACTCCGACACCTATACTTTATACCTATTTCAATCAAGTTATCACCAATAAAAACAAAGCCCTATGAAATTCATAAAACTTACTTTTAAAATGCTATTCACTTTTAAAATAAGACCTCAACCTTCCAGATTATGTTTATTATTCAGTGGGGGAAAGAGACAAGGACAACCTTTTTCAAGTACTAGAGAAATGTAGAAGCCTAGTGGAAAGCAAGGACCAGCTTGGAGAACACTAGACCCTGTTCCATCTAACCATGGTGGGAGACCCTGTAAGATTTTCAAAGGAACCAGATGGAGCTACAGCAGAAAGGCAGTGAATTATGCAAAGGAGTAGAGAGGGTGCCAGAGAACTACAACTTCCTCAGTTAGAGATGAGCCAGGGCAAACTGAAAATAAGTTAAAAAATCTATCTAAAGTGCACATTAATACCAGAACATTAAATAAGACACTTCTAATCTAGACTCAGAAAGGGAATTCAGGAATTATACACAAAAACCAAAGTCCAGGTATGTACTATACACCCACAGCTTTCCCAATCGAAACTAGGACTAGCTAGTTTCGTGGCATAAAAAGGAAGATCTCACCCTCTCAAAACAAACAAACAACAAAACACCTAGCAATGAAGTAAGTAAATAGGATAACTTAGTAGTTCACCAATGGTCAACTCATCAGCAAAAAGGGTACACATATGTAATTAATGAAGCTAGAGAAAAATTCTGCCAAGGAGCAGAAACAAAAACTGGATAAAGAACACTCACACTGATCGCTAACTAGGGTATCACCAAGCAAGACAGCCTTCAAGTTAGCCAATCTTAAGTAAATTAAGGGGTATACAGGCCAGTGAGTTTTTCCTCCAAGAAAAAGAAAACACAGCCAGACTCAAAAGGAACCAACATTAGTGTGTAGGCAAAAATCAATATTGAAGCTGCTGAATAAAAGTCATTATAAAGAGACCTCCCTTTATGGCAGACCTTTGGAATATTTTGGCCATTCTTGAAAAAAACAGAAGACAGGATTATTTTTAAATTACAGTCCCAAACATTTTAGACTACGTTCTGGATTTAAAGAATAACAAAGTATGGAGGATCCTTCCCATGATACCCAGAGAGAAAAAAAGTATATGCGACACAGAAGACACAAATTAAAGTTTGAAGATTAGAATAAGAAACAAGAGCTAGTAAAATGAGATCTGGTCTCTAGGCCCAAAACATCTTTAAAAACTTTCCAACATCTCAAAGCCTTTATAACATCATGTGATGTGACATAAAATATTAAACTTTCCACCATGTTGAGATTTAAAAATGAAAACGAGGGTGGGGAGGGGAAATGGTTCTCTCCACAAAGATGATACTCTGGACAAAGTAGTTTTTTAAAATGAGTGTTTTTTTCTACCATAGGCAAAGACTAATCTTGAAGAGGAGATAGTAACAGAGACCCAAAAGTTCCTAAATACCTTTGTTTATTCCACTGTTAGAAAGATTACAACATGGAACAATTATAACCTTTAATGGAAACCAAAGAAAGGACAACTTGCTCTGGAAGGGAGAGCTCAATACAGTAAGTTAAAGATTATCAACAAAGCTACAGCTGTTAATGGAAACCAGGCAGTCTAGGGATCTGAGTAGAAAGGAAGATAGAGTGTCAAGATCAACCCCCTTCTTTAAACCTCTTGCTTCATTAAACAGAAGACCCTCATTCCAAGCTGAGATGCTTGTCACCACTGAGAGAAAAGAGACAGTACTAATTCTTAAAGAGATTGCCCCCATGAAATTCTAACAGATGTAGTGTCAAAGACACAGTAGCTGTCAAACTATATGACTTTTCACTCAATCTCTGAAAATAACTGGCTACATGCAGGTATCTTCTGATAATTTCTTATACCAGGAATTCCTGGGAAACACCAGAATGCAAAGGTTTTCCCTTCTATACTAATATTTGGTTAGGCTAATTATCTAATGTCTCTACCTACTTTCCTCATCAGGGATATTCTTCAAGAAGTTAAATCACTTTGTAGTTATGTTGACCATTAGCTGGTTTGGAAATACTTAAAAGGAAATTTAGACTGTCTAAAAGAAATGAGACCTAAAATCACTAGCCAAATCTAAAAGCATATAGTTAACTTTAGACCTTAATTCACAGGCAGATCTATAAAACCAGCTGGGAAAACCATCTACACACAAGGAAAATTGCAAGTCCACCCTCAGCTGACAAAGCTAGGGTCGCCAACACATTAAAACCCTACCAAAAAAGCACTACTCTGGACATCAGTACCTCAAGGAAAAGGATCATGAAACTAAGATGAGCATTAATCAAAATAAAGACAAAAACCTCACTAAAAACTGCTCAAGGAATTTAGTTCTTATAGACTGAAGCTATGATAAACATATGTGCAACCTACAAATTCAGCCATCCAACAAAATACCTTCACCTCCCTCTTCCAAGAAGGCAGGATTATAACTTTTTTTGAAAGAGGTGATAGAAGTAGGAATAACCACTGAAATGCTAAGTTTTTCCTGTATTATTTAAAAACCTGGATGCTATAAAACAGACTTAAAACCAGTTCTTGTAAACCTACACAGCACTTAAAAACACCAAAACACCAAGTATCCATATTGGAACTGATTTTACTAAGTCTAGACTTTGAGTATCTACATTCCTTAAAAGCACCATATATGTTTATGATGCTAGATAAGTCTCACTGATTCAGTCAACATCTTTAGTTTTATGCCATCTTACCTATCTGGTTTTTCTTGGTAAAGATATCTCCTGGAATCTTGTTTCTGTTACTTCTGCTCCACTTGCCCCCCCAAAGCATTGATAAGCCCTCTTGGGGTGTCTATCTTACTGCTCAGAACAAGAGGCCTGTCCCCCCACCATACCTCCTCATTCAGCTTAGGGAGTGGAGGTGGGGGGCATAGAAAAGCCTCTGGCCACAGGAGACAGACAAAACCACCAAATGGGTAATAGGATGAATTGTACCAATGTTTATTTTCACCTTTTTTTATATCTTAGGCTATTTAATCAAACTCTATTTAACCCTAAACTCTCTTCTATCTCTTCGAAGACTAGTAAGTTTTCTCTCTTTGGGACACCAAGGACCTTTCAGGTCTCCTAATACAAAAATCCATCGATTTGAATAGAAATATCCTTACACATCACTTTTACCTCAACTCTGCCTAATCTGATTCAGAATACAAAGTTAACATTAAGTTTGTACGCAGCAAAAAATTTTTACAAAGCAGCAACAGGGCAAAGCAAACTTGAAACTGTCTCCTATAAATAGAAATAACCTTCTTCTTAAACGATATATAAAAACTATAAAAAGGTTAATTTCACAACAATAGGCCCTAAAGTCTCAGAAAATGGGTCCCCTCTAGAAATGAAATTGAAGCCACTTTTCCCCTTAAGTGGTAGATTTAACAACTCCCAGAGGAAGGTTTTCCTTAAATTTCAATGTTTATTAATTGGGGTGACATTGCTTAATAAAAGTATTTTCGGGTGAGAGGAAAAGGTTTTTAGGCTCTTCATTTCAGCAATAAGTAATAACCTTGGCATCCCCAATAGGGTAAAGACTGCTAATGGTTAGCTACCATTGAGTATTACTTGGATGTGTACTTGACCCATCCAACTGAAGAGTAACAACATTATAATCACCTGACTACTCTAATTCAGCTAAAACAAAACAACAAAGAAAGGAAAATGACATAACTTTCGGGTTTATTCTCCCAAAAAGCAACAGGAGTGGGAAACTAGAATAAACCTACTTTATAATCCATACTTCTTACGTCACTGTAATAGCTAAGTGTTAATAGCAGAAAATGAGAAAATGAAAGAAGCACCTGCTGCTGTTGCCACTTTGAGTTAGATACCCTGTTCACTTGCAGGTGACCCACCTTATCCTAAGGGAAGCCACTAGATTTTTAGCAATAACCCTTGTCATTCAGCTGGAATAAGCCAACAGAAAAAAATTAAAAGTAATTCGTGTGAATGTAGCACACACACATTTTAAAGTTAAGACCTAAGTGGTCATAGCTTTCCACTATTGCCATCTGGAAAGAAATTAATGTTTTCATAAATGCTCAAATGCCCAAAGTATCCTGTTCAATTCTTTGCTTGGGTTTTGAGTGTTTGGTTTTATAACCATCCTGCTGACATTCTTTAGGAAAACTGACAAAATCCCACTACATAAGGTGGGCAAAAGTAGACTTATAGTTGTTCATATGGGAAAACATTAGAAAATAATACAGGAGAATAAACTGTTTCATGTACTCATAACTGTAAACCTACCTTTGTCCCACCTTATATAGCTCACTACCAAAAGACAAGGGTCAGTACAGTGTACAAGTCCAGGGGTGGTGGGAGGAGGGGTGGCAGAGACCACCAGTTCCAACTCTGGAGGTACTCACTCATGCTCCAGGATCAGCAGAGCTAGAAAAACACACACATGAAAAAACCTAAAGGGAACACCATGAAGTCAACTGTTACCCATGCTGGAGAACTCATTCCTGCCTGATATTTGACTACAAAGGGTAATTTTTAAATTGCATTTCAAAAATTTAACTAAAAAGTTAAAATTAGAATTACCTAATTTAAACGTTTCCCCTGGAAGGCACTTCTTTACCCTGTATATATTTTCTTCTATTAAACAAATAATGCATGCATGTTTAGCAAAATATACAGGGACACATAAACAGACTAGTAATTACTTAGCGTAGTGCTTTCTGATTCCAGATTACTTCTTATCTTAACTTCATTTTTATTTCTTTTCTTCATTCTTCCGTTTCAAATTCTGACTTCTTTCATCTTCCCCACTTCACACAAATTGCTCAATATTCTACAAGTGGGACTTCTGGTCTGATAATTAGCATGCATTCTTTCTTTTATTTTTTTCAAATTTCAGCTTCACTTATTCCTGAGCTTCAAATACTCATTTATAAAACTTGTCAAATGACGACTTCCGCATTTTCCTTCTTCAACATTAACCTTAATAGAAAAAGAACAGGATGAAGAATATTTTAAAACTCCAGGATATAATCCAGTGCCAAAACTGAAACTAGAAAAAAAAAAATCCCTTGTTTTGGATTTAAAAAAAAACCTAGAATATGCAGCTCAAAAAACTGACACTATATAGTTTCCTGTTTTGGTAATCAACCTCATTTTTCTACTCCAAAATAGCTTTATCATACTTAAGTTGAATGTGAAGTGCGCCACTGAACATTTACTGTTCATCTAACAGTTTAAAAACTATAATTACATTTCACACTTCTTATTCATCAATAGAAAATGTTAAGTGTCAAAAGCACAACTCTAAAAAAGTGACACACTAATACAAAAGTGCAAGAAAGGAAAGCACGGACAATTCATTTGTACAATGACGACAGGGCTCAGTTGGAAAAGTTTATTACAAACTGTGATTTGTGTGGGCAAGGTCAAGAAATGTATTTAATTTCACACATTTTACAACACATTTCTAAAGAGCTCTATAGAAAGGCAATGTCAGGGAATCTGAAAATTTGGACCACAGGGAAGTGTTCAACCTATCCCTCCCTAGCAAGTTGCTCTAGTGAGACTACATTTTTAAAGGTCCAACTACTAAATTTAGAACTAAAACCAAATCAACCAACTACTGTATTTGAGAACCTATGAAGGAAAATGGAACTAGAATGCAACATTGGTGATTTCAAATAATATAAACTCCCCCCTCGATGAACAACTTATTTAAAATCTTCTGCAGTCCAAAGGAGAAATTCTACTTTTAAAGGTGGCAAATATGGGGAAAAAATAGCTAGCTCACTTCCTGAATTATTAAAAAGATTTAATATCAATCAAGTGTAATGGTGTCTAACACCCTCAACAAAATAAAGTCTTCATAAAACACCCTAGTTTCACTGCAGTTCACACCTTTTGATTTTAATTTCACTGTCAACAATTTCCTCTCCTGGCTTTATTTTCTTTCTGAGGGGAAAAAAATTAAAGCTTTCTTAAAAATAAAAGTTAAAACGTTATCCCCATCTTGGGATAAAGACAGCCATGGCTATTGTGGGAAGTGCTGTGATGTCTCTTTAAGTATACTTTTCAATATTTTTAAAAAGTCAATTACGGTTTATTTAATCCAGGAAAAAATTAAAATAACTTTTTATTTATGGGAGCCAGTTAATTTACTTTCTCTTAATATCCATCACTAAAATGTAATGGGAAATGTTTGCTGGCAGCACAAATGTAATCGTGGAATCAGAATGCCCAAGCAGGTTTCCTCTTATGGGCTCCTAAACAGTATGTACAGATACAGGAATTAGATGCTGATGGTACTGGAATTGAGGCCAAAGATCTAGGTATCACAACTTTTCAATATGGACTCCTCCCTGCTTTTATTTCATTACCCCCCTTCCCAACCTCCTTTCTTCTTTTATATCTCAACTACAAAATACACTACTAAATAATGTAAAAGGTCCGTTATTTCAACTCAGCTAAGTGGTCACTTTATAAAACCAGAGGCCCAACTACTGAGCTAATATTTAGTTAAGAGACCATACTTAGAAGTAAGCAGAAACTTGTCAATCACCAACACAATTTGTTAAAATGATTCTAGGGCTTACAACAGAAATTCATAAAACGTTAAAAAAACGTTCTAGGTGCAAACTCATTAGGCTGATTACAAGGTAATTAATATTTTAAAAGTTGGGAGGGAGCAAATCAATCCTGCCACAAAGGTCGATACTCCTATCAGTATAAAGGCTATATTACATTTTCCTGTAGCCATTCTACCAGATGGTTGGGTGGACAGAAAAATCCTGAGAACATGTTCTGAAAAAAAAAAAAACCCCACCACCTGACATGCCTGAATCAGTTCACACCTCTATGCTTTTGAAGAGTTCTCTTACAAAAACAGTACACTCCGAATGTACATTCAAAAACATTCAGTACTTTCCAGCAATAGCAAGTTTAAGTATGATTTCTGACTTTCAGGGGCTTCACCTCACCCTTGTCATATTAGACCATCTTTGTTGATAAAAACTAGCAACCATAAACTCCAAAATCCAGTTCAAAGCAAAGATTTGGGGGAACCTGGAGACTTATTTGTCGTAGTTAAGAACTTTCCCCTGGATTGCAGCTTAAAAAAACTGACAACAATATCTCATTTGATGTACCCCCCACTACTAACTTTGGTAAAAACACTTATTATCCACCACCCCATCATTATACGTTGTGAGAAAAATACAATTTATTTGTAAAAAACTGATCAACATAAGACAATACTAAGACTCAGAAGATATATGCAACTGTAGCTCTCTTCTAGGGCAAAAATGTTTAAGGTCAACTATAAAAACATTAATATTTATTACTTAGGTTTGGGGTTTGATTTACCATAAGGGAAAAGGCTGTACAAGGGGAATTTAATTTAAACCATTTCTCACCATCTGAATTCCTTTTCAATTTTTTTGACCAAAACCAGTAATACTTACCTTATAAGCCCTTGGAATTTCAGTTTGAAAATGCCACCTTCCAGTTTCAGACAATATCCACAATATTAAAGCATTTAGTTAACCTGGTTTCTTCAAGAGACTTATACCTAACCATTTACAGTGAAATAAATCAAAATGATATTTCTTCCTTGGTCCACATACATTCATTTTATTAAGGGAATTTGGTACAGCGGCTACAATTCTCTAGAACACGGACTGAGATGTTCCAGTTTTTAAGGTTAGAATTTGGAGTTGGGGCTAAAAACAAATAGCAACAAAAGAATCCTTAATTCAGCAGAAAAGAAAAATGCAGAATCTGAAAGGCAGCCTGATGGGATGGTATCCAGATGTTACTCATGTCTACAGAAAATAAGACTGAAATCCCTAGATTGCAAACATATTACTTCTACAAAAATAGCCAATATTCTACCAAACTGACTTACTAACTGCTACGAGCATCTCTTACGGCAAAGGTGCCGGCCTCTTTGCTTGATAAAATACAAAAAATGTGGGTAATTTTTGGAAATTCTAGGAAGAGGTGAATTTGAAGAAAAACACCTTACTGCTATATGGGTTTGGCCAGACCAGGAAAGTTGACTGCAATTAGACACATTTCCTGAATTTAGATCAACACAAAAATCCAAGGTAGAGGGTAAAAGGTAGATTCTGCCATAAAACTGTGACACGAACCAAACATTCAAGGACGTAGTACCCTACCAGTACATTTAAAACTGAGACAAGGGAACACACAAAACCAGTCCTAAAAGAATTCATTTATTACTTTCCACACACACAATCGTTGTTTACAAAAGAAACAACTTCCAATACCTAAAGGATTGGGGGGAAATTTCTAGTTACTTTGGGACAGGAGCGTCTGGATCAGAGATTTCAATAAAAATGGGGGGTGAGATCACAGCTGAACTGAGATTTCTATCAGTGATTTACAAGACCAGTTGGGAATGTTTGAGAGCCTATCTATGTACAGAGTTGGGAGGACTCTGTATGGACTCAGAGTGGACTTCAATATGGAATGAATTTTTCAGGCTCAAGAGGCTAAAAGGCTTGTCAAAGATTACCACTGTGAATGCTGATTTTTCACTACTTTCAGGCACTTTGGAAAGGACGTTTTTAGCCAATCCCACCTGACTGTCCTTCCTACCAAGCCCGTTTTATGGCATTTTATTTAACTGTTCCACTGACCTTTATGGTTTGCCAAGCAGTCTTTGGGAGTCCAAACACATGTTTATTTTAGGTCTATTCTAACAACTTCAGTTTTGAAACCACCAGTTGGAAAGCAATCAACATACACACACCAAACCAAACAAAATGGAAGTATCCCACCACTTCAAAGGTTGGAAATCCCTCCCAGGAAAAGTCTGGACTTCTAAGAAAAAACAAAAACACTAATTACTACATGCAGCTTACAGTTATTTTATAGTTTTATCTCCTTCAACATTCTATGTGACAGCATTGTGGATGAAAATACATCCCAGCAAAAAAAAAAAAAAAAAAAAATCTATTGAATTGAGATAACACTTCTTGAATCGTCCCAAACCAGGACCTATGGTAATTACAACTGTTTCCCCTTTATATAAGTTATACTAATTTATTTTCCTTTGTTCATTTTTTTCATCCCCACGAACACACAGGTAACTTATTCAGGTATACTCAAATGGGACCTCCTCTAGTCAGAAACCAGTTATTCTGTATTCCCTAAACTGTGTACAAAAGTACCCAGTAATTGTTTCAGTATAAAAAGGCCTGATTAGTTCAAACCAAGTTGGACAGTAAACTTGCTAAAATACCAGGAACTAATATAGTTTATTCTTAAACCACCCCAAATCTGTTTTTTCTCGTTGCGAGTTCGGTGAGGTATTTAGATAGATTTGCCTGATAATTACTGAAACTTTTAAGGTGGCTCTACCCGAAAGGAAAAACCTAACAAGTAACAAACTGTAAAAACATTCAAATTATTCCCATCAGGTTAAAAAATCAACATGTATAGTGTTCAGAATCTAACAAATTCTCCTTAACCTCCAAATATGCAAGACTCGGGCATTCCTTGCATTGTTTCACCTTCATTAGAATACAATCTACACCACGCAACCAAGCTTTACATCACGCTGCTTAAAACCCATTAACTGTTCTCTCTGCAATTTAATCAATCCTCACCGAACTCCACACCTGGGACGTGGAGACCTTAAAACAACAACAAAAAGGCACAGGTCTTGGCCCACAGAATTAATTAGAATGCCTTAAAACAAAGGAACTAACCGCGCCATGAATCGTTGCCCGCCAATTTCTCCTACACTCCTGCGGAAAGATATCTATTCTATATAATAAGAAAATATCGAGTCCTCGTGGTCTACTCTATTTTGATACTGGGATAACGAGCCTGACTCTGAAAACCCTTTCATTATCAAAGAAAGCCACTTCATTTAAACTAACACAAAGACCCCGCGCGCAATCCCCTCAAGCTAACGGGCGGAGAATTTAATCTACCTCAAATTAGTTACCCCCAACCTAAAGGCCTTAAGAACACACTAAATTTCACCCTTTGGGGGCCCATAAGACGATCCTTTACTAACCTAAATACCTGTGAAAGACCCCAAAGAACGATGCCTTTTCTAACCCTCAAGTAGCCTCGTGAGGCGCGAGCCCAGCCCGCGAGAACGCGCGGCCCCGCCGCCATTTTGTGCCTCTGGCAGCGCGCCCAGCCCGCCAGCCCAAGATGGCTGCGGCGTGGCTTCGCAGGAGAGCAACGGCGAAATAAGATACCGCTCCCCTCCCCCAACACCGAGGGGACGCAGCGGCCATTTTTGGTGCCCACCGCTTGTAACGGAAAAAACCGTCAACTCGGTTACGAAGCCATATAAACCTGCCTGCAGCCTCTTCAAGACTAAAAACACTATCCACAAAGGCTTCTTTAACCCGACTCCCATCCTCCCGGCCTCAGGCTTCGGAGCCAAAATCGCCCGTCTCCCGGTCCGAGGCCGACGGGTCTGGAAACAGATGCAAGAAACTGGGACTACACAGCCGCCCCTGCAGCACCTCCACGTACCCGCTCGCCGTAGTTCTGCTCTCCGCTGTCGCTCATGACTCGTAGGTGCTGCCGCCGCTCGGTTCGAAGTGCTTCAATCGAAGATGCAACCTCTTGGTTCTTCTTTATACAGATTCCGCCGCAACCTGCCAGAACACACTACTTCCCAAGGCGCTCGGAAGCTAACTGCTCCGCACCACCTCCACACGGGATCTGTGTCTCCCGGATGTGACGCAGCGTCTTTAACCCGGCTCCACCCCCACCCAGAACGCGCGCTTTCTTGGCCCCTCCCCTCCGCCCTCGTTTTCCCTTTCAGCAGCAGCGCATTGCCGACCGGATGTGACGTCACATCGTCTCTGGCGGGGCGCTGTCCTCTTGTCCGTTTCTGAGAGGCGGGAAAGTTAGGTCGGTGTTTGACCTCTGTGCTGGTTGCCGCGGGGCACGTTGATGCCACCCGGTGACCCCTGACTCTTGTTTCCAGGGGAACTATCGTAGTCAGGGGAAGAAAGGGGGGAGATGCCCCCCGCCCCGTTTTTCCCATCTTTTTTTCACTTTATTCATTTCTATTTTTGTACCCTCTTTTGGCCGGAGAGGGCAGTTTTCCATGCACCTGGGTTCAGCACTTTGCATTTATTTAGTCTTCATTGTAGATCTTTCCTTCTTGAGTAAACGTTTCATTTGAGTATTAAAAGCCAAAGCACTTTACCAAATCTTGATGCACTAAAGTCAGACATAATCTCCATTCTGAAGAAATTTGTGGTCTTGTAAGGAGTCTGGTAAACACACATTTGTAAACTATGACAAATAGTTATATGTTCAGCTTACAGCATAGTGGTTAGACAATCATCTACTTTACAAAGTGTGTCCCCTGACATTTCCAGGACCCACCTGCACCATACACAGTTACAATATTATTGACTTTGTTCCTTACGCTGTTCTATACGTTCCCTTGACTGTTTTGTAACTACTGGTTTGTACTTGTCAACCCTCTCACCTTTTCACCCAGTCCCCAAGCCCTCTCCCTTCTGGTAATCCTCAGTCTATTCTCTGTGTCTGTGAGTCTGTATTGATTTTCTTTATTTTGTTCTTTAGATTCCACATGTAAGTGAAACCATTCCTTTTCATTGCTAAATAACATTCCATTTTATAAATAAACATTTTAATAATTTAATCAGTTATTTATATTAATAACATTTAATCAGTGGATAGATTTTTGGATGGTTTCCATTTTTTAACTGTTATGAATAACACTGCTATTAATATTCACGGACAAGTTTTTGTATCAACATATGTTTTCACTTCTTAGTTCTTTGGAAATCTACTTAGGAGTGAAATTGCTGGGTTGTATGGTAACCCTGTTTAGTTTTTGGAGGAACTGCCGTTTAATTCTAGCCACTCTAATGGATGTGAAGTAGTATTTCACTGTGGTTTTGATTGACATTTCTGTAATAATGAAGTTGAGCATCTTTTCATGTGTGGGTTTTGTTTTGTTTTTTCCATTTGTAGATCTTCTTTGGAGAAACGTTTAATCAGAAACCTTGCACATTTGTTAGTTGGGTTATTAATCTTTATTACGGAGTTGAAAGAATTGGTGATTAGATTCCTGCTTGTTTTAAAATAGTCATCTGGAACAGCATCAGTATTTAAGGTAACTGAGACCCAGAAATTTGCTGAGGAATCAAGATCTCTTTTTATATGTTTTCTGGAGCCAACCTCATATACTTTCATGGTTTCAGTTAGGGACCCACACACTTAAGGTCTCCAAATTGATATTTACAGCATTGAACATCATCATCAGCTTTGTGCTTAAATTTCAGTTGCTTACTGGAATATTTATTTTATTTGTTTGTTTATTTTTCTTTTTAGGTTTCACATATAAGTGAAATGATATGGTATTTATCCTTCTCTGTCTGACTTCACTTAGCTTAATACCCTATAGGTCCATCCATGCTGTATCAAATGGTAAGATTTCATTCTTTATTTGGCCAAGTAATATTCCACTGTATATGTGTTACTGTAATATACCTGGGTGTTTCAGAGTCTTATAAAAATTAACATATCCACTTCCAGCCCAGATGGAGGCATAGGTAGACACACTATGCCTCCTCGCACAACCAAAATTAAGGACAACAAAAATTTAGAAACAGCCCTGGCTCGTGTAGCTCAGTGGATTGAGCGCGGGCCTGCGAACCACATGATCGTGGTTCGATTCCCAGTCGGGGCACATGCCTGGGTTGCAGGCCAATTCCCAGCGGGGGACTAACAAGAGGCAACCATACATTGATACTTCTCTCCTTCTCTCCTTCCCTTCCTCTCTATAGATAAATAAATAAAATCTTAAAAAAAAATAGAAACAATAAAACAACCAGAACCGATAGAAAATTGAACCGCACGCTGAACTGGGCAGAGTAGGCGGCCAGTGGAGAGCAATTTCAGCAGGAAAAAGTGGTGGCTGGCAGACCCAGGCACCGGGTGGCAATGGTCAGATCCAGTGAGGCGCTCAAGGCGATTGGCTGACCATGGTCATGCAATCACGCGCAGATAAACCAGGTAAAATGGGCAGCGAGCTAGACCACAAAACCCAGGGCTCTAGCACAGGGAAATAAAGCCTAAAAGTACCGATTGAAAACACTTGTGGGGGTTAAGGTGCCAGGAGAAACTCCCACCCTCACAGGAGAGTTCTTTGGAGAGACCCACACGGGAACCAGCACCAGAAGGGCATAATTTGCTTGTGGGAAGTAGCAGACAGAACTGAAATCAGAAAGAGAGTGGAGCAAGTGCCATTGTGCCCTCTCTGACCCATCCACCCCCCACATACAGGGTCACAAACCAGCAACCTGGGTTGCCCTGCCCTGGTGAATACCAAAGGCTCCGCACCTCAATGTAACTGCGACCAGACCAAAAAAAAAAAAAGGCTCAAACGGAAGAACAAATCAAAGTCCTGGAGCCAATACATCTAAGCGACCAAGAGACGACTAACCTATCAGATGCATAGTTCAAAGCACTGGTGATCGGGATGCTCACAGAATTGATTGACTTTGGTTGCAAATTAGATGAAAAAATTAAGACTACACTAAGTGAAATGAAGCAAAATGTGCAAGGAAACAATAGTGATGGGAAGAAAACTGGGACTCAAATCAATGGAGAGGATCAGAAGGAAGGAAAAAAACAACCAAATAGAAAAGAATAAAGAAACAAGAATTCGAAAAAAATGAGGAAAGGCTTAGGAACTTCCAGGACATCTTTAAACGTTCCAACATCTGAATTACAGGTGTACCAGAAGGAGAAAAGGAAGAGCAACAAGTGGAAAACCTATTTGAACAAATAATAAAGGAGAATTTCCCCAATCTGGCAAAGGAAATAGACTTCCAGGAAGTCCAGGAAGCTCAGAGAGTCCCAAAGAAGTTGCACCCAAGTTGCACCCAAGCCCCTGGCTGGTGTAGCTCAGTAGATTGAGCGCAGACCTGCGAACCACACGATCGCGGTTTGATTCCCAGTCAGGGCACATGCCTGGGTTGCAGGCCAGTTCCCAGTGGGGGACTCACGAGAGGCAACCAAACATTGATAATTCTCTCCTTCTCTCCTTCCCTTCCCCTCTAAAAATAAATAGATAAATAAAAATATGTTTAAAAAGTTGCACTCAAGGAGGAACACACCAAAGCACATCATAATTACATTAGCCGAGATTAAAATGGAGGAGAGAATTCTAGAAGCAGCAAGAGATAAGGGACAGTCACCTACAAAAAAATTCCCATCAAACTGTCAACTGATTTCTCAAAAGAGACCTTACAGGCAAGAAGGGGTTGGAAAGAAGTATTCCAAGTCATGAAAAACGAGGACCTACACCCAAGATTGCTGTATCCAGCAAAGCTTTCATTTAGAATGGAAGGGCAGATATAGTGCTTCTCAGATAAGGTCAAGTTAAAGGAGTTCATTATCACCAAGCCCTTATATGAAATGTTAAAGGGACTTATTTAAGAAAAAGAAGATAAAAATATATGAATAGTAAAAAGACAGCAAACTCAGTTATTAACAACCACACCTGAAACAAAAGCAAACTAAGCAAACAACTAGAACAGGGACAGAAGCCCAGAAATGGAAATCACATGGAGGGTTAGCAACAGGGGAATGAGAGGAGAGAGGGGGAAAAGGTACAGAGAATAAGTAGCATAGATGGTAGGTAGAAAATAGACAGGGGGAGGGTAAGAACAGTATGGGAAACGTAGAAGCTAAATAACTTATAATACATGAACATGAAATAAAGGGGGGAATGTGGGTGGGAGGGGGTGTGCAGGGTGGAGGGGAATGAAATGGGGAAAATGGGACAACTGTAATAGCATAATCAGTAAAATATATTTTAAAAATTAACATATCCAAATTAAAATTTAAATAATTTTAATATTTTACTCCTCCTCTGTCCTCTAAATGGCTCTGCTAAAACTTTCTTCTCTCTTCCTCCCATTATCAATTCTACTTCCTTCATTTTAAAATTTTACCTGGCTAGTGTGGCTCAGTGGATTGAGTGTTGACCTGCAAACTGAAGGGCACATGCCTGGGTTGCAGGCCAGGTCCCCCCAATTGAGGGCATGCAAGAGGCAACCACACATTGATATTTCTTTCTCTCTCTGTCTCCCTCCCTTTCTCTCTCTCTAAAAATAAATGAATAAAATCTTTGAAAAAATTCAGTTTTGCTTCTCTATCTCCCCCACCCCATCTCCATTTATCAGAACCTCATCAACTCACTTATCTGGAGATTAAGTATCTTAGAAACTAAATTGAGCCATGGCTGGTGTAGCTCAGTGAATTGAGTTCCAGCCTACAAACCAAAGGGTCACTGGTTGGATTCCCAGTCAGGGCGCATGCCTGGATTTCTACCCAGGTCCCCAGTGGAGCATGCTCAAGAGGCAGCCACACATTGCCATAATTATTTCTGTGATTTTGGTTTTCATATCTGTCTTCCCCACTAGACTGTAAGTTCCTTGAGGAGAGGGGGCTTGTTGAGAGAATGAAGGAAAGCAATGTATGAATTTAGAATTGCTAGAGCAGAATAGATTTAGAACAGAATTTAGAATAATTGCCTTTATAAGTTCCTGACTGACTTGCTGAAAGCAGGGAACATTGTCTTGGAAAAGACATGGAAGTCAGGCTGAATGTATTATTTACATTTGTATCTTCAGCACCTAGAACAGGGTCAGACTACCGAATGAGTGGACATGTGGGATACGTACTATAAATATGAGGGGATGAGGACTGGGCTCCTATGGCAGTACAAACAGAAAGTGAACTGATTGGGTCAACTCTTAAGAGGGCAGACCTCACTGGTCTTAACGATGGGAAATCAATAACCATGAGTTCCACATCCATGGATTCAACCAACAACAGATCAGAAATATTCCCAAAAATGTTATATTGTTTACTGACACATAGTTAGACCTATGGTGGTTGTGTTTGTAGTGAACTCATGCAGAGTTTTTCCTTGTCATTATTTCCTAAAAAATAGAGTCTGATAACTATTTACATAGTATTTACATTGTATTAGGTATTATAAGTAATCTAGAGATTATTTAAAGTATACAGGAAGCTATGCATAGGTTATATGTGTTTGCCATTTTATATAAGGGACTTGAGTATCCTCAGATTTTGATATCTGCAGAGGGTCCTGGAACCACTCCCCCCATGGATATGGAAGAACTACTGTATGTGTGTATAAAAGGAAAAGAAATAGTAAAAAAGTAACCATGAAAGTTTTGTGGGTAGGGGTGGTATATGCAGAAAAAAGCAGTGTGGCTTGTTAGGAATATTCTCTGAAGTTTACTCCCACAGCTTAGAGAAAAACCAGAGGCTGCCTCCAAATCTGATTATTGATTACAGAGTGTAGACTCTCTCCCCCAACACCTCTTCTTTGTTCAGCATCTGTCCTGGAATTTACTAGTTCACTCTTTCTTCAGCCAATGCAATACTTTTGTTTTCGCTCATTTTGTCATTCAGTAACCTGGAGAAGGCAACAAAGGGAAGATCATAGAGGACTCTTGCATGCCTTTCTAGGAGTTTAGATTTTATTTAGTAGGCAATAGGGAGGTACTGAGGGGTTAAAAAGGCGAGTCATGTGGTCATTTCTAGGTTTTGAAAAAGTGGTAGGAATGTGGAGCATAAATCTGAGGAGTGATGTGGGCAAGGAAAACTGGAGACGGGGCATATGAGGAATAAGGCCTCTACTGGGAGTATACCTACCAAGGGTCCATGAAAGCTGAGATCTAAGCACTGTGCTTTGTACACCCAGAGGAAGAGCTTCCTTTTTCAAGTTCAAACAAAACATCATTTGGGCCAGTGACAGATAAGCCAAGACACCAGTTCCTAGACTCTTTTTTAAAAAAATTTTTTGAGGTATAATGGACATAACATTATAATTTTCAGGTGTTTCATGTAGTGATCTTATATTTGTACGTACTACACAATGATCAGTACAGTTAGGTGCAGTTAATATCCATCACCATACATAGTTACAAAAATTTTTTTTCTTGTGATGAGAACTTTCAAGATCCACTCTTCTAGGTACTTTTAACTATGTGATACAGTATTATTAACTATAATCACCATGCTGTACTTTACATCCCCATGACTGACTAAATTTATAATTGGAAATTTGTACTTTTTGACCCCCTTTACCCATTTTGTCCACCTCCACTTTCCTCAAGCAACTACCAACCTGTTCTTTAAATCCATGAGCTTGGTTTTTTGTTTTGTTTTGTTTTATTAGATTCCACATATAAGTGAGATCATATGGTATTTATCACTTTTTGGTCTTACTTATTTCGTTTAGCATAATACCCTCAAAGCTCATCCATGTTGTTGCAATGGCAAGATTTTATTTTTTATGGTTGAGTAATATTCCATGGTATATAATATTCCATTTAAATATACATTTATCCATTGATGAACATTTAGGTCATTTTCATGTTTTGGCTACGGTAAATAATGCTGCAATGAACATTATGAACAAAAGAGAGGCACATCTCTCTTTTTATTTGTTAGTTACAGTTGACATTCAATATTATTTTATATTCATTGCATGTGAACATGATAGTGGTTAGACATTTATATAATTTATGAAGTGATTCCCCAGTATGTTTAGTACCCACCTGGTGCCATACAGTTATTAAATTATTACTGACTATACACCCTATGCTGTACTTTATATCTCTGACTATTTTGTAACTGCTAATTTGTACTTCATAATACCTTCACCTTTTTTACTCATTCCCAACCCGCCTCCTATCAGGCAACCATAAATTTGTTCTCTGTATCTTGAGCCTGTTTTTATTTTCTTTGTTCATTGATTTTTTTCTTTAGATTCCCCAGTCAGTCCCAATTCTTCCTGATTAGTCCAAGAAGTCCCTATGGAAGTGTATCTCACTTGCTTCCTCCTTGTGGCTGGACAACAGGAGTTCATGGCTCTGATTTAGATTGCATGGCTTGCCTCTCAGGGTCTTAGGAGACTCTGGATCTGTCCCTCATTTATTGATGAGGACATTAAGGTCCCAAACTGGTTACTAGTATTTTGAGAAATTTTGTTTATGAAGTCTTTCCTTACCCACCAGTTACAAAGATATTCTACATGTTCTTCTATTTATTCTTTTCATCTATCACATTCAGGTTCAATTCCATCTAAAGTCCACTTTTGTGGCTGGTGTGAAACATAGGTCATTAAATTTTTTTCCATTTGGTTATCACCAGTTGTTCCAATACAGTTTTGATCAGTGACAGGTTACATATGTGATTGTGATTCCATAACATTATAATGGAGCTGAAACACTCCTATCGCCAAGTGACATACTAAGCCATCACAATGTAGTGATGCTGGTGTAAACAAGCCTACTTCACTGCCATCTTATAAAAATATAGCACATATAATTATGTGAAGTATACAATACTTTATAATAAATGAATGTTATTGGTTTGTATATTTACTATGCTATTTACCATTTTTTTAGTGTGTACTCTTTCTACTGATTAAAAATTTTGCTGTACAGAAAGAAAGAAGGAACTCCTATCCTTCACGACAGCATAGATGGGTCTGAAGAACATTATACTAAGAGAAATAAGCCTGGCAGTGAAAGAAAAATACCATATGATCTTACCCATGAAACCTAATCAACAAAACAAACAAGGGAGCAAAATAGAATCAGTGACATGGAAATAAAAAATGAACCAACAGTGACCAGAAGGGAGGGAGAAGGGGGACAACAGGGGAAAGAAGGGGAAAGGTCAAGTCAAGGAACATGTATAAAGGACACCTGAACAAAGGCAATGGGGTTCAGGGTGGGGGAAGGAGTGTATGTGGGAGGTGGGGGTTGGGTAGGGCAGGAGGGACTAATGGGGGGAAAAGTGGGGACAACTGTAATTGAACAACAATAAAAAAATTTCAACACACACAAACAGATAAAAAGCAAAATAGTAAAAGTAAGTATAACAACATTTTCCAAAACATAAAAAAATAAAAAAGTTTGCTGTAAAACAGTATGCCATTTTATGCCAGTGGCAGTCTCATGCAGCTGTCTCTTGATTGCATCATTTTCTCTTGTGCTTGATTTAATCTCACGTTGTTTTGTTCATTGTAACCCCTAAGTGTTCACATATTGCACGATTGCCCAGTGACTCATTTCTCAGAACCTATCCCCATCATTGAACAATGCTTGACTGTATTAGGTATTAATATTGCACAATAACTTTTTATTTAGTCAATAACTTTGTGGTGCTGTTTTTATGGTTTATTAAATTCTCACATATACATGTCAATCTCTAAGTTATCCTGCTTCAAGGGTTTATCTGACTGCTTGCAACAATACAGTTTTTTTGTATGAAACCATCTGCATGGCGAGGGCCCAGCCCCCAGTGGAAACCTTTACTGCAAAGTAACTTCCTAGAAACCATGCTAAATCTTCCAAGCACCCGTGTAACCGGTTCGACCACTTTTACCTTTTCATTTACAAATATCCCTCTTCTGCGATGTGATTAGCGGCGTTGCTCCTTTGTTTTCTGTAAAAGCTAACCACCTAAATCAACCTGTGCACAACCTGTGAATGAGGACTACCAGGTAATGTGCAGACAAACCCAGTAAAGGTCGGTCATGGCAAGGGTTACCGCTTTTGCTCCCCTGGAGAGAAAAGCCATGCTGTTCCTTTTCCTCCATCGGACTGGGTAGTCTGTGTGAATGTCTCATTTCATCCGTAATGAGGCGTTCACTGAGGGCCGGTGTCCCATCAGCTGGTGCCCACGAACAGGGACCCAGAGGCCACAAGCCATGGTCCTCATGGACAACACACCAACTTGGTTGGAGTGCACGCATCAGCCCAGGTAAGGCCCGAAGACCCCGAGTGCTGTTCGGGAAGGTCGTCGGGTGTGTTGGATTACAGAGGAAAAGGGTTTTCTTTCTAAGTTGCCCTCTCTTGTGACCGTTTTGCAACTGTACCTTGTTTAGTAAGCAGTAGCCTTGCTCCCTCTCCCAAGCTTTTGCTGCAACCTTGTGGGCACGGATTGAGCAGTTAAGAGCGACAGAGGCGCTCGCCGCAACACTGTAAAAATACTCACAAGCTGATCCCCGTGGCACAACCCCCAACTAGGTCTAGGCTTGGGAGAAAGAGCAAAGATTTTTCCCTTTAATCAGCTTTAAAAACATCAACTAGTTACAGGACAGTTTACAGGCATCTCGGCAAATTCTTTCTTTTAAGCCACCTCTTGCGGCCCCTTCAGTTTTGCCTTTTCCCTCCATCCCCCAGCACAAGGATTTAAAGGTGCAGGCGGAGAAAAGGCAAAATTGAGACTGGTTTCGTAATCGCTGTGCTTGCGGCGGGAGGAATTTCAGAAAAGGTTCTTTTATTTGTTAAAAAATTTCTTTGAAGGTTTCTGCGAATCCTCAACCATGGGGAACGGGCTCTCTAAAGGAACAAGAGCAATGTTTTAGGTTCAGCCGCATTTTGGGGCCGCTGAATGTCTCCTAGATAAGGGATCTTTGCATTTTGGAAATATGGAACAGAAGGGACTGAAGTGCACTAGGTAGGCCCTTCTCGCGGTTCCTGTCAGGGGCCCTGAGTCTCCTGGCGTGCCTGGTGGGCTCAGCAGCGGCTTGGGTGCGCGTGGGAGCTCACAGCGTGGCTGCAGCCGTTGGCGCGAGCATACTCGCTGTGAGTAGAGTCAGGGCTGGGTCTCTCCTCCAGACCGGCAGCGGCGCAGAGGGGAGATTGGTTTCCGGTGCCTTCATTTCTCCCGGGTGGGCGCCGAGAGAGACCTTTCCCCACACCCAGAACCGGGTGCAGTCCCAGGCACACGGGCGCAGTTGCTACCAGCCAGGCGCAGAGGTGCACGCCTGTAGTCCTAGCTACTTGGGAGGCTGAGGCAGGAAGATTGCTTGAGCCCAGGAGTTCTGGACTGCAGTGCGCTATGCCCATGGGGTGTCTGCACTAAATTCGGCGTCAGTATGGTGACTTCCTGGGAGTGGGGGGCCACCAGGTTGCCTAAAGAGGGGTGAATCGGCTTAGGTTGGAAATGGAGCAGGTCAAAACTCCAATTTTAAAAAAGTAAATGTATTTGCCAGTATAGAAAAAACTGTTTCTGGAAGTTGTGAATGTGTTCATAAATTTGTCAATCTAAAGCATGCTATAAGTGGGATGGGGGATGTGACGTGTTAAAGAAATATTAAGAATCCTCCTTATTTATGCCAGAGCCGTGACCTTTATTATAAAAATGAAATATAGGTATACTGCCTCCCAGGGAGAACTAGCCCTTCTCCACAGAAGACAAAGTACCATTTTTTTAAATTCAGTACCTGTAAACACTGATCGTTTCTTTGGGGAAGAACTGGCTATTCTCCCAGAAGGAATGGTTAGTCAATCGAGTCACAAAAGGCCCTTGGCACGCAACCGTTTTTGTCTAAAACATATTTTTTCAGAACACCTCCCCCCGCATCTTTCCCACTTTTCTTGAAAACTCTGAACCTAGGAGCTACCAGGTCCTGAGAACAACAGGGCGGTTAACTTGCTGCTTAAACTCATTGCAGCTTGCAGAAACAGCAGGGAGCTGTCTTTCCAAGCCTTTGGCAAGGCACCCCCATTTACAGGAGTTAATCCTCAAGAACTACGTTCTCAAATAATTTGGCAAACAGATGTCACTCATTACGCTCCATTTGGAAAATTCAGATATGTTCACATTTCTATTGATACTTATTCTGGCACTTTACATGCATCTGCTTTAACAGGAGAATCTGCTAAAAATATACAAACCCATTGGCTTGAGGCCTTTAGTCATTTAGGACGGCCTCAGCAAATTAAAACTGATAATGGCCCTGAATACTTTGCCCATTCTACTCAGGTTTTTCTTCAGTGTTGGAATATCCAACATAAAGCAGGAATATCTTACAATCCAACTAGTCAGACAATTGTAGAACAGGCTCATTGTACTTTTAGAAATCTTATTAAGAAACAGAAAAAGGGGGAGTCACGAGTCTTTTCCCCCCAAATTTGATTATGTTAGTACTGTTTACCTATAATTTTCTAAATTGTGATGAGTCACTTTGTACTCCAATTAAGAAACATTTTCAGAAGAAGGAACCAAAGTCATCTGATCCTCAGGTTTTATATAGAGATTCGCTGGGAGATGGCTCTTAGCAAGGCCCTGTAGGCCTCTTAACTTGGGGAAGAGGGTATGCTTGTGTTAACATCCCTACAGGTCCTGTCTGGCTACCAGACAAACGAGTAAAGCCTTATCATGAGCAGGACAGACACCAAGCTCTGCTACCTGAAGCTGAGAACCAATCGACTGACAGACCAGATGGCCCAGCTGACCCTGAACAAGCAGAAGGAAAACGGACATTCACACCATCACTCACGGGTCTGGGTCTGCCAGCGGAGGAGGATGGGGCCTGCCACAATGACAGGGGCTGAGGCCCAAGCGCATCCTGCAGAGGGCAACAACCCCTTGGTGCCCTGTAGTGTTCAATGGTTGAACCCTAAAAACTGTTTCAGTGGATTGAGTTTATGGGTTTGGGTCCTTGCAGCCCTTGGATGCCCCTTTGTCTTAATCCTTATTTGTGCTTTATAATATATATAAAGGTTGTTTTCTTGAGATTGCATTGGGGAACAGCAAATAGTAGGTTTTACAGGCTTAACAGCTACAATTGCATTTACAGTAGAAAAAGGGGAAAGATTAGATGTTGGGAACCACCCTGCCTTGTTTCAGAAGCTGTAATCCCCCCATGGCTAAGGCTGAGTAAGAGCCCAAGGGACCTGCTTCATCTGGGTCCGTTTTGCCATGAGGACCTGAGCCACTGAGGAGACAAAGCTTATCTTCCTGGCAGGAACACCGCCTCTGCTCACTTTAGTTCACCCTGCCTTGTGGTGGACTTCGGCCAGCAGAGTCCGCCTGTTGTGGCTGATAAGGAGAATCAAAGCACTGGCGACAACAATCCTGTGGAGAAAAGGGGAACAGCACAGCTACTCTCTCAAGGGGAGAGCACTCTGACCCTTGCCTAGACAGGCTTTTATTGTTTCCCTTGGGTCTTACATCAGAGAAAGATTTGTTACCTATCACATAGAATATTATCATCTACATTTTAAGTATGATGAAGGAAATGAAAATAACATGCAGAGGGGGATGGTGATGAGCTGATTAGCTCTGTCTTTGGGAAAGTTTGTACAGGCTTTGGAAGTTACCTTGAAGATAGACAATACACATTTGTTGTCTTAGACTGGGGTAATGGAGTTTTAGCAAGAGCAAGCTGTAACAATCTGTATGCATTTTCTAGGCCTGATTCCCATGGGAAAACTCGGTTTGAAGGTCTGGCTCCTGCCCACCACTTGGCTTCTGTAGGTTTTCCATCTAGAGCTGAGTCACATTTGCCAGACCAAAACAAACCAGTTCCCTACACTGCCTGGTCCCCAATGCTTGGTCATGGTTAGCCAGTGATGGGTAAGATCCCTCAAGGGAGGATCGACCTAAGACAGGCATGGTCACCTGGAGGCCTCAGGGAAGGACTTGAGGGCTGTAGAAAAAGAGAGTAATGGGCCCTTGACCCTCGGTTCTGACATAGCCTGAGTTCTCTTTCTGTCTGCAAGAAGTCTCCTAATCTCTTGGCTGTCTTGCTTCCTGCTCAATCTAAGCCTGAAACAATGCCCAAGGTGTGTGTGGCCATGTGCTGGAAAGGGTAGGTTCCCCCGGGGCAATCAGGCCTAAAAGAGAATGAATAAAATCCTATGAAACCTACTTTGCTAGTACCCTCAATTTAAATAATAAAGATCCAAGCCTGAAATGAGTTTGTTTTCCCAAAATTTTATGACCATTTAGCTATCTGACCCTGACTCAAAATAGGCCCTCTTTGAATGTTGTCTATTTGATCATTACTGCCTGACAGTGATCAATGGGCTTAATCTGAGAATGTAGGTTGCTTACTGATTATAATAATGCCCTGTGTACTTTGATACATTTGCAAATTATTTTCCCTGGGTCATGTGAGACACCAGCAAGTAGCAAGCTTTGTGGGATCTATAGCGGTTCTAAATAAAAACAACGGGGGAGATGTAGGAGATCGTTCTGCGTGACAAGGGCCCAGTCCCCAGTGGCAAACATTTACTGCAAAGTAACTTCCTAAAAACCATGCTAAATTTTCCAAGGACCAGTGTAACTGGTTCAACCACTTTTGCCTTTTCATTTACAAATATCCCTCTTCTGTGATGTGATTAGTGGCATTGGCTCCCTTGTTTTCTGTCAAAGGTAACCACCTAAAGCAACCTGTGCATAGTAAATGAGGACCATCATATAATGGGCCAAGATACTCAATAAAGGCCAGTCACAGCAAGGGGGTGGCTTTTGCTTCCCTTGAGAGAAAAGCCATGCTGTCCCTTTTCCTTCATTGGACTCAGTAGTCTGTGTGAATGTCTCATTTCATCCGTGATGACGTGGACACTGGGCTGGTGTCTGCATCACTTTTTTAAAAGAAATTATTAACAAGGCTTTAGAGCAAGTCTTTAAAACTGGTAGGACAAGTCCCCCTTTGTGATTTTGAAATGTGAACTGGCTGGTTGTTGAATCAAAGCTGACCCAGGTGTTGTACGGGCATTTTGTAGATGTGATTAAATTCCTTTAGTCTGTTGGCTTTGTAAGGAAAATGATCTGAGATAAACTGAGTAGGCCTGATACAATCCGTTTAAAGGCCTTGGAAGCAGAGCTGAGGTTTCCTTGAAGAAGAAAATTTTTCTGTGGACTGCAGTTTCAGGCTGTGCCTGCAAGTTCCCGCTTGCTTTTTGTGATGGCCTGCCCTCTGATTTCAGGCTCGCCTAGGCTGCCCCCATGATCATATGAGCAAAATTCTTGCAATAAATTTCTTTATATATATCTCCTACTGGTTCTTCTTTTTTTGGTTTAATTCTGACTGAGATATCCTCTTTATACTTAAAAAAAAGATTGACTTAGTTATTTGTAAATCTTTATTCTCTAAATAAATTATAGAGATGTTTATTGAATTCTCAAAAAATCCATGTGACATTTTGATTTTTTTAAAGATTTTATTTATTTATCTTTAGAGGGGAAGGAGAGAGGGAGAGAAATATCAATGTATGGTTGCCTCTCGTGTGTCCTCTACCAGGAGTGTGTCCCCTGCCGGGAACTGGGAACTGGCCTGCAACCCAGGCATGTGCCCTGACTGGGAATGGAAACACAATTGTGTGGTTCACAGGCCCACACTCAATCCACTGAGCTATACTAGCCAGGGCTGAAATTTTGATTTTTGATTGCATCAGATTTATTGGTTAACTCAGAGGGAATTGACATCGTTATAATATTGTCTTTCATTCCAAGAGTACTGCTCTGCATTTATTGAACTCACCTTCTATATTCTTCATAAATTTTTTTTCACAAGACATAAATGCCCAAATACTTCACTTATTTTGGTAATTATCAATAGTATTTTATTTTAACTTATATTTTTAGTTGGTTATTAATGGTGTGAGAAATGCTATTTTTTTGTATGTTGATTTTATATGCAGAAGACTTACTGAACTTATTAGTTCTAATAGTTTTTATCTAGGTGCTATTGCTGTTTCTAGATAGGTGTTAACATTCATTTGCAAATAATGATAGTTTTGTCTCTTTCCAATTTTTCTTTTGTTATTTCTTGATATGAAGTAGAGGGAGGAATCTGTAGATTTAAAGAAATGGGAAGACTTCTGCCAAAATGGAGGTGTAGGTGGAAACACCATGCCTTCTCCCACAACCAAGTTTGAATAAATAAAGGTTTGGAGAACAAAGACGCAGCCAAAGAACAGAAAATTGAACTATACAGAAGTCCAACAACAACGAACCGTTCTACTGGACAGGTAAGAGGGGCGGAGCTGGCAGCAGAGCAGGGTGGAGCAGGAAAGATCCCCCGACCCCAGGCGCCCAGACATCTGGGGTAGCGTCGGGCGGACCCAGTGAGGGCTCGGGATGATGGGAGTGAGCAGGGAGACAGACCTTGCAGCCCCCAGCAACGAACCCAGCAGCGGCTGAACGTAATCGCACATTCTCAAGCAGTGGGACAAATCTCGAGGCCCATTCACGCGCAGGGGGACGAATCCAGCGGCCCGCAGTGGCAGCGGGAGGAAGCAAAGGGTGCCCGCCATTGTATTCCTTTGGCCCTGCCCCCACATACAGCGTCACAACCCAGTGACTGGGTCGCCCAGCCCTGGTGAACACCTAGGGCTCTGCTCCTCATACGTAACAGGCACGAACAGACCAAAATATGGCTCAAGAAGAACTCAAAGCCCCAGAGCCAATAACTCTAAGTGACCAGGAAATAGTGAACCTCTCAGATGCACAATTCAAGACAAGGGGTACCAGGAGGGGAAGAGGAACAGCAACAAGTGGGAAACTTATTTGAACAAATAATAAAGGAGAACTTCCCCAGTCTGGCAAAGGAAATAGACTTCCAGAAAGTCCAGGAAACTCAGAGAGTCCCCAAGAAGGAACACACCAAGGCACATCATAATTACATTAGCCAAGATTAAAATGGAGAGAAGCAGCAAGAGATAAGGGGATAGTCACCCACAAAGAAATTCCCATCAGACTGTCAACTGATTTCTCAAAAGAGATCTTACAGGCAAGAAGGGGCTGGAAAGAAGTATTCCAAGTCATGAAAAGCAAGGACCTACATCCAAGATTGCTTTATCCAGCAAAGCTTTCATTGAGAATGGAAGGGCAGATAAAGTGCTTCTCAGATAAGGTCAAATTCAAGGAGTTCATCATCACCAAGCCCTATTATATGAAATGTTAAAGGGACTTATCTAAGAAAAAGAAGATGAAAGTATGAACAGTGAAAGGACAACAAACTCACAGTTATTAACAACCACACCAAAAACAAAAGCAAACTAAGCAGACAGCTAGATCAGGAGCAGAACCATAGAAATGGAGATCACATGGGGGGTTAGCAACAGGGGAGTGGGAGGAGGAGAAGGAGAGAGACGGTACAGAGAATAAGTAGCATAGATGGTAGATAGAAAATAGACGGGGAGGGGAAGAATAGTATGGGAAATACAGAATCTAAAAAACTTGTGACACATGGACATGAGCTAAAGGGGGGGAATAGGGGGGAAGGTGTGCAAGGTGGAGGGGAATGAAGTGGGGGAAATGGGAGAAATGTAATGGCATAATCAATAAAACATAATATATGAAACCAAATATGCTAAGTGTGGTTCCCTCAGAGTAGTGGTAGTATGAGAAGAAGGTTCCTAGTTCTTCACACTTAACTGAATTTTCCCAATTCTTACCATGGGAATGTATTATTTGATAAAGAAATAAAATCTATTACAATATGAGAAACAAAACAAAACCAAAGAGCTTCATCTAAACCTTATAAAGTTTAAAATAGTCATGGGCTTGTAAAGCTTTTACCTTTACTAGAAATATCTTCCTCATCCAGCTCTAAAATTTTAATTTTTAAAAAATTAATTAATTTATTTTTAGAGGGAAAAGGAAGGAGATATCTCCTCTTCCGAGGAGATAGAGAGGGAGAGAAGCATGAATGTTTGGTCCCTTCACATCTGTCCCTTCTTGGGGCCTGACCTGGCCTGCAACCCAGGCATGTCCCCAACTAGGAATTAAACTGGCAACCCTTTGGTTCACAGGCCGATACTCAATTCACTGAGCTACATGAGCCAGGGCAAATTTTAATTCTTATTTAAGCTTGAATTCCTGGTCTTTCTTGATTTTGTTCCTTTGTCCAACCTCTCTGCAAGTGACAAATAATCTTTCCCTTTTCAGAACACCAATAATTTAGCTTAAATTTTACTGTAATAATATCGAGAAATTATTGAACAGTTACCATGTTCCTACTTGCCCTGGTAGGGACTTGCCTAGTTAGAAAGCTGAAGTTTTTGCTTCCATCCTGTGTAAATGTTTACAGGCTTGTACCTGCCCATTTTAGCTTTTCCTGTTCAGACACTTGTTTTTTCCCCCTAAAGATTAGTTTTTAAAGTAAACTTTTAAATGAAATATAATAGAGAAAATTGCACAGATCTTAACTGTACAGCTTGATAAATTTTCACAGAATGAACTCACAGGGACGATCAACACCCAGATCAAGAAGTAGAATATTTCAGCCCTGTGGCAGCCCCCACAGAAGCCCCCTTAAGCTCCTTCCAATCACTGCCCCCAAAAGTAACCACTTCTCATGTCTATCACCATACATTAGTTTTTCCTGTTTTTGAACGTTACAGAAACTGAATCATATGCTAGGCATTCCTTTACTCTTTTGCTCAACATTTTATTTGTGAGGTTTCTCAGGTCATTGCATGTTGAACTTGGTTTATTCAGTCTTCTTGTTGTGTGGTACGTCGTTGTATGAATATGCCACACTTTATTCATTCTACTCTTGATGGACATTTGGGTTGTGTCAAGCCCAGGCTAACATTAATAGTGCGGGTATGTCCTTGTAGGCTTTTAATTTTTTTCAGTCAGCTCATAGGATGATGGACATGTCATAATGTCATGCTATAATCAAAGTATAGAACAATAATGCCATGTCATGCCATCCTTTGGTTCTACCACCAACATATTGCATAAAATCACTCAACTGGTCTTAGTCTATATATGCATATGCATGTGTGTGTGTGATTTTTTTCTTTACAAACTGAAATCACACTATATATGCAGTTCTCTATTCTGTTGATTTCATATACCTTTATATTGTGAGCATTTTCCCATTTTATGAAAATTCTTACAAAATGTAATTTTTTAAAAGATTTTATTCATTTGTTTTTAGAGGGGAAGGGAAGGAGAGAGGGAGAGAAATATCAATGTATGGTTGCTTCTTGTGTGGCCCCTGCTGGGAACTGGCTGTAACTCAGGCATGTGCCCTGACTGGGAATTGAACCGTGATACTCTGGTTCGCAGGCCTGTACTCAATCCACTGAGCTACACCAGCCAGGGTTCACAAAATGTAATTTTTAATGGAGATATACCATTCTGTCTTATGGCTGTGCCATCATTTATTTAAGATTTAGGTTGTCTCTAGTTCTTTTCCACATTAATAATCTATGGGTAAACTACTTGAATATTAGTCTTTGTTTCTTTTGCATGTTTGCTGGGAATGTTACTGAGAATTCTCCATATGGCAAGAGTAATATCATGTGTAGTTTAGGGTAGCAGGCACACTACATGTCTTTCTTATTACATAGCTGACTTTATTCCACTAATATCTTTATCATAGAAATGAGAACAGTTTTCCACTTACTGGACCCTATGGATTTAGCTTTTCCAGCTCAGTCTCTTTGCCTTTGTCCCTAAGAAATGCACAGGTGTGCACGACCAGCTCTTCCAATCTGTAACAACTCCAGAGCCTCCCTCTCTGTTTCATTACAGGTTACACTGTAGAGGGAGGGAGTTAGGAGAATTGCTTCCTTGTGCAAGGATAATCAGGAGGGAGAAGCTATATGAGCAGGGGAGTGGAGGGAAAGGCAAGGGACAGACAGGCTGCAGAGTCATGATTTGCCCCATTTTTGATATGTCTTCATAACTTTGGCAGAGGGTTCCAGGTATCCCTGAGATAGCTGCTGTTTTCAGCATCTCTTCACTTGTGCTGCACAGTCCATGCCTTCCAGCTTCCTTAGAAACTGGAGTTACATTCATTCAACAAATACTGTGACCTACTATGAGCCAGATATAGCTGTAGTCTCTGGATCTGCACATGCACAGTGAATAAAACAAAGTCACTGCCCTCATGGAGTACACAACGTAGTTGGGGGTGGGGGTGGAAATAAACATATGAGCAAAGAAATCACCTGTAATATGTCAAGTCATAAGTGTTACGAAGAAAAATAAACAGAGTGTAAGGCATGGAGAGAGCCACTTTTCACCCACAAACATGTTCAAGTCTTTCCTTGTGAAATAGGATTCCATTTCATTTTGTAACCATAGTTCGCTCTCCCTTCCTTTACAGCAAGGCTCCTTAAAGAAGACATCTATACGTGCTTTTCTTACTTTCTCATCTCTCAATCACTCAATGAGCTGTGACCTCAAACCCAGGAGGTTCGCCTCTGATCTCGCCCCCTGAGCTCCGCTCCTGCTCCTCCATCACCTATCCAGCTGGCAGTTATTTTGGTCCTTTCTCTCCCTTGCTTTCCCTTTTGCCACATCCATTCAAGGATTGGATCAGTATGCTTCCTAAACATCTTTCACTTTACCCTCATTGTCACTGCCTATGTTGGTTTACTAGGGCTCCCATAACAAAATACCACACAGTGGCTTGATGAAACAACAAAATTTATTGTCTCACAGTCCTGTGAGGCCAGAAGTCCAAAACCAGGATGCTGGTAGGGTTGCTTCCTTCCGAGGGTTGAAATTTCTCCCTCGGAAAAATATCTCAGAGTTCAAATTTTCTCCTTTTATAAGGACACCGGTCATATTGGATTAAGCCCACTCTAACGATCTCACTTTAACTTGATTACCTCTGTGAAGACCCTATCTCCAAATGAGGTCACACTCTACTGTATTGGAAATTAGGATTTCAACATACGAATTTGGGGAAGGGGCACAATTCAACCCCAAACACTGCTCTGTTCTAACCTTTGTTATTTCTTACCTGTATCATTTCTTTAGTCTCCAGTATGGTCTTGTTTCGACTCAGCCTCCACTCTGCTGCCAGAGAACCACATATAACCTGCTGTGGCTATCAGAATGAATCCAAGCTCATTGCCATGCCCAACAGACCCTTTGTGTTCTGGCTCCCACATCCTTCCCAGTCTTCTTACTACTCATGTAATGTTGTTGCAGCCATCGGGGAACCCTGTATCAGAATTGCCATGCTGTTGAACTTGGCTATGTGTGGTTCTTCCTGCCTGGGCGGTCTCTCAGAGGGTCTTTAGGCCAGCTCCAGCATCCCCTTCTATGAAAAACCTTCCCTAACACCTCCAGTCTGGGTTTGGTGTCGTTCCTCCATAACCTATGTCCCCTCTGCCATTCCTCTCTACTGTATGTTTATTTACTAGTTTATCTCCCTTACAAGATCTGGACCACCAGGGCCTCTAGTGCAATACCTGATACACCAAAGGCACTCAATATACATTTGCTGAACTCATGAGTGAGGGAACAAATGAATCCTGTTTGGAAAATTGCAGCGTCATAGTGAGTGCTAGCTGGTAACAACAAAAATTATACAAAGGAGGGGCAAAAAATTATGCAAAGGAGGGGTGTGGCTTATAACTCCCATGCTTGAAGAGAAACTATAACAGCTGCTGTCACTAATCTCAGGAAAATTCGGCTACTTCACTATTTCTTTGTCCAGTAACACGACCAGCAAGAAAGTAATTGCAGTGTTTGGAGTAACAGGTGAGAAAAACTCCTTACTATGAAGTGCATGATGACTTGGCTTACTTTTCTGTCTTGTTTTAAAGTCAGAGCCTGCCAGTGTGGGCTGAACAAAGAGCCCTCTGGAAGAAGGAAGAAAGGTGTCCTGTTGCTTGAGTTTCTGATGTGGTAAAGGGGCTGAGTGATTTGGTTTTGTTAGAAATGATCTCAGTGGGACATGGACAACTGACATATTCTCTCTTTCTCAATCGTGTGCTGACTTGTTGGTATCTTTCATTTTAATATAAGCTATACACTGGAGACTTTTTTCCATGCACTTCCTGACAAGTAAGAGGAGCAAGTGTGAGAGGCCCGTGGGTTTGCAGGGGATGTCTCATGCCCGGCCAATACCCAAGTGATTCTGAAAGGATGGAGTGGGTGGAGTTTAGGAGAATGTGCTGAGTGACTTTTCTCACTGGGACAGCTGTGCGGGCCTTTTAACTGTCATCTCTGCTTTCAGCCTTGCCTCCTTTACAATCTGTTCTTTACAGCCAGAGCCATCTTTGCAAAATATTCATCCATTCAGGCCATTCCTATGAATAGCAATCTGTTCTCATTTCAGCCTCTTGATAATCCACTTGAAACTATCAGATGAGGACATGCCTCTGCTCAAAACTCTCCAACCCCCCCCCCATTTCACTCCAAGAAAAATGCAAAGTCCAGCTAATGGACCCCCATCTTCTACCCTCCCCTTTACTTACTTTGCATTTTCCTCAAGCATGCTGTCACCTTAATTCCTTTGCACTAGCTGCCCCTTCAACCTAGAAAAATCTTCCTCCAGTTACCCTCACAGCTTTCTCCCTCATGTCCTCCAAGCCTCTGCTCAAATGTTGCCCACTCCATAAGAACTTTCCAGAACTTCACATTTACCATTGCAACTCCACTCTGCCCTGCTACTGTTTGCCTGCCCTGCCTGCTTGATTTATCTGTACACTAGAATAAATATAAGCTCTAGGAGCAAAGGAATTTTGTCTGAAAAGAGGAAAGGATCAAAGTAGGGAGAAGAGAGAAATATATTTGCAAAAACCAATAGCCAGTTATTACAAAAGCCAAAAAACTTGTATGTATGACCCTGAACATGAACTAAGGTGGGGGAATGATGATGGGAGGGGTGGTACAGGGAGAAAGAAGATAAAGGGGAGAAAAAAATAGGACAACTATAATAACAATCAATAAAATATATTAAAATTTAAAATAAAGAAATGGAGATCACACAGAGGGTTATCAGTGGGAATAGGGAGGGAGAATGGGGGAAAAGGTACAGGGAATAAGAAGTGTAATTGGTAGGTACAAAATAGACAGGGGGTGGTTAAGAATAGTATAGGAAATGGAGAAGCCAAGAACTTATATGTATGACCCATGGATGTGGACTAGGGGCAGGAGAGGGAATGCTGGAGAGAATGGGAGTACTGGGCAGAGGGGTGTAAATGGAAGAAAAAATGGGACAATTGTAATAGCATAATCAATAAAATATACTTTAAATATATATATATAAAACTAAATGGGACATGGGGATGACTGTATAGGCATTGGGGTGAAGGTGAGAATATTGTTTTTTGGGGTTTTTTTTTCTGAAAAAAAAAATAGAGAGCCTTTAAAAGATTTTGAGCAGAGGAGAGATCGAAATGACTTCTGTGCCAAAAGGATCATTTCAGCTTCTCTCTTGGGAAG
Source organism: Sturnira hondurensis (assembly GCF_014824575.4). Classification (NCBI taxonomy): domain Eukaryota; kingdom Metazoa; phylum Chordata; class Mammalia; order Chiroptera; family Phyllostomidae; genus Sturnira; species Sturnira hondurensis. Next base: position 615,809 of record NW_028091847.1, on the reverse strand, counting down.
AGAGTGCAGGGGGCAAGGGCCGAAGCAGGGAACCCCTTTAGGAAGCTGCTGCCATAATCCAGCCCAGATGACCATGGCTTGGACAGGTTTGGTGGCAATGAGGTGGTGGGGAGTGATCAGATTCCAGATATATTTTAAAGAAGGTTAACAGGGTTCACTGACAGACAAGATAACAGGTGAAAAGAGAGGAGTAAGCAATGATTTCAGAGCGTTCAGAGCAGCTGGAAGAAAACGCAGTGTGATCACTGAAATAGGGAAGACCGTGGTGGGAGCAGGTCAAAAAAAGACCGGGAACTCTGCTTTAGTCTCAGGCTTGAGTTGCTGCCTAGACATCCATAGCAGGCAGTTGAATAAGAGCCTTGGGAGTGGCCCTTAAAAGAATCAGATTAGGTGTGTTGGAGTTGAAGAAAGTTGCTTCCTACTTAACTAAGGGAGTGGACGGATTACTTTATTGGCCAGGCCTGGTCCCTACTTCAGTTACCATGGAGTTAGGGTGTGTTTGGGGGTTTGAGGTAGGGTTGCCCAATTTAGCAGATAAAAATATAAGATGCCTAGTTAACTTTGACAGGGACACGTGTTAACTCTTACCTTTGTATGCGTTTGCGCATCAGACTCTGAATAGCACTTGCCATTCAAATGCACTTGTAGACAAAAGGGGGTTCTGTGGAAAGTCACTTCCCAGAGTGATCTGATCACAGATCTCTAACTGATCAGGTCATGGTGGGTGGACATGCCCAACCACACAACTTCTTTAGTAAAAGGCGTATCTGCCTACAGCTAGTCCTGTCCACTGCTTCTTTGCATCTAGGTTAAGACGCCTTTGACATAAGCCTTCACCACCCTGAAGAGAGCACATAATCTTGTTAACTATCCTGTAATCCAATCCCTGCTTTGCTTTCTGCCACCTACTTCTATCTTCCCTATGCTCTCTCCTTAATTTCAAGTGCATAAAAGAAACTGCAAAACTGTTATTCTGTGGAGTATTTGAATCTTGCTCCCCGGCATATGTCATCAGTTGGCTCAAATAATACTTTTTCTTTTTTATTTCTTTTTTAAAACTATTTATTTGTTTGTTTGTTTATTTATTTAGTTTTAGAGAGAAGAAGGGAGGGAGAAAGAGACGGAGAGAAACATCCCTGTGTGATAGATCCACTGATAGGTTGCCTCTCACATGCCCCCAACTGGGGACCTGGTCCACTACCCAGGCATGTGCCCTGACTAAAAATTGAACTGGGAATATTTCAGGTAGCAGGCCTGCACTCAATCCACTGACCCACACCAGCCAGGGCAGCTCAAATAATTTTATTATATGTATGAGAGTTTAAACTCATAAAAATTCTCTATAGCTTTGGCTGCTTTCTATGTTGACACTGTCTGCAGCATTGAATCACCTGGGAGGAAACTGGATCCAAGAGAGAACGATCCAGAGCAAGCAAAGAAGCTCTGGGACAACTGAGTGTGTCTAGAATGGATATTCTGGGGGCTGCTTTTATGGGTTCATAGGTTTATGTCATGCCTTGCTAATTTAAAGGACCAGGGCCAAGATGGATGAATTCTTCCCTTGGTTTTGGTCTTAGTAAAACATTAAACGTGACGGTGGTTGAGAGAGACAGCCCTGGTTTAGGCCCAGCTCCTCTTATTCTTTCATACAGGTGCAGGCAGGACCGTTCACCTCCAAAGCTATGAGTTGAGAGCACAGAGGTTTCAGTCTTTTCATTTCATTCATTCAGGCTGCCCCTGAACTTGTCAGGTTTTGTGCATGGCCCCTTTTGGTCCACAATTCAACATGTAGATGTTGAAAACTTGGAGTTTGCCAGAGAATAGTCTCAGCATATGGTTGGGAAACAGGGATGAAGAGGAAACAGTTTCTGTCCTCAAGGAGAACCTAGTTTAGTAGGAGAGTTATAAGGAAATAATTACAATAGTCGATGATATGGGCTGAATTGTTTCTCCCCCCAGAATAATTAATATGTTCTAGCCCTAATTTCTATCACCTCCCTAAATATGACTGTATATGCAGGTAGGGCTTCCCTGAGGTAATTACATTAAAGTAAGGCCATGATAGTGGTTCCTAACTCTATCAGACTGGCATCCATTTAAGAAGAGGAAATTTTCATACACATAGAGACAGACAGAGGGGCTCAAGTGCGCAAAGCAAAGATTGTACGAAGACACAGTTAGAAAGCTCTCCATCTGCAAGCCAAAGGGAGGCATCTCAGGAAAAACCAAACACAGCAGCACCTCGATCTTGGGCTTCCAGCCTCCAGGACTGTGAGAAAAGAAATTTCAGTTGTTTAAGCCAGAATCCGTGGACTTTTGTTACGGCAGGCTTAACAAATTAATACAGCCAACAAATATTTTATATTGAATTTTAATTTTTATAGATGTGCATATGATAGTTTTAAGTCTACTTACAGGTCTTATAAAGAAACCCAGCAGACCCTGCCCTACCCCTTTCCACATTTAACGCTGTTTCTACGGTGATTGTCTCCATATTTCTAAATAATGTGGTATTGGGCGGTTTCCTGATTTTTCAGTTTCAGATATTATTCATTATCTTTAGCTCTCTTATATCTCCAGCCCCAAGCAATACTTCCCATTTCTCATCCTCCCCATATAATTGATAACAATTTGTATTTTTCATATAGTGATGAAAAGTGCATCTTGTTATGACTATGTAATTATTGTTCATATTTCAGCATTGTATGTGCACTTTCTTTTCTCGTATAACTTATTGTTTTCCCCGAAATTAATAATTGCCTTTATTTTTTGTTTCATTTTTTTGTACCTATCACTCATTTTTTCCTATAATCTGTCTGTTCTGTTTTTTTCTTTCCATGGAGAACTTCCTCTTGGAATGCTATCTTTTTCTATTTCAGTCTTTCTAGGATTCTCTCCCCTATTATTCTAATAATTATCTTTGTCTTTCTCCTGGGTTTGGTTTCTGTTTCCTGGGTTCCTCTTGTTTGCTTTACTTTGTCTTTTTGCTGGAGTACATCTCCCAGCAGCTTACAGAGAAAGAGTACACAGGAGTTAAATTTTTGAGATCTTGAGTGTCTGAAAATGTCTTCATGTAGAATGTTCAGAATCAAGTGATCATTTGGCTATGTTTAAAATTCTAAATAGAAATTAACCCTCACCCCAAATAGCATGACTCCATTGCTTCCAATGTTATAAAGAAATCACATGCTACTTTTATCCCCCATCTTTGAATCAACTACCCTTCTACCAAAGTTCATAAGGTTTTTTTATTCCCAGCATTCTGAAATTCCCGAATTATGTAAATAATAATGTGGGACTTTATTTATGCATTGTGCTGGGTACTCAGTGGCCCCTTAATCTGGAAGGTCATGCAAAATCCTTGAACTCTGGAAAATTATCTTCTTTGATAATTCCATATGTCCATTTTCTCTGTTCTCTCATTCTGGAATTCCCCTGGCTCCAACTTTACGATCGCTTTTCTAGTTCCCATTTCTTTGTTTTTTTTTTTTCTCTCTTCCAATCCTGAGAGATTTCTCCAACTTTTCTACTGAAACTTTATTTTTGCTATAATACTCTAAATTCCTGAGAGCTTCGTCTTCTCTTCTGGATGCTCTCTCTCCTTCTCCCCTGCCTCCCTCTCCATTTCTGTCAGTGCAGTACGCAGATGGGTGGGTTCTGAATGCAAAATCTTCTCCGGCCTCTGAAAATACTAATTCTTTAAAACTTTTCTTCTTGTCACTGCATTGTTTCTGTTTCCTTTTATCAGTTTGTTTATTTTGGTTTTGTTGGAGGCTTTCTTCAAATATCTGGTGACCTTTGGCTGTCTGTTTGCATTTACTACTAGAAGACTAAACTTTGGCTGAAATCCTTGGGCAAAGGCAGAGCTCATTGAGTGGCAGACCCTATAGGGTTATCGGTGGTGTATCAGTGGGGATTCCACAGGAAACAAGTGCCACACTCTTTCAGAAAAGCCAAAGACAAAGTAATGGTGGAAAGGGAAGAGACCGGGAATGAGTAAGTAAGCAACAGGAGGAAGAAGCAGAGGGTAAGAGAGATGACCAAAACCCAGGGAGAGTAACAAAGATGACCAAAACCGCCCCTCCTGCCCTTGGGTCTCCTGCTGATGCCTCTCATTGGCCAGACCTCACCTGAGAGCAAGTGAGCCTATTGGTGGGGTCACACAGACCAGCCTCCCAGGGCATTAAGCAGGTGAAGGTAGATCTGAAGTCACAAAAAACATAGTCGAGACAGGTATGCAACCAACCTGATAGAGGATCCCAAATGTCAGTGACTCGGCACAGTGCCTGGTGTATATCAGAGGGCATTGAGTATATACTAGTAGAGTAGATAAATTAGGCAAGTAATGGTCACCTCATTAATTGCTTTAAATGCCATAAAAAGAAACTTAGCTAGTTTTCAACTGTTAAAAAATGTAAAATAGGAAGCTCTTTTAAAAATAAAATTGTGTGAAGAACCTCAGAATAAAATCTATGATCAGATAAAAGTACATTTCCCAGTTGAATCTGGACGGAGGGTCTGGCACCCCACTCCTTTGTCTTCCCTGTTCCCTCGGGTCTCTCCCATTCGTCCTTTTCATCGTGGATTCCGCAAAGGTGTCTCTGGTGAGGCTGCGGGAAATCTAGTTTGAAAACTGCTGTTGCAAGCCACGGGGATGCATCCTGAAATAGTTACCACAACAGCTGTACTCTGAATAATGGGGCTTCCTGTCCAACTGTTCTGTAGTGGACATTTTTCCTGATTCTTCCTCTGTCTCTTCCCCAAACCTGCAGGAGCTCTGGGTGGCTCTGTGGCCAAGGCTATTTGGAGAGCAAAAAGTTTGCTGTGAGAGCTCTGCCCAGGGACGTGACTCGACCTAATGCACCTTGGGACCGGTGCTCTGGGACCTTGTTGCTGAAGTGGTAAAAGGGGACCTGAATGATGAAGCATCAGTGGAGGCTGCCTCAAAAGATGCCTATGGGGCCTTTGTGGTGACCAACTTCTGGGACAATCTCAGCAAAGAGAAAGAAGTGTGTCAGGTGGGGACACCTTTGAGCATCTCCTCTTACCCTGGCTGCTCTGCCCTCTCTCGAAGGGGGTAGGCGCTCAGTCTGGGCAAAAACACAAGCGTCGCTCCACAACATCTCACTGGTATTTATGAAATATATGTATTTCCAGTGCTCGTTAGTGGAGGCTTTGATTGTGAAATCAGTGTTGTGCAGCACAGGCCCACAGTCAAGACCCCGGAGACTGGAGAGTGACTGCGCACCAGAGCCAGTCATTAAGTGCTCCCCACTTGTTTGCAGGTGACATATGAAGGGTACCCCACAAATTAAGACAACTCTGAAGTGAAGAGGGAAGAACAACAGTGTCATGAGTATATTTATACTCTGACAGAGGTTTTGGGGAGAAATTAGTAATGGGTACATGGAAAAGGAACTAAACAAACAAGAAAATAAACCCACAATGATTAACATGAGGGAAAATAAAAATTTGTAGGGAAAAAAACCCCGTAACCTTAGAATGTTACATTGTTCAGTGTCAGCTGTGTGTAAGCACCGAGTGTTGATCTTTCCCAGAACTATGCTATCAGGAATACACATATATGTGTGACCGTGGTGACGGACTGTGTGTGTGAGAGAGAGAGAGAGAAAGGGGGGCACAAAGACCAGGGCTCATCTTCCATAGTAGGAATTTAGTAGATGATATCTGAAGTGGGACCAATCAAGAAGCAGTGGTGCAAACATGTCATTTAGAGATGAACAGCAAAAACGGATGAAAGTGGTTACTTCTGGAGAGTGGTTATCAGCATGGGGGCTCAGAGAACATCTTTGTCATTATAAGTTCTATCCCTGCCGTGATGGTACTATTTGAAATTATAGATAAGTATAAATTGGAAAAATATGAAAATTAGATTTTAAAAATGTCATGCATGGGATCAGCCTCTTGCAGAAATGGCAATTAAAAATATTAAGAACAGAATTGAACCATTTCAGGAATGTCTGTGAAATTAATTATACTATTTACAGCTTATCTTTTAGTGGTAAACTTTGGAAGGGCTTATTTGAGGAACTCTAGGCTCTGGTTCTGATACTCACTCAATGTGAAGCCCAGAGGTACTGAGTCACTTCTCTGCTTCACTTTCTGCACCTACTAAACCAGACTAATCATGTCTTTGCTTGCTACATGGTGTTTTATAGGGAAAAGAAAAGGAGAAAACAGTGGGGGGCGGTGAGAGAGAGAGAGAGAGAGAGAGATGAAGGTGCTTTGGACATTTTGGGACTAAAACACAAAAAAGAAAATGTGTATGTGTGTGTCTTCATTATGCTCTCAATTTTGAAATGGTGTGCAGATATAACTCATTACCCGAAAACATTATTACACGATATATTGTGTTCTCAGGTATTCCTGAGCCTCATATACAAATAAACGTGGCAGCTGATCACAAAGATACTGACATCTTCCTGACTGTTCCCGCCAGGCTGCCTCTCAGCCTTTGGCCAAGTTCAGCATTTTGACGTGGTGGAGCCTCTGCCCCCTAATACTGGTGGCTTCTCAGACGGTAGCTTGAATACATTTTGATGCTGGAAGAGCTTCCTCTCTAAGGAAGATAATAAGAAAAAGAGGGTGTAAGGGACACCAGCACTTGCCTCTTGTCCGTATGCAGATACGGTGATCTACATAAAGAATTTACATTTCTCTCTTAGGGAAAGTTGGTGGCAGATGTTACCAAGTGCCTGGGTCCTAAGCACGTGGTGTGTAGTGGCCTGGAGAACGTCAAGCGCCTGACCGGTGGGAAGTTGGAAGTTGAGCACTTCAGTGGGAAGGGAGAGGTAGAGGAATATTTCTGGTCCATTGGTGTTCCTATGACCAGCGTCTGTGTAGCAGCTTACTTTGAAAACTTTCTCACCATGGGGAAGGCCACAAAAGCCCCTGATGAAGATTACTTCACCTTGGGTAAATGGTAGTTTGCAGAGAAAGTAACCAGACAACTGCTGTCCTTCCCTCCCCCTCCCTCTTGACCTTCCTCCCTCATTTCAGTGGACATATATCATTTGAGGACCTCCTACACACTTAACCTCTGTGTGAAGTGCTAACAGGGAGACCGTGTGGTTTCCACTTCACAGAGGACCGCTTCTTGGACTGGAAACACAAAGGATTTCACTTCCAGTCTTAGCAGTCTGATGTTCTTTAGATAAGTAGTTAGCCATGTGACCTCAAGACTTAGTTTCCTCATGTCTAATGGAAAAATTGGATAAGATGACTTCTAAAGTCCCTTCTACCTCATCCATCTGAACTTCTGTGGCAACAGCAAAGCCATTCTTCTCTTGACCCGGGTCCCATGATCAGAATCTCTAGAGGGGCCCTGACTCCCCAGAGAAAGAGTCTGATTCTGTAGGTCTGGGCTGGGGCTTGGAAGATTATAGTTTTAACAAGGATTCCTAGTAATTCCAATGCTTCCAGTCCACTGGCTGGAATTCCCCTGCCCTTTGGAGGCATTTTCTTTGCCCGGAGTCCAAAGTGGCTCTGTGGGACTATGGGAGGGACTATGGGAGGGTCTATGGGAGTACCAACAGCACAAATTCGGTCTTTTCTCCTTGGCACATAGTTGAGACTTATCAGAGGCATAACTAGTGACAGTCATAGTCAACCTGGAGTTGCCAGCCATACATACGGCACTCGACCCGAGTAATAAATAGTTCAACAAGTGACGAGATAAATGCATAAATGTGATATAGTGCTTTTTACTCCTACTTCCTTTCTTCCTATGCCCTTCCCAGGTTTCAGAAGCCAGCTCACTGCCATTTCCCAGGCCCTGAAACAGGACATTGGAGCCTATCAGTTAAATTGGCCTGGGTAAAGAGGTGATGCCCTAAATTACTTCTGGTGCCCAGCTCCATAGCAGGCCCCAAAGTCTGTATTGGGTATTCCTGAGTCTCAGGTATCACTCTCCATTATAGAAATAGCTAACACTTACTAAGGGCCTGGCACTGAACTACTTACCTTCATTTTACAGATGAGGAAACCGAGGCAAGATACATTAAGTAACTTTCCAAAGATCATTAATAAGGCAGCACCAGGACTTGGAGTGTGGCAGTCTGGCGCTAACGCCATGTTCATGACCATTTTCCCATGGCTGCTTTTAATCTCATCCCAAGATCCTCAACTCTCCAACAAAAACAGACCTCAAAGGCAGAACAGGCTTAGCTCTGAGTGCTTCAAAAAGCACAAACTACTTTACAAATATAAAATACAATTGTAATTTAACCTGAGCAGGCAATTTGCCTACCAAGAAACTGAGAGGCAAAGCTAATTTAGATACAGAAGACTAAGTATGATATTTAGTCCCCGGTTGCTAAGCCCGAAGTCACTGGTACAAAGGATTGAAATCCAGAGACCTGGATTCTCGTCCTGGCCTGTTGCTTCCTAGCTGTGAGGCAGCAGGTGAGTCAATAGGCTTTGTTTCTTCATTTAAAAAAAAGAGATTTCTGGGGCTAGAACCTGTCCACTTTGGGTTCCAGCCTCAGAATTCTGGGATTCTGGGACTCTGTGAGAGGCTGTATCACGCCGTAGGAGGGGAACAGGCTTTGGAGTGACATGTGAGGGTTTGAACCCACTTCTGGCAAGTCCCTAATACTCCTATGTTTCAAGGTTGTTTTTAAGATTAAACTAGCTAATATTTTTATTTGTTCCTTCTTTCATCCATTCAATAAATACTTTAGGGCTTCCTACGTGCCAGTCATTTACTGGGGAATCAGAACCAGTAATAAATAGTTCAAAACAAACAGCTCTGCCTTCGTGAAGGTCTTTTTGGGTGAAGGAGATAGATTACAAACATAATAGATAAGTAAGGCATATTGTACATTAAGAGGTAAATGCTAAGTAAAAAAATAGGTCAGGGTGAGGTATATGTGGAGCACTAGCAGTAGGGAGTTGGCACATGAAATTTAAACAAGATGATCAGTGGGCCTCTTTGAGAAGGTGATATCTGAGCAGAGCCAGGTGGTGGGCTTTGTGGGTGCTCAGGGGAAGAACATTTTGGAAAGAGACAACATCTGGTGTGGCTGAAACAGAGCAAGTAAGGGAGAGTAGGGGGAGGTGAGGCCAGAGTTAGCAAAGGTCTGGTCCTGTAAGGCATTGGCTTGTCTTTTGAGGGACAGAGAGCCATTGGAGGGCATGGGCAGACATAATAGGAGCTGACTTTAGTTCTACAGGTCCACAGAGAGACCATGGAAAGGCAAGAATGGCAGCAAGGAGACCAACTTTGCAATAATCTAAGTCAAAGACGATGGTCCAAGGTGCCCGGGGTGGTAGCAGTACAGATGGTGACAAGTGGTGGTCAGATTCTGGACATAGGACTTCCGAAAACCCAGAAAGATATGGGGGTGAGAGAAGTGTCCAACGGACTCCAGGAGTTTTGACTTTGAGAGACTGGAACGGTAGAGTCGCCATTAACTGAGATGGGGAAGTCTGCCAGAGGAGCGCGTTGTTGGGGGACATAGGAATTCATTCTGGGGCCCGTTGAGTTTAACATGTCTATTAAACAATGAAGTAAGGATGTTGAGTAGGAAGTTGAACAAATAGAGCCTGGAATTCGGCAGAGATGTCTTGGTTGGAGACATGACTAATCATACTTTGCACATAGCAGATGCTTGGTAAATGGTCGCTTTTTTAAAAAATAAGTACTCAGGCATTATGGTATTTTTTTCAAAGAAAACATTGTAACTAATTGTGCGTAGATTATGGCCACTCAGTGTTACATTGCTTTCTTATATGTTTTAAGTGGTTAACTGATTCAAGTTGGTGAGACCCACCAAGGATGTGATGTAATTAGCCATTTTTATCTTTTTTTTAAAACTAGCGCTGCCTATGAGAGACATACCAATGGATGGCATCTCTCTTGCTGACATTGGAGCAGTTGTCTCTAGCATTTTTAATTCTCCGGCAGAGTTCTTGGGCAAAGCCGTGGGTCTCAGTGCAGAAGCGTTAACAGTACAGCAATATGCTGATGTTTTGTCCAAGACTTTGGGGAAAGAAGTCCAAGATGCAGAGGTGAGTTCTTAGGAGACATAAACATGATCACAAGAATCCACCTGGCGTCACGCCCCACTGACTTACAAATTCTGGTAGACTTTCCATGAATTTAGGCCGGCTTCAGCTTAGGCTGTCAGAAGAAATTGAAAAGGATTTCAGTTCCACAAATCTCTTATATTAGTGCACCTGAATCCCACCCTTACAGCTTTGTTTCTTTGGCTTAGGGTTAATCAGCTTGTTAGAGTAAAGTTGCTTTGGGGTGGCAAGAATTTAGAATCTGAAGACCGAGGTACAACGTTTTCATACACACCACCCAGCTCTGCTCCCATAAGCAGTCATGCTGATCACGCCAGTTTGCCAGAGCTCCTTGGTGTGGTGCAAGGGACTTAGCCTCTCTGTGCCTCAGCTCCCTCATCTGTGAAGTGGGATAATAGCATCTACCTCAGGGCGTTCTTGTGAAAATTAGAGAGAATATATTTAAGGGTCTTAGCATAGGGTTTGGCACATATATCAAGTACCAGATGGTATACACCATGTACCTGTTATGTACCTGGTGCTGTCTTTGAGGAGTTTATAGCAAAGTCAGGGCGAAAATGTTAATGCACAAGACGTCACAGTGATCAGTACAGGATGGAACACTATAGGTGCTTAGTTGTGTTGTCCACACTGACGGTGACCAGAGAAGGGCAGGGGAAGGTTTCATGGAAAAAGTGTTTCTGAAGTGGTCCTTGAGGGTGGGCAAGACTGTGTCTAGGTAGAGGGAATGATGGGGCTGCCCTGGCCTAATTCTACAATCTTCAATCCTTGCCTGGCTAGATCCACATGAATGAACCAGAGGCAGTTCGAGGAAGGGAAGTAAATCCTGACTCTGTCCTTATCTGTCTATGGAGCCTCAGCAAGTTGCTTGGCCTCTCCAGCCTGAGTGTCTTCATGTGCTAAAAAAGTTATTATAGGTCTTGGATAGGATTGTTATGAGGATGAAATGAGGTATAAATGGCAGGTACTTTGTAAATAGTAAATCCTCAATAACTGATCTTGGTACAAATTGGGTGGGAGTGGCCTGACTAGAGTGTGGATAGGACAGACCTTTTACAGAAAAGTGAGGAACTGATGATAATATGCATTACCAGCCATTTCTCCAAAGCAGGTATTGATAAAAGGAAGGAGAACAGGGCTTCTGAGAAGGAAGTGTGTGTTCATGTGTGCCCTGCAGAGACCCTCAGGGCTGAAAGGAGGACCCATACTTCTTTCACGCTGGCAGGCCTTGAGTAACCTGGCTCTTTGCCTCTCTTGGCTGCACTCTCTCATCTGTAAAACGAGAGTTTCGTTTAGATGATTTCTAAGGTCCTATCCAGCACCAACATCTCTCTAGCACAGGGTCTGCAAACTAGGATCCTCCACCTGCTTTTTTAAACATTTATTGGAACACAGTCACACCATTGTTTATGTATTGTCTACGGCTATTTTCATGATATAATGATAGAGCTGAGTAGTTGTGACAGAGCCCATATGACCTGCAAAGCCTTAAATGTTTATATCTAACCCTTTAAGAAAAACTTTGTTGACCTCTGCTCTACAATGTTTCCTGGCATTAGAGATAGAAAGTTGGTTGCTGTTTTCATCTGCAACTCTTGGTCCAGTAAATCTTGAGTCTTAAGGAGGTATCTAAATTCCCAATCCAGCATCAGGAACTGGAGCTCTGAGAAGGCTAAGAAAAAAAATGTTGAAAACTATTGTAGATGTCTTTAATGAGGAAAATAAGTTACCCCCAACCCAAGAAGACAGTCAGTCACTCAAAAGATGGACACATGAGAGAATCTGCAAAGCCACTTTTACCTGGGTTCAAACACACTTCTCAGGCCTGGCCCCTCTCCCGGGGCATACGCATTGGGTCTTATATTCCTTTTGTTTCATGGAGTTTGAAGTCTGTAAGAAGATGGGGAGAAAGGTGAAGGGATGTGAGCATATGGTGTGTGTGATCATTCTCAGAGGATTGGGTATGATTTTTCACATCTTAATATTATTCTTTTCTTTTTTAAATTATATTTTACTGATTATGCTATTACAGTTGTCCTAATTTTCCCCCTTTGCCCCCCTCCACCCAGCACCCACCACTCCCTCAGGCAATCCTCCCACCATTGTCATGTCCATGGGTCATGTATATAAGTTCTTCCACTACCCCATTTCCTATACTGCACTTTACATCCCCATGGCTATTCTGTAACTACCTGTTTGAACTTAATCACTTCACCTCTTCACCCATTTCACAACAACCCCCTCCCATCAGGCAACCATCAAAATGTTCTCTGTATCCATGATTCTGTCTCTTCTTGTTTGCTTAGTTGGTTTTTCAGATTCAGTTTTGACAGGTATTTACTTATTGCCATTTTATTGTTCATAGTTTTGATCTTTTTTTCTTAAATAATCCCTTTATCATTTCATATAATAATGATTTGGTGATGATGAACTCCTTTAGTTTTTTCTTGTCTGGGGAGCTCTTTATTTGCCCTTCAATTCTAAATGATAGCTTTGCTGGGTAGAGTAATCTTGGCTGCAGGTCCCTGCTTTTTATGACTTTGAATACTTCTTGTTAATCCCTTTTAGCCTACAAAGTTTCTTTTGAGAAATCAGCTGACAAGGCTTATGGGAACTCCCCTGTAGGTAACTAACTGCTTTTTTCTTGCTGCCTTTAATATTCTTCCTTTATTTTTAACCTTTAGCATTTTACTTATGATGTCTCTTGGAGTGAGCCTCTGTGCATCCATCTTGTTTGGGACTTGTTTGGGACTGTGCTTCCTGAACTTGCATGTCTCTTTCCTTCATCATATTAGGGAGGCTTTCTTTCACTATTTTTTCACATAGATTTCCAATCTCTTGCTTTTTTCCCCCCTTCTTGCACTCCTTTGATGCTAATGTTGGGTTGTTAGAAGTTGTCCTAACAATAGACTAAGAGGATGCTTAGTCTAACCTTGTTTTTTTCATATTGCTTTTTTTTTCTTGTTATCCTGATTGGTTGCTTTTTGCTTCCTTATGTTCCAAATCATTGATCTGATTCTTGGCTGTATTCACTCTACTGTTGTTTCCATGTAAATTGTTCTTTATTTCACTTAGTGTATCCTTTGTTTCTGATTGGATCTTATTTATGATGTTGAGGTGCTCACTAAGTTTCTTGAGCATCCTTATAATGAGTGTTTTGAACTCTGTATCTGACAGATTGCTTATTTCAATTTCATTTAGCTCTTTTTCTGGAGTTTTGATCTTTTCTTTCATTTGGCCATGTTTTTTTTTTTTTTAAATCTCCTCGTTTTGACAGCCTCCCTGTGTTTGTTTCTGTGAATTAGGTAGAGCTGCTTTAACTCTGTGTCTTGGTAGTGTGGTCTAATGTAGTAGGTGTCCTGTAGGGTCCAGTGGCACAATCTACACTATCATCCAAGCTGGGTACTTGAGATGTGCCCTTTGTGTGGGCTGAATACACCCTCCTCTTGTAGTTGAGCCTTGGTTGCTATTGGCAGGTCAGTGGGAGGGATCTGCCTGGGCCAGTCAGCTGCAAGGACTGGCTGCCTTGAATACTGACCACCACCCTCAGCCCTCCATGGAGGATCAGCTGTGCAGGAGCAGGGTGGAGGTGTTCCATTGTGGTCTGTAGCTGTACACTGGGTGTGCAGGCTCTGTGGTTTCCCATGTGATGCAGGCCAAGGTCGGCCCCCACCTGTGTTTTGCCCAGGACCACCCTGTCTGAGCTATCAACAGTTTGAAATGGCTGCTACTTGTGCTGGGCTTACAGATTCCCAGGCGAAGCCAAGCTGGCTGCTGCTAGTGCCAGGGGTGCAGCCACTTAACAAGAGGTACAGGGGCTGGGGGCTCACTGAGTCTGGCTGTTGCTTGTTTGAGAGGATTTAAAAAATTGTGAAGCATGAGCCAAGACCAGCCATTCATATGGAAAAGCAGGTTGGATGGGCCCATAAGTTGGGTGGGTTGGAGTCTCTGGGGATCTTCAGGGCAGGACAAATTATGTTAGCCGGTTGATGGAGTCTCAGATATGGCACCAGCATGCTGTCTCTGTGGCTCTGTGGGGACAGGGTTCAGAATAGGGGCAGTGGCCTCTGTCTGCTTTTCTTTCCAGAAGAAATCTGTCCTCCAGCTCTCACCTTCATGCCAGGCACTGCAGTTCTTCCCTGTATGCCACTGGTGCCTTTCAAGCTGCTACCCTGGTGTTAGAGCTCAGAGGGAGTGAGTCTCAGTAAGTCCATGTGTGGGTTCTTTAAGAGGAACTGGTTGGGACTCCAGCTGTTTTTTCTACCAACTGTATCCCCACTGGTTTTGGCAGCCAGAAGTTGTGGGGACTGATCCTCCTGGCACTGGAACCCTGGACTGGGGGTTCTGCTGTGAAGCTGGGACTCCTTGCTCCTGAGATATACCTCCTGAATTTTTGTCCACCACACGTGGATGTGTGACCAGCCTGTTTCACAAGTCTGTCCCTCCTACGAGTCTGGATGGATGTGGTTCTTTTAAATTCCATAGTTGTGAGACTTCCATTCAACTCAATTTCTGAGTAATGGTTGTTCTATGTTTTAGGTATAATTTTGATGTGGTCATTCGAGGAGGTGAGATGTGTTTACCCATGCCGCCATCTTGAATAGTTTCTATTTAACTGATGAATGTGGCCTTTTCTCTTTCATGTTCAGAAAATTGTGGCTGTTTTATGGATTTGTTCTGCAGTCCCCATTGTTCTTTATGTAATTTCAGTAGATTTTTCTCCTTTCATATCCATTAATATTTGCTAAAGAACCAGAATGTCATGTCAAAACACAACAGCAAGTGAAAGGACTTACTTTGTAGTTGAGAAAATGAGGCACAAAGAATCTGCTTTAGGTCTGCAGTCAGTGGAAGAGCTGGTACTGTAATAAAGTGGTATCCTGAGTCCTAGTGCAGTTCTCTTTCTACCACTCCACCCTGATAGTGGGGATCTAATTCTGCAGAATATTTGCATGTTGAAGCAGCTTGGGAGAGTGGGATTTATTCACCTTTTAACTGGATGTTCTTGGACAAATCAGCTAATCCTGATGAAGAGTATAGTTTCTTCTTATGGAGGTAATGTGACTATTTCTATTTTTACTTTGGCCACTAGGCAGCTCAGAGCCAAACTAGTAAGTCTGTTGTACCAACTCTGTAGTCCCCTTTGACTTGCATAATTGTATACTAATTCTATTCTCCCCCAACCTGCTGTCTTTTTTTAAAAGATTTTATTTATTTATCTTTAGAGGGGAAGGGAAGGAGAGAGGGAGAGAAATATCAATGTATGGTTGCTTCTTGTGTGTCCTTTGCCGGGAATTGGCCAGCAACCCAGGCATGTGCCCTGACTGGGAATTGAACCGTGATACTTTGGTTGGCAGGCCCACGCTCAATCCACTGAGCCACACCAGCCAGGGCTCCCCAACCTGCTGTCATGACCTCCTAATATGATTTCCTAGTTTCTTGCTCTGATTTATTTGTTTTTTATTTTATTGCTTTTTTTGTTTGTGTTTACCATAGTTGCAACAAATATTTATGAAAAAGGTGGTATATAAATAAAGAACACCGGGATGTTTGAAAAAGTTGTTATTGACCATCCTGATTAGGATGAAAATAGTGTCGTAGTTCTGAGGAAATGTTGGTGGCTTCGGTATTTGCTTTCTTTTCCTCCCTGGTCCTCCTGTCTCTCTAACCAATTCATCATAGTCACCTCCACCCCCCTCTCTCTGTGGCTTTGTCTGCCATGAGCAGTGATGGCTCATCTCTGTCTCCAGCCTCACCCAAATTCACAGATGCATGTCCTTATTTCTGACTTCTCTCTTATTGGATGGCTCCATCTGAATGCTCAACAGGTACCTCAACTCAACGTGTTCAAAACTGAGCATGGGCCCTTGCCAGGTAGGTCAGCTGGTTAGAGCTTGTAGTTGAGCCTTGGTTCCTCTTAGCAGGTCAGTGGGAAGGGTTTACCCAGACCAGTCAGCTGCAAGGACTGGCTGTGACCACTGACTACCAATCTCTGCCCTCTGTACAGGTTTTTATAATTCCATAGTTGTTTATCAACTCAATTTCTGGCAGTTCTGAGTGTTGTCTGTTCTATGATTTAGTTGTAATTTTGATGTGTCTCTGTGAGGCAGTGAGCCATGTTTACCTATGCCGCTATCTATTGTGGACGCTAGACATAGTTTTGGATGGCTCAGGACTTTCCAAGCATCCCTCAGTCACAGCCTGATCCCTGACTATTCTCGATACATCAAATAATTTCGCAATTCAGCAGGAACTTTTCTCGCACCAAAAGTCTTAAGGCATTAAAAGCGGGGAGTTTTACAGAATGGTTAATGCTGTTCCTAGTAACTAGTCTCACTTGAAGACGCTGCCCACGGAGGGTTCCTGAGTGGGGAAATGCTTAGGCCCCGTGACACTCTGGGAAAGGATGCATATGGCCACAAGATGGCGCTCCAGCCTCAGCAGTCTGACTTTTTCCCCAGTCCGGTCAGAAGGGGGCTGTTTCCAGAAGTGCTTCAGTGAGTACGTGGCCCTGAACAAATTCCCATCAGGAACTCTGGTCTGGCTGAGAAATGTCTGTCCAACCCCAAAAGGAATATGGTCCTCTCAGAAAGTGAGACACAACAAAACAAATCTCTTTCCTTCACAAACCTGCACAAAAGAATCTTCTATTTCACTAGGGGTTGGTAGTTATCAATGTTACGCAGTGGAGGAGTGACTCAAGGAGACAGACATCTTCGAAGTCATCTTTCATGATGCTCATGTAGTCTTCTTACTAAAAGCTTACATTTTCTTCTGATTTCAAAATAACATGTGCTTATTTCAGAAAATACAGAAAATTATAAAAAAGAAAATAAAAATCACATACTTTAATTTATCAGAGATAGCAACTGTTAAGACTTGCCACATTTTCTTCTAGTCTTTTTCTAGTATATACATGTTTATATCTAGCTTTCTTATTTAACATCGTATTGTGAGCACTTTCTATTTTGTTAAAGTTCTTCAAAAACATTAATTCTAATAGCTGCCTAATATTCTTAAACCAGATTTACCATCATTCATTCTGCCATTCCTTTTGTTGCACATGTAAGTTATTCTTGAATTTTTATTGTTATAAATGACATGTGACATTTCATTGTTTTATAGGAATTGTTTGTCGCATTTTTCTGAGACCAAATGGAATACCACGGGTAGAGTTTGCTTCTGGGGGCCAAAGGCAGATTACACTGGATCCAATAGTCGGAAATGGTTTTTGCTAATTCAGATGGGGGTTATTGATTGAGTTAGTGTCTGAGGGACTCAGGGGGCGGGTTCTGCGGAAGGCGACGGAAGGCAGCTCAGTGAGTGTGTGACAGGCAGTGTTTGTCTGAGCCCGGGCCTGGCAGAGTTGGGGATGGCTGGAGTCAAGACGCTCATTTCTAACCAAGGAGGGAAGTGATGGCGAAGGGACCTCAGCCAGGAGGAAGGGACAGAGAGCCTGGTGCCAAGGTGAGCAGGAGCCTTGACCCTGCGTGGACGGCCAAATGGGTGGGCTGAGGTGCGGCTGAGGGAATCCCACAAGGAAATGGATATGAAAGCTGGTCAGGTGAGGGGGACACAGACCCACAGTACCCTTTCCAAACGCTTGGGGCCAGAAGCAATTCAGCTTTCAGAAGCTTCCCACTTTCAAATAGGTCATATGCTACATGTATCACATAAAATTACCATGGGGGGGTGGGGGCAGGAATCTGCAATCAAACACCTCAGTATCTCTGCAGAAAAATACATGACTATTTCCACTAAATGGGATAACTAAAGATCATATCTAGCTTCACATCAGTTCAGATCAGAATTAGTTCAGAAAAGTCAATTTGCTGTCAAATTGCTTATTTAAAAACCCTGAGAGTTTCTTGGGTTTTGGAGTTCAGTTAAAGAACTGTGGACCTATATCATCCTTAAGGTGAATAATTTGTTCTCCAACTATTTTCAATGAGAGCTAAAGCATTTTCTTTTAAAAATAACATATATTTTTTTAACTTGTTCTTCAAAGCTCACCCCGGAAGCTTACAAGAAGCTGGGATTTCCTGGAGCAAAGGAAATGGCCAACATGTTTCGTTCCCATCACACAAAGCCAGACCGTGATGTCCAGCTCACCCACCAACTAAACCCCAAAGTCAAAACTTCAGCCAGTTTATCCCAGAGGACCAGGGAGACTTCATGGGCATTTAAGCTGGTCAAACAGCCCCTGACCATGCAAATGTCTCCTCTGTGATTCTGGTCCTCTTTACAGCACATCTCCATGTAAGAACAGAAATGTTAGAATGCAACTGTTTGCAACACCAAAGGCTTCCCTGAGTTCTCTCTTAAGTAGGAAACATCGAAACAGCAACTGGACACAGTGATTCGAGTCATATCTAACTTTCCAGCCATTGATAGGATGGGACACCTGTTTGGTTACATGAGAAGCCCCAAGCCCTGCACCAGCGCCTCCCAACAGCCAAGTCCCCTCCCAAGGCTCTGGCTGGAGGAACCTGGAGCTTCTTCCCCAACATGAATGGGGGCATCCACTCAGCCTTCTCCTGCCTGGTGATCCTGAGCCCTGGCTCTGAAACTCCCCTCGGCAGCTCCAGTTGTGTTTCAAGTAATTTAAATTTCTTAAAATAAAAATCTTTGCAGGGGAACTTCTGGGGAGCACGGCATTCAGTGGACAAGTGCACGTGTTAGAGACTCTAAAGTTCAGTTTTGCTTCAAGGTCGACAGACCCTTCTCTGGTTCATTCACTAAATCATCTATTGAATCCATCAATTAGTCATCCATCTATTCCCCTATTCTTCATTTAGGTGTTTCACAAACTTTATTTTTAGTGCCAGTGGTGCATTTGCAGACTTCTCTCCCCTCCCGTGTGTTTTCTTATCGGACTGGTCCATGCTTCAAAGGCCGCCACAGCTTCTTTTCACTTTGTGGTTGGCTTCACTTGTGGCCATGCTAGGGCAAGGGGGCTATCTAACCATGTAAGTGAAAGCAAACCCTGGAGTTCTGCAGTGGATGAGGACAGGAGCTTGAGGCAAGAGCTGGAGCAAGGTAAGGAAGTGGAGAGAGCAGTTGATGGGAGGCCCCATAGCATCTCTGTAGATCTCTGGCCGAGCATTTTCTACACCATAGTGTAATTGCCTCCTTTGCTAGTCTTCCTCTTGGCTGGGAGTGACTTGTACTCCTCCCTATCCTGGTGCTTGGCTCATGATAGGAGATCAATAAATGTTGGTTTTCTAAATGAGTGAATAAAGTTAACTGATCGCATCATTGCAAGAAAAGGGAAATCAACAGGTATCTAGAGTGGAGAGTGGTAAGACTCAGCCACTGGTACTCAAAAGGCAAGGGGCTGTCACCTTTGGCAGGGAGGCAGGCGGGCAGCCCCCGGGGCTGGGAGCAGCTGAGCGAGGATGGCACGGTGGTGCTTGGGTGACAGGACACAGGGACTGAGGATTTGACTTGGAGGAGAAGGAGTCTTGGAGATGCCAAATGTCAGCTTTTTTTGGTCATGTAATGAACCAAGTGCTATCTTTGTGTTAAATGAAATACATTGAAATTATTGCAGATGAATTTTGATTCTTGGGAGGAAATTGCAGTCTGAGTGCGTCTGAAGACCACTCTCCTTTTTAAACCCTGCAAGCAGTAAATTCAAGGCGACTCAAGCTCTTATGCCTGGGAAACAGGTCTGGGTAAATTTCTAAAAAGGGAAAAGCAAAACAAAACCCTAAACTAAAAATAGGTGGTTTATTACTCATCTGGGTGGGCCAGGCGGGAGGAAGGGCTGCAGTTTCCTAAGTAAACCTCAGCATCCCCCCAATGGGGGCCTGTCTGCAGGCTGGCGGGTCTCCTAGCCTCCTTGTGTGTTCCCTAGATGGCTGGTTGGTTCGGTAGCCTGGGCCAGCCCTGCCATTGTTCCTACAAAGCACAAGAAGCTCTTTCTGAATTTCGAAGTGAAGTTTTCAGTGGCCCATCTGAAATGCAACTGTGTCTTTTAAAGGGCCCGGTTTGCATCCCCACTTCACTTGACCAGTAAGGGGAGGAACGGGGAATGTTAGTCTAAAACATTTTATATTTGTTGACCGTCAACACGGGGCACCACCACCGTCTTCTCCTCTCCCCCACTGACAGGGAGTCCTCGCCCAGGGAAAGAAAAGCTTCCCCTCAGAGTTGCTCAGAGTAGACGCGCGGGGATTCGAGAGGCGTGGAAAGTGGAGATGTGGCTGT
The DNA here is from genome assembly GCF_014824575.4 of Sturnira hondurensis. Lineage (NCBI taxonomy): Eukaryota > Metazoa > Chordata > Mammalia > Chiroptera > Phyllostomidae > Sturnira > Sturnira hondurensis. The sequence goes on along the minus strand of NW_028091847.1, from coordinate 595,547 downwards.
GAACCCGCCGTGAACCAAACCATCCTCTGTCGTCCAGGGAATGGGTTGGGTGGGGGTGGGGCCAGGGGCAGTGAACAAGAGGGGATGCAGGAGATCTCCCGGTGATTCTAGAAATGTTCCTAGAAACCCACGCTGTGAAATCAGATCGGGCTCGATAGGAGTCCTGCTCTGCCCCTGACTGGCTGTCTGAACCTGGGCCAGTCTCTTGACTTCTGTGGCCTTCGGTTTCCCCATCCACCCAGGGGGCTGCTGGGAGTGCTCAGAGACTGAAGGTATAAAAAGCACTTTGGACAGTCTTTGGTACATAGTAAGTGCTCAGTAAACAGTAGCTGTAATTATTATTGAGAATAATTCCTGCCCTTGCTGCCTTCACAAAGCACCCCAACCTCGGAGGTGCCGCGGACTGCTTCCCAGTTCTTCCCATCTGCTCACCCACTGGTGGCCTCAAGCGCTTGGGGTTCCCAGGTTCCTCACGTCCTGACTGCCCTCTACTGGGGGGCCTCGTCCCTGCCCATCTCCCTGTGCCCGCCACTAGATGGCAGGACGAACCTAGCATGAGGAAGGGTCATTCCGACCTCACCCTTGGTAGATTTCTCCCCGGCCCGCCAGAACAAGGCTCCTGAGACAGCCCTTCAGTCTCTCTCTTTCAGGCTCTCTCAGTCACCCTCCAAGGTCATTTCATTGAACATGTTCTGGGCACCTTCCCTGTGCCTGGCACTGCAGGATTACATGCCTTCTCTGTGCCTAATTTGGGATTGAAGAAAGGAAAAGAAGAGACAAGGTACTATTTAAAAGCTCTAGCACTGGCCCAGCCCACTGCAGAGGGAGCCCCCCATCCTAGGCCAAGGGCGGGCCTGATGTGGAAACAGGGCCCCCAGGCGCCTGCCCCAGGAGCGCCCGGCACACTGCTCTCCAGCCTGGGAGCTGGGGCAGAGCCTGGGGGCGGGGCCTCCTGCAGCTGCTCTTCACCATCATCCTCTCTGCGGCTCAGGGGACCCTTCCCACTCTGGAGTCCCATCAAGGCTGCACAAGGCGGGGAGACAAAGTTCCCAAAAGGAATTTGGGGCACTGTTAGGAAAAGGAAGTGCATGCTGGGCAGGCCCCAGTGTCCACTCTCCAAAGCAGCTGTTCTTTGGCAAAGGAGTCAACTTCTGGACTCCTTGCCGAAGTGAGCAGGAAGGCAACAGCATGACTTTTAATACACCCTAGAGAGGATAAGGTTTTACGGCATTTCTGAAGGGCTGCTCGGCTGTCTGTTGCAAGAGCATTAAAAATGTGTGCGCTCTTTGACTTGGCAATACTACCTCTGTGAAGCTATTTTAAGTAAATAAACACAAATATAGATAAAAATATAAAATTTCCAGGATTCTATACGGAAGTGTTGTTCATGAGAGTAAAAAAAGAAATGGAAATAAGTTAAATATTCTGCATTAAAGGAATAGATAATTAAATTACTGAGTAGTTATAAAATTCCCTTAAATTTTAAATTCTTTAAAACTACCATTTGTTAAATAATTTTTTACTGAAAAAATAAGCTTATCGTGTTTTAAGTGAAAAATGTTGGATGTAAAATAACATTATACCTGGCTTAATTCAACTTGTGTAAAGTATACATGTACATAGTGAAATATTGAGAGGAAATGCACCAAGATGAGATTTTTGGTTGATTTCTATTTTCTCCTATTAAGTTTCCCCTTCCCTGCAGCTTTACATAATGAAAATATGTCAATTAGATGTTCAAATTTATGTAAAAAAGATCTCTTTATAATTTAACAAATATTGTAATTATCCTAATTCTTCCTTATGTCACAGCAACTATAATAATTGTCACATGCGTGTTTGCTGTGGACCAGCACCATGCTACATGTGTGTAAAAATTTTCACTGAGTCTTTGTACCAACACTGTAAACAAGATTATCTCCTCATTTTACAGATAAAGAAACATACTTGAGCAAGTTTAGTAATTTGCCCAAAGTCACCTAATTAGTATGTGACAAAGCCAGAATTTAAATTCAAGTCTCCGAAGTGAGCCTTCCACCAGTTAGGAACTTCGATCAGTGTGATTCTCAAGTTATGAAAGGGCAGGGCCATCAAATGTATTCAGAATTTAGTTGTTTGGAATGTGAGACATAGTATCTCCTAGAAACACTGTAGAGACCAGACACCAACCTATGTGAAGATAGGCCCTGCAGGCCAGGCTATCAATCAGTGGGTTAGAGCACTGTCCTGATACACCAAAGGTGCGGGTTCAATCTCCAGTTGGGGGCACACGCAAGAGTCAACCAGTGAATGCATCAGTGAGTAGAGTAGAACAACAACTTGATGTCTCTCTCTGTCCTTTCCTCTCTCTCACAGGAGTGTCAAACTCATTTTCACTGGGGCCACTTCAGCCTTGCAGTTGCCTTCAAAGGGCCGAAAGTAACTTTAGGACTGTATAAATGTAACTACTCCTTAACTAGGGGCAAGGAGCTCAGCGCTGCCACCGAGTAGAAGCAAGGTGCTGGGCCGGAGGGCCAGATTCAGCCCGCAGGCCTTGTGTTTGCTACCAGTGCTCTAAAATCAATCAATGAATAAAAAGATTAGCCCTCCAAGAGCTGGAGAAATCACTTCTACTCATATGCTGTGAAAACACTAATTTCAATAAGATGTTTTTTGCAAACATGTTTCTTGCAAACCTTTCTCCCAGATGCACACACAAAGAATAATGAAACTGATGTTGGGGTGAGGAAAGGCAGTATGTGGGCAAGTCAGAGGAGGAAAAGCCATGTATAGATACAAAAAAAAAAGGAAGCAGAGCCAAGGTATGCTCAGGGCAAAACTGTGGGGTCTTAATGGCTGACTGAGAATGCATCCAGTACATGGGTGATGGGTTAAGTGTTATGAAGTCCTCTATGGAAATCTGGGAGCCCATAGGAGGTCATCAGGGTATCACATCTAAATGTTTTCAAGAGCCAGACAGGTAACTGAATGAAGCAGGCCAGATGGAACACAACAGGGAATAGTGGGAACTATGGCAATGAGAGATTGCATGATCCACTTACAGGTATTGAGTTAAAATGTAACAGAAACACAGTGACACCAAACATAAATTGCCTCAGCTCTTCCTAAAAGGATGGTTTTCTGATCCTAATGTTTAACAACAAATCTTTCAATTTTGTGGAAGGGTAGGGACCTGATGGGCCTGTAAGGACTGTGGCTGGAGGGCTTGATCAAGATGAGAAAGAGCAAGAAGTCCCAGAGTCCCCTGCTTTGGAAACTGGGAGAATGCTGGGTGAGGGCTGTCAGGTGGAGGAGCTGATTGGCAGTAGCTGCTCCGATTTGTATGTCATTACCAATGAAGCATCCCCTCTAGCAGAGGTTGGGCCATGGGGGAAGAGAAAGAAGAAAGGAACCTACATTTGCTGAAAGCTGCCCTTTTTCATAGTTATCATTTCATTTAGGCCTTGTTATCCTTCTGAAGAGTTGGCGTATGTGGCAGACTAGCTAGATGTTTACCAAACCTGTTTCCTCATCTTCCTGGGCATACAGCTGGAATTTTCTAAGTGTTCTTCGCAATTAACCGCAGCCATGTAACTGTGATGTAGACACTAGCGTGTAAGTGGAGGTGATGTGTGCCATTTCTAGGCCTAGCATAAAACTCTTCCAATCACCACACTCCTCCATCATTTCCCCCCTACCTTTGGACTGCCGCCTACAAGCCGGGGAATCTTGAACGCCGCGTTTAGAAAGTGGTGAAGCCAGACAAAGAAAGCACCCAGGCGCTTAACTTCCTTCTTGGAGAAGAGCAGCCGCAGATTGGGAACACGTGTTCTAGACTTCAGGCAAATCAGAAGTAAACTTCCATAATGTTAGGGCCAATTACCCCTTTTCTGTGTGTTTATTATAGCAGCTGGCATTGCTTTAATTAATATGGTGTTTTTATGCCCATTTAGAGAGAAGCAAATTGAGACTCAGGGAGGCCAAATAATTTGCCCAAGGTCACACAGATGAAAATGAATGAATCTGAACCCAGACTAACCCAGCTCTCAGGCCTAGGCCCTTTCTGTAACAACATACTGAACCAATATGTTGGTAACCAATATAACCTGTGGTAACCAATATATTCTGTGGGGCCTAATTTGTGACTTGTTGTTCTATTGTAACCAACTCCACCCACCCCCAACTCTAATGGTAACCAATATATTCCAAGGTAACCAATATATTCTGTGGGGCCTAATTTGTGACTTGTTGTTCTGTTGTAACCAACTCCACCCACCCCCAAATCTAATGGGTGCCTCCAAATGCAAGGAAGCAGGAAGGAGAGCATAATGGGAGTGGGGGACCCCACCACTCACGCTACTCTCAAGTTGCAGAGGTGGAAATGCACAGACAGCTCCCAGGTCTCTCTCCTACGACAGCAGAGCGGGTCCTGTCAATCCTGCGGAAGCTTTTGGATTCCCAGTGGTGCTCTTGCTCGGGCCCCTTGTTCAGTCACATCTGTGTCCTGCTGATCAGGGCTCTGGGTTGAACTCTGTGAACTGCTCAGAGAGGCTCTTGCTACCTCTTTGTTCAAACACACAATAGTTGCAAAAACAAAGAGGAAAATCAGATGCAGGTGAAAGTTTATTTTTAACATTTCCAAGGCCAAATGGGGATTTAACATGAAAATCAGAGCCCTCACTTCCGTCTGCTCTCTCCCAAAGCGGCTTGGGTGCTTTTGGCTGGCCAGGACTCCAACGCGCTTGGACCCCTTCCAAGCAAGTGCACCACTTGATGAAGTAGACAGTTCAGTCTTTCCGGGGCCTTCTTTTGGCCAGAAATAGACATTCTGTTTGGAGATGGCATTAAATTTGGGCTCACAGAGTGTGATCGGCTTGGGAAGGCATGCTGCTCTGGCCACCCAAAATATGTGAGGTTTCTTGACATTTTAGTCAAATCAGTCAGAAACATAACAGAAGTCTACGGCCATACCACCCTGAACACGCCCGATCTCGTCTGATCTTGGAAGCTAAGCAGGGTCGGGCCTGGTTAGTACTTGGATGGGAGAAACATAACAGAAAAATGTGTAATAAAGTGAAAATTGTTGGAAACCATTAGGCAGAAAGCTCCATCGGGCATTGGGGGTGGGCCCCCACCCCATCCCTCCTCTGTGGTTCCCTTCCCTTAGAGGCCTGCAGATAGCAGAGGCTGGGAAGTTCATCTGAGAAACAGCAAGGACCACCAGGAGCCAGTCTTCAGGGCGCACCTACATTGTGCAGAGTACTTGACCATGGCATTTCATTATGCTATCATCTCTGGAGGTAAGAGTCATTGTCAGCTGTGTTTGATCAATAAAGGAAAAGCTCTAAAAGGAATGAGTCAGCCCGCTGATTGCAGAGCACACCTGAGATTATTTCACACCAAAGTCATTTTCCCCCATTGTCCCGTAGTGTGGAGGAGCATTAGTGTTCTTTCGCCTGGTTTGCCACCTGCCGGGGGGAGACAGAACGTGCAGAAAGGGCCCTGTGCTTTCTCTCCCTTCAGAACCCCCTCAGCAGCAGTGTCCCTGCGGAAACGAGGACACAAGAAGTTGTGGGTGCAGAGTAGCCATGATTGTAATAAAATGTTTCAAGAAAACAAATCAAAACAAAAAATGAAATGGCTTGCTCTTGTTTTTGTGCTTTAAGTCAAATTAGATTTCTGATGTAGAATGACAGTTGTTTTTTTAAAAGATTTTATTTATTTATTTTTAGAGAAATGGCAAGGTGGGGAGAAAGAGAGGGAGAGAAACATCAATGTGTGGTTGCCTCTCGAGTGCCCCTAATGGCGACCTGGACCAAAACCCAGGCATGTGCCCTGACTGAGCATCAAACCAGCAACCCTTTGGTTTGCAGGCCAGCACTCAATTCACTGAGCTACACCAGCCAGGGCTAAAATGACATTCCTTTCTGATTCAGTTCTCCCCCTGACAGGTCTTCAGCAAAGCGTAGATTGAGGAAGAAAGAAATGGGGAGAGCATATTGTCCTGAGAGCTAAGAACTGCCTTTATTCTTTCAGGACACTTGAATATGTGAATATGCCTTCCTCTTGCTTGTATTTAAATTTTATGGGCTTTGCATGTGTGTGAAACAGAGAAAAGATGGGGTGACCATTGAAGGGAAGGGAAGAGCAGGGAAAAGCAGGGTGAGGAGATAGACCGAAAGAGGATGACTGAGGAGGGCCGAGGGTCGATTTTAAATCCAGTTCCACCAGAAGGATCTGGCTGCCTGAGGCAAAACTGACAGCTTGTGAATGATGGTCCCATTACTGTTATATCCGAGTTTCCTTCTTGACCCCCCTGTCTCCTCTCTGCTCCAAGCCTCCTCAGACTAGTCGGTCCATAGCCCTCCTGGTGCTTGTCCCTTTCCCAGAAGAACAGGCACTCCTTGAAAGTTACCAAATTGGTTCTCCCTAAATCCTCATCTTCAGCCAGCACCTCTCCCCCGAATACTGCCCTGTGTTACTCCTTTATCAGCACCAACTTCTGTGAAGCTCAACCAGGGCAAAATCTCGACCAAATTTTTTGCAAACCAAGTTCTTTCTTTCTTCCCATTTTTAACAAGGTTGTTGCCAGTGTCCAGGAGCCTTGGGTTGGGGTCAACATAGAGCCTTCATTTCCTGTGAGCTCTCACAGTTGTCCTTCACAAGTCTTATCTGTCCTTCCTTCCACATACCTCTTGCATTTCTTACTTTCTCTTCTTTACCTCTGCCGCCATCCTAGCCCAGAGTCTTGCATCTGCCTCTTGGCTGGTCTCTCTATACACACTTTCCTCTCTGAACTATCATTCCACCCCATCCGTTTATTCATTCATTCATCAGAAGAACATTTATTGAGTTCCCACTAAGTGCCAGGCAGCATACTAGACACCAGATGCACCAGTGAATAAGACAAACATGGTCTGGAGGGAGGGGACAGGTAATTATCAGGCAATTACAGTGTCTTAGGGTGAGTGTGGTGATGGACAAAGCACAGGCTTGCTAGGGAAGCCCTCAGGTGGGGCCGGGTCTAGAAGGGGGAAGGCATTAGGGGAGGCCTGCAAACTCCTGCCAGGCTCACCATCATAAAATAACACTCTTACCTGGTTTCAACTAAAATTGGCCTCCTATTACTTTTGCTCCTTCAGGTTTGCAATGGACTGAATGTGTCCCCTCTAAATTCCTGTGTTGAAACCCTAACCCCCAGTGTGGTGGTATTAGGAGGTAAGGCCTTTGGGAGATGATTAGGTATGAAGGTGAAGCCTCAGAAATGGGATTAGCGCCCTTATAAAAGAGGCTTCAGAGGGTTCTCTTGCCCCTTTCTGCTATATGAGGACACAATAAGACAGCAGTCTGCAGCCCAGAAGAGGGTCCCCACCAGAACCTGACCATGCTGGCTATGCCATCTCAGACTTCCAGCCACCAGACTGTGAGCAACAGATACATGTTGTTTATCAGCCACCCAGTCTGCGGTCCTTTGTTATAGCAGCCCTGACAGACTAAGACAAGGGTCAGAGTTTACAACCTGAGAGTCCAAGCCTTTGCTCTTCCATCTGGCCTCACCCCTAGGACTCACCAATGGTAGATGAAATAGTAGCGATCATAACAATAGTAGTAACAGCAAAACTTCAGGAGGATTATTTATGCCCCAGGCCCTCCTCTAAGTGCTTCTTCTATAGTCACTCTTCACAGAATTCTCTACGAAGGAGGTATTATTGCTATAATCATGTACAGATGAGGACACTGAGGCACCAGTGGGCTAAATGGCAGAATCTGCACTCAAATTCTAGTGGAGTGGCCAGGCCTGACACATAGATCCATAACACCACTGTATGTCGATAAAGCTTGGCCATGTGGATTCAAGATTGCCTACTGTACACCCTAAATTCTCCCTGAGGTCCTTCTTCTCTGGTTCTTTCTCCCCTGGGAATGCCCTTCTCTTTCCTTAGCCAACCTTATGTCTTTCTCAGAGCCTACCCACTATGGAAAAGGAGCTGGGTCTGGACACACAGACTCAAGTTCTATGTTCAAGTCCCAGTGCTCAGCTGTCAAATCCCTTCTTCCCCCTGACCCTCAGTTCCCCCATCTCTACAATGGGAATATTACTGCCCTTCTCACAGGGCCTTGCTGAGTACGATGTGGAAATAATGTGTGTGAGCATACCTCGCAAACTCTAGAGTCCTAAACAAATGTAAGGGAATCAACATCATTTTTCTCTTGTTTCCCAAAGTAAGAATATTTTTATGCAGTCCATAATTCACTCTAACAAAGTTTGCTCATGTATTCCCTTGGGCATATGACTCATCTTTCTAAGCCTCAGCTCCCTTACCTGTGAAATGGGCATAATACCGTCTGTTCTGTAGGGCAATTGTGGGGATGAAACACAGTAGTGTTTTTAAATGATAGACACTCAAAGATATGCTTTGAATGCTTCCCAAACCTTGACTTTCCTCAAGGTGCCGGGAACAAATCATTTTTGTCTTTCACTACAAGGCAGTCCAGAATTGTGCCTGCTCTCTTCATTCTTTCAGTAACTAGATGGCACATGTCTTCCTAGAGCTCCTGCTTTAATTCAGCCTTACCAGTGCAACATTCATTTACCAAAGGAAAATGCTTTTCCTGTTCCCTTCGACCGTGCCACCCGGATGCCCCACCACCAGGCGCCCGGAGCTTGTCCTAAAGTGGCAGAGCATTCTGCGAGCACAGCAGCACCGTGACCCGGGAGTGCTAGTTCAGCTGGAATTGCTTGTCCTGGCACAGACCTTCTCTTTTGATTTTGGCAGAACTTCAGGGAGTGAAAAAGCTGGGTTACTGTTAGGGCTGGGATTAGAATTTGAGCCTCAACAGATACACTGTTAACACTTCTCCTCTTTGCTAACTTTATGAAGTTCAAGAAAAGCTTTCTGGGGAACGGCACCAACTTACTTGCCAAAAGCTGAGATGGGCCAAGGAAGATGGAGTCAGCATTTGGAATCTCCTTGCCTCAGAATTTAACAGCCAAGAAGGGAAGACGGATGTGCTGTGGAGCTGGGGAACGGAGAGCAGTGCATGTGTGGGGAGGTGTGTAAAAAGGATTTGGAAGGACTCAGGATGCCGAACAGGCTTGGCTCCTTGTGATTCCACCCCCACAACATCTCTCAAGTCTCAAGCCAGCCCTTCCTCTCCTCTGGTGTAGCCCCCTGTCCCGGTCCTCATCATCCTCACTGACGGCAGTGATACTTTCTGATAGGTCTCCATGTCCCTCTTGCTCATCCTAAACACCACCACCGTTTGTGTTTCTCTGTTTATACACATTCCAGGCCTTCTAGTGATTATCAAATAAAAGTCTCGCCTTTAGCACAGTGCTCAAGGCCCCCGGAAAGCAGGCCCCAAACTTCCCTCTGTTCTCAGCTCATCCCTCTAGACATGCTCACCTGCCAATGTGCCCGTACCTTCTAGCCAACGAGCCTTTGCCTGGCTGGTCCCGCTGCCTGCTTGTTCTTTAGCTCCCATCTCTGCTTGGTGGATTCCTCATCCTCAAAGACCTAGTTCAAATATGGCTCCTTCTGCAAAATCTTTCTCGACTGCTCCAAGCAAAGCTGATGTCCCTCATTTCTACTCTGTGGGACTGTGTGCTGCACTTGTTTGTCTGTGCTGCTAGGTGACCTGGGGGATGGACTAAGCCTTATTTATGCCCTCTCCACCCCCAGTGAGCACCTTGTTCACCGTATGTAACTACTTAAATTTTTGAAAGCTAGTGGGACATATTCTCACGATGCCAGGGAGGAGTCAGAGAAGTAGACCGATTTTCTGGCTGTCAGGCTCATTGGTTCTGCCTTCTTCAATATCCAGAAAATTTAGTGAACTGGGTAAATGCTTCTTGGGGAATGTGTCTGTCTTTTAGGTGTCCTACCTGGGAGGCACATTAGTCCAGTTAAGCTCCCGAAATTGATCCCCATTATGTGACAGACCCTGTGTTAGACTCTGAGGACATGCACACTCCTGTGACTGTTCCTGCCATGGGCATTCTCATAGCTCAGTCAGGGAGAGACACACACACATAATTTCAAGACCAGGCATGAAGTTCAGTGGAGTGCTCAGTCTAGCCTGGGAACATCAGGGTAGGCTTTTTGGAGGAGGTAATACTGGGACTGAACATTACAGGATGTACAGGAGGTAGAGAGGCAAAGGCAGTGAGCCTAACCAACACAGCCACAAGTGACCATGATCATTCAGGACTGAAAGATCATTGGTGGGCTGGGAAAGGAGGGGAGATGAAGCATGATAGAGCTATTGATGAGGAAGATGGTGGCATTTGAGTGGGACTTTGAAAGAGGAGAGAGTTTGGATTGATAGAAATCAGAATAGGGTAGAATTTGTAGGACAATCTCAGCAGAAGAAAATCGTGAGCAAGGCGGGGAGTAGCACAGCTTGCTTTAAGTGATCTATTCCAAGAGGATTATCACTATAGTGTCAGTTAAGAGGTGAGTCCTGGAGAGAGGCAAGGGTCCAGGTCATGGAGGGTCTAAATGGTGGCACTTGTATATTCTCATTATCTCCTCCTACCAGTGGGGTCTGCAGAACTGGGGGACCAGGGAGTCAGTCAGCTCTAACATCAACAAGAAAACCTGCAGGGGGTTCACCACTTCTGCTTGAGTCTTCTCAGTTCCTACATTGGTGCGATCAAGTGGCCCCTCCTCCTAGCAGCAGGGGTAGGAATTAAAACTACCCAGAGCCCCACAGCACTGAGACACAAAGCACGCACTTCTCTCTGGAAAACACCTAAACGTCCCTCCTCTGAAAGTAGAACCCGGGCACTCCCTTCTGGGCTAGTGTCTTCTCAGAAAGTCAGGTTTCCCAGGCATAGAGCATTTCAGATGGGCCAGGAAGTGTTGGAAATTGAGGGACCCCCTAGCTTCCTGCAAACAGGCTGGAGGGCTCTTTGGTCAGAGCCCAAAGGGGTGGGCTATGATATTGTTATCAGCTTTTGAGAAAGATTTAATGTGGTTCCAATAACTCTCTCTCTGCTCTTAGCCTCAGGCTCTGCCAGGAAGGTGGGACTGTTGGAATGTGGGAATTCTGACAGGTTCTGGGAAACAATAGGAGAGGCTAAATGGAAGAAACTACTTTTCTTGGGTACCTAGCAGTCCTCAGGTCCCTGACTTCAGGTTTAATATTCAGTCCTCATACAAAATATATAAGAAGGGCCTCTTGCTTAGTTGCAGAATAGACAGCTCTTGTGCAAACTGCTGCATTTGGTGGGAATGAGCCATGAGATGGCTCCAGGTGGAACCTCCAAGTTGACCATTCAGTCATAACCCACAGTGCAACTTCCCTTTCGACAAAAACCTGGGCGTCTCTGCTGATGACTCAGGAGGAATCCTGGCCTTGCATTAGTAACTGACCTGCCTGGAGAAGGGACAAAGTCTCTCCTAGGTACCTTGAGCTCTGGGACCCTACTAGAAATGTCTTGTGAAATCAGCCTTAAGTTCATCCAAAAAACTCTGCTTTGGAACCTACTGTGTGCCAGATACTAACATGGACACAACTGCAGGTAAGATCCAGTCTCTGATTTCACACCAATTTCAGCAGAAGGAGTGGGGAATAGGATTTATCAGTTAGGACCCTTTTGTTTGCAAGTGGTGACAGTGTTGCTTCCCTCTGACTTACTCAAAGAAAGAGAACAGGAACAACAGTGGCCAGAGGCTCTACATCCACTTTTGTTTCTGCTGGGTTAACTCCACTCTCAGACTGGCTTTACCCTTGTGGTTGCAAGACGGTTCCTAGCTGCTGCAGAGGCTACCAATCTGGCTCATGTCTAATGGGAAATGGAAAAAAGTTTCTCTTCCCAGAATTATTAGCAAAAGCCTCATATGCAGCACTGGCTGTAAACAGGTCACATGCCCATTTGTCAGCCCAATGTAGGTAGGGGAGTGGGAATGGTGCACTGATGAGCCTATGTTTAGGATACATGCTCCATCTTCGAGCCAAGGGTGGGACCCCAGCTGAAGCCATAAGCTGCAGGTTAGAGAGAGGAATAGGGTTGTGGTTACCTGAAGGTTGAATGGGACATGGTGACAAAAATAAGATACTTTAAGGAAGACTAAAATAATAGGTAGGGCTCTGATAGCCAAAGAACCCAAAGAAAGTGAGGCAAAAATAGTGATGATGACGACGATGATGATGATGATGGTGATGATGATACAGGGGTAGGGGTCATGGGATCAACTAGAGTTGAACGACACATTTTCTAGGTTAGCTCTTAGATTTGGTGGAGATCTTCGTGGGTGACTTCATGGCATAGCTTGAGGCTGTGCTGGTTATATTCAAAGACTTTGCCTTACTCCTTTTTTACATGACATCTTTTAATGTTTGACCCCAGTGATTAGACCAGGCCAATTACGATGTCCAAGTAGTAAGAGCAGAATGATGAGAAAAACCCAGGTTTTTGGTAACATTGCTCAGCAGGTATATCAGCCAGACAGAGGGCCCATCTTATCTCATCTTATGTGAGACAGTTCTTTAAATTTCTCTGCTTATTTTGTTCATGGTTTGGGTTCAATGTTTACCACTTTCACCAAAAAGCATCCAAATTTGCATAGGCTCCAACACAACACTATCAGGACTTTGTATTTCCTTCCTCTGGGCTTCTTGGTAGTGCTGACTATCTTCCACTACAGGAGGGCTCCACACATACATCTGAATGGTTCTGTGTTTGAATAAATCATGGACAAGGGCTCTGATTGGTCTGCAATGAACAGCTAGTCTGCACTTTGGACCAATTATGTGCTCAGGGGCAGGGTATATTCTGAATGGCACATCCTGGGTTACTTGTCTATAATCTTGGATTAATCAGGATGGGTTGACATAGGAACAGAATAGACATTGCTCCTAGGGATGGGTATCCTATTGCCTCTGCATCTATTCCTACCATGTTTTTAAAGTATGGCCCCCAGACTCACAGTATGTGCATCCCAGAGAAATTGTCAGAAGTGCAAATTCTTAGATCCCCTACCCCCAGTGACCCGCCAAGATCTCCCGAATCAAACTCTGGGGATGAGGTCCAGCAATGAGCACCAGGCTTTCTGAAGCACAGTAAAGTTCAAGAACTATTGGACCATGATTATACAAGGACTAAAATCAAATTGCTGTGCTAGTTCAAGAAAGAAGCAATAATGGTTAATCAGAGGATTAGGAAGCCTTAAGAAAAGATGAGGTCTTAGAGATGGGTTTTTATGATTGGGTAGATTGTTTGAAATGAATATAAGTTCACACATAATGTTGTAATTACAATAAAGAATTTTTAAAATCCTTTACCCAAACAAATCAACTGTTTGCTTTTACCTGTGGCCTTTCTCATTCTTGGTCCATGATAAAAATACATATTTTTTGGTACTAACATAGATAAAATTTTCTATTTCACTTTTTAGGAAGTTTTCTTCCTATACACTACTTAAAAAAAGATTTTATTTACTTATTCTTAGAGAGAGGAGAAGGGAAGGAGAAAAAGGAAGAGAAACGTCGATGTGTGAGGGAAGCATTGACTGGTTGCTTCTCATATGCCCCCAACCAGGAACCTGGACAGCAATCCAGGCATATGATATGCCCTGACTGGGAATCAAACTGGTGACCTTTCAGCTTATAGGATGACGCCTAATCCATTGAGCCACACCAGTCACAGTTACACTATGTTACATTAGTTACATTAGTTACACAGTTACATTAGTTTTTATTAAAGCATTTTGACCATTTACAATGACTTTAGGGAAATTAATTTTTTGAAACTTTAGAAGCTATCTATATACTCACCACCATAACCCAATCAATATGATCATTTCCTTCTAGTCTTTTTTTCTATGGAAGTTAATTACATATTAGAACAATAGCAGATATATAAATATATATATATATATATATATGCTTTACATTATAGCACAAACATTCCTGTTCACCACTGAACAATTTCATTATGCACAAAAGGAAAACAAATTAATTATAACGTATTTAACCAATCTTCTCTTATTGGACATTTTATTTGTTTCCAGTTTCTGCTGTAATAAACAGCTTCGTGTATAAAGTGCTTTCTCCTCCATTTTGAGTTATTTCCTTAGAGTAGATTTCCAGAAGTGGAATTACAGGGTCACAGGATACAAACTCTTTTATGGTTCTTCATGAATTTTGCCAAATTTCTTCCAAAAGGCTTGTACCAATTTACATTACCACCAGCAACAAGTGAGAATGCCAGTTTTTCCACATCCTTGGCAGTTTGGGGCATTCTAATGAAAAAAAAAGTTTTTTTTGCCAATTTTAAGGCAAGAACTTTACCTTGTTTAATTTGCATTTTTATAACTTTACTTAATATTACTTAATAAATATTTTCCCATGTTGCTTTAATGTTCTTAATAAACTCTTTTATGGTTTCAAACACTTTTTTATGGTTGGATTTAATGAGTGGATATAAAGGTAGGGCAGTTTGGAGACCACCTTGAGCCATCGCGTAGGGTCAGGAAAGGTCAAACATGGCCTGCCGGAAATAGAACTCATTGTCACCACAGTCCTCTTCCTGGGCTTCCATCTCATTGAATAGCACCACTAGCCATCTAGTCATTCAAGCCAGAGGCTGGGCATCCTTGTTGACTCCTCCCTGCCTTTCATCACCTCCACTGAACCAACAATCAAGTTCCCTACATTGTTCTTGAAACCTGACTGCTACTACCTGAGTTCAGGCCATATTACCTCTTTCCAAAGCTATTGCAGAAGCCTCCTAATGGGTCTTCTTGCCCTCTAAACCATGCTCCACATTGTGGGTATTCCTATATTTTCCATACCCTAACATGACTCAAGTGTTTTAACAACTTCCCATTACTTTCAGGATGAAGTCCCCAGATTTCTTAGTCTATTTTGCAAACTCTCTGTCATCTGAACCCTGCCCTGCTTGTTTTCAGGTGGAGCAGGTAGGAGGTTGTGTGCTTCTCTTTCTCCTGAGCCATAAAGGGACCACTGAGGCCTTTGAGGACCACAGCCATATTCCCCAAACAGCTGACTGGGACTGGGATTAAATGAAAAGCATTCCCTGGCTCATATGAGCAGCCTTACTGACATAATCTGTACATCCACACCAACAACCTCAATGGTCCTTTTCCCTGGAACTACTCAATGTAGCTCCAGGACTGATCCACGAAGTGTTCGTGATTGGTTCATGATAGGGCAGGAATAGAAAGTAGGCATTTAGAAATGGCTTGAGCAATTTGATAGAGCAGTTTTTTGGTTTACAATCTAATAATAAAAATGAGAAATGAGTTTATATTTTGTGAGTCCCTTTAAAATAGTATTTATCCTCACCTTTAACAGAAACCTAAACAACAAAACATACAAGCAAGCAAAATAAAACCAAAGACACTGAAATAGAGAACAGGCTGACAGTTACCAGAGGGGAGAAGGGAGAGAATTTCAGGGGAAAAGGGGAAGGATTTATAGGAACTAGTTTAAAGGACACATGGACAAAAACTAAGGAGGGTAGAAATGGGAAGGAGGTGGGGAGCACTGGCGGGGGGGCTGGGATGGGAGTAAAAGACAGAAAACTGTACTTGAAAAACAATTAAATAAATATATTTAAAACATTTAATCCATCTATTTGAAAAATATTCATCCATTAATGGATTTTATGCATTGTATAAATTATTGGTCTACACAATGAATTGAAAATTCATTTTTCAATTCATTCTTTGTAAATAATTCAAGCTTTTTAAAATAAAAGCTCTTTGACCACAGATCCTTTGATGTGAATTCTCTTGGAAAAGTTCAGTCTGAATGATCTTCCTATAAGTTTGTAAACGCATTTTCTGGAGTAAGGAGATGTTTGCGTGCCCAACTGGGAGAGTGCCTTTCAAAGATTAAGGAAAATCACAAACTGAAAGGAATCACAACTTTAATTTATATCTTAACTTCATGCTTTTCACAAAGAAACTGGTTAAAATAGAAAGTTCTGGCTTCTGACCATCAAGTCAAGATGTAACAGTACTTGACATATTGAACAGGATGGTAACTTGGAACACTTAAGAGGGGGGATTGGTTTCAAGAATTTATCTGGTCTGTGAAATGAACGGGTGGATGAAAAAAAGACTTTCAATGTTCCTTTCAGCTGTAATACTATGTGCTTTCATAATTCTATGTTGGACTATTTAATTTAAAACTTTTCTAATAAAGGTATTGCTGGTATGTGAAATGTGACAAGGGGGGTTGAAAAAAAGAATCTCTTTCCCTCCCTCCCTCCCTTCTTCCCTTCCTTCCTTCTTTCCTTAATGGAAGAAACTGTCAAACACTGAATCATCTGGTCAGTGTTCAGAGACCTGGGTTCTCACCACAAATTAGCTGTGACACTGAGGACAGATGACTTCACTTGTTTGTGCCCTCTGCTTTGGAATGAGAAGATTGGACTGTTGCCAGCACCCTTAGATTGTCGAGGGGTCCCACGGGGGGTGGAAATGAGAAGCATGGGAAGTAGAAGGAACCAAGCAGGTTGGGAGCTTCTTGGGGTTTCCTCACCCTCAGCCAGAACAGCGCCTCTTTTGTCTTTAGAGATCAGGCCTTCGTGTAAGATTTTACTAGAAGAAATGCTTCGTTGCTATAAAAACATTGGAAAAACTATCAGGCTATATGATTGCCAATGTCTCGTTTAGTTTTTGTTTTCCTGTTGGCACTGCACAATTAGTGGCAGATGCCTGGCTTGTACTCCTAATGTCTAGGTGGCGGGGTCGAAAACACAAATGCATAGGAGGCAGGCAAGCTATTTAAATGAAGAGGTCTGAGTATAAGCTCCCTAGGGAGCAGTGGGGACTGTGGTGAATGCAGAAGTGCTTGTCCTGTCTGAAGGGAACCTTAGAAGTTCAGCTCCTGCCCCTTGTTGCCATGCAGAGATGTGGGCCCTGCTCTAGGGCCTGCATATCCAGTATGTATTTTGGGAGCTCAGTGTGACTCATCTGCCTCCAGACTGTGGCTCACCTGAAATTCCTAGAATGTTTTTAAATGCTGAATAACCAGTGCACATGAACTAGCAGGCTGCTAGGCCTAATCATCTTGCTAATTGTTTAGCACTGTATCTGGCACATGGTAAACAGACTGTGAATGTTAGCTATCATTATTGTTATAATCATCATTATTACTTCATAATAATGGATCTGTTAATAATTGCCACTAAATTGTGACATAATTATACAATTTTGTACTATTCAAGTTTAATTCCTTTGAAAGTCATCATAAAACTGGAGCATTTTGGAGAATTACTGACAAGAAGAAAAGGGAAATAAGTGATGCTTCCCTAGGAACTTGAGTCATATCCAAGGTAGGTCCTGTGCTACTCTGCCAAGTGTGGCCTTTCAGACTCATCATGGCTCACAAGGAACACTGGGTGGCTGTCCAGCACTGGGGACACTTGGATGCACTAGCTCCTCAAGTCAGACGTTGCAGTGGTGATAAAACAACACATTCACACTCAGATTGGTGTCTGGATTTCTGGCTTCTTTCTCATTCCCGTGATTATCATAGCTTTCAAAGAAGTTATAATGTCTGTAGATTAAGGGCTCTTTCTTTACTTTTTTCCAAAAATGCCTTGGCTTATCTTTTAAGTCTATAAGTTTATTTTTCCAGATAAACTTACTTACTGTTATGGGACATAAGTGCCGAGAGCCTGGTTTTAGATACCACAGTGAAATCCTCTCCAGGCAACAGGTACTACCTTAAAAAAAAAAAAGGATTAAAAAGTGCTGTAAAATAAAATATAAAGTAAAAAATGTTTAAAATACTCTGAGTTCCATCAGCTTAACAAAATTATTGTCATTTCTTTGCATTTGCTCTCGTACAGATCTGTACACTGTTAAGTAACTAAATACTCATGAATTCATTGAATTTATCAGCAGCTGGTGAAGGGGTAGGTGGTTATGACAATGAGTAGGATATAATGTCTACACTCAAAGGAGAGTAGGCAGAGGGGTAAAGAAGAATCTTAAAATGGAGCCCTGGCTGATGTAGCTCAGTGGATTGAGTACGGGCCTGCGAACCACCTGATCATGGTTCGATTCCCAGTCAGGACACATGCCTGGGTTGCAGGACAGTTCCCAGCAGGGGACTCACGAGAGGCAACCATACATTGATATTTCTCTCCTTCTCTCCTTCCCTTCCCCTCTAAAGATAAATAAATAAAATCTTTTAAAAAATGGAGTGAATAAAATGAGATGACTTGAATGGGAGATGGCTCAGGAACAGGAAGCATAAAAGAGAAGGGTTAATTAACTCTGACTATGGAATCACCTAGCCCCAAATTTCCTAAATTACCTTCAAACCCACTCTAGCAGGGGGTTTCTGATGCTGGAGTCTCAGCTGGGTTTGGGGGATAGAGTTATATTTATTACTACAGACAGTTTGTGTTTTCCTTTTATTAAATTTTATGAGAAGTAGCCCTGGCTGATGTGGCTCAGTGGATTGAGTGCCAACCTGTGAACCAAAGGGTTGCCAGTTTGATTCCCAGTCAGGGCACATGCCTGGGCTGTGGGCCAGGTCCCCAGCTGGGAACTCTTGAGAGGCAACCACACATTGATATTTCTCCCCCTCTCTTTCTCCCTCCCTTCCCCTCTCTCTAAAAATAAATAAATAAAGTCTTTTAAAAATAATTTTAAAAAAGAGTAAAATGGCTCTGGCAGTAGCTCAGTTGGTTAGAGTGTCATCCTGACACACCAAGTTTGCATGTTCCATCCCAGATCAGGGCACATGCAAGAATCAGCCAATGAATGCGGTACTAAGTGGAACGCCCAATCGATTCCTTTCTCTCTCTCTCTCCCCTACCTTCTCTAAAGTAAATTTAAAAAAAAACATTTCTCATGTTGCTACAAAGCCTTTAAAATTAATTTTTGAAATCTATTGAAATATTCCCCTGGGATTAGGTATATGATAGATCCAATCTATCACTTTATCACTTTTATCACCCAGATAAATAAGTGACAATAATATAAAATAATAATATAAATAAGTGACAAATATCTTTATACATATAGTTTTTTTCTTCATTACAATTATTTCCTTAGGATAAATTCTGTGGAAGTGGGAATATTGGGTTTAAAAGGATAATTACTATTTTGACTTGTGTTATATTGTCCAATTGTCTTCCTAGAGGTTTGCATAAATTTGTATTACTACTTTATTAAATGGAGTTTCAACTATTCTGTATATTTCTGAGAACTAGATTTATAAGCTTTTGTTCTCATTGTTTTAACTTTTGTGTCTTTGGAGACTAATAAAATGGATTATGTGTTAAAACAGCTTGCTTATTACTTTTTTCTTTTGTTAATTGCCTACTGATATCTCTGACCATTTGTCTGATGGGGTTGAAGCAATGTTCATGTATTTGTATGTATTTCCTTTATATAGATTTATATAGATTTATATCTACCTACTTTTATATAATAGCTCTTTGGAAATTATTTTTCACAAATGTAGTGGTCAGGTTTTTCCCCTTGTAAATCGCAGTTTAACTGAGTTTGTACCAGATTTTCCTGGGGCTCCATGTACGTTGTCCCTGCCTCATATGGTACTTACTCCTCAGGTCGGGATCGGTCTGGGATTGGTTGGCATGTTTCTTTGCTACTGAGCTGCGCGCCCCTTTCTATGTGCCCAGTACCTTCCATAGATTATGGTGCATAACATTTGCTCCAAGCTGCTTGCTAAGGTTTGTTAGAAAAAGGATGTTTGAGTGAAAGAATTAAATGAGGGAACACACCACAGTGATACCACCACTTTGACTTTCAAGACTTAGAGGGAGACGGGAGTTCTCTGCTTTTGGTCAGGAAGACATAAGGATAACCTCTGGCTGACCTTGTGCAGAGGCCTAGCAGTTGGAGAACAGGTCTTTCTCGCTCATCTGGGTGCCCCACAAGACTCAGGTCCTACTTGGAAAGCCCCTGGGGGTCTTGTGGGCAGCTGCTTTCCTTTGGCGCCACTTTCTGGGCAAAAGGTTCTTGTGTTTGGATTTTATTAGCCAATAAAATTAAGGGAAAATGCTGGAAAAAAAATCACAGCACACTGTTGTTACTCTTGTGAATGAATAACATAACTTGCAACTAGACTATTAATGTCTAAATGGATTTTCTGTGCTCCAAGCCAAAACACATTTCATAAACTTACAGAGAGATGGACGGAATCCCAGTTAATAAAAACAGTCGTGGGCAGAGGGAGGGTGTATGGTCTGATGGAAGGGGAGCTGGCGGATGCTGTGTTGCTGGGATTGTTGCATTTAACTGTGAGATTATTTTTAAATTGAAACAAAACATTTTAATAAATAGTTGAACTTACATGTTATTACTAAACCCTAACTCAAAAACATGAATTTACTGAGCAAGTATTTGAAGATATAAATAGATAGATAGTATTTGATAAGGTATCTTGAATAATTTTCAACATTGTATTATCAACCAGTTTAATCCAATACATTTTATCCCTAGTCATAACTAAGGGTGTTTCTTTTTAGTTTGCTTTTTTTTCGTTGGAGTAATATTCCTTGTAGAACTGATGCAGAGTTCTGAAATTTCAGTCAATACTTAAAAACAAACATCAACAATTCCACAGATTCTAACAACTGTATACACCTTAGCTCAAAGAATTATTTCTGTGATCATCTCCCTTCACAATCTACAGTGATAATATATTTCGCAGATTAATTTCTGTAGAGTTTCCACTACAGTCAGCTAAAAGAAGAAAAGAAAGAATATAAGTGCTTTACTGGAAGCTGGAAAAAAGAAAAAAAACCCAGGATTTAATCTGAAAAAGGCAACATTTCATCCTAGTCTTATGAATCTTCCTCATCTCATTATATCTCATTAGTGGGGGATAGAGTTATATTTATT
The DNA here is from genome assembly GCF_014824575.4 of Sturnira hondurensis. NCBI lineage: Eukaryota > Metazoa > Chordata > Mammalia > Chiroptera > Phyllostomidae > Sturnira > Sturnira hondurensis. Next base: position 574,704 of record NW_028091847.1, on the reverse strand, counting down.
ACTATGGACAGTTTGTGTTTTCCTTCTGTTAAATTTCCAGTGACGTCCAGCCACGGTGGCTGGATGGTACATAACATTGGTACATTCCCTGAATGTCCCTGGGAATTGGCAACTGCCTCTTCCAACAGTGCTGTTTGTAACAACGGCTGGGAGAGATGGGGCACAGGACACACAGCTTGGACCAAGTAGTCAAAATCCTATAGACATAATATATATTTTTCTTTTCCACATGTGCAGTACAGGTATAATGTAGACAAATGAGAAAACATGAAAAATAAATTCAACGTATAAGTAGAATTACGCCAAATGTGAACGGCGGGTTGCTTCTGGGTCATGGAATGAGGGTGATACTTATTGCTTGTACTTTTTTCTGCCATAAGCCCAAGCTTCTTTTCTTTTAGCCTGCACGTCTTATATTAGGAAAAATGACCTATTTTTCCTTTTCTTTAATTTTTCTTATTTGGAAAATTTTAAAATAGCAAGATGACCAATAAACCAAGACGGTCACCTAGACTTGGGCACAGGCTTTAGACTGGCTTGGGACCCCTGACCACTGTTTCCTTCTTCTGTCTCCTTCGGGACTGGGAAGGCCCACCCCATGCCTGTCCACCACTGTGTTTTGGAAGCAGATGGCTTGTTGTCAGGTTTCACAGGTCCACAGACAACAAGGACTTTGGTTGCAGGATGTTGCCCTAAGTTTCACCCACAAATGATTTAGATGATGAGATGTGGGCCTTCGTGAGTTGATGACATTTAAATGAAATTTTGGAGTTGCAGCTGGAATGACTTAAATCTTTTGGGGATCAGGTGAATATATCAGGTGTAGATGGGACAGATGTGAATTTGGGGGAGCCAGATGACATACTATACTGGGTCAGCTAGTGTCCCACAAAATTCATAGCCTTCCTGGAACCTCAGAATTTGACCTTATTTGGAAATGGGGTCACTGCAGATGTAGTTAAAATAAAGTCATACTGGAGTAGGGTGGGCTGATAATCCAATATGACATCCAAGGTGTCTGTATAAGAGGGGAAGATACACAGAGACACACATGGAAAAGACCATGTGACAAACATGGCAGAGACTGGAGTGACATGTCTGGAAGCCAAGGAACACCAGGGATTGCCGATAACACCAGAAGCAAAGAGAAAGGCATGGAACCGATTCATCCCTGGAGCCGTCAGAGAGCATGGCCCTGAGGAAGCCTTAACAGCAGCCTGCTACCTTCGGAACCGTGAGACCACACGCGTCTGTTGTTTCGAGCCGTTTAGGTTGTGGTGCTCTGTTACAGCAGCCCTAGAAAGTACTAGAACTCATGCATGTGGTCCTGTACTGATATATTTTGCACACTATAAAAACTACACAGAAATAGATATTTTAAAATGTGTAAAGATGACAAAAAATGAATGTTTAAAAATAATTTTATCTTGTTTACTTATAGTGTACAAAGAGTTTGAGAACAATTATATTGAATATTTGCCATTTTAAAACTTTTTTATTTTGGAATAATTTTACAGTTACATAAAAGCTGCAAAGTTAGCACAGAAAGTTCTCCAGATCCTTTTTCGGTGGGGGGGTGGGGGGTGGGGGGTGGAGGGCAGACAGTGCCTGCCTGGCCAACAGGCAGCTGTGATACCTTGGAGATAGCTCTGACCTTGGAGCAGGAGACCACTGCTCAAGTATAATCCTGCTATCCACCATCTTCCTGCCTCAGTTTCCTCATCTGAAAACCGGGGTGATGGCACCTACCTCACGGAGCTGTGCGAACCCTAGCTCTGCTGCAAGCTGGCTAAATGACCGAGGGGAAGGAAGGCTTTGCACCCTTTAAGGCACGGCTTCCCCCTCTGTGAAGCGGGGAGGGTCTTGCCTCCCCTGCAAGGTTATAAGGCAGTGGAAATTTTTCAGCTCTAGGCCCCCAGGACTCTGTGCTTCCTTTTCTTTAGCCCTTAGCGGTGTTTTCCAGGCTCTCCTTAAACTGAGTTCTCCTTTGCAGTTGTAAAAACGCCAAAAGACAAATCAAATAGCTACAGGGCATGTTCAGACCGCACCACAAAAACTTACTCTGAAACCTACAGCTCATAGCACTAACGGTGTTAAGGGGTGTGTGTGTGAGTGTGTGTGTGCAAGAGAGAGTGAGGTGGTGGTGACCCTTCAAGGGCCTTCCACCCTTGAGACTCTTTGCATCAAGATAAGCAGAATCTGAGTTTGATGCTTTTAAGCTGGGAGTAGTCCTCAGCTCTCTCTGGAAAATTCCGGGAGGAGGCTTCTTCGGCACACATGTCTAAGAAGAGCTGATGTGTTCTAAAACGAGTAAGTGCGTGGGTTGCTCCGCACCTCACTCCTCAGCGCCCGCCCCCCGCCCCCACTTCCACCCATGCGAGCGCTGCCTTCAGCTGAGGGGCCTCTGCCATCCCTGTTCCTTCCTCCCAGACTCCCTTGGGGTGGGGGATCCTCCCCTCCCCAGGGTCTTGACATCAGTACCTCTCTCTTCTTTGGCCTTAACGACGAAGATCACGGAACATCCATTTAGAGAGGGTGGCTCTTCCATGATGGAGTTAAATTTTCTTGGTCTTGGCTGTGCTTTAGACTCTCCTGGGAGCGTCACAGATCCCTGCGTCCCTTCCCCAGAGGTTCTGAAGAGAAGCCTCGGCTTTGGTATTTTTTAGAAAAGCTCCACAGGTGATTCTGACGTCCAGCCAGAACTGAAACCCAGTCCAGGGTTTTCAGACCACCTCCCGCTGAAGACAGAGACGTTGCCTGTCTCATTTACCACCGAGTCTCCTAGTAACACAAGTATTTGTTGAATGAACGATCAAACTCACTTCTCAGAGCCCTGAGCAGCTCCCCGGGGAACAGCCTTGGAGGGTTGGGGAAGGAGGGTCACTTCTCTGGGCTCCAGACCCCCATCCGTCCGTCAGCCAGAACCCTCACTTTTTAGCCAATGATATTTACATATATACTTCCAGGTAAGATGTGGAAATCCTTATTTACTGATGAAGTCTGTGTTCTCAACACAAGAACAGGCAAAGCTTCTCCTGATGCAGCCAAATGACCTGAAAACAAGTCTTCTCATGTTAAAGCCCCAACACATGTTCATTAAAAAGTTAAATTTTGTAGCTTAGGAATAGTTTCCTTGTACATTTATGGAATTCCATCCAACATTGTAGCCATTTTTCCCAACAGACTTTCTTTTTTAGAACAGTTTCAGGTCTGCGGAAAGGTGGTGAAGACAGTACGGTGTTCTCCTACACCCTGTGCACAGTTTCCTCCCACTACCAATATCTTACATTTGTTACAATTGATGGACCAGTATTGATACATATCATTAACTAAAAATATATTTATTCATATTTCCCATTTTTACCTAATGTCCTTTTTCTGTTTCAGGATCCTATCCAGGATAGCACTTTACACTTAGTTGTCAGGCATTCTTACACTTACACAAAAATCCTTACCTGAGGATAAGTTCACTGATATGTAGGGGGTTGGTGGGGAGAGAAAGAGAGAGAGACATTGATGTGAGAGGGAAACATCAATCGGCCCTTTCCCCTGTCCCCATTACAGGCCGTGACTGGGGATGGGGGACCAAACCTGCAACCTTTTAGTGTGGAACAGGATGACGTTCCAACCAACTGACCCATCCAGCCAGGGCATTGTTACACTTTTCTTGGTTCTAACAATTTCTCAAATTTTTATTTATTGAAGGCTACAATTTTGAGGAGTACTTGTCAGGTTATGTAGAATACCCCTCTATCAAAATGTTTGTTTTTCTCATGGTTAGATTAGGGTTGTGGGTTTTGGGGAGGAAGGCCACAGAGGTAAAGTGTCATTTTTGTCACACCATTTATAGGGTGTGTCCTCCTGTGCTGACCTGACCTTGATCACCTGGCTGAGGCACTGTTGGCCAGGTTTCTCCACTGTACAGTTTCTGTTCCCACCCCACCCATTCTCTGCTGTAGCCTTTGGAAGGAAATCACTATGTGCAGCCTACACTTAAGGGTTGGGGAGTTATGTAACCCTCCTTGAGGGAGCAGTACCTGCATAAATTATTTGGAGTTCTACTTGGAAGACAGAGCCTTCCTTCTTTCCTTCCTTCCTTCCTTCCTTCCTTCCTTCCTTCCTTCCTTCCTTCCTTCCTTCCTTCCTTCCTTCCTTCCCTCCGACTCCTTCAGTCATTTACCAGTATTTCTATGAGTGTGAAGTCTGGATACTTACTTTGTACTTTGGGTTATAATCCAGTACCTCTTTTTTGCACCAATCGTCCCAGCTTTGGCCTTTGGGGGCTCTCCCAGTTGGTTCCTGTGTCCCTCTAACATGTGGCCATCACGCTTTTAGCACTTCCTTCCCTGTTTCTTGGCACTACAACATGCTAAGGCTCATCATGGCTATTTTCTGCCCTAGAATGTAGCCATTTAAAAATGTATTGGAATTGTTTTTGTGTATTCCTTAATTTCAGATTAACATATGTTTTTCTCCAAGTAATTGAAAAAATGTTTAAGTATTAGAGAAGTACATCAGACAGGCATGTTTTGTGATGTTGGTCAGCTTTTAAAATTTTTACTTTGCTGATTTCTTGGTTGAAATAATTATCATTTCATCCCTATTTGCTACTCATGATTTTATATATTTTACTTTAAAAAGTGCCCCCAATTATGAGTGTAGTAGGCCCTGGGGAGGCCCTAGTACCCCTTGACTGCCTGAGTAAGCCAAAACACTTAAAAGTGAAGTCTTCAACACTCATGTAAAGAAAGAGTGGCAAAGTAAGAGCACAAACAGGCTGGCCTACGCTACGGGCCAGGACAACTGAGCCTTTCTTTAAACTGGTTGCTGGCCATGGGTCTCTCCTAAAAGCCCTTCGCCAATAATGTAACTTCGGTTGTAGTATTTGTCATTGTATTAAGCACATGGTACTAGTAATTCATTCAATAAGCATTTCAATAAGAACATCTATGTGCTAGGGATTTTACTGGGCATAGCTGGTGATGAAGGTAAGTCCGCAACTTCAAGGAACCTACAATACAGAAAGGGAGCTAAAATAGAAGGGTATATGGATAATTACAGAAAGTAACAGGTGTTCTTGGGCCATAAAGGTCTTCAGGAGAAACATATTCTTTCTCCTGGAGAGATTTGGGGAGGGATCAGGGAAGGCTCCACAGAGCAGGGATATCTGGATTGGGTCTTGATAGATAAATTGAAGTTTTCCAGGCAGAGAAAAGATCAGTTTAGGTGAGAGAGTAGTGTAGGGTTCACGAATAGGACAGAAGTGCCGGGACTTCTGGGGCTCATGAATAAGACAAAGTGACTTCGGGAACTCTAAGGAGTTCAGTGAATCCAAAATGTAATCATGATTTTTTCAGGATCCTTTCCTAAATTAACAGTTCCTGGATCAGATTCAACTCCATAACTCCAGCACCTAGAGAGTTCGTGGTGAATATTAGGTGCTCCAAAGCAGATGAATGGATAAAAGAAAACACGCAATCCTTGTTCCACTCTGACTTCCTCCGTGTATGTGAGTCTATGACTGTAAAGATGTCCAGTGTAACATTATGTATAATAATAAAAATCTCAACAGAACTTAAATTTTCAACAAAAGTGAAGGTTAGACAAAGTATAGTAACTTTATTTATTAAAAACAATACAGAAATCTATATTAATAACCATGTGACTATTCTGAATATAGAGCAATATGTGATATGTTGAGTGGGAATAAGAAGTTACAGAAAACAAAATATACATTATGAGCCCAGTTTTATAAATTTTATATATAATGTGTATATACACACACATACAAACATATACACATTTGAAAACTTGGGAAGATGTTGGCAAATAAACTATAGATTATTTCAATTTTATCTTTTTTGTTTATTTACATTTCCTAATTATTCTATAGTGCATATACATCAAATATGTAACAAGAAAAATGTTTTTAGAAGACTCAAATGGTGAGAAAAATTATTTACTGAAAAACCATAAAACAGTAACCAAAGAGATTTCCTATTAAACTGCAAATACTTGTATACTCATGGGTGTGTGTGTGTGCACACGTGTGCATGGGTGTATGCGTGTGTGTGCATGTGTGTGTGGCGTAAGTGTTACCGAACAAAGGGTCCGAGGTGGGGGGGCAATACTTGGCCCACCGAGGGATGCCAAAAACTGCTTCAGAAAACAGGGGCCCCTCCCAAGGACGGTACACTAATATCTATAGGGCTCTTCTGTCCGCCGCCAATTGGAAAGACATCTCTCAATGCCAGAGATTTGTGAAAAGGAAACAAAATGTTTATTTAATGCTATTTAGGCCTAATGCCTTCCTTAAAATATTAAAGTCTTTAAGGGTATACACCTACATACACACACACAGCACTCCCTTCTCCCACTGTCTCAACTCCGGGTACCGTAAATCAGGAAAAGAGCACACGTCCGTTTTTCAGGTCACTGGCACGTGAGCTGTGTCGCCTGCCTGTCTAGGCACAATCTCCAATTAATCCAAAGTCATGTGGCACCTTTCACTGGCAAGAGTTCTTTGTACCAAGTTCCAGTCAAAGTCTCTCCCGCTTTCCAGGCCACTCAGCCAAAGGGAGCACCCCAAAGCCACGTGGGCCTCTTCTACCAAAGCCGCATTCCACCAAAAGCGCGTCTTTCTTCTTCACCTGGCCGCAGGGATCTCCACTCTGGCAAAGCTGTGTGGTTTTCCCTTTCACCTGGCCAAGAGGGGGTCTGCACTCTGCTGAAACCGCATGGCTCTCCCTCCTAATGGCTACAGGGGTCTACATCTTTCCAAAACAGCGTGGCTCTCCCCCTCACCTGGCCAAGAGGGGGTCTTCACTCTGCTAAAGCCACATGCCTCTCTCGCAGGCACTCTCTCAGAGAAGCAGCCCCACTTCCAGCCTGGGTAGCTACCACTTCTCCCTGGCCCAAAACTTGGCCACAGCTCTTTAACATATCTATGAAACCAGTTAAAGGTTATAGATATGTTAAATGACCATTCCAGAGGTTAGCTGCAAAACTGTTGCTATGCAAAACAGCTCTCAATGGCCCTGCTCCATTCGTCCCTTCCCCCAACTGACACCTTGGGGGGGCGGTGAGGATATCTTAATATTTCCTCCAATATTCCTGTACACTTTGAGTTCTGGACACCATTCCAAATCTTTTCTGGGCCCCCCCCTGGCTGCACCCTGTATCATAAGTATATTAATATTTTAACACCTTTTGGCCTCACATTGAATGGTCTTTTCCTAACCATTGTCTCATCTAATTCTCACTACCATCTTGGGTTATAGGTCAAGCTGGCATTACTGTGAGTAAGAAAGGTGTAAGTATTGGGAAGCGAGGCTCACAGCCTCTGTCTTGCCTCAGTCATTATCAGTACATAGCTGGCAACTGGCTGAGCTGGGACTCATTCATAAGGCTTTAACTCCAGCATTCTTCTTTCCTATTTTAGAAACTATCCTGGGAGAGGCAGAAATAAAACATAAAAAAACCTAGCCATATTTGAGTCCCAGGACTTTTTCCTGACATCATATCCTTTAAAAATCACACTCTAGAAGAATATTTGATGATATGCAAACGTGTCCATAAAAAATTCTTAAGCAAAAAAGTATGACCCCATGTTAGTAAAAAATGTTTGCATAAACAAATGAAAAATGTGAACTAGGATATATTTTCAAGCACAAAATGCTACATGGAGGACATGTGGTATGTGATCTCTTGTAAGAAGAAAGGTAGAAAGTTAGAATTCATGCTTGTGCTTATGTTTGCATCGGGAACACTGGAAGGACACACAGCCGACCCAAAAGAGTTCACCTGGGAGTCGATATGTGGTAGATAGATGGGGATCAAGTGCAGACAACACATCTCAAAGAATATCTTCTTAACACCACTTTGATTTTGAACCTTTCAAAAATCTAAAATTAAATTTAAAAAATCCAGTAGACCTATTAAAATTCTTATTTTTGAAGTAGTGGAGAAACATGTAATATGTATTTCTTATTTTTGATACATGTGTATTTTCTCTATGTCTTACGTGGATAAGAAAAGGAGTTATTTTTTCTCTTTCTTTTTTTATTTAGTTATTGTCCAATAATTTAATTTATTAATTTAAATAATTTAATTTAATAATTTAATTTAATTATTGTTTTCTGTCTTTTACTCACATCCTAGCCCATCCTCCCCGTGCTCTCCTCCTCCCTCCCATTTCCATCCCCCTTAGTTGTTGTCCATGTGTCCTTTATACTACTTCCTATAAGAAAAGGAGTTATTTTAAAACCTTTTCCCCTAATCATGTTAAGTGTACCCATGATTGAAAAGAGGGGTTGCCCTGACTGGTGTTGCTCAGTGGGTTGGGCATCACCCTGCAGACAGGGAAATCACATTGGGCATCACATTGCTTCCAGGGCAATGGGAAATGGCTCCCAGGGACGATCACCAGCTCGATACCTGGTTAGAGCACACGCTTGGGTTGCAGGCTGGGTCCCTGGTTGAGGGTGTGTGAGAAGCAACCAACTGATTGATGTTTCTCTCCCTGTTTTTCACCCTCAATTCCTCTCTTACTAAAAATAAACAAATAAAATCTTTAAAAAAGAGAAAAGAAAAAAATGGCTGAATGAAATTTTTCAGGGACTTTGGGGAAAAAAGGCTGGCTACTATAAATGTGAATCCCCTTTTCACCTGAAACTGTGTATTACATTAGGATGCCAGGAGGCAAAGATGCATTCTGGACCTGGTTTCTGTTGCAAGAAAAGCAGAGTTCCCAGAATTCCCTCTGGAATTGCACTCAAAATCCTGGCATTGAACGGAACTGCATTCAATATTACTCTGGCCAGAAGATGAAATGCCCATTTCCCACTGCAAGGCCAGTCCCACCCTCTACCCCAAATGTGGATTCAGATGATGCTTTTAAAAAAAATCCCACTCTCAGAGAAATGAAAGAAGTTTGGTCTAAAGATATTCTCTGGGCCTTTAGCATTCTTGACTGATTGTGAATTTAATATATTTTTAACTCAATTCAAGTGCTTTCCTCTCCAGAGACTGCTCCTCTGTTTCTCGTCTGCGATGGCTGAGTTTGTAGGCAGGGAAGTTTGGCTGGGTGTTTGTTGACACGTTTTCTGGGCAAGGCTATTTGAGAAATACTGACATTTCCCCTAACTTCCTCTTTAGGCATCAACCCAGTTTGTCTCCCCATCCCTGTTGGGGCTCTGTCTCTTTCTTGGAAGAAAAGAATCTGTTTTAGTCTTCACAATTACTTGAAGACTTTTCTTTCTTTCCTTCTCCAGACTTGTCTCTGTTCCGTAGCCTGGGCCTCTGCCCAGTCAGCTTCTGAACGTGCTGTCTCCCTAAGCACAGGGTCCTCTGATCTAAAATTTGGACGGGACCTCAGAGATCTTCAAGTTTGCAAATCAGGAATCTCCTCTGCCACATCTTTTCCTGAGAGTCATCCACTGTCTTCTTAAACACTCCTAGTGACTTGCTCACTACGCTTTAAACCAATTAATCATCCATCATTGGTGTCAGAAAGTTGTTTCCTAAGAAAGCTAAGAGCAAGCTTGTTGTCCACTTGCTTGCTCTTTAGTTAATTTCTAATCCAAGTGAGGCGTGGCCTGAGAGAAGGAGGATGAAGAAGTGGAAATCATTGCCCAGCCTGGACCAAAGGGACCAGGTACTTAAAACTGGCATTTTCCCTTAGGCAACAGAGAAGGGCTGAAAAGAGCTTTGGATTTGGCCTCAGAAGACAGGCTTTCAACCCAGCTCCATCTTCCAATTACTGATCCAGTTATCTGAGGCAAGTCATTTGTATTCTGAATCTAGTTTCTCTCATTCATAAAATTAGAGTGTAATAACTACTTCACAGGGCTAATGGAAAACAATGAAATAATGCAGGAGAAAATGCTTTGTAACCCTAAAGAGTTTTACAAATAAGAGCATAGTTATCGTCTAAGATGCTAGATGTCTAGCTTAGTGAGTTATGAACCAGCTGAGCCAAGGAACTGACATAGTGAAGGGTTTGGGGATTTTCTCTGCATGCACCTGTGTGTCATTGGCAGAATCAGCTCCTGACCACTGCTGGCCTCCTTTTGGGGGCCCACCAGATGTGATGACAGAATCTGGGCAAGTCACAGGCTGAAGGATGGGAGTTCCCATCTGGTATAAAATGCTGGTTTTCCAAATGAATGAGGAGAATTGGTGACTTGCCCAGTCTCATAGCTTAATAATAGTGGGTTGGGCCTTGACCCCCAAAGCCTGATTTCTAGGCACAGCTCTCGTGAGGCTTCCTACCAGAGGTGCAGTTGGACAGTATAGTCCTCATTGTGCAGGACTCCCTGGACCACTGTAGCAAGTTTAACATCTTTACTCCCTATCTACTAAATGGCAATAGCATCCCCTTATCTTACGATGACCAGAAAGGCTCTCATACGTCTGCCATTGCTTCCAGGGAAAGTATCTCCCCTGGTTGACAACCACTGGGCACTTCAGTGATAGGTCCTATAAAATGGAAAGAGGATTGGATCAGGAGTTAGACGATGGTGTTTGCCCTTAATTAGCTCTGCAATCTGAAGAAAATACTTCTGTGTCTCTGAACCTTAGTTTCCCCATCTGTGGAATGAGCAAGCAAATTCAGAGGGCCTCCGAAGTCTCTTCTACACCTCTGCCATCCAGGACTCCCACTGGCCTCCCTGCCCCTGACATGCCTCTAGCAATGAACCTTCATGTTAGGTCTTGGTGTGATGGGTGATTTGTATTCTTTGATATATACAAAGTGGGGAAGTGTATTCTTTTTTTTCAGTGTTGAAATTTTATCTATCAGAACTTTCTGTATTTATCCAATTTTCTATATTGAAGAACATATATTGTTTTATAGTCATAAAGCACCTCCTCATTCTTTCAATTCTCTCTCATGCTTGGGCTCTCTCTCCCCCATCATTTCCCATCTCCCCTCTACTGGGGGAGATCCCATAGGTATTTAAGTATGCTCAGGTTTCTGTCATTAAAAAAAATTCCCAAACTTTTGGCCAAATTACCTCTCCTTCCTCATCACAATAAAAGCTGTTTAAGAAATTATAAGAATAGGGAGGTGGGAGGCAGGGGAGAATACTGGGGGAAAATGAGGACATCTGTAATTGAATAACAATAAAAATTTTTTTAAAGAAATTGCAAGAATAGTATAAAGAATTTCCATATACTTTTTACCCAGATTTCCCAAGTGTTTATATTTTACCATATTTATGCTTGTGCACACACTTACTTAATTTAGAAAAAACATATAAATATATGTTTTATATTGTATTATTTTTCTTAATTTATTCATTGTTCTTATTCTCATTCCTACTATTTTCTGTTTTCTAATACATTGAGTTATTCTCTTTTCTCCCCTATTCTCCTATAGTTTATTTGTTGTTCTTTTTACTTATGGAGGTAAATACTTAATTAAGGTTTTTCTTCTATTTTTAAAATCAGTATAAATAAAGATATGGAATTTTTTCAGAACACTGTCCTTTGTTTTCATTATTATTATTTCTACATAAACTATAACTTTAGTTATTTTTTCTTAAATCCAAGCAATATTTGAGACAGAATCTTTTTTTAATATATTTTTAAATTTTATTTATTTATCTTCAGAGGGGAAGGGAAGGAGAGAGGGAGAGAAATATCAATGTATGGTTGCCTCTCATGTGTCCCCTGATGGGAACTGGCCTGCAACCCAGGCATGTGCCCTGACTGGGAATCGAACCGCGATACTCTGGTTCGCAGGCCTGCGCTCAATCCACTGAACTACACCAGCCAGGGCTTTGAGACAGAATCTTAACATTCTATTATTTTCTGAAGGTAGAAGAGTCTTTTTACTTTCTGATTTTCTTGTTGTTACTGGTTTTATTGTATATTTGTCTGAAAATGCTTCCTTATGGCCTAATAACATGGTCAAATTTTGTGAATGTTTCATGTACCTTTTGGGGGGAGGGGAGATATATTTTTTTCAGGGTACAGTGTTAAAGTTTATCTATCAGAAATTCCTTACTAATAATTATCTTTATAAGATCTTTTCTCTCATTGTTTATCTACTTGGCCTGTCACAGACTAAGAGGTGAATTGAAGTCTTCTACTAATGTGTTTGAGTGTCTTTCTTCTCATGTTTTATAATTTATGCTGTATGATAGTCATTGCTACATTATGTGGTGTATAGATTTTCATGACTATTATATCTTCATTGTACATCTTCCTTATCTCATTCAGTATGGTATTTTTGATGTAGAAAAGCTTTTAAAATTTTATGTGGTCAAATTTTATCAATATTATCCTTTATGGTCTCTATATTTTGTGTTGTGTTTAATGAGGCCAGCTCTGCTTCCAGCTTTTAAAATTATTCAGTCATGCTTTCTTCCAGTACTTTTGTGGTTTTGTTTTTCACGTAAAAATTTTAAATCATCTGGAATTTATTTTGATGTAAAGAGTGAGTAGCTGCCTAGCTCCACTCCCTGCTGTCCAACCTTGGTCTTTTCAGTTGCCTTATTAGATATCTAAACATCTTTATTAAATAATGAGTTATAGGAGACATCTGTTGTTTTTGCCTCCTGCCCAGAATCCTTTGCCTCTTCTCTTAATAACAGTCTCTCTATTTTCCTTGGGTAGCCATCTCTCTGTCCACAGGGGGCTTTTTTTGGGAGCTGAAACTACTAGCTGCTGCTCCAGCATTGGGTGTATAAATAAACCTTCGTATCATCTCCCTGGCCACAGCCATTGGTTCAGGGATGGGGCATGACCAAAGCTAAGACAAGCAGAATCAAGAAGACTCAGCTCTAAGACTTTTATTGGTATTGTTTCACAGGCTATAGTTTTTCTCTGTTGGACTTAAAGTTATAAGAGTGTAAGTTTGGGCTTCCAGGGGCCACCACCATGTGTAGCTCATGAATGAGACAAACACAGTGAAAAGCAGAGTCTTGTGTGATGGACAGACACTAGGTATTGGTGAAATCATCTGAGTCTTTGGATCCAACTATATTTTACCCCTGGATTTTTCAGTGATGTGAGCCTATATGTATGTGTGTGTATTCAAACAGGGGTGAGCAAAAGTAGGTTTATAAAGAACATTGTGTCAAAGAGTGCTTGAGTATAGCAAGTAGACTGCAAGAATGTGTAAATAATGAAGGCTGGCAATTCGAGCACTTAGGAGATTGTATATAAGTTCACTGTGTCATTATGACATTCTTTTGAGTTAATAAAGCTATTGTAATGATCATAACCTACATACCTACATGGCTTTTTCCATAGGAACAACTGTAAACCTACTTTTGCCACCCTCTGTATGTGCACGTGCCTGTATATATGTGCACACACACACACACCGTATACACATACACACATTTTGGGCTTTCAATTGCTATCAAAAGACACCTAACTGAAAAAAAACACTGCCTTGAAATATTTTAATTATATGGAAGATTCTCATATAAACTTATTCCTTTAATCTTTTCCATTGACCTATTTATCTATTCCAAGGGTCATAAATTAGAGAAACGTGGTTTTCAGATGTCTTTTCTTCAGTTAGCTCAGTGTTTAAAAATATTTTGAATTCCAGTGTTTGCTGTGAGTATTGGCTGATAACAGTTTTTAGCTGCCCCCTTCTTCAGGAAATTGCTGTTGCCCGTACCAGAGCCTTCCTGCAAGGGAGGCTATGCCCCTAACCACCCCAGACTCTGCCAGCAACTGGGTGGCATGGAATAAAAGAGGCCAATCATTTTTTCTCAAAGTGGGGCTGTACTCTAGAGTCTTCTTGTTTAGCTTTTCCTTCTCACCCTTTCTTACTTCCTTTATTTGCCCTCTCTAGAGAGTATTTTCTAATCACTTGATCAGAACTCCAATCTCAGGCTCTGCTTCTGGGGAATCTGACGTAAGAGAGAAGGAATTCTTTTCATCTATTTTCATCACTCCTCCCCAGGAGCTATCACTCACTGGAAGGAGTGGCCTCTCTGACAAATGAAGCAATGCAGATGAAGGATGTTGATTTTTTTAACTATCTGCAGTTTTCTGGATCAGCTCACTTTTCAAGGTGTACTAGATAATCAACATTGGGCAACCACCCATCTGTACATTTATTTATTCAGGCAAGATCATCAGGGGATGATGAAACCACTGGGTGAAATCTAGTTGGTGAACAGGTTACTTATTTATGACATGGGGGAAGTACTTTTGTAATAGAAAGAACTGGCATCACCACCTTAACTAAGTGATCAAATTCAGCATCAGTAATATTGGGGCAAACTGATACTATGTTCATCTTGAAGTGGTGTGCTAGGAAGTACACAATAACTTTTAAGTTGTATTCTTGTCAAAAATATTTAATCTGAACCCAATCATGAGAAAATATCAGACAAATCCAGACAATAGGCTTGGAGAAATGTCTTTGCACTTTTCATTAAAGTGCACAATGACTGAAAGCTGGCAGAGGCAAAAAAGTATTTAATAAAAATACTTTTTATTAAAAAGTATATAGGTAGATAGGAGGACAGATGAATTTAAGGGAAATGTTTACATGTGTTCATTATATTATTCTTTTTAAAAATATTTATTTATTTATTTTTTAAAGATTTTATTTATTTATTTTAGAGAGATGGGGAAGGGAGGGAGAAAAAGAGGGAGTGAAACATCAGTGTGTGGTTGCCTCTAACACAGCCCATACTGGGAATACGGCCTGCAACCCAGGCATGTGCCCTGACTGGGAATCAAACTAGTGATGCTTTGGTTCGTGGGCCTGTGCTCAAATCCACTGAGCTATACCAGCCAGGGACTAAACTATATTTTATTGATTATGCTATTACAGTTGTCCCATTATTTTTCTCCCCTTTATTCCCCTCTGGCCTGTACCCCCTCACACTAACATTCTCTCATCTTAGTTCATGTCCATGGGTCATATGTAATAAGTTCTTTGGCTTCTCCATTTCCCATACTAATCTTGACCCCTCCCTATTTTGTATCTACCATTTATGCTTCTTATTCCCTGCACCTTTTCCCCAGTTCTCCCTACTCCCTCTTCCCACTGATAACCCTCCATGTGATCTCCATTTATGTGATTCTGTTCTTGTTCTAGTTACTTGCTTAGTTCTTTTTTTGTCTTTATTTTAGGTTTGGTTGTTGATAGTTGTAATTTTGTTGTCATTTTACTATTCATAGTTTTGATCTCCTTCTTTTTCTTAGATAAGCCCCCTTAACATTTCATATAATAAAGGCTTGGTGATGATGAACTCCTTTAACTTGATGTTATTTGAGAAGCACTTTATATGCCCTTCCATTCCAAATGATAGCTTTGCTGGATTGAGTAATCTTGGATGTAGGTCCTTGCCTTTCATGACTTCAAATACTTCTTTCCAGCCCCTTCTTGCCTGTAAGATTTCTTTTGAGAAATCAGCTGACAGTCTTATGGGCACTCCTTTGTAGATAACTCCTTTCCTCCTGCTGTTTTTAAGATTCTCTACTTATCTTTAATTTTGAGTAATGTAATGATGATGTGCCTAGGTGTGTGCTTCCTTAGGTCCAACTTCTTTGGGACTCTCTGAGCTTCCTGAACTTCCTGGAAGTCTATTTCCTTTGCCAGATTGGGGAAGTTTTCCTTCATTATTTGTTCAAATAAGTTTTCAATTTCTTGCTCTTCCTCTTCTCCTTCTGGCACCCCTATGATTCAGATGTTGGAATGTTTGAAGTTGTCCTGGAGGTTCCTAAGCCTCTCCTCATTTTTTGAATTCTTGTTTATTCATCCTGTTCTGGTTGAATGTTTCTTCCTTCTTTCTGGTCCAAATGGTTCATTTGAGTCCGGTTTCCTTCCCATCACTCTTGGTTCCCTGTACATTTTCCTTTATTTCACTTTGCATAGCCTTCACTTCTTCCTCTATTTTGTGACTATACTCAACCATTTCTGTGAGCATCCTGATTACCAGTGTTTTGAATTCTGATAGGTTGGCTATCTCTTCATAGATTAGTTGTATTTTTTTCAGGAGCTTTGATCTGTTCTTTCATTTGGGCCATGTTTTTTTTTTTTTTTTTTTTTTTTTGTCTTGGTTTGCCTGTTACATAGTAAGGGGTGGAACCTTAGGTATTCACTAGGGCCGGGTAACCCACATTGCTGCGTTGTGACGCTGTATGTGGGGGAGGAGTCCGAGAGGGAACAAAGCCACTTGTTCAGCTCTCTGCCAGCTTTCAGTCATTTCCCCCACTACCCACAAGCAAATTGGACCCTTCTGGTGCTGAATCCCATGTGGGTGATTTGTGTGCATTTAGGACCCTGTGAGTCTCTCCAACGAACTCTCCTGTGAGGCTGGGAGTTACTCCTGCTGCCTCAACTCCTACAGGTTTTTTCTGTCAGAGCATTTGAGGCTTTATTCCCCTGCACTGGAACCCCGGGTTGTGCAGTCTTCTCACTCCCCAGTTGTCCCTCCCAGTTTATCCACACACAAATGTGAGACTGCCCTTGTCCACCAGCCACTGCTTCACCTGATCTACCACCTGCTGCCTTGCTGTGAGTCCCATCCACCCCTTCTGCTGGTCTGTATGAATGTTTCTTCTTTTACTCCTTGGTTTGGACTTCCATACAATTTGATTTTCTGTTTTTGTTTTTAATTTGTTGTTGTCCTTTTTTTGGTTGTGTGAGAAGGCAAAGTGTGTCAACCTATGCTTCCATCTTGGCTGGAAGTTTCATAATATTACTCTTTTGACCTTTCATAGATTTGAAATTTTTTCAAAAATCTGTAAACAAAATAAACTATCTTTCATACAAACACATAAAATATATACAACATAAAATCTCATCATTCAATAAAATAGTTCAAACCTATTCTGTCAAATCATACTGTGAAATGTGCATTGCAATTAGAGTCAATACTCATCTTATTTTAGCTTATAATAAGATTTTCCAGTTCTTATTAACAAAAAATAAAATTATATGCTAGCTTCTGGACCAATTAGTTTTAGCAGTATATACCTTTCTTTTTCATTAAGTACATGGGAAACTTAATCATAATATGTAATGAAACTAATGGAGCTATTTTTGCCTTTTAAATGCATTACCCTCAAAAGCTACTCACCAGAGTTCACTGCCCACATGGGCACACATTTACTGAAGCAGTACCTCATCACATTAGTAATAATTGGGAACTTTAGCCACACATCACACTGGATAATTATGATATAATGAAGACTTCCACTATCATCGTGTTTTGGGAACTAGAATGTGATGAATTGTGTTAGGTCTGCATCAGTTTGATCTTGACCTGACTGCTTTTAATAATCTTTCTCATGTAATATGCTGCAAATACATTATTTCAAACTGATATAACATACCAGTTTGTATTTTTTATTATCAGTTTTTTTGTGTTATTCTTTATATTAAATATTTATTTGAATTAAAAAATAACATCAGACTCTTCCTGATTGAAAAGAAGTTGTAGGCTGTTTTGGCTGATTGATTTGAACATGAGGCCTAGCTTTGCCAAAAATATTCTAGCAAACATTTCTCAGAATGTTTATAATTGAGTGGTCTAAATGGAACCTCCAGAGTTTTGATAAAATAGAGTTAAAACATGTGATAAAAGAAAGGCATTTAAACAAAAACTGTTTAGTGATGTGGCAGAGAGAGGCTAAGGTGGTCCCGATGATCTTGCTTCCTGATGTTCTCACCTTTGTGTTATCCTCTCACCCTGAGTGTGGGGGGCACTCTAGGAGTTACTTTTAACTAGGAGAATATGGCAGAGAGAATGGGATGTACATACTCACATTAACACTTTTTGGAAACGAATTACAGGCATAGTGTACAGCAGTGACTCTCAACCTGGAGCACGCATCAGAATCATCCAGAGCGCTTGTTCATAACTCACAGAGTGCTGGTTCCATCCCCAGAGTTCCTGATTCAGTGGGTCCAAGTAGGGCCTGAGAATTTTCGTTTCTTACATGTTGCGGGATGTTACTGAAGCAGCTTGCCTGGAACCCACACTTCAAGAACCACTGATGCAGAATCACTTGGCAGATAAGACTTGTTGAAGTCCTTCTGGTATACTTGGAAACTGAGAAAATGATTAGATTCTGATACTGGTAACTTCTGTTTTTATAAGTTAAATACACACACACACACACACACACACATACACTCACAAAATGGAAGGAGACCTTAATAGAGTTGTCAATTAATAGATCACTTAAAATAATATCTAATGAAAGATAAGTATGTAATTTTTGGTACATAACTTAGAAGGACTTTCCAGAATGGAGTGGCATTTTCATTTAGAAACACATACATACCTCCTTCTATTCCTAAGTACTTGTTTAAGTGAATAAGATATATTAGTCAGGGTACCTGCTGTTACAAATAGACTCAAATATGGTTCAAACCGAATCAAAGTTTATTTCTTAATTGGCAGATTCTCTCTAGCATGTGGCGAATCAGAAACTCGGGCTTGTGGCGCCATCGTCCTTCAGGGTCTCATCATCACCTACATCCACTGGAAGAGTGTGTGGAGGTGGCACACCTGCTTTCTTAAAAGCTCCAGCCTGGAAATAGCACACGTTATTTATGTTTAGAGAGGGCTAAATAACACAACCACTGTATCCATATGGGTTCAATCAGGAGAAGAAAACACAGAGTAATTGAAAAGAGAAAGTTTAATATGAAGAATTACTAACTGTAACCAGAAATTGGTAAAACAAGGAACCAGCCCTTCAGAAATAAAGAAACAGCAGGTGTAGAGACTGGATCTTGCCCCCAGAGCTGGGAGAGAGTGCCTAAGAAAGAGTCTCCACTCTCTTTTTTCCCCTCAGGGCTGGGTTTCAAACTTTATGGAGTTGTGTTTGAGGGTTCTCAAGATCACCCATAGATTTGATTTGTGAGGACACATGGAACTCAGAAAAGCTGTTATACTCAGGGCTGTGGTGTATTTCAGTGAAAGGATACAGATGAAAATCAGCAAAGCACAAAGGCACACAGAGCTGAGTCCAATTGCAAGCATCTGGTTGCCCTCTTGAAGTGGAGTCATGATAATGACGTGTGAAAACTTTCACGAAATATTGCCAACTAGGAAAGCTCACCTGAGCCTTGATGTTCAGAGATTCTACTGAGGGTTGGGCCCGTAGGCATGCATGGCTTACTGACCACATGGCTGACCTTAGTTACTTGGTCTCCAGCCCCTCCAAAGGTCAGTTGACACTATGTGGCCCAAGGCTCCTACTACAAATCACACTGTTAGCATAGACTAACATAGCACAGGCCCAAGGTGCTAGGCAAACAAAGACAATTCTCTGGCAGGATATTCCAAGGGCTTAAAAGTTTTCGCCCAGGAGCCAAGCAAAGGTGTTTTTTTTTTTTTACCCCTCTCTGTTTTTGGAATGTGCAGGAATAGGAGAATATAAGTACACTAAGTTAATCCTTTACTGTGCCAGAGGGCATGGCTATG
Organism: Sturnira hondurensis; assembly: GCF_014824575.4. Classification (NCBI taxonomy): domain Eukaryota; kingdom Metazoa; phylum Chordata; class Mammalia; order Chiroptera; family Phyllostomidae; genus Sturnira; species Sturnira hondurensis. Next base: position 555,283 of record NW_028091847.1, on the reverse strand, counting down.
ACTCCTTGAAGGACAGAGAAATGCTGTTCCCGGCACTTTCCTACAAAATTGTCTGGGAAGCTGCTGGCTGCTAGGCATTGCGGCAGCTGGGTGCTGGGGAAGCTGTGGGTCACTTCAGGAACCTGCACTCAGGAACTAGAAATTAAAATGCTTTTCTCCTTCAAAGTCATTCCCTCTACTGACAAAGCTTCAGTGCCAACTAGGAAAGAAAAAATTTTAAAGGGGCCAGGTCCATTTCACAGAGCAAACAAAAAGGGTAAATATGAGCAGACAGGCAATATGTTAATAACCAACATAGTTACACTGCAAGGGAGGCTGTGGAATATAGCCCACAACTGGCTACAATCTTCTTACCAAGGGAGAAAAAAATTATTTTGGGCAACAGCTAGCATTCTCTGTCACATGGTACATCTTAGCCCTTACTTAAAATTGAAATTGGGACTAGAACTGAAGCTAAGCCCTATCTCATTCTTATAGTGAATTTATGGAAAAAGCCAATAACACTCCTATCCCAGTAAGATTACCAAGAGATTAATTTCTGTCCAGTTTTTACTTTGTATGTTTAATAATTACATATCAGATTTGGTTGTATATTTATGCTGTTCTGATCAATTATGAACTAATAATCACATAATAAAGAATAATTTTTAACTTGGAAAGTCTTATCATCAAGGAAATTATTTAAAATAATTTGTTGTATATAAATATGTGAGGGTAAAATGAAAGAGTAGGATAAAGACTCCCAAGCACAAAAATATATTGTATTAAGATAAAATTCTTTTGGAGACACACCTAGAAATATTGATTCAAGGATAGAAAGGAATGATGTAAGGGGGCAGGGCTCAGTGGAGATGGGCAAATGGGGGAAAGGGAGACATCTGTAATGATGTCAACAACAAAAATAAAATAAAAAAAGTAAAAAAAGTGAAATAAAAGAATGTTAAAGAAGAAATTGTAAAAAAATAAAAAATTTTAAAAAGCATGTGTATTTGGTGATAACTAATGGTATAATTGTATTTTAAAATGTCAGAGTCTGCAATAAATTGGACTTTTAATAATATGATGGAAAATATTAAATGTCAACTTAAAATAATGCTAAAGGGTACGTGCCTAGCTTTTCAAAAATTGTTTTATAAGGTATGTAAGCCAAAAATGTGAAAACAAATTATCTAATTCATTATTAAATTCCCAACATCTGGTTTGGTACATGGTATTAATAGATGCTCAATATATAATATTTGAATAAACAAAGTAAATAAGAGAAGGAAAGAATGGCAAATAGGTGCATAAATATAAATAATGCCCAGCATAGACAAAGTTTGTAAGAACCAGGTACTCTCCTACTGATGTAGGTACAAATTAATAGTCTTTTGTGTGGGCCTTTGCAGTTCATAAAAATAGCCTTAAAATGTGCCTGCCCTTTGCCCAAACAATCTATCTTCTAGAAACTTATCCTGAAAGTCATAAAAAAAATAAAGATGCTCATTACTATGTTTATTCATCCAATGGATATTCCTTAATTACTTACTTGGTATTGGAGATAAAGAAGTCAGCAAAAGAGATATGGTCCTGCCTTCATGGAATTTACAGTCTATTGGAGAAGAAACTCAACTAACTTTGCAAATAAGTGAATAATTAAGGATTGTGAGAAGTGCTGTGAAAAGAGATAGTGAGTGCTGGAAAAGAGCACTCTTACAATGGGAGACAAGATCATGTATCTAGGAAGGCCAGGAAATTGAGTTTATTCACTTATTTGCAAGATTAGTTGCTTGTCCTCCCTGGGGCTTAGAATTGAGGTTAACAGAATGGGTGGGGGTTGAGCTGCTTGGGGTTAGAGATGGCAGTGTTACATTTCAGGTTTAGGGAACAGTTTGTGTCAAGGCTGCTCCAGAGCAGGAGGGAGCAATGTAGAGCTGAGACACCAGAAGGCAGGGTGCTGGAACATGCTGTCTACCAAAAAGGAGAGAACGTAAGGCCAAGTTAAGATTTTGGTTTAATCCCAAGAAATGGCTATGAATATTATTTGGAGAAATAATTAATGCAAGATAAAGTACACAGATTTTAGACATTTAGTTTGACAAACGTTGACAAGCATTCATGTAACAATTACTGAAACCAAGATGCAGAATGTCCCTATCACTCCAGAACCTCCCCTTTTCCTTTTCCAACCAGTTCCTGCCCACCCATCCCGTTACTGCCTTCTGATTTCTAGCGCCATAGCTTGTTCCTTTTTTGTTCCCGAGTAGTATTCTCTTAAGTGGACACCACAACTTATTCGATCTTTTGTTGACGTACATTTGGGTTGTTTTTGGTGGGAATTATGAATAAAGCTTTTATAAATGTTCTTGCAGAGATTTTTTTGTGAACTTATGTTTGTATCTCTCTCAGGTAAATACTTAAGATCAAAACTGCTGGATCGTAGATGTATATGTACCTTAATAAGAAACTGCCAAATAGTTTTCCAAAGTGGTACCATTTTAGACTCCCCCACCATTGTGTCTTTGCCTACTTTGCACTGTTAGTTTTTTTTTTTTAATTTTAGGTATTCCAGTGGGTACTAATGAAAAGTCTCAAGTGGGAGAATGACTTGGGCTTAAAAAAACTCACTCTAACTACAATATAGAGAGGCGTGAGTGGCTTTGGTCAGACTGCTAGGTGGTGATGGCAATAGTCTCTCGATGATGGTGGATTGGTTATAGTGCTGATGGTGGGGGTGGATTCGAGAGATATTTGGAAGGTAAAATTAATAGGAATTTGTTGCTAGTTGGGGACTTTAGAAAAGGCTCAACTTTTTGATTTTGGGGGATGGAGACCACTTGGCTTGGTTTTGGATATATATTTGTGGTACCTTAATCTTGCTGCCTATATTTAAGCAGCAAAGGGAACTGCTTAAATATCCTATATTACATATGTACCTTGGAATAGCATGCAGTTAGGTGTTATAGGAGAATACTTCCTCACATGGAAAGGTGTTCAACTATATTGTTTATGAAGTATGTTACGAAGCTATGTATGATATAAATATGACCACATTTTAAAAAACTTTTAAAAAAAGATTTTATTTATGTATCTTTAGAGGGGAAGGGAAGGAGAGAGTGAGAGAAATATCAATGTATGGTTGCTTCTCGTACATCCCCTGCTGGGAACTGGCCTGCAACCCAGGCATGTGCCCTGACTGGGAATCGAACCGCAATCATGTGGTTCACAGGCCCGCGCTCAATCCACTGAGCTACACCAGCCAGTGCTAAATCTGACCACATTTTTAAATTTAAAGAACAGTATTGAAAAAAAAAGCCATTTGGGAAAATGTAAAGTATTAACTGTGATCTCTAGGTTGTGTTTTCAGAATAGTTTTGAATTTGGGGTATGGTTGTTCTTTGTTTTGTTTTGTTTTTCTACAAAGAACATAATGCTAATTGGGTAACATGGCAAAAAGTTATTTAGAAAACATTTCAACAAAATTTTGAGGATAAACCAAGAAGAGTCCCATAGCGATGGGAAAGGTGGTAATGACAACTCCATCGCTCCTCATTTATCCTCGAACAATGCACCCTGTACCTTCCGGGCAGGATGCCTGGCAGGGAGGGGCTCCTAGGCCTTGTGAGAGAGGCTGGCCTGTGCTCAAACTCAGGATTTTGGATCCATGGAGCTTCCTCCGATCCCTGCCCCCAATAAGAATAAACTTGAACCTTGGATTCCAGTATTGATCAGTTCTGTTATCTCTCCATGAAAATAGCTTGTGGAAGTAATCCATAACCTCTGTGTTGCTAATTCAGCCCCAGTCCTCACCCCCTTGACACATCAGGAGCATCTGTTAGAGCTGGCCTCTTCATTCTTCTGGAAATAGCCTCCTGGTTATTTCTACTTCACCAGCCACTCTTTTTCACTCTCCTCTGATGGTTTTCATCTCTCCTACCTCGGGGCTTGGTCCTAGAGATTTTTTAAAATTTCACTTATACTTATTCCCTTAGTGACCTCATCCAGTGTCAGCTTTAAATGGCAACTTCAACACTTGCTTGTGCTCAGGTGAAAAACCTTGGAGACACTACTGGCTTCTTTGTCTCTACACACAGAAAACCTACTGGCTGTACTATAAAAATACATCGAGATTATGACCTCCTTATATCCTGGACCAAGCCACTCTATCACTTTACCTGGATTACTACAGTAGCCTACTACTTGGTCTCGCTCCCCTGTGATTTATTTTCCACTTCAGACCTTAGGTCAGGCTGGCCCTCTGAGATCCTCTAGTTAATCCAATCAGTCTCAGGGCTGGGGCCAGAATCCGTGTCCCTCCTCCCAGTGTCTAGTCCTCTTTCCAACAGAGTGGCTGCTATGAACACTCCAAGAACGTAATTTTGGAGGCTAACAGCCCTGAGTATTTTCAGACTCAATTTCAACAAAGTGTTGCCATTTTAAAAAGCCTGCCAAAAAGATAATGAGAATGAAAAAGTACTCTGTAAACTGTAAAGTGCTATCCAAAGGTTAGCTATGTGAGGTTCACTGCCAAGGCCAACAAATCCAGGCCTGGGTGTTCTTAAATCAGAGGAGCTAAGCTAAGGACAAGCTGGTCATGCAAGAGGCCCCTTCTGAATGGGACACAAGTGTTATTTGCTCATATCAAAAGGACTCGGTGGCTCATCTGTGGCACTCTCACCCCCACCCCTACTTTAAGTACAATATACTTATGCTGAATAAAATCGGTACTTACCCTGTGTGAGAACATTTTTTTGTTTTCCAGAGGCCACAAACAGCTCCAGTCACCTGTACCAGTGGGCAACAAACTGTCCAAGGTTTCCAACCAACTGGAAACACGAGTGTTTTTCTTCCACATTTGTTTACATTTGTCCCAGCTACATTAGAATTTCGATTCTGCACATACTCTGGCTCTCAAAAGCACATTCTTCTGCTCACACTACTTCTTTGTCATTGAACAACTGAATAAGCATTGTTTCCTTGGCTTGGCTTGTGAAAAGGGACCTCGATGAAGAGTAAACTTCACATTTTCTGGGCTTCCTTATCCTAGCACCCGGCACTAGAAGGGCGGCCCGGTATTTGGTGACCTCCTGCATTAGGTTAATGATCTGGGTCTGGGCCCAGGCTGGATAATGAGCCCATGAATAATGGGGTGCTGATTGTCAAAGCCTTATCTCTGTGAAGCTGAGAGGCAGAGATCGCTTTGTGCTGGGCTCCCCAGCCTTCTCCCCAAGCACCTTAATCTGTCCCAGGTAATGGGTTTCTGTGGCCAACATTCATTCCTCACAAGCTCCCATTCAAGCAGCTGTGCACTGATTCAGTCTCAGATGTTTTTACACTTAAGGGCTTGTAAAATGGTCAGAGAGAGATAGGAGATAAACTTACAGAAAGCCTTCTGTTATAGGCTTTAAAAAAGGCTCTACCTACTTCTCTACTGAAATAGGAATCCTGAAAAGTCCAAGGTGCAGAAGGATGAAATAACACTGAAAGGCCTAATACTGCATATGACTCTGCAAACTTCATTTTCTTCCAGAATTTCCCCAAGTGAACCCACGAGAAGACAAATTTGCAAGATTTTCACTGCTTTGTGTTTGGAAAAAACCAAATAGGCAAGATCTTCCTTAGTTTTCCTGCTGCTATTCTCAAGGGACCAACTATTTGTAAATTTTTAAAAACCTTTATTTTTAGAGAGAGGGGACAGAGAGGGAGAGAAACATCAGGGTGGTTGCCTCCTCGTGCGCCCCCTACTGGGGACCTGGCCTGCAACCCAGGTGTATGCCCTGACTGGGAACTGAACTGGAGACCTTTTGCCTCAGTCTGGCGCTCAGTCTACTGAGCCACACCAGCCAGGGCCTATTTGTAAAATTTTTAAGTACTTAAACTTCTACTGCTTTTCAAAGTATCCATCCATATAAGAAGCTGAGCTAGAATTGTTCTGGAATCCCAAGTCCTATCCTAGTCAATAATCTTTTCACACAACCCAGAGCCCAACGCGAGCTATGCTTCAAAAAACTTAGTAAGTATTGGTTAGTAGGTGGGCTCCAAGGGACGGGGTGATCTCAGCTCACCACTGGCTGGGAAGAGAACCTCTCTACCTCCACTCCTTTGGATCAAATTCTCAGCCAGAGTTTTTAAGAGCTGTGAGCCCAAAGAGCAACTGTGCTCTCTATCCTAGGTAACGATTCCCTCAACTACTCAGTCCCTGGTTAAGGCTCAACAGTCGAGAGACAGTGAGAGAAACAGAGAAAGAGAAGGAAAGCCAGGTGGCTTCTGCTTGCTTTAAAATCACTCTACTGAGGGCAAGAAAGAGGCATGTCTGGGGCACTTGGTAAACTGAAAGCAAACTTCTTTATTGTACACAGTACAGAATATAATGCAGCTTGGCAGGATGCATACGGCCCTGCGCAGGGTGAAGGATTTCAGATCAACTGGCAGGTGAAAGCCTTTCTGCACTGTCGACTTTCCACACTCTGGAAAAGAAGCGAAACAAAACAAACACACAGGAAAATAAAACCATCCAGGGGGTGCGTGAGTCCGATGGGAATGCAGCAGTGACGCCTCCATCCTACGTCCCGTGACAGCACAGGCCAAGTAGTTTCAGCAGGGAGGGGGAGCTCAGGCTACGAGGGTTATTATTTTCATTCTTGGTAATGTAGCGTAAATCCATTAAAAAAAACACCTCAAAACCCAAACCAGGGTAAATAAAGAAAGGAAAAACAAATCCTATACAGCATTTACAACAAATAACTCTCTAGCCAGCTGGGGATAAAATATGCATCTATGTATAGACTATACTGTAGGTTAGGAAGCTATAAATATGGTTTGAAAAAAAGAGTCCTTTGATCAGAGTACAGTGCTAATTAAGGCCCAAGCTGTAGGTTCAACACCTTTGTGGGCTAATTAGCTTCCAACAGAGGAAAACTTTTGTTTCCATAGCTATAAAATACTCCCCTTATGCAGAAAACCTCTTCACAAATGTGCTGCTGGTCAGAAGGGGCACCATTTGACACTACGGAACGCTCCATCAACAGAAAGACCATTCAAAGCACACGCTGTGCCCTCGCCCAGCCAGCAGTGTCCTTCCCTCGGGAAGAGCAGCACAGTGTCCTTCCCATGCTGGGTGTCGCTGGGAGCGCAGGGTGCCAACGACAGAGCGGGCCGAGAGGGACTGCCACGTGTTACAAGGGATTTTTCCTCTACTTGGAGCTCGACTCTCACATAGCTTTAGCTGGGTTGTTTAAAACTTCTTCAATATAATACAGCAATCAGATAAGCTTTTTCTGTTGTTTGTTTAACGTGGCAGGAAACTAAAATGCTAGCATTGTTTTACCTGTCAGTGTCACACGTAAGTCTCAAACCCTATTGAATCCTATGCAGGGTTTCAAGTCCAAGAATTCAAGGAAAAGGAAAACAAAACAAACTGATGAAATGGGAATTGTCATCAGTCATAACCAGGGTTCCCACCAGGTGACCAGGTTTCAAATGGGCATGACATGTATTATGTACATTTGCTTTCCAGGGAGGGAGTACTAAGGACCATGGGACTATACACACAGAATCTGAGTGGTGTGTCCAGGCTGCCCCACACACCTCAAAAATGTACAACTCAGGTGCAAACGTTCTGTCAGGCTGTCTGGTGCAGAAAGCACAAACCAGGCAGTAAGTGGGCTTGTGCACGGCTAAGGGGGAGCGCCACCAAGCCCCTTTCAAGCTGCAGCGTCTTCATAAATCGGCACTACCCCATCTAAGGGACGCAGTGCAGTTACCAAAAGGTTTATTTTTTTCACTTTAAATACCAAAACTACAAAAATCAGTTTATAAACTGTTTTTCCAAAACAACCACCAAAACAAAACAATCCCCTGAATCAAAGCAAAACAAAATACTGTCAAAAATGTTAATCAGCCTTCTCCTAAAATTAAAGCCATCAACACACAGCCATGTGACTGGGAGGAAAAAGGGGCTTGTTCTCCTTGGTGACACATGGCCAGAAGGTTCCCAAGAGTAGCAATGGTTTCTTATTTGAGAACCATGGAGGGGGAACAGCTGTTCTGGCCCTCCCCCTTCTTTCTAGACCAAGGGGAAACATTTCAGATTGAGCTAGGCAAGCTCTCTGAATTTTAAGATATATTTTTAACCCTTCACGGTTTAAGCCTTCCCAACCTAGCCTACCTATTCTCCTATGGGTTGGTGATTTCTTTTTCAATACATTGTGCAAATCAGAGCCCTTCCATGTAAAGGCATTTTGCAGTCCATGATCAAAACAGATTGTCTCACACTCGTCCCGGTTTGTGGGTACTAACCTGAACAAGGTATTGCTTTGCACAATAGTCCATGGGAAGGAGGCTCCACTGCAGTCTCTTCCCAGAAACCTTGTCAGGATCAGAGCTGAGGCACCACCTGTTTGGTGGTTTTTCTGCCCTTCCCTGTTCCCACTCCCCAGCCAAGGTATCTGTCTTTAAGGGTGCCAATCCAGAGACAGCTTGAGTTCTCCAGATAATACTCAAAGGGCAAGCTTTAAAAACAGCCAAAAACACAAACAAAACCACTGCCCTCATTTGCTTGAATGGGAACTGCTAGCTCTAGGGTTTGGCCGCTCAGCCACTCGGACACTTAGTAAGCAAAGCCTTCAGCATAGGGCAGGCTGCTGCAGCGATCCGTGTCCAGGAGGTAAGCAGGGCTGTCTTCAAAGTGGGTCAGTGGCAGGGTGTCCTCCTCGTTGAGGTGGCACTCGGACTCTGCTTTCAGGAACGGACGCTGGTTGTCAGGGAAGGCCATGGAGAAAAGGGCATCCGGGTCACAGACAAATTTGTAGACGTATCGCTCCCCGGCCACCTGAGAGAGAAAACACACCTGCTAAGGCCCAGCTGGTGGGGCATGGTGGGGACTAAGGGAAGAACAATGATTCAAATGAGTCACAATGTGGCAGACACATACACTCAGCCGTCCCTATATAGTTTTTCTAAGCCACAGCTTTACATTAAATCTCTGGTTCCCCACCTCAAGAGTCAGTTCACAGGTGGAAGAGCAAGGCAGGATGACATAGTGGAAATAGTACTAGATCAGAAGCCAGAAGGGGTAACTTCCAGTCTTAGATCAGTCATTAATAAGTCTCCAACCTCTGTAAACCTCAGTTTTCCCTTTCCAAGACAGAGGGTGTGGGCCTATAGCTTTTCTAAGTCCTGCCCCACATTGGCACGCTGCCATTTACCTTCTACTTAGTTTTCATTTACTCACAGGTCATACACATGTAACAATAATCCCTTACATTGGATTGCACATTATTTTTTTCTGGATCATTCTCACATACATTAGATGGCAAGATTAGAGCGGGGATTATTATCTACGTTTGTATTGGAAACAGAGACTTTGGGAGGTGAAGTGACTTTCCCCAAAGCACACAACTAATAAATGGGAGTATTGGGATTTGAACCCACCCAAGCCTTATTCCAGTCCCTTCCCATCTCTGCTTGTTTTCATCTCAGAAATAAAGCCCTCTTCTAGTTCCTCAGAAAACCTGGGAACTAGCTCATTGCTGTCAGTTCAAGCTATTGTGTCTTGGTTACATTCCCTCAGATTGGAGCTGGAGTTGAGAAAAGTAAAGGGATAATGGCTCCCCTCTCTGAATTTAGGTTTCTCCCTGATAATATTAACACTAAAAGGCATTTGTGTGGGGAAGGGGGTGTGTGGGGAAAAGGGGGTGTGGGTTGAGGGAAAATGGGAAGTGACTACTAAGGAATTGGGATTTCTTTTTGGGGTGAAAAATGTTGTTAAGATTGATTGGGGTGTTAGTTATACAACTCTGTGAATACATTAAAAACCACTAAACTACACATATAAAAAGGCGGGGATATAGGGAAGAGGCTGACATCCCATCCTGTGGTATCTATGAACCCTGTGCCAGGCAGGCCCTGAAGTTAAACCCCCCAATTCTGCCCAAAGGCACTCACACTCCAGTGGATGGAGCAACAAGTAGTGGAGAAATGTACAATACAGAGAGAAGAATGGCCGTACAGGTGAGGGCAGGTGCTGACAGACAGGAGCAGAGGGGGGGGACACGTAACTCAGCCTGGGAACTCAGACTCTTGGAGTAAAAAGGTGGTTCCCGAAACAGAAAACAAGTAGGAGCCGGCCAGGTACAGAAGGCATTAGAAATGCTCTAGTTCTTAAGTAGGATGGTGCTATAATAGGTGTTTTTTGCATTGTATAGTATGCAATCACTTATATGCATGTGGTATATATTCTTTGGTAAATAAATTTCCATTAATTAAGAGAACAATAGCTATGCTAATTAAAGTGGTCAAGTACGAGGGAGTAAGCAGGAGTTAAACGGTGCCTGGACTGGAAACAGACTTAGAGCCTACACAAAGCACTCAGAAGTCTGGATTTTATCCTGAAGACCATCCACGAAATGCTGTTTATTTTTCAGAGTGGTAAGAGGAATATGGGGTCACATCACCACCTACTAATGAAAAAGGTTAGCCTGGGTTTACTGTAGACATGTTCTCAGCAGCAAGAACCGTATGCTTCCGCCAAGTGTGTCGTGGCGGCTGCTACCACGCAGGCTGTCTACACACACAAATCCCAGAATCTGGGTACAGATTAACCCAGGTGGCTAACAACGACCAATCAAAGATTTGCCATTCCCATCTTTTGCCTATCCATAGAATTTTAAAAGATTGTGGTTCTTCACTTCTATTCTAATAAAGACTTTGTACTGTTTTCCTCAAAATACACTTTATCCTTTATTCTACAACCTTCGACCAGGTGATTCTGTCGTCATTTTACAAGCCTTGGGTTGTCAACCTGAGTTCCAGTCTATAGGTTCTAAAAGGGAAAGAAGATTTTCTTACTCCTCTAACACTTTTGAGAATATTAAGCCAACATATTTGGAGGTTTAGAGGTAAAGACTTCAGTGAAACTCTTGCGGGAGTGGAGATATTCAAGCCGATTCCCACAAGCGCCTTTATGGATACAACAGTTGACCCCAACTGCCTAGACATTTTCATAATTAGAGGTAGTTTAAGTAAAGAAAAGGAGCCTAATTTTCCAATGGTATGCTCTACCCACAACCTCTTTTCACATACATTCAAGAACATTAAAGTTAGTCTTAAATCTCATTTGACTCTCGTCTTCAGTTTGCTTTTCCAAGACTTTTTCCTACCACAGAATCACTTATGAGGATAAACTTTTTCTTCGGTCAGCCATTACACACAATCTTATTATACAAGCCCTTGACGTTTTCTTTGGAAGTGGTCAGAGTGGGCCAAGCGTCTCGTAACCGCTCACCTTCTGCATGATGCCCTTCTCGTAGTAGTAGCGCAGAGAGCGGCTGAGCTTGTCGTAGTTCATGGCTGGCCGGTTCTTCTGGATGCCCCAGCGCCGGGCAACCTGAAGAGACAGGAAAACAATGGAAACTCATTCCTTGGGCCTAGTGGTTTTCTCCCAGTTCCAGGAGAGCCAGTTCTGTAACCTGACTCCTCTGGCCAATGCTCCATTTCCCTGACCTGGAAGGAAGAGCATTTAATTCCCTCAAGGCTAAACATCAACAAAGGTGATGATTCAGTCACAACTGTGGAGAGGTGAGATCTAGAGGTGGAAGAATGCTAGTACCGTAAGATAACAGAGGGCTTGGCTCGCGTCCCAGAGGAAGCAGGCTCTCTACTGTTTCTCCACATATGAATTATTGACCAATACCCATAGACCATTAACATGCTGCCATTAAGTGCTATGGTTTCTGTAGAAGTCAATAAGGAATAATTAGAACGGTCATTCCTGAAATATTAGAAACACACTAGTGAGTAGCTAATGGGCCAGCAGAGCAAAAGTTCAATTCTAATAAGATTGGAGAGGGGCTGGGAGATGTTTACTTATTTCAGCTCATGGAATACGGGGGAATCAGATCGTTTCAGCCTGCTGCTATCCAATCCTCTGCTCCCCGCAGACTTGCAGAATGGACATTAAAACATGTAGCACCATTATCCACTTAATGAAAAATTAACAGGGTTTCCCAAACTGTTCTGAAGTGCATTATACCCACCCAGTCCGCCTGAGGTGCAGTGATGGGGGGAAGTAACTGGAGCTTTGGGCCAAGAAGCCTTATAGTGAGAAAACTTCCTAGTACAGTTTCCTCAATTATTAGGACGGCCAAACAACTTCTGTTCTCAAGTATCTTAACAACCCAAATAAATCCTACTTATAAGATGACCTTGTCAAGATATGAAAAGAACAACACTGGAGATGTGAGTCTTTTTAGAGATCTCAAATGTATGTGAACCAGGGATCGTGTTTTGAACATTTTAAGTCAGTTCTGAAAACTTTTTTTAAAGAAATGGAGTAACTATATTGCTTTGATATTTAAAAAACCAAATGTGAAAGAAATATGGAATGGGAAGAAGGAAGAGTGCAAGTGGAAAGTAGATCATAAAACTGCATTTTGCTTTAAGTATTTGGACAGAATCAAAACAACATCTGCATTCAGGATTCTAAAATGACCTTTAATAAATACCAGAAATGATCTGATAAGTAAGGAAAAATGCATCCGTCCTATTATGTTAGAACAACTGACTAGCAATGACTCTACTCTGCCTTGCAAGAAACCGTGTGAAGAGTAACTTTGTATTTGTTTACTTCCTGCCCCTATGGCACACACGATGTCCCTGGGTCTCCTTTCTCCATAACACACCCATTCAACTCTAGCTTTGAAATAGCCAAGAAGGCAAAATTAGCCAAAAATTGTATCTGCAAATAGTGGTATAAAGGGAAATCTGCTAAACCAACATGTCCATCAACTCTGTTCAAAAGAAAACAACACTATGAAACTGTACTTAAACTACTGTCAGCCACAAGTGATGCAAGGGCCCTTAAAAAAAAAAAGCCCAGCCTCACCATTTTACTACATTTAGTGGTAGAAAACAATTCTTGTATATTCTTCCACTTCAGCCACAACCCCTCTCTGCTGTCACTTGCTTATGCAATAGCTTACTGGCGAGGCTTTGTGTATGCACAGCCTTCAAAGCATCTGTGGTGGCCATAGTTACTGACTCATCTTCTTGGGCCTGGGCCCTATGATTCAGTAGCCCTCACTGGGGCTGCTCCTTCTACAATAATGCGTAATGCACCACAACTGCAGAGCAGCTGGAAATGAGGGCTGGGTGAGGGGAGCAGGCAATGGTTTGTTACCAGTCCTTTCTGTCCAATCGTTACTTTGATAGCAGGCTTCTTGAGGAGGGAGGCTGAAGGAGTTAAAAAAAAAATTCCACATAGCTTTTCCTCTCCTTTTAAGAGAGAGCAGCCACAGCACAGGGAGCGGCTCTTTCTGCAGCTCATCCTTTTACACCTCCCCATGGCACCAGTTATCTGCCACATGTTCAACAAACAACCCTACCCCCAAAATATTCATTAATGCAGATTCACAGTGAAAATGGCTCCAGATTAAAGCCGAGTCAGTCATAATTGAGAGGGTGCTAAGCTGGATGACTATCAAAAGACATTTGATTAGGGAGCCTGCCAAAACGCAGTTCTAAAACCACAATTTCCATGCACAGTGTAATGGATATTATGGATAATTACCCAGAGTGCACTACTCAGCCACACAGCTGCCTACAATTACGTCCCAAACAGCTTCCTCCTCCACTTCACCCTTCAAGCTCCCCACAATGACGACTTCTTACAGCTTTTTCAAGGAGTTGGTATCTTCCTGACATTAACAAGACAAGGGCCCGCGAGGAGTGCAGTGGAGTGGAAGAAAAACGCAACGAGGCTACAGTGCAGATGGAAGAGAACCATCCTGCATGAAGAGAATGCACATTCAGAGTTCATGGGGTGCACGGGGATTTCAAGGTGGGGTGGAAAGAAGTACTTCCTGAAGAAACGAAGCCGTCCACTCAGCTGAGGGAGGCTCAAGGCCACCACAGGCCTGTCACGTGACTTGGATGCTTGGCATTTATGAGCATTTTGGATTAATATTAGTTTCTGTATTAAGTAAGGAAGCAGGGGCCCTTTGCCATCTGTTCATCATTTTCTTTACCACTGGTAGGAGAGCAGAAGATTCAATAATAGCTTTACAAAGGGTCATAACCAGGTTTACCTGCAGCTGTACAGCCTGTGCTTAGGCCTCAGGCAATGGCAATAAAGCGATAAAAGCTCCTGTTTGTAAAACGGGATAAATCAGTAAGGGCTGCCCACATGACAGATTTACTTTCAAAAAGCCTCAGTGAGCCTAGGCGACATGCTTTTTGCAAACCTCACATAAACCAAGAAGATTATGAGGAAAAGAATGTGTGGCCAATGGCTCTCCAGCATGGCTGTGAGCCTAAAACAGGGCTCCGCTTCCACATGACAGCTATAAAGAAATGCTTCGAAAAACACAAGAGCACCAAACTCTGGCTTTGAAGGTAGATTGAGGCTTAACAGAAAGTTTACAATATGGGATGTTGACACATTTCCAGTTTCATGAATGATACAAGATAAGGAACACCATATGCATATCTCCTGTTATAACTGCCTCCAATCCACATATTCTCCTCTTAACTTTAGACCGTTTTCTTCTTCCAAACCAAGTGCCAGGTTGCCACCCCCTGCTGTTAACCCTCATACCAACTTATCCCCTTAGCGTGCTAACCTGAGCCTTGGTATTAATGGAACAACATTTAAAAATGTGGTTCTTGCTCAAACATCTACTTTCAATTACAAATAATCCAAAGATACCTTTTTGCTCTATTGGTTTAATATCTAAAACCTAACCACGTGCTACTAAAGGCAGCAGATGTCAGATTTTCAGGGCTATTTCTTTTTCATTTAGAATCTCTCTAGATTGTAAATCAAATAGAAATTAAAAATCAACCCCTTCAGTATATGTCAAACTGAGAACCTAAAGTAATTCATTTTGTTATGTGATATTCAGGAAAGGGACTCTATGATGTGTCTTCTCCACTGAAGAAATGAATTCCGGTTCTGTCCATGGGCCTTTTTGTCAATGGTTCTAGGCAAATGAACAGTAACAAAGTCAACAATGTTTTTTTTTCTATGAAAAAAATAATGAAGGTTTGTGTTATCTCTCAATTACTGTGATATGACATAATACACTTAAAAAAATCTGAGCTCATAAGATTAACCTATCTCTCATAATTTTATTTCTTTAGGTTAGAGCCATTTGAAATACAAGGTGGGGTAGCTGCATCCTGTGACATATCACCACAGTGTCATAACTATGTTCTGTAGCCTCATATGTAGGCTATGGCATACAAGGGCCAACCCAGAAACAAGTTTACCACTGAAACAACACCAGGAAAAGAATTTCCAGAAGGGACACCCGACCATATTTGGATATAAGTCTTTAGGACCCCAGACTTTGCAGGTACGTTACTATGTGTTCTATTGTACAGTGGCGAACTCTGACTGTCTGAAACCTGTCCTATTCACAGGAAGGGCACTGCCAAGCCATTGGCCAGGCCAGAATCTGAACGACAAGAGCACATTTAGTACAGTAAAAAGCCTCAGTGGAGAACTAAACACTCATCATCATCAACAAAATAATCACGCGAGTCCAGCATCCCGCGCTCACCTCCTCAGGTTCTATCAGCTTGAACTCCATGCCTCGGCCGGTCCAGGCAATGAAGTGGGCATTGGCGGGGTCATCCAGAAGGGTGACCAGGAACTGCCACAGCTGAAGGGAGCCTCGCCTCTGGTAAGGGGGCCCCTCACGATACATGGTGGGCTCTTGTTTGACTTTGCCTGTTTGGGACAGAGAGACATATGTACTACTTTAGCCTTAAGTTTCTTGGGTGGTTCAGGCAAACGGAGTCAACGCCAATTTGACGTTAGGACTGACGAAGTGCTCTGACATCTCCAACCCAGCTTCGCAACAAACTGGATGGGGCTGCTTACCTTCCAGTCGCTCGGGAACTACGCAAGTGTCATCAAAGTACAACCGGGGATCTTTTTCGTATGAAAAACCTGAAGGAGGATTTAAAAAGAATGCTGCTTAGCAAACTCTCGCTGTGTTCTACTAAAACTATGGATTTGTGAACTAAAATGGGATCCTGCCACTTTGGGTCCTAAGCCCTCTTAGCTGCAGTATCTACGCCAGAATGGATTTGGGGGACTTGGAAAGGACTTAGGCCTTGGCGCTCCCATCTAATCACCGGAGCCTCAGTCAGAGAGGCATCGATTCCTGCTATTAGAGCTAAGGCCGCAGGGAAGCGCCGAGTCACCAGTAAGTTCCTTCACATCTTGCTTATGTCTACACGGACCGGTGTGGCTGTGACTAAGACCTTTATACCTGAAAAGACATCTCATCTGTCTCAGTTGGCCTAGCTGCATAGATTTCATGGATCTGTACATAGTCTTGCCATTTTCAACCTTTCTTACAACTTGACCAAACTGCCTACATACTTCATTTTATTATTAAAGAGCTTGGAGAAGACAGAATGCCAAAATGAGTAAAGACTTGGGCATGTGGAGGTCTGCGATGAACAGTAACTTTAAAAGCAGAGTGGAGTCTTATCACCAGACACAGTGGAAGGAATCTGAAGAGACTTTCTAGCAATAAAACTTATTCACTATAGAGACAACAAAACAGAGATCGAGAAAGGGGAACTGACTGGTGCAACAACACATGCAAGTAGAAATGAGAGGAAGTTAGAGCAACACGTGGAAGGGGTAAAGGAGGAAGGACGGCTCGACACTCAGTCCACAGACCCTAAACATGCATTCCCTGCTGAGCACATGTCACCAGCACCCTGCCAAGATCAGCAGTTCAAATCAAAGCTGGTTAACAGACAGGCTGGATGGGACCACATCCTTCTCTGTGGTCTAGCCTGCTTCGGGTGTAAGCACTCTAGTGCACTCTCCCCCACCAGCACACTCCTCAGAAGAAAGCACCAGAAGCTCCGATCTGGTAAATGAGGCTTCCCTGTGCTCAGTTCTCTGGTCCATTCACCTGGCTGTGTAGTACAGGTGTATGTGTGTCAGGTATGCAGCAGGGACGGGTAGGGGAAGACACTCTATCATTAAATCTTGAGAGAGTTTTGCTACAACTTGAAAAACCCACAGATAAAGGCGCCAGGAAACAATCTGCTGTTCTTTCTTCACGATCGGCCCAGATTAAGTTCTTGGCAGGACCAGCACCATTTTTAAGAGGCTTGGGACTGACTGGGAAAACACTGCCCAATTTAAAGGAAACCGAGATTGTTCTGAGGTTTGAGTTACTTGTTTTTGTTTCCTCGGCTCCAAGCACTATCTCTCTGTTTGCTTAACGACCTAAAGGACACATATTTTATTGTCATTTATTATTTAATTCAATAAATATTTTTGCTAGGAACAGGGCTAGAAGGAGGGAGATACTAAGAAAATAGAGACCCGGTGCTTGCTCTCACTGAGTCTGCATCCCAGCTGGTGCATACAAACAGTACAGCAGGGAAAAATGAGCCATGGTGTAGTGTTAACATTGAAGAGCCTGGGCCATGCCCTAGTTGGGCAGGTTGGATCCCTGGCTGGGGCAACCAACAGAGGTTTCTCTCTCTCCCCTTCTTCTCTCTCTGAAGTGAGGATTAAAAAAAGAATGGCTTAAAAAAAAATATGGGTCATGGAACCAGACCTGGATTAGCTGTGTGACTTTGAATAAGTTAATTAACTTCTCTGTGTTCCAGTTTCCTTATTTGATGACTGGGAAAGATAATCCCTACACTATCAAGTTGTGAGAACTTAATGAGTTATAGTTATTTGCACATTGTAATATTAAGAAATTAATTGGATAATGTGAGATTTTATGTTATATTCTCTCTCATAGGTTCTAAATTTCTTGAGGATAAGGACCATGTTCTAATATCTTAGTATCCTCATAGCACTCAGTACATAAGTGTTCAATAAATGTTTAAATGAGAGAATGTATTATCTCCAGTAACAGATTTAAGAATACAATGCTAAATTTAAAGGCAGAGATTCAGTGTCTCCTATAATAAATTTATTTTCCAATTTAGAAAGCTGACTTTTACGACAAACTGTTATACTTTATATCAACAAGAATTACATAATCCATCATGCTTCATGCTTTTTGCCTTACTGTCAGAAAACTATAAATTTCCTGACTTTCCATATGGATTTTGACAATTCCAATGATGTCTGAATGGCCATATTATCACTATAAGTATACTACTTCAAGGTTCACACATCTGTTAAACTTGCCGTGTTATTTTTAGAGCTTTTCTTCCTGGAAGGTAAAGATAATACAGTCATAGTACATAGAGGAAAAAATGTACATCTAGATGACGTTCTAGGTTTGGTTTTCAGAGTAATCAGATAAAGGCCTGCCCATGAGGATCGTTTTGATATATTTTGTGGTTTCTAGTTATTGCCACATGCAGTGCTCTAAAACATCTGGAAGATGCTGTTGGTTTAAGTGAAATTTAAGTCAGTTGAATTTGAGCCAGGAGTTACATCAGTTGTGGCCACAACTATCTAATCACTCAAATAAAGGTGGCAGGAAGGAAGGAACTGTTCAAGGAGCAGAGTAGAAATGAGAGATTCAAAACAGCACACAAAGATTCCAGGTGAACACTAATGCAGGATGGCTATCTTAGTAATCACAGATACCAATCAGAAACACTTGTTTCTCTAACTGTTTCACTGGCATCTGTGGTCAAGTCTATATACGGAGAGAAAAACCATGTTAAGAGTAATTTAGAGCAAGTAAGAATGCAGGTCTCTTTGAAATGAATTTCTCTGTGTGGGGGGGCAGGGGAAATAATGGGAAAGAGTGGTGGAAAAGAATACACAAACTCGCCAAATACTGTGTGTAGTAAGCAGCCCAATGCCTTACTAAAAATATTTCCTTTAAGAGCATGCTCCTTTCTAAATGTTGTAATTATGCAAAACGTTTTCCCTCGTTCCCCCTACTCCCTCTCAGCTTGCCTGCTGCAGACATCAACTGCTTCTGAAGAAAACACTGAGGAACCTGGAAGAGAGCCCCACACAGCTGCGCCGATTACAGCCTACGGTCCAGGAGATAGCCCTTCCTTGCCAGGGCCGCTCACTCACTCAGAATACCCCCAGTGCTCAGGGCGACAACATCTGGTCTCCCCTCTAACCAGGTCGGTGAGAAGCAGCTACTCATTGAAAACACACTTGTGAACCTATCACTTCCCCAAACCAGCCAATGCTTCATAGTGCTGTTTTATCAGTTCTTTCAACCTCTAGAGAATAGTGGTTGTCAGTTTTAGATGCACATTAGAATCACGTGAAGAGCTTTAGAGCCTGCTAACCCCTGGGTCCCACCCCAGAATTTCTGATTTAATTGCTCTGGGTGAAGCCTGGACACCAAATGTTTTAAAAGCTCTCCAGATGATTCTAATGCAGAGCCAAAGCTAAGACTCTACAGTAGTTTTGACACCTGAGTGTGCATCCAATCACCTGGCTTGTCAAAACACGGATTGCTGGGAGTTTCTTATTCAGTAGGTCTGGGGTGGGTCCTGAGAATTTGCATTTTTAACAAGTTCCAGGTGAAGCTGATGCCATGGGAGAATCACTACTCTAGATTGTTATGGAAAGTTAGGGTCATTGCCATGGAAAATGATGGCCCTCGCAGTGCTCAGGAGCGTGCCTCAAACCCTGTGTGCAAAATAACTGAAGATGACGATCAAGTAGCTCTCAAATTTATAAGCTAAGGAAGGTCTAACCTATGATCTCAAATCTCAGCCTGGAAACTGAGCAATTTTCAGCTTCCTTGAATGCGCTTTTTAAAAAAGCTACTTACCTTCATGACTGTTGGAGAAATACCCCCCTCTCATGTAGGATGACTGGCAGTTAGGCACTTCTGAAAGAGAAATACAAACATATACACTCTCATCAATAGTCTCTGCGGGTGAATCAGCACATCAGTTCAACTGCAGCTCTGCAGTAAAGCCCCGAAACCTTTTCCCGCTCCAAAGTCATGTTTTTTTTTGGCCTTGTCCTGGGAAAGAGGTACCACTCTGATAAGCAACATGGGAAACACTATATAACCCACTATCTGAAAATAGAACTCCTGACTTCTAATCAAGAGAATTGAGAGAAAAAAAATGAGGCCTCGTCCTCACAACTTGCTCATTTTAGAAATTAGTTTAACACCAAACCTAGTGAGAGAGTTAATGGTAGAAGAAATTGGCTTTTAAAAGGCCAAGTTGGCTTTCTGCCTATAATGACTCAGTGGCTTTAGGGTTTGGAGGGGGAGGAGGGTCACTTTAGATCTTCCCAATTTGCTCTTCTTTATAGCTGATGGTCACATCCAATTCTGCTGCAAGAGGTAAAGGTATTTTTAGGCCAAAGAGATTAGGGGATCTGAAGCTATGAAGCTAGGACAAGGACTGGCAGGAGTGGGTTTAATGGGAAGTACATTTTCACCATACTGGAACTGTTAGAGTGAAACCCATGCATAAGTGATCTCTTCTGCTTGCACCATGTTATCGAGTTGAGTTGTGCCCATGTAGGACAAGCCTAGACACCAGGAACACCACTCAGATGAAAGAATTACAGATATGGTAACATCTGCTAAGTGTGTGGCTGTAAGGGAGCGGGGCAGACTAAAAAACTCACCAGCACAGACTAAATGCCAATCCCAAAGGAATAATGCTGTTGGTCATGCCTGCTTCTGAGAATAATACATCAAAACCTTCAGAAGGGATGCCAGTGGAAATTTTACAAGCTATCAATTCCTACACTTGGTAATTTTTCTATCATAAAGCAACAGATGTCTCCCTTCTGTGTACCTCCCCAGCCTTTCCCATAACCAATTTCTGCCTGAATTTAGCAACCTATGTATTATCTCACAAAAGGCTGAAAATAAATTCTATATCCTAGTCTATTTGCAAAGCCATTCAAGTACATACTGCCTCCCCCTTCCCTAGGATCTTCAAGAAACGCATGCCCAGGGAAGGCTGACAACCTACCCCTCACCCTTTAATTTCTTTAGAACCAACTACAAAAAGAGTAAAAAAAAATTAAGTCATTTCTGAAAGAAGGAAAAATGAAGAGGAGGACAC
Source organism: Sturnira hondurensis (assembly GCF_014824575.4). Taxonomy (NCBI): domain Eukaryota; kingdom Metazoa; phylum Chordata; class Mammalia; order Chiroptera; family Phyllostomidae; genus Sturnira; species Sturnira hondurensis. The sequence continues at coordinate 534,292 of NW_028091847.1, read as the reverse complement.
AATTTCTAAATGTGCAAGCTGCAACCAACTCGCCTTTCCCCTAATGATCTCATTTAATAAGCCTGGCCTATAAGATATGTAGTCAGTGAATGACTACGTGTGGGGGAGGGCGATGGGAGAGCCCCCAAGTACAACTTAAACTCTTGCATTCCCAAGGTTCTAGACAGGAACCCATAACCAAATAATAGGCACTCTAATGTGTTACTCTCCCCATGTATACCAGCAACTACTGACAGACACAGGAATTTCCCCAGATCTAAGCAATGCAATAGAGCAGCAAATCTCATGAGGGAACCAACAGGACACCTTTTCCATGGCATACCCAGCACCCCATAAAGCTATGACATACTAGGTGCTTTCTTGGAACATCATTCATTTCAAGAACAGAAAGAATCCCATCCTACGTGTGGGCTGTCTTCCTCATTCTTATATTGAAAGTTTATGAATCTGTTGTATTAAAAAAGAAAGCCATGGAACTAGGAATGCAAAACTAACATTCCCCGTGGCTGTGACCCTAAGACAACAGGCCTTACGAAGAGCATCACCAAGACTGGACCCCCAGCCATCTCCAGGCTTGGCCTCAGAGGTGTACTCTGCACCGCTTCTGAATGCCGCCTGCACTTCCTACCATTTGCAAGGCTTTTATGCTTTCTTTTGTATTCAGTTACGTATAAACATGTCTGCTTCATTACCTCCTAAGTTCTATGAGGGCAAATCTTATAAAAAAACTATTCCCCAAAGTCCTGTATGTAGAAGACATTCAGTAATGCCCTGAAAGATGAATGAGAAAATGAAGAAAGAAATGTTATGGCCTCATACTAACCTGAATCAACGCAGTAATCTCGGGGCTCCTGCTTGATTCCCATTGGTGACTGAAACCCATGTGCTGGGGGGCCTGGCATGCCTGGGACCCCATGTTCATAGAGTGGGTCATGGTATTCCTGTTTGAATCCCTGAGGGGGTGGGGGAGCAGCAGGGACAATTGGTTCTGACATTTGCCGGTGGTAGCTGGGGCGATTATCTCCAGGAACTCCTGACTGAGGAGGGAAAGGGTGGCAGGGTTCAGACAGCTGTCTCTGAAATCTGCAAGAAGAAAAGAGTTCTGTTGTTTAATTAGGAACATCACTAATACCTACTATATTTAGCATTAAGGATTAGATGTTCAGATTAATGAAATTATTTGCAAAGTACTTATTAATACTTATTTTTTAAAAAACACTTATTTCTGAATATTCTACCTGCTTTCCAAAATTATATCACACATTTCAAACCTCTTGAGTCAGACACAGGCAAAAACAGTTGGAGCAATGACATGGTAGCTTCTTATTTTCCATGCACGTTTGTTTCCTACACTGTGTCTGTGTATTGGGTCAGAATTATATATCTGAACATATAGCAGCAATTACTTGCTAATGACCCTGACACAGAGGTATATGTTTGCTCGCAATTGCATTCATTCTCTCACCTGTAGATAAAATTTTTAAAGACCAAAGAGTACAAATTAACCAGTTAGAAAACGTAGTTAAAATAAAACCTTATATAACAATCAAAAATAAAATGTCCCTAGGAGTAAAATGTCCCTAGGAGTAATCAGTAAATGTGTATGCCATTTAGGAATAAAAACTGAAACCTGTTTTCTGAGGAATAATAGAGAAGTCTAATTTAAGAGCATATTTAGGACTTTGAAGCTGTTGATTCAATGTATTACTTTATAAAAGCAATGCCTTCCCAAAAAACTTGACAAAATGACCTTAAATTTTATTTGGAATATTAAATAATTTTTGAAAAGAAATATTGATATATTCATATTGACAATTATAAAACCACAATAATTAAAACAGGGATACAAGAAATGAAAGATAGGCATGCCAAAAAAATTAAATGGAAAGTCAAAAACTGTCAAATATATTCTGAAATTCACTATTTGTTAAGGTAGGCATTTCAAATTAGTGCGGGAAAAGGTTGAACTGCTCTTTTATACCATACGCTTAAAGAAATTTCATATGGAATAAAGATTTAATATGAAATCATGACAGTAAAGTGAATATATATGAAAACATATAACCTTGGAGAAAAAAACCTTCTTATATATCACACCAACAGCATAAATCATCAAGACAAATACGGACATACCTCATTTTATAAATTTCTATACATCAAAAAACAACAGAAACAAAGGCAACAGAGAAACAACAAGTGGGGAAAGATCTATAACAGAAAATACCAGAAACCAACCCCCAAATTAAACTAATTGGGAAAAAATTCTCTTATAGCAATGTTAATATTGCTGACATAAAGGGCTTTAAAAAAATCAATAAAAGGTGACATCCCAACAAAAAAAATGGTTAAAGGACATAAATTGAGAAAATCACTAAAGAAGTAACACTGACGGTCAGAAACGAACAAAAAGTTCAACTTCATTAGTGATCATGAGGAAAGAGGATAAGCAGGCACTTAATATACCTGTGTCTGGCACATAAAAAAACGCTGAAATCACAGATGTGATTAGATAAAACTACAAACATGGTCACCAGTGCAAATGTCTAACAAGGGAACAGGCTAAGAATGTGGTACTATAGCCATTTTCTTGAATCATCAAATATGATGCAATATACAAATATGCAAGGACCTGCAAAGGCATTTTTGATATATTAAGGCAGGCTGTGCAATAATGCAGAGCATCAAATTCTCGCAAAAATAAAAAACAGTCTTTATGGTGTTATATAGAAATCTGGAAAGATTTCACTTAAATGTTTACTTAAATGGTGGTGACAGTTTTTTGCTAATTTTCTTTCTTTTGCTCATCAACAGTTTAATAAACACTCACTGTTTTATAATAAGACAGAACAATAAAAGCCTTTGGTTATTGTTATTTAACGAGTACCACTAACGTCCTTTAGCTGTCAGGGCAATCCAGATGAGTGCCACTGCCCCTGCCCTGCTGGGAAGGCAGTGTGGTCAGGAAAACCTGAGGTCCTGAGTGAAGCCACCTACTGGGGAGGTGATGGAGGGCAAACTGTCTTGGTTTCAGTTTCCTCATCTGTAACATGGGGATGTATTACACATGCAAATGCAGCTGCAATGATGAAATAAAATCATGTCTACAAAAGGTTTCTGACACAGCTGTAATCACTGACAGACTGGGGTAGACGTCAGGAGAGTGGGTGCAGGAGTTAGGGTAACCCTCAATGTCAGGCTTTAATTCATGAAACATGCAGAAGGCACTAATTTATGTGTATAAAGAAAAGCATTTGTAAATATATGCCCTGAGGTAGGAAATATGAGCCAAGGTTCTGGGGAAAAAAGTAGAGAATTTAGAACTAATTTCATTAAGTTTTTAAAATCAATAATATAATCCTGTAATAGCAAGGTCTTACCCTCTACTTTCAACTTGAATCCTATTAACAGCTTGATTTGAATCAATCTGTGGCAACAGGTGGCTGACAGATTTCAGGATGTCAAGATTTAAAATCTTAAACTGAAGAGATTGGGTGCAGATAAAGCACTGTTTAGATCAGGGTACAGACACTAAAAGCATCAGAATCTACCTGACCAATGTGTTAAATAAGTTTTCAAAACTATTTTAAGGTTGACTGGGTGGAGAGCCTTAAACTGAGGTACTGAATGCATTACAGTGGAACGTCATAGGAATGAGATTTTTTTAGGTTGCTATTTTTAAGGAAAAACTCGTATACTCTTTGAAGAAGTGTAAAACTGAAACTCAGGGTTAGACTTGACATTTAAAATAGAAGCACCAGTAGCACGCGGAAAACTTGCATTTCTGAAGAAAATTTTGAAGCAGTGGGCCAAAAAAAAAAAGATGAAGATATTCTGAAGGCTTTATTTGTATCAAGTACCCAAAGCTTACACTAGCAGGAGTGACCAGCAATAAAGGCCCTGCTCCTTAGCTTTCCCCTCTGCCACGGTCTTAGCACCTTCAAAGGTGACCTCCACACATCACTTCCTTTGATGCCTGGAGAGGCACAGAGCACTCAGTCCTGTAACCAGATCCCCTCCAGCTGGCAAGCCCTATCGCTCCACTTCCGCTCCACTTCCGCTCAGTGCTCATCTTCTCATCTTCCAGAAAGAAAAGTCTAGAGCTGTCCTGGGACAGCCCCTTCAGGAAAAGGCACTTCCATATGGGCACCCGCCAGCACCCTCCCCCCAGTGTAACTTTTGAGGATTCATGAAATTTAGGGGCCCGAGATCCGTAGACAGATTCTATAATTGGGACTGTTATGTTTTGGTTTGTTTTGAGAGAGTCAAAGTGGCAAAGGGGATCTTGAGGGTAGGTCACAAAATCAACATATCGGGAAGATTCTCTCAAAGCTTGCTGCTGATAATGGCTTTTATTTGCAGAGATTAGTGAATTCAGTTCTTCTCGAAATATATCCTATGAACTTTACTCACTGACCTTCATTTGAACTCCCTTCCCCTGCCCACAGTCCTTTTGAAGTGTCTAAGAATCTGTTGTATACACAATACAGTTATGACAAAGATGCCTGTTTACTGAGGCAGGCAATCATTTTCAATGGAAGAACAGCCTGGTTCCTAACCTCTTCCCCCTCCCAGACACCCTCCAACCCCCACCAGCCTCATTTCCCAACAGAACTCAGGCCACAGTGAGCTCAGTTGACGAGCAAAAGGAGACTTCTGACTACTGAGGGAGCCTAAATTCAATATGGTACAGATTAAGGCTTTTTCAATGCCTGTTTATTTAAAGAACCAGTTATTTATTTATTTGTCAGATTTATATAGCGCCTTTCCTCCCAAGAGCTCACCCACGCTACCAACATTTGGTTTACGTTATGAAAACCGTTCGATGCTTTTTCTGCATTTCCTTTTCTGTTTCTGCTGCCAATGCACACACAGTAAACACAATGCTTGGAGGAAAAAGGAGAAAAGGGTGGATTCCATGAAGGCTACACAGTGGCTGTGGGCGCCAGATGAGGCAGTGACGGTTCGGAGACCAGCTGAGAGATAATAGGTAAGATCAGCTAAGACACCTCGACACCAAGTACATTGTGTTTCCCTCAAGGGTAAGAGAAGACAGAAAATAGAGACGCAGCATAGCTGGGTAAGAGGCTCTGGCTGTGAAGTCAGAACACTGTAGGCTGAAATCCAATCTTACTAGCTGTGGGACCTTGGGTGAGTTATATAACTGCCCTGAGCCTCAGTTTCCTCCTCACTAAAATAAGGACAACCAGGACACCTGCCCAGAAGTCTGTTGTAAAGATTATATAAAGGTAATTCATGCAACAGGGCCCAGCACTCTGTTAGGTTTTTGATTACCTTCAAATATCACCATCAACTGTACCACCCCCACCCCCAGCCTACAACAAGCCAAATTCAGAAGTTAAGCAAATATTAGGAAATGTCTTAAGGAATTGGGAGAGAATATTATCACACACACAAAACGTGGAGTTTACTAGCTGCTTACCCAATATCCAGGTTCCTTTCTCAGGAAAAAAATGCTGATTTTTAAATTTACATATTTATTTATATACATACATACACATACACACGTACATATATATATATATTATATATAGAAATATTTATTGATTTGAGAGAGAAAGAGAAAGAGAAAGAGGAAGAGGGTAGGACTGGGTAGGGGGTGGGACGGGAGAAAGAGAACACTGATGAGGAAGAACCAGGGATTGCTAGGCACCCTGATGGGATCAAACCCACAACTGTGTGATGTATGGGGACTATACTTCAGTCAACTGAGCCAGCTGGCCAGGGCTTGAGAATGCTGATTTATATTCTGGGTGGCAATGTGCTACCCAACTTCATATTAATGTTTATTTTTCCTGCCATATACCAAGAGCCAGACACCATTGCAAAACAAAACCCAAACACTGTCCCTAAAAGACCTCTGACACAGCTCTCGGGCTCTGTGAGGTTGGTCAGCTCTGCTCGGACTCAAAGTGGCCCATCTAAGTGGTGATAAAACACTTAGTGATAAAACTTAAAAAGGCCTAGAAGCTTGTTTGATTTCTTAAGATCAAATATGGAAGAAGGAAGGTGATGTAAATATGAGATGCCCAGGTATAAAATAGTGAAACTATTACCTTTATGTGTAAACATTAATTAAGTCTGATGATAAAGAAACATGATTAGGAATAGAGTGCTGTTTACATTTTCAAAACTTGCAATTTCCAGAATTGTGGTATCTGTATCATTTTTAGGAAGTTTTCCTTAAGTATAGTTTCCTTTAAGAAATATAAAAGTTATTTTGCAAAAGTAAAATTTGTCAGAGAAATTAATGTTTAATCAGTACCTTCTCTGAGCCAATATGATTTCATTTAATCCACCCAATGATACTATGTGGTATCCACTGTTCTCCATCTTCAGCCAGAAGACAAAGGGACCAACACGTAGAGAAATTAACTCCCGGCTTGAGGTCATACAGACAGGAAACAGCAGAGCTGGCATTCAGTCCCAAGTCTGTCTGTCCAATTCCAGAGCCACCGGCCTATACTATTTCTACAGTTATTTCTGTAATTGTTTTTAAATACTCCATTGATGACATTTAAAAAAACATACAGTCCACACAACTAGAAAGCTCTCGTATGTTTAGAAATTAAGAAATATATTTTTAAAGAATTTCAAGACTGAAAGAAATAACAGAAAACAGTTGAAACTGAATTTTTAGAATACCACAAATCAGAACGTGTGGGGTACAGCTTAAGCAGGATTTGGGCAGGGAGAAATAATTGACTGCCCCAGCAAGGTTATTTTTGGGAAAAAAGGGGTGGCTATTAGCAATCACACCCAGGTAAGACATGAACCGTAAGTGAACCAGGAAAAACAAAATGGATGGTCACCCAGACTTAGGAGAAGTTTTATTTGGTTATATGTGTATATGCATATTATAAAGAAAAAATCTGTAAATTAATGAGTTTATCATCCAACCAAAGAAGTTAGAAATAGAAAAACAAAATAAAATGAAAGAAAATAAAACTAAGATATTTTAGTAAAGGCAAAAGTCAATGAAATAGAAGACACCCAATAGAGAAGATGAGTAAAGCCAAAGTTAATTTGTTGTAAAGACGAATGATATTGTCTGCCAAGACTAAGAGAGGAAAAAAGGTCTAGATCATTATCAAACATGAAAAGGGGATCACTGCAGATGCTATAGAGGATTTTTTTTAAGAAAATATTATAAACAACTTTATGCTAGATAATTAAAAACTCACAAAATGGAAAAATTCCTAGAAAAAATAATTTAAATTCACTTTTAAATAGAAATCTCAGAACAAGACAATAAACAGTAAAGATGCTGAATCAGTAATTAAACACCTTCCCACAAAGATAATATTAGGCCTAAATGGTTTCCCTGATAAATTCTCCCCAAAATTCAAGGCATAAAGATTGCCAATTTCACATGAAATATTCCAGAATATATAAAGAGAAGGAGCCCCTCTACTCATTTGATGAGTATCATCTCAATGCTAAAACCCAACAAGGACAATGCAAGAAAAAGTATACGTTCTTCTCAATTAAGTGATGCAGAAGTCCTAAATATCTATGGGAAAACCAAGTCCAGCAATGTGCAAAAGAGAATACATAATGGGTAAGTTAGATTTGTCACAAGAATACAAGGTTGGTTCCATATAAATCAATGAACTCTCCACAGTAAGAAATTAAAGGAGGGCTTCAGACCAAGATGGAGGCATAGGTAGACACATTGTGCCTCCCTGCACAACCAAAATTAAGGACAACAAAAATTTAGAAACAAAAAAGCACCCAGAACTGACACAAAATTGAACTGTATGGAAGTCCAACAACCATTCATCCAGACTGATGAGGGGTAGAGTCGGTGGCCGGTGGAGATGGGTTGTGGTGGGAAAAAGCGGTGGTTGGCTGACATCAGTCACACATTCTCATGCATATAAACCTGGCAAAAATGGGCAGTGAGACAGACCGCACAACGCAAGGCCCCAGCGCTGAGAGATAAAGCCTAAGAGTATCGATTGAAAACACCTGTGGGGGTTGAGGTGCCAGGAGAGACTCCCAGCCTCATAGGAGAGTTCATTGGAGAGACCCACAGGGTACTAGAACGCACACAAGCCCACCCAGCTTTGGGAACTAGCACCAAAAGGGCACGATCTGCTTGTGGGAAGAGGCAGAGGGGACTGAAGTCCAAGAGAGAGTGGAGCAAGTGCCATTGTTCCCTCTCGGACCCCGCCCCCACATAGTGTCACAACCCAGCAAGTGGTTGCCCTGCCCTGGTGAACCCCTAAGGCCCCGCCCCTCACTACATCTGAGGCAAGACCAGACCAAAAAGAAGAAGAAAACAAGGCTCAAACAAAAGAACAGATCAAAGCTCCAGAGTCAATACATCTTAGTGAATAAGAGATTGCCAACCTATCAGATGCACAGTTCAAAGCACTGGTGATCAGGATGCTCACAGAATTGGTTGATTTTGGCTGCAAATTAGATGAAAAAATGAAGGCTACACTAAGTGAAATGAAGGAAAATGCCCAGAGAATCAATAATAGTGGGAAGGAAACTGGGACTAAAATCAATCGAGTGGACCAGAAGGAAGAAAAAAACAACTGAACAGAAAAGAATGAAGAAACAAAACTCAAAAAAAAATGAGGAGAGGCTTAGTAACCTCCAGAACATCTTTAAACGTTCCAACAGCCTAATTATAGGGGTACCAGAAGGGGAAAAGAAACAGCCATGAGTGGAAAACTTATTTGAACAAATAATAAAGGAGAACTTCCCCAACCTGGCAAAGGAAATAGACTTTCAGGAAATCTAGGAAGCTCAGAGAGTGCCAAAGAACTTGGACCCAAGAAGGAACACACCAAGGCACATCATAATTACATTAGCCAAGACGAAAATGAAGGAGAGAATTCTAGAAGCAGCAAGAGATAAGGGGACAGTCACCTACAAAGGAGTTCCCATCAGACTGTCAGCTGATTTCTCAAAAGAGACCTTACAGGCAAGAAGGGGCTGGAAAGAAGTATTTCACATCATTAAATCCAAAGACCTACATCCGAGACTGCTCTATCCTGCAAAGCTTTCATTTAGAATGGAAGGCCAGATAAAGCGCTTCTCTGATAAGGTCAAGTTCAAGGAGTTCATCATCATCAAGCCTGTATTATATGAAATCTAAAGGGACTTATCTAAGAAAAAGAAGATTAAAAATATGAACAGGAAAAAGACAGCAAACTCAGTTATTAACAACCATACCTACAACAAAAGCAAACTAAGCAAACAAGTACAACAGGAACAGAACCACAGAATGGAGATCACATGGAGGGTTAGCAACAGGGGAGTGGGAGGAGGAGAGAGAGGGAAAAGGTACAGAGAATAAGTAGCATAGATGGTAGGTAGAAAATAGGGGGAGGGCCAAGAACAGTATGGGAAATGTAGAAGCTAAAGAACTTACGACACATGGACGTGAACTAAAGGGGGGGGATGTGGGTGGGAGAGGAATGAAGGGGGGAGATGGGACAACTATAATAGCATAATCAAATAAATATATTTAAAAAGAAATTAAAAGAGGAAATTTCTTTGATCATCTCAACAGAGGGAGAAAAGGTGTTTGGTAAAATTCAATATCCATTATATTAAGNAAGGGGGGGGATGTGGGTGGGAGAGGGTGTGTAGGGTGGAGGGGAATGAAGGGGGCAGATGGGACAACTATAATAGCATAATCAAATAAATATATTTAAAAAGAAATTAAAAGAGGAAATTTCTTTGATCATCTCAACAGAGGGAGAAAAGGTGTTTGGTAAAATTCAATATCCATTATATTAAGAACTCTCAGTAAATCACCAGGGATAGAAGGAAATTTCTTTTATCTTAAATAAAAGTTAACACCCCCCCCAACCCTACAGTAAACTTGGTGAAATACTAAAAACAGGCTCTCTTAAGACTCAGAACTAAAAGCACCCTCACTCCAACCATTCATTAGAAGTACATTATTGAGTCTGTTAAAGAGGGTTCCATTAGGCATCTGTGAAACTTGGTTTCAGATCCCAAAGTGAGTTTGCGCTGCCATACCTAACGTGCTATTATTATGGAGAAAAGATGCATTAGACACTTCATCCCAGACCAGGATGCAAATGTGACTCACAGTCAAGTTCTTCCCTCTCTAAAAAAAAAAAAAAAAAAGAACAGCAATTTATCAGGGATGGACTTTAAAGGAGGAAATAGAAACAGGAGAAAAACTTGAATTTATTAACTCTCTTAGCCTATCTAGTATCTTTAGAGAATGATCTACTAAATCACAATTTCAGAAGACCTTAAGCTTACCCTTTAAGCTTTGATCATAATCAATGAGAGAGAATGTAAGCAGGTTAGGCCATTCACCCCTTCAGAAGATGCCCCATCCTTTCTAGGTTGGGGGCACTGTACTCTGACTATCAGTTTTGGCAGGACAGTCTATCACAATACTAATGCCCTCAGGGTGCACCAAGCAGCAGAGGATTTTTCCCCCTGTAGCAGTATTTTTAAAAATTTTGTCTTTTCTGGAATTTTGCTTCTTGATACCAAGTGACTGAGAGAGCAGTATATTCCAAAAATCTTAGATGATAAATTTCTTAGTGCACCCTCTTCAGTCAACTTGTGGAGACCCAAGATGTAATGAGAAAGAGTACAGTCAAAGGCAAAAGCACATCTGGCCAGTACTAGGGGCATAATGTAAGAATATTTTCTGAATTCCGCCACTGAGCCCACGTAAACACCGTGGAAAGCACAACAAAAAACCCGCGAGACTGAGATGCCCGGATGGAAAGCATTCCTCTTCAAGAAGCAGCTGTGGTCTTTAAGGATAAATGGAACATATCTTAACATGCCAAATTACATATTTTTCCCCCTCCTTGAGAGGAAATGATGAATATAAATCATGCTTGCAAACAAGTATTTATCTTCTAAAAATAAATTTTGAGTTGTGAAGAATTATATGCTAAGGTTGTATAAAACATTAAGAATGTACTTTTGACTAGATTGTATTTTAGTTGTTCAAAGTATAACCTTCGCAAACTACTATCACTTTGTCAATATACATAATGAAGACAAGATACTGAGCTTTTAAACATGGTCTAAGAAAAGGGGGTCTAAATCATGATTTTTAAACCTCAAATGGTTTGCTTTACTCAACTGAAGCGGTAAGACGCAACACACCGTGAGCAGAACAAAAAGATGTGTTACAGCGTGAGTTAAGTGACGAGGGAACTTCCTAGGATTTTATATTTTAAGAGATGGCTAACATTCTGGTAGTTTAAGAGGTAAAGAAATGGATAAAGTTCAAGGTTAGAATGATTTTTTTTGAGAGCAAGCATAATTTTATTTTGGACAACAGCCAAAGTCTGATTTGTCCCCAATAGATTGTTCATAGATTTACCTTATAAAATTTTTTTATTTAATTGTTGTTCAAGTACAGTTTTCTGTCTTTTACTCCCATCCTATCACAGCCCCCAGTGCTCCCCACCTCCCTCCCATTTCCACCCCCTGTAATTTTTGTTCATGTGTCCTTCATACTTGTTCCTGTAAACCCTTCCCCTTTTCCCCTGAAATTCCCTCCTCTCCCCTCTGGGCACTGTCAGCCTGTTCTCTATTTCAGTGTCTTTGGTTATATTTTGCTTGCTTGTTTGTTGTTTAGGTTCCAGTTAAAGGTGAGATCATATGGTATTTGTCTTTTACCGCCTGGTTTATTTCACTCAGCATAATGCTTTCCAGTTCCATCCATGCTACTGCAAAGGGTAGGAGCTCCTTTCTTTCTGCTGCAAAGTATTCCATTGTGTAATTGTACCATAGTTTTTTTATCCATTCATTTACTGATGGGTACCTAGGTTGCTTCCAACTCTTGGCTATTGTAAATTGTGCTGCTATGAACACTGGGGTGCATAGGTTCTTTTGGATTGGTGTTTCAGGGTTCTTAGGATATAATCCTAGCAGTGGAATTGCTGGGTAGAATGATTTCTCAAGGTCACTTACTCAGTAGACAGTAAGTGAATGCTAGCAACCCCTCCCTGTAATCATAACCAAAACATATGGGCCGCTTAAGTTAATGTTTCGGTTTCAAAATACAGGACCCTTCCTTTGGGTACGTGACATTTTAGGAAGTCCTTTAGCTGCTCTAAGCCTAATTTTCTTAACTGCAAAGTAGGTTTTTCACCCTGTCTTGTTTACAGAGCTGTTAAAAGGCTCCAAAGAGACTGTATTTCCTTCTATCCCATAAAATACTATGTATTTTTGTTGAGGAGGTTAGTTTTTCAAGTAATATCCCTTCTAATATAAACAAAAAATTAGCAAAGAACAAACCACCGTTACTAACAGGAGTAAACTGCCCCGCTTTCGGACAGGCTTAAAGGTGATTAAGTAAGGGATTATTAAACTTGTTAGCACACAGGCTCTAACTACCATTCCTTTTACAGTATCAGACTGGGGGTTTCAGTTTGTCTCACTTTCTGTGAGCTATTCAGTTATCTATACGCAAAACCATGTTGTTTTTTTTAATGTATTTTGCACCACACAGAGATTACATCATCTCATTAGTAACAGACAAGGGCAGTAAGGGTAGAATTCAGAGTACTGAGTACCTGTTACTTAAAAAAATAGTCCGTGGGTTGGAGTAGGGATGGGATTGAAAGGAAGGGCTGGATCATGATTTCTCAAAGTGTGGCAATTAATATACCCGGTCCTTGTTCCAGACCCACCAAATCGATCTCTGGGGTGCAGCTGGAAAGCTGCATTTTTAATAAGCCCCCGTGCGAACTCCTGTACACGCTCAACTTTGAGACTACAGTGCTCCAATGTATAAACCTAATCAATCCTGTGTTGTTTTTATTTATCAATTCAGTACTTCACCCTTCTCCCGAAGTCTCTCAAGTATCTCTGTACCATCCCAGTGTGTGTGAAGTCTTTTTATATTAGACTCGGCCATCTTTGTAATGGCAGAGGGTAAGAGGAAGGATGTCCAAGATGGACAGACAAATTTCAGGGAGGTATCACCTCCCAAAAGAAATAGCTACTTTTTGGTTCCTACTTCTTTCTTCTTGGATACCTCGGGGCAGAAACTCTTAAACCTCTGGGATCAAACCTCTTCCTTTTGGGAGGAGGCCATGTACCCTGGAGACAAACCTGACTTATTATGGAGAGTAAGGCTCCCAGTCTGTCAGACCCGTCTTAGGGCAAATGACCTCCAGCAGAATTAGGGTGTCTGTCCCCAGTTCAGTTAACCACTGACATAATCATGTAAGAAACAGGGATTGGGGGAAATACAGTCATGAGACGCACAATGTGGTCAATAATACAGTGACAACACAAAAGATGGTGATCACGTAAGATTAAAAGAAAGCTAAAAAATTCCCATCATCTAGTGATGTGGCCATTGTCATGTTACAGTGCAACACATTATTCACACGTTGTGGTGATGCTGGTGCCGACGCACCTACCGTCCGGCAAGTCAGATGACAGTATAGCACATACAATTACGTACACTGCAGGACATTTGAAAACAATAAACGACTGTTCCTGGTTTATGTATTTACTATACTTTTTTACCCTTATTTTAGAGTGTACTCTTTCTTCTTACAAAAAAAGCAAAGTTTGTTGTGAACAGATGCCATGTTAACACCAGCACAGCTTCATACATCCCATGAAAGGGGGGGATGTATGTGCCTCTTGATTGCATCATTGCTCCTGTGCTTGATTTAATCTCACGTTGTTTTATAAGTTTAGTGCAGCCGAAGTGCAGGGTGTTTGTCAAGTGCACAGGAGTGCGCAGCAGTGTCCCAGGTCTCCACCTTCACCCCCCACTCACTCACTGCTGCCCCACGGCAACTTCCAATCCTGCGAGGGCTACTCAGGGTAAGCGCCCAGATGGATATACCATTTTTAATCTTACATACCTTATTTTTACTGCACCTTGTCTAAGTTTAGCCGTTCATATACACAAATACCATCTCGTTACCACTGCCTACAGTATTCAGTACAGTAACACGCAGTGCAGTTTGTAGTACAGAAGCAACAGGCTGCACAACACACTGCCTCGGTGCGCAGCAGGCCACAGCATCTAGGTTTGTGTGAGAGCGCTCTGTGACATTAGCATAATGACAAAACATCAAATTTCTCATATCTGTGGTTTAAGTGTATGACTGTAAAAATAAAAGAGATTTAATATGAAGTAATTTTCTTTTACCCATGGTATAACCAATATAAAGTTTACTAAGTATTTGAAATATTGAATATACGTCCCACTCCATCCCTCCCCTTCAATTAATAATCCCTGCAGAAAATCAGGAGGATGCTGTTTAAAAGCACAAAATCAAAAAACAATTGGAATAAAAATGGCATCCAGGCCTGAGTTTTTGCAGACTGGCAGGCCTGCAGGGTAATTTTGCCCACAGCGAGGTTTTGTTTAGTCTGCAAAGTGTCACTGTTGTTTTTAATTTGAATTACTTGCCAACTTTAAAAAAGGCAACCTGCAATTTTTATGTGAAAATCCAAATTTCCAAATTCTCCTGAAAAAGTGCAAGGCTGTTAACAAGGTAATAATGGGCAAAAAGCTCAGTGGTGGCCGCATCCTTTGGATGAGCTCTGTCAAATGGACGCCCACTAGTGAGCCAGCCCCCAATGGATGCTCACCCCTTGGGCCCTGTGTATCATTGGTGTTGGTGGCATTTGGCCTCACTAGGGAATCAACACTAACCAGACTAATTATGTAGTTCTTTATGGCCACATTCACAGCAAGGGGGTAAGGGGATTAGAACCAGATTAAGAGTGCTAATGTTTTTCTGCATTTCACCTAGAAATAAAGAAAGCGACCTCTGAGTAAACACTGGGAGGCATTTGGGTTGGACCAGGCCTGGGGAAGGTGTTCGCAAACATTCTTCCTCTCCTGCCTCTGGTTCTCACACCCACCCAATGCAGGGCAAGAAAAATGGAAAGGGAACACAATGGTCACCATCTTGCAGCCCTTGGTAACCTAACTGACAACTATGTGCCTACATTATGTCCTTATCCCAGAGAGACTTGAAATTAAAAAAAAAACCCAAACACTGTATGTGACGGAAGGCATCCACTAGAACGCGGCAGATGACAGGCTTAGAAGAATGGGGCCCAAATCTGGTGTTGGCGGAGTAGGTTCCCTTCACACATTAGTTGGTCTGATGAATAAATGACTCCGGGCCAGTTACTCGTGGTGCTTTAATTTCCGTTATTAGAAATGTAGAACTACCTGGAGTGAAACCAGGAGATTTCTCTCTCAAAAGTAGACAGTTATAAATAAATAAATAAGGTCCTTAGTTAACCTCCAACTGCTAAAATCTGTTACAATCAGATGAGTAATGATACCTCCTATAATCCAGCAAGCTTCCCTAATATGTAAGTAAAGTGCCGATAAAGTATTTACGTGCGGCACGAACCAAGGTTCAATTCTAGCATCCAGTCAGGAAACCTCTCTGAGCGAGGGTCAACAGACCATGTATTCTGGGAAAGTCGTTCTTTCCCTAGCTGTGTAATGGGGCCACAGTACCAATGATCTCCCAGTTTCTACTTCATAAAGATGTCATAATGCCTACAAACCATTTGGAGTACCTCAAGAACAGGGTGATGTATATAAATAGATCACATTCACATTACTATCAGTCTTACCTCAGAAGATGCCTCCGAGGAATGAGGACTTTACAGTTACCTGGTAAATGTGACTAACTGCTTCCCCTCTGCCTATGAGGAAATGGGGAGGGGCAAAGGAAGCCCAGATCAGCACCCACCTCTGTTCCGAAGGATACTGGTTTTCAGGCATCATCTTTGGCATCTGCAGGGGCTGATGTGGTGGCCGGGGGACCGCAAAGGTTTGCTGCTGTGGTCCGGGGTCTGGAAGTGAATGAGGGGTGGGGGCAGGGCCCACACCTTGTACTGGGCCAGCTGCAGCAGGGTGCACGGAGGTGGGCAGAGTTGCCTGAGGTGGGGGAAATAGGGAATTCTGATGGGTGGGTGACAGGGGGGTGGTAGGAGGGGTTAATGGCTTGAACCCAGAGGGAGGCTTCCTATCATAGGCACTGTAAACAAGAAAAAGAGAAGGAACCATTAAGCTGCAATGAAGCCATTAGCTTGGTCATCAGGTCCAGCAGAATGTAGCAGAACTCGTTGCCAGGAAATGACAGCATTAACATAGTTAAATTGCTGGCAGCCCTGAGGGAATATTTGTACCTCTGAAAAGTGACAAACACGCTGCGTCACAGGGACTTATTTAACACTTCTAGTGATTCTTCTCAAAGATAATTTTAGCTTCGGCTTCCGGTTTCCTTCCTCCCCCCTTCCAACAGAATTCTCCATGTATGTCTGAGTAGAGGTGGATGGATGGGGGGAGAATTTATGTGTTGGGAGTTTTCTAGTCCCTCTCCCAGGTATTCCAGGGTTCCCAGAAATTAGTCAGAATCTTTGTTCAAGAAAAATTTCTGCTGTAACATTGCTTGAATTAACAACGCTTCTCCTTCCCCCTTTCAGGCTGACCTATGTTTAACTTGTAGAGCAAAGAGTGATTCAAAATTAAAGCTTCATTCCTGGGGCCTGGATATTCTTAAGTAAAGGGCACAAGCATCAGGGCTTTTTCATATATTCTGATTCGAAGATTACTTTTTTGGTGCTTAAAGTTCACATTAACATATGACAGACACGAAGAAGTACATATTCCCTCCCTTGAAGCCACAGATCAAATATCCTAGTATTCAAGGTTTGTTCCCACAGGGGGACTCAGCACCCCATCAACTCGGCCTCCCCACCCCCCGGGGCCGGTTTCACAGTTTTGCCCTTCACACTCAGCACAAAGGCCCCATCTGAACCAGCCTACACCTAGAGGACTACATTGCTGGGAAAGATGGAGTGTGCTGTCCTGAGTGATTTGCTGAGTAATATTTGAAACAGCTTGAAGGCTACTTTCTGGTCGGCCTTCTCCAGCTCCACGTACCAATAGTTGTAGAGGCACTTTTCTCCATAGTTAGCACCGAGGGCCTGCTCGTGGCTGCAGGATGACAGCTCGGAGGAGGGGCTGTGCAGCTCCCGTTTGATCTTGGTTGGTGGTGGGGCATGAAGCACCACTGAAATGAGAAGAGGGGCGAGGGAGGAACAGAGCGAGGATGGCCGGTTAACAGGGAGCACAATGTTTCCTTCTGCCAACCCTGGAACCGGCCGATTGTTCTGGGAACTCATGTCAGGCCACAGGCCAGAGAACGTCCAACACTTAAATACAGAGCCTTCCATCTCAAACTGGTGAAACACTCTGTGAACTCAGCAATCATCCATCATCTGACACTTTCATCAGCCAAGTCTTTTCCCCAAATTTCTTTGGCGTTAGTCTCCTTCCCAGAGGCTCTGAAATCCTCAAAAATCCTGCAGGTGATGGTCCCCCCCTGCACCCACCCCATAAATGCAATGTCATAGAAAACCAAGAATTGCAGGCATGAAGAATTTTGTATCCCAAAAGGAATAAACAGCCAAAAATATATTGGGAGACATTACACATTAGCTTACCAAAGGCTTGAAATTCCTCTGGCAAATACATTTCGTATTATAGAGGCATATTTACAAATTAAATACATGACTTTTTAAAAGTCCTTTCTCAAGCAACTCAAAATATCAGGTCTAAGGAAGAGATACTTAAGGGGTGTTTCAAAAAGTTTACAAGCAAAAGAAAACAACCAAGAACTAAGCCACAGACTAGAAAAAGCTACATATACACAGGGAATGTCCTGGAAACCTTTGTGCTTAGGTCTGCCTTTCTTAGTGACCAACCAGGAAGAGCAGGTTTTTAGAACCAATCTTTTCACGGATGGTGCCAATTACTGTTCTTACATTGACGAAATAGCATACAAAGCTGCTGCTTCACGTTTGGGAGTCAACTGCATAATCCACACGTGCTTCTGACTGGGCAAAGGAACAAGAGTTTTCCAGATCAAGGAGACTTAGCAGAACCAGGTTTGCCTTTTCTGTTTTACCTAGGAGCTGGCTAACTCACTTTAGAGGGGGCATTTTACCCAAAGCGGGGCAGTCTCCGAAGATGCTGCACTAAGAGAGGGCTGTTTTCTTCTGGTTCTAGATTAGAATTGCTACTTTGTCCAGCTATTTTGGGGGCGGCGGGGGAGAATGAGTTAAGCCTTTGTGCCAGTCACTGTCCAGTATATCAAAGGTCTCATTAAATAGCAACCGCAGTCAGTGCCCTGGTAACCTGCTAAAATTTTGCTTGACTCAATGTTTACTCCTAAAATATTTCCAGGAGCTTGGTTAATTCTCAGTGATTAAACTAAGTCGGCTTAGGGCTAAACAATCATCCTTTTTTGGTCTGATAAGACTGAACGACCTTCAGGTGGGTAGGTTTTCCTGGCGCCTCCCCCAACCCTGAATTCTGGTCTCAGAAGTGAACAAATGAGATCAATGAGTCTCTCACAGATGACAAGTTTATACAGCAAAGTCCTGCCAGTGACTGACTGGAAAGGATAGGTTTTCATAATTCTTTCCTACATAATGCCAACTGCTATTCCCAAATACATGAAATTAAGTTCAGAACTGGCAGATTATATTTAGAAGTCATTAGAGCCTCTCTCATGATTTTTTGATGGTGACATCACGGCAGCCAAGTCTCAATTGTTATCGAGTGTTTTCAGACATTCAGACACAGAAAATGGCTAAGCCTGTTGTTGTTAAAATGTTAGTAAACGAGAAAGGAGAGTCAGACAACTTGACACAGAAAACCACCTCCCTGGTGCAGAGGCTGTTATGGTGCTTCCCAGGGCTGCCCCCTTGTCTCTGCCTCTTCTACCAACCTTCTGCCATAAAAGTTTTGGCAAAAATAGGAAGTAAAGGGGAGTATGCCTCAGTGTAAACAAAGGTTCCGTGTCCTCAAAAAGTCTACTTTTCTTAAACAAAACAACTTATAATCACTGTTTGACCTAAATTTAGAAAGTAAGCAACTATGGTATTATTCAATTTTCTCATTTCAGGTTTTAGAATTGCCTTGACATTTTCATATTATTATTAGAAAAATGACCAGTTCTGCTGATGGGACAGACTAACACCAAAGCTGTCTGAAAAGAAAAATTTTATAATGGCTTCAGGAACAGTGATATGAGGGTTGTAATTCTGATGACTTGATTTCTTTAAATCTACATAGTACTCTCAGTGAGTACTTCACCACTTCAGCTCTAAATTATATACCTCCTGTGCCCTCAAACTATCTTAGACCTGGGATCTTATGTTCTCTACATGAGGAGCAATTGAAGAAATAGCTGGAGAGCGCTACGTTCTGAGTGTTTGTGTCCCCCCACGTCCACCCGCTGAAGTCCTAATGCCTGACATGATGGTGTGCGGAGGTGAGAGAACCTGGGAAGGCAACTAGGTAGTGAGGGCAGAGCCCCGGGAGGACGCTTGAGACCCCGAAGAGAGCCCTCACTCGGCCATGCCTGCACCCTAATCTCAGACTTCCAGCCTCTAAAACTATGAGAAATAAATTTCTGGTTTTCATAAGCCACCCAATCTACGGCATTTTGTTAAAGCAGCCTGATTGGACTAAGACAGTAGGTGACTAAATGGATTGTATTTCCAATTAATTCTTAACCACATCTACCCTACCGGGCTAGGCACAAGGTTAGTCATAAATATTTCTTCCCCAGGAAGAACCATTTAAATGAGAAAGAAGGGAATGGAGCACAGCATGAATGAGAATTAAAAGTTTCACAGATCACTGGTAGGAAAGCCATTAGGGACCTTGTGAGTGGTAAGAAAGAAGGCTCAGCTCTCTGAAGGGGCTGCCGGGCCAGAGGGCGTGTGAAGGAGCCTGACTCTGGCATGTCTTAGTCAAAGTGATGTATCTTTAAAGCAGGAATGTAGCGGCCCAAGGAATGCTCCTTGCTTTCAGTTTTCTCTTCTTTGGTAAATGAGGTGTGTGATGTTGCCTTGAGAAATAAAGAAAATAGCACAGCACCTTGCAAACGGTGCTATGACATTGTATAGTTATACACTGTGCTTTCAAAAATAGAGTACCTTCACACAGGCCACTTACTAAATGACGACAGAGACCTAGGAGTATACAGCACAGCCAGAAATTGAAATTGAGAAAGAATCATGAACTCCTAAGAAATTCATGAAGTCTGAATTCCTAAGTTTTAAAAGAAATGCTAAAAAAGTTGACATATGCATTGATGAATATTTCCTACAATTAGAAACATTGAGTTTAAGTTCAGAGTTAAGAAGAAGGGCCCATTGAAGCCAGTGCTGCTGTGACAACAGCTCCTGGTGAATATGAACCACCTTCCTCGTCAAGATTTCAGTCACTCACTTGCTGAGCATCTTGTGTGGGCCAGGCACCCTGGAGGTGCGAGGGGTATGATGATAAGCAAAACAAATGTGTCCCTTCATGGCAGGTATAATTTAGTGAGGAATCGGACTTTCAGCATCTTCTCAGAGAACAATTCGAGTTAGACGAGGGCCTCACAGTCCACTTAATCTAGGCCCTGACCTTGGTCGACCTGGACCCCTGAGGCCCAAAGGAATGAAAGGAATTGCCCAAGGTCTTGGTGCTGCTGCTGAGAGAAGGGAGAGGAGGCAAGGACTCCCCACTATCATCTCAGTCGTCTCCCCCACTGACAGAGGTGGCGGGTGTTTCCCACACCCGCTTTGTACATTAAAAAGAGGGGACATAAAACTTTTTTTCAACACAACAAAAATATCACATTGCACCTAACTGAAAGAAAATGCTCCAGAACAAGGGGAAAATAGGTAAGAACTAGTATCCCTGGGAAACAACAAGGCTGACAGACCAAGAAAGAGGCAGCCAGACAGACCCTTCAGCATTTACTTTGTGCCAAGTTGCTCTCACATATATTATTTCATTTGATCTTCCCAATGCAATGAGAAAGCTATTTTTCCACTGTCTCCATTTTATAGATGGGGAAATCAAGGCTTAAAAAGGTAAGAAATCTGTCTTGGTTGCATAGCTAATTAGTTGGGATTGTTGCCTAAATAGTTCTTAGTCATTCTGTCATACTGCCTCCCAGAGGGAATCTGAGAAAAAAAGACTACATTAAAAAGGGATTAGCTTCGGCGGGTAGCCCATGGCTCAGTGAACTGAGTGCAGGCCTGTGAGGCAAAAGGTTGCAGGTTCAATTCCCAGTCAGGGCACATGCCTGGGTTGTGGGCCAGGTCCCCCGGTTGGGGCACGTGAGAAGCAACCACACGTTGATGTTTCCCTCCCTCTCTTTCTCTCCCTAAACATTAATCCATGGTGTTTAAAAGTCAGACAGAAGTTATTCCCAAGTCTGGGGGTACTGCCCATTCAAAAAGCACAAGGAGTTCTTCTCGTATTCTGGGCCTTCATCTAAATGCTTATACAGTTTGTAAAAATTTATCAAGCTGTATACTTATGATTGCTATATGTTATTTCAATTAAGTTTCTTTTCTTTTTTTAATATTTATTTATTTATCTTTAGAGGGGAAGGGAAGGAGAGAGGAAGAGAAACATCAATGTATGGTTGCTTCTCGTGCATCCGTTGCTGGGAACTGGCCCCTGCTGGGAACTGGCCGGCAACCCAGGCATGTGCCCAGACTGGGAATCGAACTGCGATCGCGTGGTTCGCAGGCCCGAGCTCAATCCACTGAGCTACACCAGCCAGGGCTCTTTTCTTTTTTTTTTAAAGGAGCCCTATCCTGGTCAAATAGTATCAATGAGTTAATAGTTACCAGGATTTCTAAAATTTCAGCAAATCTTTCTTCCTTGAAGGTATAGAAGAAGTCTTCCAAAGAAACGACCCAATTATTTTAAAATGAAAGAAAAATAGACACTGGCCCAGTCAAGAGAAAGAATGATTCCCTTTGTTGACAAAATCTGTTTCTTGCCACAAATACAGGCCTGCGGAATCTGTCCAAGGAAGCTGCCCTATGCCACTGCCGGCAGTGACTTTCACCATTACAGCACCAAGGATCAAAACGAGGGCAAACACATTGAATGTTAGGATGAACTATTTAAATCAAAAGAAAAATTTTTTGAAAGACAAAAACACCTTGTCTACTAAACCTTTCCTTTGGTATTTCATAATCATCAATGTTGCAATTTGTCACGGACTTCATTGTGAATATACACGGCACATAGCTGTGTTGTTTCTGAGTGTTAAAGAAACTGCCAATCTGTTACACTGCCGTTCGAGTTACACTGCCGTTCGAGGGGGGGAGACTAAGTCCATCCTCATTTCCCCCACTTCACACGCAGGCTTTGCCAGCCTTCCGCCGGTTGTCGTCCGTCCTTCAGATTTTGTTTGGGGGTTTTCCTCCTCCCTTCTTCAGTCTCACTACCTTCATCTGGTGCCGACTGTCTGTCCCATGTCAGCCGTGCAGGCCTGACCTCAGGGAAGACCTTATTTGGTCACACTCGAGGGCCCTGATCTTCTTACTTTACATGGAAAGTTGTGTCTCCTGCGGAAGTTGATCAGAATGGCATGTCCATGAGGCTGTGGCTCAGGGGCCAGCCTACATCTCCAGAGCCTCCCACAGCACTGTGAACAAACACGATGTGCACCGTAGGCAGTTGTGGTCAGAGACTTCTCAAAATTCCAGAGCCGTAATCTTAAACCGAAGGTCTATCCCTTAGCTAACCACTCCCTTGCCACCAGCTTTAGCTCACTGTTTCTCCTCACCTGTACCATTTCCCTACATACTAAGAAATATGTGCTGTTTAGTTCAAGAATGTGGGGGTGGCCCTGGCTGGTGCGGTTCAGTGGATTGAGCGCGGGCCTGTGAACCAAAGTGTCACTGGTTCAATTTCTAGTAAGCACACATGCCTGGGTTATGGGCCACATCCCCAGTGGGGGGGCAGACGAGAGGCAACCACACATCAACATTTCTCTCCCTCTTTTCTCCCTCCCTCCACCTCTCTCTAAAAACAAATAAATAAAATGTAAAAAAAAAAAAAAAAAAAAAGAATGTGGGAGCGGAGGCGCCCGAGACATCTGCCCATACTGTTCTTTGGTATGGCGGAGGGAAAGACCATCAAGCAGAGGGAGATGTGAATATAAAAATAACACTGGTAACAGAACTGAAGACAATACCTGGAAGGTAGACGGGGCTTTTCTGATGAACCCCTAACTTGTCAGAGTATCCCACTGCCAAAGATTAGAAGGGCTTATGTCGCCAGACGCAGCGTCACATGGGTTCTTCAATTTGAAGAGTACAACAAAGCCAAAGGCCACCTTCCCAATACACTGCTGTCTTTCCTTAGCTCTGGCCCCTTTGTGGACACATTTTGAGACAAAGCTCAAATAGGTAGATAAAATGAAGTTTATTTTTTAAGTTGTACCATATTATCAGAAGAGGTCAGAAATATGTTTTTATTCTAGGGCTGAGAAGATTAGAAATTCATTTTAAGCATAAAATATATTCCTAATAGTTCAATATTCTTTGTAAATTGCTACAGCAGCACTAGTGAATGACAAGGATAAGATCCCCTGTTCGGGGAAACACGGAGCTTTGAGGGAGATAAAGTAAGTGGACCTGGAGCTTAAAAAAAAGAACATCTGGAAAAGGAGATGCCTTTGGATTTCCAAACCAAATAACAGACACACTCAAACCCGTTTGAATGGTTAACACTGATTCAGCCTGGCAAGAGTTTCCAAAAATAAAAATTTGAAATGCTGTCAAATTTAGTTAGGGGGTACGAGTTCTAAAAGAACTGGAGGAGGTATAGGGGAATATACCATTTTCTTTAATATCTAATACAGTTAAGATATGTAAGAGTAGATTAAAAAATTGAATATAGTGAGCCCTGACTGGTGTGGCTCAGTGGGTTGGATGTCATCCCACAAACTAAAAGGTCACAAGTTTGATTCCCAGTCGGAGAACAAGCCTTGGTTACGGGCCAGGTCCCCACTGGGGATGTGCGAGAAGCAACGGATTAGATCCATGTTTCTCTCTCACATGGATGTTTCTCTCCCTCCCTTTCTCCTCCCTCTAAAAGTAAATAAATATTTAAAAATCCTTTCACTTAAAAAACTGAATATAGTAAAAAGAATCACCCATAAATAATAAAACCAGTTATTTAGTAAGATGTGCTAAACATTTTTTAAATGAGTCCCTCAAAAGCTTTCCCCTCAAAACACAAACTACCTTTGACTCAAGCACCTCTATCTGACTCACTCTGTGCTTTTAGTAGTGTTTTAGGGTCACCACAGTAACAGGGATATCAGACGTGAGAGAACTGACAACACATGTCCAGACCTAAGACCAGCCTTCCTGTAGGTTACCTGCATCTCTTTACGGTACATTTTTAGAGGATGTATAGAGTCAACAACTACAAAATAACCAACCAGGCCTCTTAAAAAAACTCAAAAAACCCTCAACGTTATAGGGAAAAACGTAAGTCAGATTATTATAGATTTAAGAAGATGGAAGAGGCATATCAACAAATGCAATGTGTGGTTCTTCATTGAATCCTAAATCAAAAACAGTATCAGTATCAGCTATAGAACACATTGGGGGACAGCTGGGGAATTCTGAATAGTAGTAAATAAAAGCTAATTTTCTTAGGCTATGTAGAAGAATGTCCTTAATCGTTGGAGAGGCACACTAAAGCATTCGGAGGTGAAATGTCAGAATGTCTGAACTTGCCTTCAAATGGCCTAGAAAGAAAAAAAATCTGTACAAAGAAAAACGCGACGTAGCAATATGTTTTAAAAATAAATCTGTGAAGCAAGTATAATGTTCCCATCTCCAGGATACTTCAGAACCATGCGTTTACACGTGAGGAAAGTCGCCCCTGGCCTATCACCAAACTGAAAGGACGGCGTCCTGTTTATCCTGTATCTTTACTGTGTTTGGATAATGTCGCTCCAGGAATCTGAAATCACACAAGGACAAATGTTCGTTATGCTCTGACATTCAAGCCAGTGGTTCTCAATTTGGCAGCGGGGAGGCAGTTCCGGTCCACTCAGAAAGGAGATGGGGACAAAATGGAAGCTGCTGCTCCCAACGCCATGACTATCGCCCACTGCCACCTGTACCACTGCCTGGGCAAAATGACAGCCATCTTATAAAATCAACAAAACTAAAATCTCTCAGTAATTCCACAGAGACGTTAATATACACATAACAGAACTAAAAAATACGTCCGACTCAGGACTACAAAGCATCCTTGGAAAGAAACTGGAGAATGTCCACCCCTTGTGACTGTGCACAACAGGTCCAGAACACCAGCAGAACAGCTAGCAGAGTCCTCAGCAGGTTACAATGCAGCCATCGCCAACCTGCGAAGGTTGGCAAAACTGCAAAATTCAAGTTCTGCTCTTTGAGGTTCTCCTTCATGCTCTTCCCTCCAAAGCAGCTGGTCTATCTCCTTCTGTGCATAAAGGCTGAGCAGGGCCAGGGTCAAAAGCTTGAAAGGGGCGTGGCCTGGACTTCTGGTGTTCTGTGCCTTAGGTAAAAAATGGCACAAGAGTTCCTAGGGGCTCCAACTGGTCCAACCTAGCTTACCAACCTAGGAGATCAGAAAGGCACGTGGAGCTGAAAAACTGTGTTTCTTTAACACAGTTTAACACCTAAACTGTGTTAAAGAAATTATGCTGGATTGGAGAATATTCTGGGAATCAAGGATGGCAGCAGGACTCTGGTGTGGAATCAAGGCTCGCCATGCAACTCATGGGAAACGTGATAAACATCTGGTACAGCCAACACTTGGGTGAGCATACCACATGCAGGGGCTGAAATTTCAGGGCAGGCTCATTCTGCAATCTTGAACTGCAAGGGTAGCTGAATTTGCACTGGGCCGAATCCTACAAGAAGAAAGCAAGGCTTCTGCTCTGGGATGGAATTTGCTATTAGTAAGTACAGGTAATGATCGCTTCAGGACCAACACAGCAGCAGTATTCAGAATTTTAGAACAGTGATTATTCGTGGTGATGGACTGGGGGTGGGGATTGGGGATGATGTGGAGGGGGTCATGGTATTGATTATTCCAGGTCATTTCCCACTTGTCCTGTTTCTCAGCAAGGACTAAAAGACTGACTATCATCCTGGTAGTATATTTCAGGGCCCTAGGGTTTAGGATCAACCATGAGGTAGCAGAATTCATTAATTAACAATTATAGAAGTCCTTCCTATATGGTCAATATCATCTGTACAATAAATAACAAAAGAGCCAAATTAGCAATAGATAAAGCTAGTTCCTGGAACATCTGGCTCCAGGAATCAGGTTTCTCCTGTGCAGTGGGAAAAATCTACAGTCAGCAAAAGAGAGGCTTTAGGAGTTGGTGTATAGACAAAAAACATGCTATTTTTCATAATTGAGAGCTAGAAACCTGTGGTAATATAATCAGCTTTAAAAAAAGGACTTTGAACTTATGACATAAACTAAGGGAAAGATAGATTCAATGGAGAGGGTTCGGGTTACATTGGTATAGGAACAGGACCAACCCAAGCGCAAGATTTAGTCTTAATGACTGCATAAAAATGGCTGGGGAATCCCAGACTGAAATAATAACCATGAGACTAGAGCCAGGCCTTGAAACAGTGTGGTAGGAGGTGAGAGGAGAAGACATCTTCCTTGCCCATAAGAGTAGATGAATTTATACCAAGCATTTAGAAACTCAAGAAGTGGAACCTGATTGGGACAAGCCCAGGAACAGTGTGTCTGTGAGCTTCTGTTAAAAAATGATAAGGCACTTTGAAGGAAAGTGTAGAGACTGTGTCTCCAAAGTACCCTCTCTCAATTCACAAAGGGGATGGTAGAAAAACAGGACCAGCAGGGTCATCAGAAGATCATTTCAGTATCTTGAAAATGAAAACCCAGAAGCCTTGAATGTAAGTGTTGGAAATTAAAGGGAGGAAAAGGAGCTTAGAAAAAACCTGGCCTGACCTTGAAAATATTCAGAGGGCAAAAGTAGTGAAATTACCAGTCATCATTACCCAAAAACAAATCATAAGGAAGGATACAAAATGATAACAATAATAAAGCAATCAGTACAGATAAATACTAATAAATAAATAAATAAATAAATACTAATATAAGGTTGAACTTGGTGTTTTGCACACTCACAACTACAAACCTGCTTTCGCCCAGCCCTGTATAAAGAAAGAGCACTAGCGGAGAGTGGTACAGGAAACATCTCTCAGAGGCCACCTGCAAAGGCAGTGGAATTTCTCCCAGGATACAGGAATTAGAATTAGTGATAGTGTTTCTCCCACCTGGTAGAAAATTAGACAACAGAACAGACACCATGGAGAAGTTAAAACCACGAGGCTGTGCTCTGTAAGCCTCTCTTCCATTTTCTGTTTATCTTAGATAACCTCACATCTCTGCTACCAACTCAGGCAACACGGATCTAGGCAGAGTCACGGATAATGTATCGGCTTGTAGATCTCTCTCAGGGGAAATGCTGTCTGTCCATAGGACTGGTGCTTCGATGACAAGCTGCTGCAGTGTCCACATCGGCTCTGGAGAGTGAAGTGTTTGTAAATTTTGTTTCCACAAGGCTGGTGTTACAGTACTTTATGCCCTTACTGCTCTCTGAAATGGGGAATTTATATGACAAGACATGGTCAACAATGGAGAAATCCAGTTCCAAAGATACCAAAGCACCTTAGCGGTTCCAGCTTAACGGGCCCCCAGGTTGCAGCTTCCATTAGACCCCAAAACAAAGCCCTTCTGGCTAAAGACGAAAACATGGTTTTACACTTATAAAGGGATTTTAATTTATCTGTGAGAATGGGGCATTGATTTGACAGGAGGGCTATACTTTATGAGGCTTTGTGGGGGGCATCCTTTACACTGCTTTACACTGTATTATTTGAACCGTAATGCTTACATTATCCACTGGCTTCATATAATGGGGAGAAAAGGAAGTGATATGGAGGCTTGCTTCTGTTAGTCCCGGCCAAATGATTACACCACCCCACAAGAAATTCCCTCCTTTCCTCCCTCCTCCTTCCTTCGCCTCTTTCAACAATGGCAGCAGCTGGCCAGCAGAACCAGCACATGGTATCTCAGAATCAAATCAGCACCTGAAATACTACTGGTCAGAAGATAAAAAGCTAAATTTCCCCATGAAAGTCAATGTGGGAAGTCACTGTACAATGTACAACTGCCGCCCAAAAGAGGGGATAGTACCATTCAGGCTGACCAGTTGAAATGTGTGTGGAGGGTGCCCTTCCCTTCCTGGGGGCTCAAGGCTTCCCCTACCTGTTCACTGTCCCTCCTGAGAGGAAAAAAATGTTGGTATGAGTAATACCAACATGGGTGTCCAGGATGACCCCCAGGTCCTAAAAGACAGTGAGGAGATAGCTTTGGACAGGAAGAGCAAAACTGGTCCTCAAGGCTATTTATTTACCTTCAGTTGCAAGAGCTGGAAGTTGCTTCCACCCCTCCAAACCGAAAGGGCTACAGGAAGGGCTCAGGATAAAAATGGGTCTATGCACAGGGAGGCAGACTGCCCTGCTGTAGGAGCAGCAGGGTCCTTCAGCCGACCTGTGGTCCCAGGGCAAGTTCATCAGGGAAGAATTTGGCTGGTCATGTCCTTGGTCACTAACTGGGAGGGCCAGTTGCTAAACGGCATTTGGGATACTGGTCTTGTCCTCTCTTCACCTCTATCACAGTACTAACAATAATGACACGGGTGATTTTTAAAAGTTTCTATTCTAAGTCTGGCTAAAATAGAAGGATAGAGATTCTTCGTATTAATACGCCTTCTCTCCTCCTCCCAAAGGAAGTGGTCATGTAGGTCAGAGACAGCCACCTACATACTAAATCAGGGGGAACTGGGTAAAAATGAGTGTCTATCACAGAATAGCTGCATCTTATTCTTAGTACTGCAAATCTTTCAAATAGTCATTTTCAAACAAAAGTCTGTTATCAATTAAGGAAGATAATTTAATACCAACGGTAGTAGAGAGGATTGGGGGTTTTTTTGACCCAGATAAACTGGTTTCAGACTCACTTCCTTCAAGTACACACTCTCCACACCTCAGAACTGTGTTTGCAACAGCTTGGATTTGTACAGTTCTTCAAAGAACTCATTTCTCCTAACAATTCAGGATTGCCACTTAAGGATTCTGAAAATGGAAACCCGGAGGCCTTGAACGTTAGAGTTAGAAATTGAGTATGAAGAGATACGGAGCTGTTTCATAAATTATTTCGTACAGAATGAATCCTAATCGCATGAAGAGTGTCGCACCCCAAAACTCGCAGGCTACGGAGAAACTGAAGCATTTGACAGCCAAGTAAAAGGTCTGAGTGTACAGGGCAGACCATGAGGAGAGTCAAGGTAAAAATAAGTGGTTCTCTGTCTCTGAATGCACCTCCCCCTTTCGACTGCCACAAGGTGGATCTTTTTAGACCTACAGCTTAGAGACCTTGCCTCCACCTGGGGCACTGGTTACCTTTCAAGTTTAAGACACTGGCAAGAGGGAAAGGTGACTGACTGGCCTGATCACTCCAAAAGGAGGATGCGAGTGTTATTCCTACCAACTACTTTCTTGGGGCAGCTATTCAAAGAATTTTAACATCCAATCTTTACCAACATAATAGAGAACTATGTTTAATTTTCACAGGTCAGAAAGAGGTCTAAGGAGAGCCCCACCCTCAAATTCTGTTCCAGATGACAGGACGGATTCCTCTACTACGGGCTTCACGTCAACCACCCCAGATTTCACCACGACGGGCTGCTCACTGGGAAGCACACCACCAGGAGGAGCGAACAGCGCACTTTCCCTGAATGGGGGAAAAAAGCAAACCTAAACCTTCTCTACCATCCCTTCTGTAATTTACTCCCAATTTAAAGAATTCTCATTGAAACTGGCATTAAAGAAAGTGTCAACAATATCCGAAATAGGATTTAAGCACTGTGGAAAAACTTATCTTCAAATTTAAAATTCATCTTTAAAATCTGACAGGAGAAGATTCAAGCTGGAGGAATCGGCGTCTCCCAGGAAGCACTCCCTTTACCTCTGGCGTCCTCCTGAAAGCGGACACCCGGTGAGCTGGCAAGGGTGCATCGGCCGTCAAGGGTGCGCAAACCGTGGCTGGGTCTCCAGCACACGCTGACTGGGAAACAGAGCATTCGCTGCACCAAGTCTAAATGCAGCCTGGGGAGACTTGGCTGGTGTGTGTGCTTAAAAGAAGAATCAGAAAATGAGAAAGAGCCCTAAAGAGTTGTTTTCTATTCATCTCTGAGGTCATCCCAAGGACTCTCAGAACTCAGGTCTCAAGACACTCTACACAGTTACTTCCCTACCAGCTAGAGGTTGGTGCTGGGGCTGTTGAACGATGGGGTGGGAAGGGAACATAATAGAGAATGTGGTAGGGTACAAAATAACATTCACCAAGTACTGGCTGGTGCAGAGCATGGTGCCATGGCTGCGACAGACAGAAAGAAACATAAGGCATGGGGGTTCTCTACTTTTGGAGACATTTAGAGCCAAAGAGAAATTATTTCCTATTTCAACAGAATGGAAATTGGGAAGCAGGGACTAAGTTTAATATTTGTCAAAATACAGAATACTGCACATTAAAACCTATGCTGCTTTCTCCTTACTCCTCAAAGAAATAAGATTCCATGGCTGGACGGGAAGGAAAGGAGTCAGAAAGGAGTTGAGAAAGGGTAGAAGTGTTCTGACTCGAGATATCCCTCAGCACGGTGAACTTGTCACCACTAAATTATTCTCTACCAAAATTCAGATTAGGAAATTTAGGGTAGGCATCCCAGGACCTGGTCTTTACTGAGGGCGGCCACATGGAAGAGACATCCCTCCTCTTCTGTTCTACCTTTTCTATGGGAAAAGTATAAAAGACCCTCATTAAGTGCCCTTTCAGGCAATTACAAAGCATTTCCAGGTACTTGGCTGAAAAGTGTTTATGTAAGCTGAAGTCTTCCTCAGCCCCTCTGGAGGAACACAAGTATCAGCATCCTCTTACACAGCTGGTATCTAGGGTTACCTCCTGAGAGGTTTCAGACTCTCTCACAAAAGGGCAATCTGCCCAGGCCTGTCCTCTTTTTTAATAGGGAAGGGCCAATTTATAGCACGGGAAATATTTCAGAAAAAAACTTCTTACAGCCAAAACAAATGCAAACAGCCTCATTTTGGTTGTGAGGATACGGAGCAGGGATTAAGAAGAGCTCTTTAAAAAACTCTGAGGAAAAGGCACTGGATTAGGATTAACTTTTGTTTTGCTTTTTAACCAACTGTCCTTCTTATGCTTATCATACAGCCCTGGTCCAGCCCACACAGTCCTTGGTTTAGGGCTGCCTGTGAGGTCTTAGTCAAGATGCTGGAGGGTATTTGGGGTAGGTGCTACTGAGACAAGTGTACCCCTAGAACCTGGCCTCATTCTGGGGTGAGGCTACTCTGGTTTGGGGGTTGCTCAGAGGCTGTTCTTTCTGGTACTTGCTGGGTTGCTCATTTGAAGAAGCAAGCATTTGAAGGGTACCCACTGCAAGGGTCACAGCCATAGTGAGGCTCCGCCAGAGCTGAGTACCCATCTGGGAAGTGTCATTTTATGGCACGTACCCGGCCACAGTGGGAAATTAAATAGAAGAGGGAAGGCCAAGGAGGAGAGAAACTACAGCTCAGTCACTCCTGTGCTGAAGTGGAAGCCTCAACAAGAAATGTCTGCACTGGCGCAGTAAGCACCCGTTTTTCAGGCCTGGACTCAAGACTGGAGTTTGCAACAGAAGAGCAGGCAAGAATCTTCAATGGGAAGCTAAAGCCACAGCCCCATGGGAAACAGGAGATAAAAGGGTAATTTCCTCAGATCAAGTCTCAACACCTCTCTCCCCAGGGAAGTTAAACCACCTTCTCCTATTATCACTGCCTTTAGACAGCCACAGTCTAAAATGAGAGACCAAGAAAGGGGGGCGGATAGGTCAGGAACGGCTCTTCCCCACAAATCCAGGCCATCGGCCTGGCAGTTGGAGGGTTAAAGTCAACACTTAAAAGAAAACTCAAACCCCATTAAGTCCAGGCCAGGAGAACAGGGAGCAGCAGGAAAGCCAAAGGAAACTAATTTTGGAGGTTCTCCAAGCTGCCAATCACAAGCACATTTCTAACAGTCCCAGTGTTGTTTGAGTTGGTTGTTTTTCCACAGGCTACACAATGGGGTCTGGTTATTCATTGAAAAAGTCTGCAAGGGAGCCCCGCCCTCCATTCACAACTAATTTGGAATGCTCCATTCAGCAAGAGGGGGACTCTGCAGCTCAGCTTGCTCAGGCACTCTGAGCTGAGCCCAGCTGCCGCCGCAGGGACGCTTGCTTGCCCAGCGAGCTGTGTTTATGTAAGAAATTCAGACACTGCAGGCTCCTGCCTGCTCCACACCCTAAGATTCAGATGGCCAAGACTCCGGGTGAAATCTGCAAGGGTGTGCAAGTCTGCTGGAAGTGAGATTGCAAGTGCCCTCTGGCAAAAGGGGAAAAGCAGAAGAAAACTATCTTGTACAGCCTGGTTCAGAATCTAACTGTGGCTACCAGCTGAGAGAAAGACTTCAGTGGTATTTCTCCTGCCCCAGGGATGAGCTGGTTTGCATTAGACGACAGCTTTCTCTGGAAGTTGGCCTTTCCAGACTCCTTGGCTTTTGCATTCATTGCCAAATGCTGCAACGGGAGCCACCTGGCTTCCTCCCCAAGGGAGAGGGTCTCTGGAGACACTACTAGATTATCTGGCTGCAGGAGATGGGGGTAAACTACCTCTTAGGAACAGATTCACAGTTCCTTTTCTTAAATCTACATCCAGCCTATAAGGCTTCTAATTCCTCCTGAATGCCCATGGGACATCAAAAGGGAAGACGCAGGGTGAAATCTACTGGAAGAGCAATGTAAATGAAGTACAAGGCTAAAAACTGGTTTGGTTTCTTAAGAGTTTTTTTCAACCTTCAATAATCACTCTGAGAAAGATCTGATAAAGCCAGTCTGACAACCAGACTTTATTTCAAGGAAAAGCATACCAACTTTGTGAAAATTAAATCCAGGAAATAAATTTTAGTTGTTTCTGTTTTTGTAAAGTATTTGGCTATTTTCAAACGTCTGATGTCTACCTTTTCTCACTGCTGCTGCCACCCCCACCCCCAGTGGACTCAGGCGGTGACTGAGGAAGCATTTCTCTGAAGTCTCTCTGACCACAGAATCAGATTTGAGGTCTTGGCTGTTCTGCAGATGAGTCTCAAACTCCTGGCTTTTTAAAAGCTACTTCTTATCCTGCTCCCTAGCATCTTGTACCCTCTGCCTTGACTTTCTGTTCCATGCTTCCTTCTCCTACACAGGGGAGCCTCCTTAATTTGCTGTGCAGGATCCTTTTACGTGAGAGCTCTTCTCCCTGAGAAGAGTTGCAAGTCCATTATCTAGCTGCCAGGCCCAAAGGTGTACTTATATTCTGGTTACACACACACACACACACACACTCACACGGGCCTACTATTCTGCCCCTCCTTTAAGCTGAGCCTCTGAGAGGGATGGGACAATGATAGAAACTGACGACCAAAAAGCCTCTGTTAAATGAGCTTGATGAGTTCACAAAATGAATTTTTAAAAAAGCAACCTAATCTGGTATTGGCATCAGCATGCCTGGCACCTGTCCAAGAGCTGGGAGCTGCAACATGACAAGACTGCACTCTCTGGATTCCAAGTGGAGAAGTACTGTGTGCCAAGGCACAGATGGGGCCCAAGCTGCCTCAAGGGCAACCATGTGCCCAACGGGGACAGTCGGCCTCTGAGCCTGGATGTACTTCACCATCACTAGAACTGGAGAAACATGTGGAGGGTACAGTCTCTTGGTACAGAATCACACACTCCATCTAACCCTACCACATGGTACCACGAGATGGTAGAAACTGCAGATAGCACAAATTCTCAGCGCTATCAACTACCTGTCTCAATCTTGTAACAGTGAAGAAAGATGAAGGGGATAGACAGTCATCTCACGACTGATGCCAGGATTTTGTTACCTCTGGAATCTACCTGGGTGATCTACCAGACAATCCAAGTCTTTTTCACCAAACTCAAAGGGCTGGCAAAGGTTACAAGGTTTTATTAGAGGACTACAGGCAGAAAGATATCTAAGAGGCAGAGGAAAATCCATGGTTTTTAATAAGCCTATCTGAATTAAAGTTATAGAGGAAAACATTTTGTATAAACATAGGGCTCTTGTAGATAAATGGGATCTCTAGGTCTTGGTTTCTTAACTCTTGAGTCTACGGATCTTGGAGGCGATCAAAACAGGAAGGGTTTCCAATCACTTAGCACCCTCTCAGTGGTCGGGCAGTGGGTGGGCCTGTGGAGCCTTTGAAAGCAGGGCTGTGGCCCTGCAGCGAAATAATCTCTCCCCACCCCAGGCTTTCCTCCTGCTTCCTTCAGCTCTCTTCTTTCTCCTCCCCACCTCCCCAACTACTGGCTCTAGAAAAGGACAAATAGACAGCTTTGACTCTGTCAACACTCATTTTTTAAAGTGCCTATCATTTTCTTTTTTACCTTCTGTAACTACAAAGACTTTAGGATGATCCTTTCCGATTCAAATGGCCCAAGACCACGGAGCAA
Source organism: Sturnira hondurensis (assembly GCF_014824575.4). Lineage (NCBI taxonomy): Eukaryota > Metazoa > Chordata > Mammalia > Chiroptera > Phyllostomidae > Sturnira > Sturnira hondurensis. Next base: position 499,778 of record NW_028091847.1, on the reverse strand, counting down.
GTAAACCTCCAGTTTTACACTACCACCTCTGGGACCAAAAAAACAATGAGTCGTCTCCAAAAGGAAGGCACCGACCATCACTACAGTATCAACCTCATTCATAGGAAAAAAGAAAAAAACCCAACTGAATAATCTCATATTGAAACAGGATTAAGATCAATGTGTTTTAGGCTCAAAGGCTGTCATAACAGTTAATCCTATTTCTCCAGCCATCTATTGCAATGTATTTATGAAAAGTCAATTCCATCGGTTAATTAGACAGTCCTTAGAAAATTACTCGTACTTCCTCCAGTCCACTCATTCTTTTTGAAACACGTATCTAAAAGGAACACTTCAAGGGGAAAATAAGGTCGTTGGATTTTAAAACAATTCTCTAAACTATATTTGGTATGGAGGCCATGGTTTTAAAATAAGATCTTCTCATGCCTTCTCCCCAGCATAAAATATTTTATGTATTCAAAATGTTGGTAAACATTCACAATATCACAGCTGAAATAATATGATTTTTAAAAAAAAAACTGAAACCTGCATTAAAAATTATTTATATATGCTAAAATCCAGTAATATCCTTAAGTGCCCAAGCACTCAGTTTGGAAAAATGAATGTAACCCCCACCCCACCCCAAACCTAAGAATTTTGAGTTCCAATCTTCCCCATGGTTTTGGTTTGTAGTTAATTCTGTGAAAATGTGTACACATCTATCTACTGACACATTCCTACATGGTTTGGTAGTTCTATGTGTCAATTAATGCACATATTTAGCTACACACTCATTTATATAGATATGCACACACTCATTTATAATACATCGGCTATACAATACACAGTTTTATCTGTACACACACTAATATGTCTTCTAGGTAACATGTCAGCTTTATAATTTTTCTATTTTATTAATTTCTCTCTCTCTTCCGAGTCCTACATGGAACACACTCAAAGTACCAAGATATTCAGTTAAGTTTCTCAGGGTCACAGAATGAAAAGAACTAAGGTTTTCAACTGGGCAGCTGGAGTCTCCCTAAAGCTCTCCTGGGGGCTGTCTCAAGGCACCTGAAATAATGAGGGAGAGCCCGGAGGGTCCCTTAACATGCCAAGTGTCCCCTGGCTCTGCAGCTTCATGACAGCTTCTTTAAGGATATTTTATAATGTCTTCTTCTCATTTCACCTAACCCCTTCTATTTGCCCCTACCACACTAGTCAGTCTCTCCAGCACTGGACCTTGCATTATCCCCTCTGTAAAATGAAGGGATTGGACAAGAGCTGCCTTATCTCTGCAAGGCAGCTCCAGCTCTAACAACCTGGGATCTCCAAGGTCACTTCTCAGGACCAAGGGACAATTGGGGAGGAGGGGAGGGCAATGGCAGAATCCCTATAGGCTATAGCTTACATTTTTTTATTCCCTTGAATTTGACCTTTAAGAGTTTCCATATGGGGATACTTCATCAATGCTTGTAGTATTTGTGAGGTAGGGTGAAATCTATATAGCCAGAAGTAAGCTTGGCGTTTATATGGCTTACAAGAACAATGGTTTCATTTATTCAAATCACACTGGATGGATGCCTATGGGTAGGAACCTCAATCTGGAACACCGACAAGATATAATCTCTTTAGAAGTTGACCTTATAAGTGCTTACTGAAAAAAGTATGCCATAATCTTCAAAACTGACATGCTAAAATAAAATCAATTACCCACATTACTTAATATTTCTCTCTCTCTCTCTCATATAGGAAAGGTAGACTATTATAAGCAGCAGGCCACACAGTATTTGTTCCAAATGCTTCTGCTACTGTAGGGAAAAGGTTTTCTTTACCAGCCAAGTGTCAGTTTGTTTTATAGTTTGTGGATTGATTGATTCAAACCAATTTATAGGGTTTCGTTAAATCTGAATGAGTGTCTCCCTCCCTTGGAATAATCATAGACTCTTTCAGAAGGTGACAGGAACGGAAGCTGATCCCCCAACCCAAGGCTGAGAGATACAGAGAGAGTGGGCCCCGCCCTGGGCTCTGCCAGCATTCATGCATCCACACAGTCAGTTTTAACAACAATCATCAGACCAGTCACACGTAATAGCAAGGCCGGATGGATGAAGGATACACCATCTCATATTTGTATAATCTTCCTTAACCTCTAAGGCAAGGGGATCTATTTCAATCTATTCTTCTTGACCCTCCATCTCCAGAAATAACAGTCAGAGAGGGGGGAACGAATATTAAAATACTTTTTGAGGCTACTCAACCATCTGTTTTATCCTTAAAAGACAGAAAAGCTCAACCTTAAGAAGTTAAAGCAAAAAGCAAACAAAGTAAAAAACAGAGCACACTTGGTAAGCATAAATATCTCCCAAAGCTCCTCCATTTTAGGTATGGCAATTTAATTAAAGAATTTAACACATTCTATTCACTGAGCAGAAATTACTTCTAAGGGGCCAAAACATTTATTGATTTCTTCCCTTTAGCTTATTCCTGCAGATAAATATCTCTTCAAATATAAATCCTGGGTGCTGACATCTTTCTCTGAAGAATATAACTCTGCTTTCGCACACAAAATCAATTTGAAGGCAGTCATCTCACCTCCCTTTTAATTCTTTTGAGTTTCAGAGAAACAAACAAGCCCTGGCCAGTGTGGCTCTCAGTTGGGGTGTATGGGGTGTTTTGCCCCATACACCAAAAGAACGCTGGTTTGATTCCTGGTCAGGGGGGCACATACCTAGGTTGCCAGTCAGGGAGTGTATGGGAGGCAACCAATCAATGTTTCTCTCTCACATGGATGTTTCTTTCTCTCTGTCTAAAAACCAATGGACATATCCTCGGGTGAGGATAAAAAACAAAGTGTCATAAAAGCATTTCAATGAACCTCTGCCAAGAAAGCCACCTCCCAAACAGATTGCAGTTTCTGCTGCTCTAAGCAGGAACTGGAAAGGCTGTGTCAAATTGTCAACACTGAACAGAGTGGGATTACAAAATCCTACCTTTTATCTTACACACACACACACACACACACACACGCACACTGCAGGTTATCTTTATTTAGTTTTTCAGTGGCAAAGCTTCCCAATCACTTAAAAGCAATTAAAGGGCAAAAATTAACATCATTTACTTTCCCGAGGAAACATCCACAGCAAGCTGTGACAAAGCGAAGGCGACCATACATCCGGGGGTTATAGTTTACCCCCTTTTAAAGTTTCGTGGCATTGCGGCTTGAATATGAGACCTGTCATTAAAGAATGTTTACCTGGTACCCTCTGGTCTTTCATGATTTAGAACACCCAGCTTTTACTGGGACCCAAAGACACCTCTCCCAGGGCACTTTCTCTCTCTCTCTCTTATGGTCTCTGTCTGTCTGTCTCTCTCGATAAAACAAAGCTGGGAAAAATTTGTTGGTACAAAATGAGAAATTGAATCCTTGCCTGGCTCAGGTGCTTGCTATTATAAACTATGACTAAGAGACATGAATTTCTCTATGATGCAACTCTCGAGAGAGGCAGCATTTTCTCCAGGCCTCTCTTAAACCTGCTCACTCGCCAGTGACTAATGCTCTCTAGAGCTGCCCTGTACTGCTCAAATTTCATCAGCCAGCTTTGTCCTTGATAGCTCTGCCTGGACCATAAAAGCTCCCAAAACCTGTTGAGAGCAGCTCTGAAAGATCAGTGCAAAGCTAACCACACCCCTGCCAGCTTGGAGAGCAAGCTGTCTTTTGAGCTTGCCATTGCATTTGTTATCTCAAGGACATGAGCATTTAACAACCATCTCTTGAAAGTTTTTACTATTCTCTGAACGATAAAGTCCTGACAACTACATGTAAAATAGGAGTAAGTCAGGTCACCCCATAACCACTCTTTTCAACTCAGAAATAGGAACAAAACTGACAATGTTAGGTGAAGCCTCAATTAACTGAGTCTTCTACGAACAATTTTCTGAGCTTTTCAAAGAAAAAAAATGTCAGCCTCATGATCTGCATCAAAGGCTTAATTTGTAAAGCAAACAGAAAACACTGTAAGATAAAGTCTGATTAATGGATGTTTGGCCCAATATCTTACTATATACAATGTCAATTAGCTTACAATTTTGAGCTTGAAGCCTTACAATATTCTCAGGGGAAAAAATTTAGGGTTAAATCATGTTCACTAAATCTTACCTGCAGCAGAATAAAAAGCACTTTAGAAATAATTACAATAAAGAGTTAAACAAAAGTTTGGGGATTAACTTTTAATTATTAAAAGAAACAAAATGTACTCCATTATCCAAACATGCTGACTACAGCTGGTAAGAGCGACCTAGACGTGTACAATCCAAGACCAAACGATTTCAGAAGAAACGATCCACCACCAGAAAGATACTTACAGTTATCAGACTGAAAATCTGGGACAAACTGTTCATCATCGGGAACTTGTGCTGGAAAAGAGATTTTTATTTTAAACCTTTCAGTTGCATTAAAAAGCAAAGTAAAATGTTTTATACGGAAAATAGGACAGCCAAGAAACTTGCCTTCAGCTAACCAAGCCTCTTGAAGCTGACTGAGATCCTGAAACAACTCTGGAAGTGAAAACAGAAGACACCAGAATGAGAATTCCTCTGCTAGGGAGAAGAGTCTACGCACTGCTCTCACTGGGAGCCATTTGGGGAAGCCACCACACAGAGGGGAAAGCTTCACTACCTTCAGAATCATGAGCCAGATCTGTGTCCAAAAACTTCCTCTTTCTGTCAATCACAGGCCGCCCTCTACATTCCTCGGATCTAGATTTCTGAAAAAGGCAAACATACAGTGAAGACTCAAGGGTAATAAAGGGGTCTTGAAAGGGGTTGGTAGCACTACACCAATAAGGAGAAGATTCAAATTTGAAGAGGGAGGACAAAACAAACCAAAAGCCACATAAACTTACCCCTGGGACCATAAAAGGGACTTGCTGGTCATAAAACCCATCCATGGTGCTTCCAACGTCTCTAATATCACTTTGAAAGGTTTCAGCATTGAGTAATTTCTGGGGGGTAAAGGGTCCTCCTGTAATATGAATATGGGAGATTTTAACTGAGGGGAGTGAGAGAAATGAAATAATTTTATACTGCTCTTTCTTTAGGGCCTGTGCAAATCACTGCCTTTCTTTGAGGTACTTAAAGCCCACTCAAGGTGTTAGCTTTGCAGAACTAACGCTAGGTTTAAGGGCATCAAAGATTCATAGTGCTGCTCAGTGTCAAATCCATTTACTTCCTCATCCTTTTCTCTTTCTCATTCTCTTGTTAGAGTATAGGTTTGCTATCATCTGTCCCCTATTTTTTTTTTAAAGAAAAGGACCTAATTTTCATTATTAAAGGGTGTTTTCAAGTTCTCTCCAATAGAAAATTCTCCAGGGTATTTGTAGTGGCAAGGTTTTGGGGTGTTATTTTTTTCACATAATTTAATTTTGACAGTATAGTGACAGGAAGTAGAAAACTGGGTTTAAGCATTCCAAATTATTGGCAATTAAGAATCTGACATACATAGTGTTTCTAAAAGTATTTTGTAGGTCAGTGGTAAAACACTATATATAGTTCCATGAATGTATTGATCAGAGGTATACTTATCTTCACACACTCTTTTCTAAAACCTAAACCTGTCCAAACAGGTGTAGTGTCTGTAGTACCACAAATAATCTCCATGGCAACTCAGAGATATCTAAGACCACCTCCAATTTCTAAAAGAAAAAAATAGCTATGAAAAGTAATAGAGAAAACTAAATTCCACTGCACACATTTTAAATGCATTACTACCATAGACAGTTTTTGAAAAGCATTAAGAGCAAAAGATCCATGGAAAGAAAATTCCATTTTTTCCTTATAGTCATGTCAATATTTCCCAAACATGCCAAAAAAACCTAAACTTGTTCCAGTACTGTCAAGTCTTGGGGCTAGGAAGAGAGTTTGGGGGTCAAAATGGAGAGGAGGGAATTTTTTCTAATTTGGGAGGAATAAAATAACAATTTTAGGTAGGTACTACTTTCCAGAACACTCAGTTTTATTCTCCAAATTAAAAAAAAAACAACACTCAGTTAAGCGAACAAAATGGAGAAAACAATTTTACTCCAACTTTAAGCAATGTAAAATGCTTAAGGATAATTCTTTTGCTTAACTTGTATATAAATTTTAAATAGGGAACTTTTTCTCAGTGGATAATTCCATCCAATTTGTTTTTCACACTGTGTAGAGCATATCAAATTTTGGTGAACAGGATGCAAGGAAACCCTTGAGGGCCAGCCTCCTCTCTCAGCACTTTGGCCCAAGTAATCAGATATTTTCCAAGTCAAAGAGGGAGAGAAGCAAAACTGCACACAGTTCATAGCTCCCTAGAAAAACACTCCCGGTAGCCTGCTTGCTTGCCTTCCTCAGAATAAAACCTTCCTCAAATGTCACCAACCCGTTGTACAACAAAATCTGAGAATCACCAGCACTGAGTTGAGGGTCATGAAAACGAGTCTTATGTGCCCTCCAAAAACATGTCCCATTAAACTGTGGCCTTAAAAATTCTTTAAGTGTCTCTTGGGGAAGGGGCAAGGAGATTGGAGGCAGAGAAATTCTCAGTCTCACAATGAAACACGTTGCAAAATACTTCACCATGAAGAGCAAAACTGTTTCTTAAAAAAATTAAACAAAAGAAGCTGCCGTAAGCGAATCCAAAAAAGGCACTGAGGACCATTAATTCAGTCCTCAAAGTTCAAGGGCTAGAAAAAATCATGTTCAAAGTACTTATATACATATTTTTAAGCCTAAAGGGAAGACTCCAGCTCATCCAGGAGTTAAATCACTTCCTTTGCACCCCCCTCCCTTCCTGGTGCCCCCAGGAAAACTTTAACACAGCGCAGCGGTGCGATCGAGGCCCCTCCCCCGCAGCGCACAGCGGGCCTGGTTTTATGAATGGGAGAGCAAGCTGCGGCCGACACATCAGGTAAAGGCTGTAACTGGATCCTTCGCGCTGGGCCCCATTCACAAAACAAGACACACTTCCACCCAATTCCCAGCCTTCCCCATTCATGAAAACTCCTTCAGATGCATCCCCGCCCCCACTCCCAACGCACGCCCAGCCTCCGACGCAGGCCCCTCACCCCAGCGTTTTAGGAAGCTCAATGCTTCATTCACAAAAAAAGGGGGAAAAAAGCCGCAGGGAGCAATGAGCCGACGAAAGAAACCCGCTTCATTCATAAAGTCGCCCACATTCATAAAAACGAGCTGCGGCACCGGACGCTACCAACCGCCTCCAATTCCTCCCCCTCCCCGAAAGACACCTCCAAACATCTCTCCCTGGCACCCACCCTCAACCGGGAGTTCAGTGCCCCCCAAGGGTCCCCTCTCCTCCGAAAATGCAGTTAGATGCCTAATCCAGCGCGAGGCTCCAGCATCTCTCCACCCTCCCCTCTGCACCGTTTTTTTCCCCTCAACTATTCCCAGGCGATGCTCCCCGATTTCTCGAGAACCGACCGCCGTGCAGCCCGACGCTCTCAGTCCGCTGGGGGCTTCGGTGTCTACTTTCTACAACCTGAAACTTGCAAGGCCTGCATAAGTTCCGGGCCGACCCCCAACCCCGCAGGCGGCACATGCCTAATGTCACTTAACCCCTCCTGGTGCTCTGGGGGCATCATCTCTCAAATATCCCCCCTTAAGCTGCTTCGGGCCCCCTCCCCCCCACTGCAAAGCTCCCCCGAGCGTCTCTTCTCGCGAGCCTCCAAGTCACCTCAGGGATCTCAGATCTCCAGAGACTGTAAAGCCCCGCAATTCCGCGCCCCCCATCCCCGCCCGGGAGCCCCTTTACTTCGAGCTTCGGAGAGCCTCCCCCGCGATGTGCGGAAACCAGATCCCTGCGCTCCCGAACCTTTAGCCACCCCCGCCCGACGGCTCCCAGGAACCGAACCGGACTGAGAGACGAGAGGAGGGGGGGAGGTCAGCCTCAGGGGTGGGGGGGTAAGCCCAAATTAAAAGTGCACCCCGATTTGAAGATTCTGAATCAGCCCTTAAACTCTCAGGCCCTTCGGACCCGTTCCTGGACACCCCCCTCCGCTGCCCCCTCGACGCCCCCTCACCTGAGGAGGCGGCTCTCCCCGCCTTGCAGCGGCCCCGGGCGCAGGCGCGCTCACGCACGCGCGCACCGGGCCTGGGCGCTTAAGCAAAAGGCAGGGCCGAACGGCTCTGGGGACACTGAACCGCTCCGCGCACAATCCGCTGGACTCTGCGCCGCAGCTGCCAACCGAGCTGGAGCGCTGGCCCGGCCCCGGCGGCCCGCTGCTCCACCCGCTGTCATTGGTCCACAGCCTTAGCCCAGCTGCGTTTCCATTGGTCTAAGGCTGCTACTGCAGCTGTCCATCACCTCTTGTTTACCCTGTCTGCGGGCAAATCCAGCCAAACCGCCCCATCAACTCCGGCTCACATTGGTCAACAGCGCGTCCCTCCCCACCCCTCAGGGGTCTGTTTTACATAATCTATGCACTGGGGGCCATGGGCCAATCAGCACAGGCTGTTTATATAATGAATGTTAGGACGTTTTTCATTCATAAAAAACGCGACCTGAGGGGGAAGCTTAGCTGAGTCAGTGAAGCACTTAAAGGGACCGATCCTCGGAGGAACTGCATTTACTTCTCTCCTCTCCACTCTCCCAACTTTTCACCGAAGCACAGCTCTTCCCTTTTACACATTCACCCATTTCTCCCACTAGCAATGGCATCGTCAGGATTCGGCCGCTGGGCGACAGAAGTTCACAGCTGCAGCACCAAGCAAAGTTGTCATTTTAGAATTCAGGCTAGAGGAATTCATAATTCCACCCAGAGAGAAACTCGCTGACCGGCCTGGGCTTTCGGCCCACAGAAACACAGAAAACGGAAACAGAGCCCTCTAATCTTAGTTACCTTTAAGAGAGGCCTTAATTTCCTTTAACCAGCTTTCCAGCGGGGAAGAATAAGCAGTATCTTTCTTTAAAATCTGAGCTTTCAAACAGATCTTAGTTACTATTTTATTCCAGCAAGGCCTAAGGCTGAACCAAATCCCGTTTTCTCCCCTTGTTTAATAGCGGTTTATAACCTCGTCAGAGTGTGTTTTGGATGTGAGATGAGAGAGGGTCGGCGCTCAACGAAATCCTCTCTTGGGGACCGCACCAACCAGTCAACCGACCTAGAAACATAAATTCCTCCGAAGAGGGCTTGCAGAGTTAGGCCACCTGCCTCCCTCGCGGGGCTGCTTGTTTTCCATTTAAGTGTTGAATACAAGATGGTGCATTTGCGAATTAGATCCCGTGCAGCTGGGAACGACGAAAGGCTGCTCTGCTTGCCAAACGATCGGGCACTAACTGCAATTGCTGAGATTCTTAACAGGGTGTTCCAGGAAACAAATAAATAAGCAATCCTCTTCCATCTTCCCCAACTCCCGTACCCCCTCCTGTGAAAACCGCGGGGAAGCGCTCTCCTTTCCCGTAGGATGCTGGGGCTTGTGAGGGAGTTATGTTCTACCGGCGTGCCCTGCCATTCACCCCCTGTGCTAGCGGTGGCGGAGAACGATGCCGAGTGTTAGAAGAGAACCCCGAGCAAAGGGGTCCCCAGGGTAGCGAACTCTGGAGATGCTCCCTGATCCCATGGTAAAGAATACAGTGTGGATTTTTAGGGAAAAAAATTTAAGTCAAAATTTGCTCATCTTATTTTCTGCTTATTTTCTTTTGTATCTCAAACAGAGTGAGCAGGCACTTGGTTTGTGGTTATAGCCCAAGAAAGATGGGAATTGACCTAAGGAAGGAACCTGGAGTACCTGACTGAGTCCTGGGCCCATCACTGACTAGGCATGAGCTATTGACTTTACAAGAGACTGACTGGGGTGGGCATGAGTTGATGGGTGGGAAAGTGTTCAGCACTTTTAATAAGCTGTTCCACAATACCTCATTTCCTACTAGAGCGTTTTGCTACTGCCCCTGATACCCTCACCCCCTACCCCCGCAGTAAAAATTTCCCTTAATGCTTCTCTGCATTCCTCAGCACCATTTCTGTTTGTTGTCTGGAGGGGTTACCCTGGTCCAGTTGTACTCACAGGGTGTTGCTGGCATCCGGAAGGCTCTATCTGTTCAACTAGACCCAGGGGCCAGGTTAGCTTCCTGACCTTGTCTGCTCCCCACCCTGACCCATCTCTTCTCAGTCTTATCTGCTCTCTGATCTATTTTCTCCCAAAGAGCTTTGGTAGTCCTCCTCACTTAGATTCGTGTCAGGCTCCAGCCCTTTGGAAGGCCTACAGCCCACGGGGCCATATATCTTTACCATATAAGTCATAGCACATCCATAGCACTTTATAACTCTACATACAAGGACACAGTGTCAGACTCTCTCCATGGGGTTGAACTTGATGTCTGGAGTGACTCTCGTGAACTTTGCCTCAAGCCAAGTTTCCCCATCCCATCTTGGGAAGAGAAGGTGAGTATTTCTGGATGAAGTAACAATAATTAGTGACTACGATGGGGGCACAGGAGGAGTTGGGGAATGGGTTTTTATGAGAAGGTTGTTGAAAACATAAGATCAGACCCAGGATTTACATCAGAAGAGAGCTCTTGCCAATTAATTATTTAGTCATTCAGTAAATATTTTTTTTGTACCAAATACTCAGCCAGACCCTGTCCTAGGCAATAAAAAAAAAACATTACAGAGATGAATATGATACAGTCTGTGTCTTGGAGGAGCCCACAGTTTATTGCACAATTTCAGCAGCTGAGGTTTACTGAGCACTTAATATATGACCCACTCACGTCACACATAATTCTCTACTTATGTTATCTCATTTAATCCTCATAATAACAGCACTGAAGTGGTCTCTACAATTATTATCTGCATTTTATAGACAAGAAATTGAGGCACAGAAAGATTAACTTGACAATGGTCACAGCTTGCAGCTTGTGGAACCTGAAAAAGCCCTAAGTCAAGAGATTTGGCATACGCCTCTGTTGCTCAGAAAACCACCATAAAATATCATTTGAACCCCATTTGCCCAACAGAGGACAAAACTGATTGAAGTCACAGGGAAGCAGATTTTCTCAGTATAGAGTTAGAAAGGATTCTGGAATGTTTGAAGTGCTCTAATGAATGAAAGTAATGAGTCTCCTGTCACAGGAGGCATTTACACAGAAAGATTTAGAGAGAGTACACAGGGTGGGATAGGTGAACTCGGAGAATTGCTCCAGCTCTAAGAGTCTGTGATTCAGAGAATTTGGAGCTTGTGTTAGACAGGGGGTTCAGGCCCAGGCCCAGGCACCTTGGCTCGTCGTTGAAATGTGTGGGTTATAACTCATGACGACTTGTCTTGTCAGACTGACTTCTGGGCCGGGAGCTGCTTCCTTATTGTTAAGTGTTTACGGTGTCTTCTCTTTCTGCCTTTCTTCTTTCCCATGATTTTCCTTCTTGGTGACTTACTAGACCTACCCCCAGTGCCAGCCCATTCCCCACCTTCTTGTTACCTTTACCTTCATAAAAAGTATCAGTATTTAGAAGTTCTTTGTCTCTTACATTGAGTCTTTCCTCCTAAGAACATTGCTTAACATTGGAGATTTTGTCCAGCATGTCTTCTAATGTATCATTCCCTCTCCTCCAGGGGAGAAACAGGACTGGAAAAGATAACAAAAAGAGAGACCTGCCCCCGGGAGCATTCATCTAGAGTCAATCTAGCTTTTGTCCTCTGGCAGTAGCAAAACTCACTCAATCACAGTAGAATAACTAGCCCCTTGTTCTTCAAGTTGCAGTGTATCTACAGAGAAACAACACAGAAGGAGAGAAAAACAAGTCTCTTACCCCAAGACTGAATGCTTCTGTTTCCCTTTAGAGGACCATGTTAAAAATTTCCCCTAAAATCCGAAAAGCAAGGTAAAATGTAAAGCAGGCAACCCTGCCTTGAACTGATGATCACCATAAGGGCAGCTGGGAAATGAGGCAGCATCTCGACCTTGGTCCTCACATTAGGAAAGTACTTGTGTTCCTCTGTTAGAAATGCTGTCTGTGGTGACTGTAGCCTTGTCTGGAGGCTGGAGTCAGGGCTACATGGCCCCAAGGATCCTTTCCCATTCTTATATCTTAAGGAGGTAAGGACTTGAAGACAGTGTCAAAAGGTACTTTAAATGTTTTTCTTGTCTTCGAGGGATAAAGGATTTTATCTGGCTGGCATACCTCACTTTCTAAAATACAGAAATAAATATCCTAAAAACTGAGGAGAGAAAAGAAAATCTTGGATTTGATGTCTCTTTAAACAAACAGGGGCCATCTCATCTTCAGGGATCATTGTAGCCAGGGAATAATAATAATTGACAGTTACTCAAAAGCTTAATATAAGCCAGACACTTTTCTAAACACTTCCTATGTATTAGCACATTTAGTCCTAACAATAGCCCTCTGAGGGAGCTAGGATTATTATCGCCTCTACTTTTCCCAGATGAGAAAAAAAATGTAGGTACAGGAAGGCTACATAAATTGCTCCAGGCCCCATAACTAGCACACTGTAAGAAGAGGCATGTACCCAAGGGGCCCTCTCCAGAGCCTGGCCAGTAACCACCCTGCTGGGCTGCCTCAGCCCCAGGGAACAGCCAACACTGAAAGAGCACTTCATTATGCCAGGCCCTTTGGAGCCTTGCTTATATTAACCCACCTGATCCTCCTAATGCCTTGTGATATAGATACCATCATTACCCCTATTTTATGGATGAGGAAACTGAGGCACAGAGAGCTTAGGTCATTTGCCCAAGATCGCAGAGCTAGTAAGAGCTGGGGTCAGGAGCCCAGTGCAGATCTTGAACAGAGTTCTTGCTCTGAACCACTTTACTATATGTTTCCTGCAATCTCCCACTCTGTCGGTTTCCTTGGTCTTGCCTGTGAGGCTCTGGCCGCTCACCTGCTTCTGCCACTAGGGTCACAGTGCTGTGCTGGGAACGTGCTCCAGCAACTCCAGCCAGGTTTCTGAATTATTATCCAGGGAAACGAGAATTTGTCTTCATTAAAACCACTTTAGAAAGAGAAAAGATATCGCTTTTGCTGAGCATCCCCTACGTGCCAGGCTCTGCTGGACACTTGACGTACATCGTCTTATTTAATACTCCCAGTCCCTCTCAGAGATAGTAATAATACCCAATTTGCAGGTGTTTAAACGGGGGATCAAAGTGAGGTTAAAAAACACATGAGTTTTCAGCTAGGAAGGAGCAAGCCAGACCTCTGACCAAATGAATGTTCTTGACCCTCTGACCCAGTGGCCTAGGGAGGCCTATCCCTCTCCCGTCTCCTTTCCTGAGCTTGAGGACGTCCTCTCTCCTGCCTCTTTCTCCTGACTTTCCATGCTTAAATTCCCAAAAAAATCCACTATCAAGAAACGCTGGTGGTACGTGTTATATTTAGGTTGTTGATAGTTGAGGCATTTCTTCCTTAAGCCCCAAACCTTAAAAAAATTAGAGTGAGAATCTATAGAAACTTCCCATGGCTTCCCATTGCCTTCAGAATATAGTCCAGCTCTGCAGCGGGATCCTCACCCTGGGAACCTTGCAGTCTCTCCCCACCCTTCAGTCTAGCCATGCAGGTCAGAGGCACCTGCTCCGCAAGCCAGTCCGATGCCAGCATCCTGCTCTACCTCCGAGGCCCACCAAGGACTGCCTTTCCTCACATGTAGAAAGAAGCTTTAGGCTATTGGGCTTTTGAGGGCTCCTGTGTCTGATCTTTAGAGTTTCCCTGCTTCTTTTCCACGTTAAGTTGGCAATCAGAATGTCTCAATATATTAAGAACATGTTTCTCCAGCAGCCCCTCATGTCTGCTGTAATTTTCCGCCTCTGACCCATTATGGGGTTGGAAACCAGCAAACCAAGTGAGTTTGAAGTGGGCATAGAGGAAGACTCCATGGGTCCTGAGAGCTAAAGGGACCCCTCCAATGAGGAAGTAAATACACTTGAATGTGTAGACTTGGCAAAATCTATTTTGACCATCCAGAGTCCTCTTTTTGCTTCCTTTTATGCCCTTTGTGGAGAGTTTCATACGGACAGGGGTCAGTGCTTACTGTGACATGCTCAGACTTGAGCCCCCGAAGTCCGAGCAGCAGGCCAACCCAGAACTTGCCCAACTCGAGCTGTGGAAGTCCTCAGGTTGGCACCGCCAGACAGCTGCACTGGAGGAGCAGGCCGAGGGGCTGAGTGGGAGGTGGGGGCTGGAGCGTGGATTTTTTCATGGGCCTGCTTCATGCAAGCATGGCAGCTAAAGAACGGTGGTAAAGAGGGCAGTTCTTTCAGCTCTTGACTTTGTTTGTAACCCCCCCGCCCCGCTTCAGCTCTGTCAGGCCTGTGGGGGAAACTGCCCTCTTGAGTTAGACAATGAGAAGCTCAGCTATGGCCAGCTGGTAATAGAGTCCCCAGGTGAAATCCTCCATCACTGGATTTCGTCACATGGCTTCAGACTTCAAATGGGGCATCTGTCTGTCCTTCCAACCTGAGGCAGTCTTCCCTTCCATCGCCCCTTGAAGCCAAGCAGTGTTTAAAAGCATGTAGATGGCCTCTTCTGCCTTGCCTACACCACAACTCTTACTGAGCATCTGCCTCTGGGAACTTACCTCCGGGGCATAACTCAGCTTCCATTTAAACCAGAGCCCACCTGAAAACCTTTTCTTGTCCCTGCTCCTCACACTTCTCTGAATTCTCTCCCATTAAGAAGCCAAACTACATGGCTAAAAATGCACACTATGCCTTGGCTGGTGTGGCTCAGTGAACTGAGTGCTGGCCTGCGAACCAAAGGGTCGCTGGTTTGATTCCTGGTCAGGGCACATGCTTAGGTTGCAGGCGGGATCCCCATTTGGTTGCACATGAGAGGCAACCACACATTGATATCTCTCTCCCTCTCTTTCTCCTTGCCTTCTCCTCTCTCTAAAAATAAACAAAATATTTTAAAAATTAAATAAAAGTAAAAATGCAAACTATGAGAACACCATCCCATCCCTGGAAAGCACAGCAGAGGTGCTCTCAGGTCCTCTGTCCGTTCCTCTCTGTGCATAGGCTCTGCCTCAGGGCAGGACACAGGGGCTGCTCACCATTAGGGACTGCAGTTGAGCTCCCATCTCTCACCACTGTCCCGGGGCTGGGTATCTAGGCGGCTAGAAGGTCAGCATCTGACTCTTACAAGGGAGTATCTGTTTAATGTAAGGGAATGCTCGGGCACCTCAATTGTGGCCTATTTTGAGTTTGTTTATTTTTTATGGAAGTTTAACATACCTAGTGGAAAAGTGCATAAATTGTAAGTGTGGAACTTGATGAATTTTCACAAAGCAAGCACCTCTGTATGTCTATTGTCCAGATTTTAAAACAACATTATCAGTTCTCCCCTCCAAAAGACCCTCTCAAGCCCTCTTCTAGTCCCTAATTCCTCCTCCCCATCCCTCACAAGGGAAGCCCCATCTAGGTTTCTAACATCACGGATCGATTTGCCTGCTTTTGTACATTGTATACATGGAATCATATAGTCTACCCTTTTGTCTCTGGCTTCTTTTCTTCAACATTATGCTTGGAAGAGTCATCTATTTGTAGTGTGTAGCTGTGTTTCATTCATTCTCTCTGCTGTATAGCATCCCGTGGTATGAATATGTCACAACTGACTTATCCATTTTACTGTTAATGGACATTAGGGCAGTTTCCAGTTTTTGCTGTTATTCATGACATTGCTATGAACATCCTAGTGAGACTCCAGTATGTATCTTTTGGGAAACATCAATTTAATTTCATTGTTTTTTTCAAGATATAGTTACAGTATTCATTTTCATGTCTCATTTATTTGAAAAGCAACAGAGACTCAGAATAAAAATCTCAATATCACAGAAAGGTGTAGAATGGAAAATAAAATCCCCTACATCACTTCCTAGCCTGTCCCCAATCTCCAGAAACATGCACTATTAACTACTGTGTATCATTCTAGATGTTTTCTATTGCCTAGACAATCACATTTAAGTATATGCATTACAACCTTAAAACCCCCACAAATTGGCTTTTCTTATATAATGTTTCTGCCCCCTGCCCCTACTGTCAACACTAGGTGCATGAGAGAGTTTGGTGTGGAGTGTGAATGTCTCTTTCCTCCTATTAGATGAGGCTATCACTTTTATTTATTTATTTTATTTTATTTAAAATTACAAAAATTATTTTAGAGAGAGAGAGAGAGAGGGGAGAAAGGGGGTTGAGAGAGAAATGAGAGAGAAATATTGATTTGTCATTCTACTCATTTATTCATTCATTGGTTTATTCTCATATGTGCCCTGACCAGGAATTGAACCTACAACCTTGGCATATCAGGACGACGCTCTAACCAATTGAGCTACCTGGCCAGGGAGGGCTGTCACTTTTAATAGGCCGTTATCAAGGTAAGACACATAGGAGTTTGCACAGCAGTACATTCCATTTTCACTTCCATAAACATTTGTTGACTGGCTGGTGTACTCAGTGTAAGGCTTGTCCCAGGAGAGCTCCCGGTCTGGTGGGAGGTGGGTGAAAGGCACAGGAACAAATAGCAATTATACAGTGTTTACAGGTGCCGTAATAGAGGTCTGTAAATGGGTTCTGGGAGTACGAATGAAGGAGCAATGAGCACTTCCTGGTAGGGTCAAGGAAGGCACGTGAGAGGGGGCCAGCCTAGAATGATTAGTTACTAGGACTTCAATGGGCACAGCAAGGAGGGAAAGGCCTCCTAGGCAGAGGGAACAGCATTCACGAACACACGGAGGTGTGGCGGCAAATGGCATGCCCAGGGACCGGCAGTTGCTCCTGTGTGGCTCAACTCTGGAATACTAGGCCAGGAGGAGACAAGACTAAGAGGGATGCGGATGACAGGTCTGGGGTCTTATTCAGTCATTAGAGCAGTGATCATTCACATTTTGGAATCATGGGATACATCTCATAGGTGTTTAAAAACTACCAACCGAAGGACACAGAGGGGCTTCCAACATAATATTCCCGTGATGCCCTTGATTAGAGCATACATCCCATTGTTCGTATGTCTGTGTTTGCCCACAGGACAAATCCCTCTAACAGGCGCCCTCTTGGATGCTTGTCTCAATTACCCATCCCCCAACACAGCAGCTGGCACTTAGCTGATGGTCACCAAAGGATGAATGGACGTGTGAATGAGCAAGTGATTTCTACTGCACAGCAAAACATGCTACTTGAGAAAGTGGGGAGCTGGTTACCTTCTCTTCGTGGATTTGTGTTTATGTATGCCCAGCTTCTGCCTGCCCGCATGGTGGGAGAGGAATAAGGAGCTAGCTATCCATCCTCTGCAGCTGGCTGGGGTTCACACCAAGGGAAGGCTGCACTTCCTCGTCAGCAATACCTGGGCCCTGGGATACTGAGCTTCATTTCAGCCCGATTTGGAATGGCGTGGAGCCTGGTGGGACCCTACAGCCTTATCTCAGTTCCCTGCACCTCAAAGGTGTTCGTACTGCACCAAAATGCCCAAATCTTCCATTTCCTTTCAGAAATGCAGGCCTCTGCAGCAGGTGGGGCTCAGCTTCCCCACCGACTCATTCTGCCTATACCCTCCCCTACAGGTGCCCCTCCTTAGCCTCGGGGCTGGTAATCTTGAACAGGTTGAAAAAAGCACTTTGTATTTCTCCTCTTGCCTGCCTGGTGCTCCTAAATGTGGTCAGCTCACTCAGTGCCCCTGGAGGGTTTCCTTGAGGCGGCCAAGAAAGATCAACCTTTTTGGCTTGATAACTGAGAAATTTTCTTCACCAGGTAGCAGCATCCTAGTTAGGAGAATTTCACATGCCATTTGACTTGAACCACCTTTGAAATCTTTCGTCATTTTTCTTGCTCCTTTCTCCAAAACTTAATTGCTTTGTATATTTATCTGGGTTTCATCTGGACCTTCCCACTTAGGAATGTTCATCTTGAACCTGGAAACTGACCTCAGGGCCTGTTCGGACAGGGCCATCTCAGCCTCAGTGGAATGTAAAAGCTAAATAAGGCCTTCCTCTTCCTCTTCTTCCTTATGTGTTAAAACTTATTTCAATGACACGGTGTAATTTTTCATTACAGGATCTGTGTCTTACCCTTTCCAACCCACACATTCCTGGCTGGAATGTAGGTAGAATTCATTTACACCTATGTGCACTCCTTGTAAATGTGAACGCTAATGAGGTAATCCATATGGTGATATGGTAATAGCTATACAGACATATGTCTGGAAGAAGCTCTTTATTTATTCAAAGATCTTTTGTGGGTTAGACGACACCCCCTTGCTTTCCAGATTCACTGCCTTCTCTCACAGTTACTGAGTTATACCTGCGCTCCCTCGTGTGAACACGGAGCGAAAGCCCCATTTCATGTCTCAGCTACATCACTCCCCTGTGATGGTTGGTCCTGCTCATTTCACTTCTCTGCTCATCAGTCTCCTCTCTGAAAAATGGGTGTAACAACTCCTGCCTCACAGAGTTGTTTGACAACTCAGTGAGTGTGTACGTGAGTTCCTAGTGGGCATGGGCAGTGGAATTAGGTTTCCATCTTCGTTCTGCCACTTGTTAAATGGGTGAATTTGAGCAAATTTGATCTCTTTGAGCCTGTTTTATCATTTGTAAAATAGGAATTTTAAGGTTTCTGAGGAGAAATAATAGAATATTTAAAAATCATCTAGCGGAGTGTCTGGAAGAAAGTAGAAACATAAAGTAGAAACATAATACACCTTGCTCCCTCCCCTTTTCTCTGTATGAGTTGAGGCACTTGCTGCCAACATTTCATGACCACTAATGACCTTTCCAATATCCCCTGGGATAAATTAAAGAGTTCCCAACATCTTGCTTCTCAACGAGATATTTCCCTCTTGTAGATTTCACTTAGTGGGTTTTTTCTTAACTAATTTTCTCTGAAGTCTAGTATTTCTCTCTTCTTCATTGGTTTCTGAAGGAACTAAAGGCATTCTGTTGGATCTCAGGACAGAGGGCACAGAGCCGTATGTGCTGTGGGAGGGGGAGAGTGCCAGGTATTCTTTGCTGGAGAACAGGAGTGGGGATCACATGCAGATAAAGCACAAAAACGTGTGTGAGTGTGTGTGGGGGAAGAGGGGTGTACTGTGTCTGAAGAGTGGTTTGCAAAGTTACCCCGGCGTCCTGCCTCACAGAAACCATTATATTCTTTTTTTAAAAAAGATTTTACTTATTCATGTACTTTTAGAGAGAGGGAGAGAAACATTGATACGAGAGAAAAACACTCTTCAATCGGCTGCCTCTCATATGCTCTGTAACTGGGGACTGACCAGGAATCGAATCAGTGACTTTTCGCTCTGCAGGATGACCCCCAACCAACTGAGCCACACTGGTTACGGCAGCGATCATAATTTTCTTAGTAGACCGCCAAGATGTTTTTAAAAAGACTATCAAAAACATGTAGTATGTAATTCTATCATGTAAACCAAGAACAATTTATTAGAAGGAAATGATAATTTGTTTTATGTGTGCATATAAAACTGCAACCATGAGCACATGTCTGTGAAATAAACAAGCTATTGAAGACATGTGATGGGCTGGTGCTGAGGCCTTTCCACAATTTTTCACCAGAACTTGTTTTTATCCTTTGCTGTCTGTGGGCTCTCACCAGAGACAGGCAAAGCTGCTGATGCCAACATTTAATGAAGTTCATGGGAGAAAAGTTAACATTGAGAAAATTGCATTTCTGAGAATAATTTGGACAAGACACCAGTATTCTCTCTTAGTGCAGGAACGATTCTTTCCAACCGATGGGACTAATGAGTGTCCCTGAAGTGCAGCTTTCAGGACAGGCAGGGCTGAGTTGGTGCTGGGGTGGAGGGTGGGGAGGATGGGCTGTGGGGGTTGGTGTAGGGCAGAGGAAGGTGAGTTTGGAAGAGTAAACTGTGTTTGGAAATTTGAGGAATCTTGCTAAGTCCTTGAGCAAGAGGAAGCCAAGGTAAGTGTTCTGGAGTAGGGGAGTGAAGAGTGGAAAGGGGTAATTTGGGGAAGACAAATTTCATGGGTATGAAGGGTGGCTTGCAGTACACCAGAGTACAGAGATAAGAGAAAAAGAGTGTAGATTCTGGATGAAGAGATAGGGGTATCAAAAAAGCATGTGTTAGCCCCCTCTTTGTACTGGCCCTCAACACTCTGAAGTGCAAATGAACATGATTGGGTCCATAGAAAGAATGGGGACGGCTATCTAGGGGCTCCTGGCACTCTGAGCACCTCAGAATGATTGGAATCAACCCAGCAAGTCCTGCTTTTTACCTCGCAGAGCTTGTGTAGAGCAGGGAGAACCAAGTTCTACACCTTTTCAGGGAGTAAGTGACTAAGCTCACACCTGGCCGGGGAGGAAGCTTGTGTTAGCTCCTCCCCCTGCCGCCTTTCCACCTCCACCTGAGATTTCTTCCAAAAGCTCTTCCTCATACTTGACCGTGAATGTTAGAGGTCAATTCAAGCCATTTTGAGCCCAGGTCCAGGGCTGACAAGTAATTTTGACAAATAACAGTCTACAGAATTCTGTAGACTGTTATATTTATTTTACAAGACTTGGCACATTATTACTTGTAAGACAGTAGGATCTGAAGTAGAAATTGTTCTTTCCACTGGCAGACGTGTGTATCTATCATGATAATTCAAAAAAATTTTTTAAATTTATGGCCTAATTATAATCAGAAAGTTTTCAGATATTTAACAGTATCACTTGTTTTTTTCCCACAACTTTTCCAAAATTGTTTTTGTTATTTTTTTTATCATTCTTAATTCACCCAAACTGGGAATTTCATCCTTGCAAAGTTTTAAAAATATTTCAAATCATAAAATCATTATATATCCATTGTGTACAATTAGGAAAATACAAAAAGAAATTAAAAACAAACTAACAAGCACCTATAATTCTAGAAATGATTACTGTTAACATTTAAACATATCTCCTCTCTTTTTTCTTAGCTGTTTTACATAATGGAGATACTGAATTTTTTGGACTGTAAAACACACTGGACTATGAGACACACCTAGGTTTTAGAGGACGAAAATAGGAAAAAAATTGAAGCAAAAAATGTGGTCAAATATTTAATAACATAAATAACATAGGCTGCTGCCCCTCCCCTCCAGCAAGCCAGATACGCTACACTAGGACTATAAGACACAGAGCCATTTCCCTCCCAAATTTGGGGGGGGGAATGCATCTTATAGTCTGAAAAATATGGTATATTTTTTAATATGCAACTTTGCATTGTGTATAGCATTATATTATTGCCATGTCCCCAGTGCATTAAACACTCTTCATAAACAACATTTTTAAGGTTTGACTGATATGCCTTCTTATGGCTGTAACATCATTTAGTGAATTGTTTTATTGTTTTTCTTCTGTTGGGTATTAGGCTGTTTACCATTTTTCTGAGGTTAGAAGCAGCACTACTATCAACAGCTTCATGTGCACGCACATGTGCACCTCTGTGTGTGTGCATATAGGTGTAACTGTGGGAAATCTGGCCAGACTTTGCTGCCTATTTCAGATGAAGGTCCTGTCAACTGCCCCCTTCCCTTGTGAGTGACAGCTGTCGGACAAAGGAAGGGTTGCTCCAGCATCCATCTGGCTCCTGGGAGAGGCAATAACACTCAGAGCACAGGGGTGTTGTAAACACATCAGAGAGGTCTTGTAATTCTGCTTTGTAATGGGGGAATCTAAAAGACAATTCATTTTCAAAGGAAACAGATTTCAAAAAGTCTTTTGAATTGATTGGGTTAATATTGTGTGGCTTTTAAATTACAATGCATGTGTTAAAAAATAGAGGATCTAATAAGGTAGAGAATAGCAGTTACTTTGAATAACAAACTAGTAGGAATAGCAGAAACGGCTTCTGCGTAGGTTGGCTCCCCTCTGAAATAGTCCCCCTGGAAAGGAGCTTCACAGTCAGCGAGCCAGAATTCTGATTCTAGCTGGGCTTTCTTGGGTAAGTTACTTGGCCTCTCTGAGCCTCAGAATCTTCACTTTTAAAATGAGGTAGATGATGACACCAGTATTTTTTAACTGCAGTTTTTTGAGAGGATTCAAACACCAAGTAAGAGTGAGTAAATGGCAGCTAGGATTGCTGTATGGAGTAGCAAAGACTTGTTCTTGACCCAGAATTCTAAACAGGTGTGCCTGTTCAGGACGGCTCAACCCAGAAGACACACACTTAAGAGAACATGGAAACGAAGGGGGAGTCCCGGCTTACATTTTCAGAAAGCACGGTGGGGGTCTGAAGTGATCTCTCTTCAGGCATTTAATAAATGGTTTAATTCGCACACACTGGGTTTCCATATCTGCTAGTTCCATGTAGTGTTGTTTTTCTGTTCTGGACGGTAAGTAGGGACAGGGCTGGGCCGAGGGAACGCTGAAACATTGCATTCCTCGGTCAGACGCTTCGAAACCCTGCAATCAAACTTGAGGCTGTATTCGGAAACAACTGTATCGGATGTCAGCTTATTATGGAAGGTTCTGAACTTCTAAGAATTCCTCAGTAGGAAGCAAACAAAATACAAAGATCTCTTCCTAATTTTCTGTCACTAGGAATTTTTGTCCTACTGATTTCTCCAACCATTCAGCATGTTTGTTAAAATGTAAGCACACAGATCCCTGGCCTGTAATGGGCAGAAGGCTACCTTCTGTGGGACTGGAGATAAGAAAGCTTGGTTCAGTTCACACACATTTCTGGGCGATAGGCTTCTCCAGTAGTTAGTTAACCATGGACATCAAGTAAAGGTTGCTGGTGTGAGTGTGTGTCAGCGTGTTTTCAAAGCACAGGTGTGGCATTTCTGAATCTGTAGAAAGATACAAAAGAGAATCTTGTCATTACCTATCACATCTGGGATCCTGACAGGCCCACGGGAGGTTTTATTTAGAAATGTTCAAGGGGGAACTTGTCAACTGGTCTTCAATTTCCCCTCCTCTCCAGGAAGGAAAGAGTTACATTTTTCCTGCTTCCATGTGGACATTTTATTCTCACTGTTCTTTGAAGTGCCCTCAGAGAGCTAAGCATCAGGCTGAAGGCAGCTCTGTGTATCTTTGCAGCAGATTAGTACATATTCTTATTTTATTTGCTCACAGAACAAATATTTTCCTTGGAATGAAACCGAGGCAGTGGAGCAGGATCAGGCAGGACCAGCCACCAAAGACGGCAGCCCGCAGCCCCCAGGGCCAGGCCAGCTCAGGGCGAGTGTGATTGGTCTCCCTGATCCTTTCATTTAAGTCCTATGGACCTGTCCGGATTGACAGAGTCATTTATTCACTTGGAAATAATCACTGAGCCCCAACCATCCGCCAAGCATTGTGCAGGTTACAGAAATAAAAAGAGAAGCAGATTCTGTCCTCAAGGAGCTCACAGTCAAGTTAGGGGTGATAAGAGATGTTTGTATATGAGTGACTCTAATCCAGGTGAAAAAAGATAAGTCTTCAGAGTCCAGGAGATCAAATGTTCTGAGGTGGGTAATTATTCTGTTTGTGTGTTGGGTGTGTGCATGGGTGGGGGACGAGTGGGAGGTGTGTGGTGCAGCAGGCTGTGGTATGTATGTGCATCTGTGAAGGGGGGTTACGTGTTTGTGGTGTGGTGGTGTGGCATGTGGTGGTGTGTATATGTGTGTTGTGACTGTATCTGTATGGATCACGGTGGTGGTAGAAATGGGATAGGCAGAGGAAGACTGGTAAGGTATGTATGTGTGGTGGTGGTGGGGGTGTGTGCGTGTGTGCGTGTGGTGTGAGTATGTTGGTCATGATGGCAGAGAGGTGGCAGGGCTGAGAGAGGGCAGGCCTATTGGCAAGTGGAGATGGGGAGGAGCAGGATGGGTGGGGACAGACCAGGAGGAGGACCTGGGGGGCAGAGGGATTGTACCAGGAAAGATGTGCAAATCTAGAGGGAATGTGCGAGGGAAGGGTGAGGCGTAGGAAATAAGCTAGGAGAGAGTGATTAATTTTGATAAATACTTTCTGATTAAGACAATGGCAGTTTTTCACCCCCCCCCCCCCATCTGTCCTTCTTCCCAAGCTCACATGAGGATCTTGTATAAAGGAGCTGTTTTCTTTACCAAGGTTCAAACGCCAGCTAGGACTCAGGCCTCATGACCTGTGTGTTTACTGGGCCCCTTCTCCACCTGGGCTGCTGCACCAGGAATGGTTCTTAGAGTGCAGCCTCCCAAGCTCTCCAAATAGCCAAGGTGGATGCTACTGGGTTTGGGGCAGAGGCTTAAATGCTAGAATCCCTGAGGCAAAGGTCAGAAGAAAGTGCAGTGTGTATGCATCTACCTGCCTGATCACTAGTTCCATAACATTGCCTGGGCTGCCCTGGCTAGGTCTGCTTTTTGTGGAGCTTTTTAAAGAATATACAAAGAGGCAGATGGTAGGAGCTGGCTCCCTTTCTCAATTTTGTTTTGCTTTTCATTACTTTTCCCTCCCTAAATAGGGTCAAAGCTGCTGCATGATTAAACTGTGGCCAGATAAGCATGTTCTTTTCCATTTTATTAGACAAGGAAAGGAAACTACCATTTATAAAAATCTAATGTTCCCAAGATACAGGTCATCATCACAGTCCCCATTTTGCAGATGAGGAAATGAGGGCCAAGAGAGGTAAGGAAACTAGTACTAAATCACTCTAATAACCTACGTAGTGAGCTCTTCACCGCTGGTCACCCAGCTGAAATTCAAACCCAAGTCTGTTTGGGACTAAAGACCATGCTCTTTTCATAATGCTTCCTGAAGTTTAGGAGGCAGCATGATACATAAGGTGATGCATTTTATCTTCAGATAGACAGAGGTTTAAAGCCAAGCTCTTCCTTATACTGGCTAGGTATGTGAACTTGTATGCCTCCCTCCCTCGCTTGCTTGGCAAATCTTTTCTGGATTTTGAAGACTAGTATAAAAAGCTGTTAGGTATTTATTATTAATACAAATACAAAAAATGGTTAGGTATATATTATTAATACAATAATTATATATCGATGATATGGGAAATGATAAATTGAGCCTCTTGTTCATCCCCCTTTGAGGATTCCTTAGTTTTTGTAGTTGTTGCAATCCTGCTTCTTGAGAGGGAGTTTTGTAGTCTTTTCCCTAACTTCTCACCTCAAAACAACAACAATGAAAATGGAGCTGGCATTCAGATAAAATAAACGCTGGTGATTGCCATGGCCCCATAGCTATCTTTGCTCTTCTTTCTAGAAAGAAGTTTTGTAGAAAAAAAGTCAAGTGAAATATTTTTAATGAAGTCTGATGTACAATAACTTCATTGGATTGAAAGAGAAGATGAACTATTTGATTAACAATAAGGTCTTTTCTAATCTGATTCATGAAACAGGGGAAGGTCTTAGAAATGGACTGGTCCCACTCAGATGCCTTGTCCTCAGAAAGTGAAGCTCTGAGTGACTGAGGCTGTGGTCTAGGGTGACAGACCAGCCAAGGTGGATGGAGCCTGGCACCCGGGCTCCTGACCCCCTCTTCAACATCCACCCGCCACACCACACTTGGGGCCCATTTTCTTCTGAGATGCTTCCTTCCCAGGGCCTCCCCCACAGGCCACCTGCCCCACTCCCAGTTTGGTACTTCCTCCTCCTCTGCTCTGCCTCTCTGCCTCAGTGTGTTCCCTTTAATGTAAGCGAGGGCAGACATGGCAGTCAAGAAGATCCAGACAGGTTCAAGGATAGGCAGAAACTAATAAGATAAAACGGAACATTAAAATGAAAAGATTTTGAATAACCACTAACGAATGGAGCTAGGGAAACTTTCTTGGCCTTTAACAGAGCTGCAAGTGAAATGACAACGTGTGTGTTTGGAGGAGAATGGATTTGAACTCAGCCTCGGGGCTTCAGGCCTGGGCATGTGACATTGGAAAAAACCTTACTTTCTTCATCTTTAATTAACCTCAGCGGATTGTTGTGAGGAGTAAATGAGACCACGTTTCTGAAAGGACTCTGTGATCTGTGAAGCACCGTACCCATGGCAGTTATTAGCATTCATCAGGAACTAGATGTCTGGCCGTGAAAGCAGGATGAATTAGCAGGGTGACACGGTTGCCAAAGAAAGATAATGTGACATCCAGAGGAGGAAAGGATGCGGCTCTGCACTTGTGCGCCCCCCCCCCCCCTTTCTGGGGCACCGCGCTGTGTTTGGTTCTGGGAATCGCACTCCAAGAGGAACCTTAGCAAACTGTCGTTTTTCCAGAGCAAGTTGCAAGAATAGGTCAGGGTCTGAGAGGCATGACATATCAGGATGATTGAAGGATTTAGAAGATGTTTAGTCTGGAAGGAATAAAAATAATCCTTAGAACAAGGTAGCTGTTTCTAAATATCTAAAAGCTGTCTTGCAGAAGAGAGGTGAGATTTTATTTTGTCTTGCTAGTGGCCAAGTCAGGGCTCAACGATGGGAGTTAATGACAGGCAGATTTGAGTGCAATAGGAGCTGATCTCAGGCTCAGAGAACTGATCCCAAACGGGCTTCTTGGGAAGATGGTGGTCTGCCCGTCAGCAGGTCTTCAAGCAGAGGTGACTGTGCACACACAGGTGCAGTGCTGGGCAGTAGGGCTGAGAGGTCAGACCAGCTGTTCTCTGGGATCCCTCCAGTTCAGAGACCTCCGTTATCTCCTCCGATCTCTCTGATCTTTCTCTCTGATCTATTTCCCTCCCCATTTTTCCTGCCTTTGACTTTCTGTTCCCTGTGAATAGCTTTAGGGTTTTAGATTTGGAAATATTTCTGTAATGATTGATAGTTCGGTTTAGTGGAAAGTAGGAGGGAAAGAACATTTAAAAACAAAGGCCGTTTTGTTACTTTTAAGGACACACAGTAACTTGTTAGGTTGGGGAAGGAGCAGCACCGAAGTTCTGTGTGTCAGAAAGTCTTGTAAATGCTACAGCAAATGGCTTACTCTTTGCTAGTGTTTAAAATGCAAACACAACTGCTAGAGGCCTTTGTTCTTGAGTGGCCCAGGATCCTCCCTGTTTAAGCAATGCTTTCCTTAGCTACAGACTTCTAAAAACATTGTTACTGTAAGAATTCTATACCATAAACTACTTTCTGGATTTATAATTTAAGTATTTTTGCAAATTTGGTTATATTAAATTTGGTGTGGGAGATTTAAAAAATTTCTTGACTGCAGAAAAGCCATTTTCTTGAGGAAAATATTTTTCACGCATAGTTAGTGTTACAGCTGGGAGGGTCGCCCAAGCTCCCCAGTGGAGTCGGCAGCTGAGCTATTTCCAGTACTTTGTCCTGCCTCTGAGTGGCAATTATGTTTCTGTCTCACAGTGCCCCACCTCAAACATCACAACCTCCATTTCAGAAACCTCCACCTAGACCAAGGCACAAAATAGAACTCAGCAGACCCAGGTGGGGTGGGGGGGAATGGGTAGGAGTGAGTAACAGTTTGGTTAGGATCCCTGAGGCAGAGTCCTTGCCCAGCCCCGAGGATGAGAGCAGGGGTGTGGAGAAGACTGAGGGTGCAGTGCCTGGGTTCCAGGGCTTTTGGAACCTAGGCGGTCAATTGAGGCAGGAATTGCTGGAGAGACAACAAAAGTGGCTCTTCACACCCTGGGGACTGGCCAGGCAGGGCAGGAAGGCGGGAGCTGAAAAGGCAGCAGGAGCCTTCTCGAAGCTGCACAGCATCCATGGCCTCGTCCTCCCAGGACTGCTGCCCCCTTGCAGGCCCCAGTCCTTGAGGCAGCTGTGTTGAGCCCACACCTCCTTGCCTAGCCCCACCCAGGTGTGACCTTGACTGCTAGGCTCAGGGAAAACATCAGCCTGAGGCCAGGTAGTAGACTTGTTCCTGGGGTCTAAATTCTGGGGAGAGGGACCAGCCAACGCTGATGTGAAGTCCACGGCTTCACTTTCCATTTGCTCTTTCATTCTAGACCAGTATCCTCTCTCAGTCTCTTCTGTCTCAGGTTGCTCTTCCACAGGCTCCAGTTTCCGAGTTGTTCTAAAGCCCCGGCTTGACTCTGTCCTCCAGTGTCCCTGCCCTCCAGTGTGGTGCGTGTAGTGGTTCTCAAACTTTTTGTGAACATAAAATATCAGACGGCAGGGTCCCACCCTCAGAGATCCTGATTTAGGAGTTCTGAGTGGGGCCTAGGCATCTGGACCTCAGGTGTTTCTCTCCAACCCCACCCCAAATATTTTATTTATTTATTTTTAGAGAGAGGGAAAGGGAAGGAGAAAGAGAGGAGAGATATGAGAGAAAAACATCAGTGGGTTGCTTCTTGCATGCCCTCACCCTCGGGACATGGCCAACAACCCAGGCATGTGCCCTGACTGGGAATTGAACTGGCAACACTTCGGTTTGTGGAATGATGCCCAACCCACTGAACCACACCGGTCACAGCTGGACCTCAGATGTTTCTGATGTAAGCAGGCCATGGGTCACGCATGGAGAACACTAGTTTAGAGGAGAGAGCGTGCATGTTGGAGTATGAGACAGAACTGAGTTACTTATTGTATTCCTTGTTGAGCAAGTTAATTATCATGTCTGAGCCTTTGTTTTCTCACATATAAGATGCTAACCACTTCACAGGAGAGTTTTCAGATGTCAGTAAGAATATATGGACATATATATGTGTATATATATGTATACAGTGTTTAGCAAGGGCTTATTTAATAGGATTTTTGGCCTCCTTTCTCCTTGGTTCAACACCAGGAAAGTGGCAATGCAGAGTTTCAATTCATCCCAGTTCTGGAATATCAGTGGCTCCTCCCTGGCAGTGGGCAACTGTGGAAAGGTTACAGAACAGTCTAGAGGAGTGTGCATGTATTCAGCGCTCTGTGGCAGATCAGACAGTCTGGATCTCTCAAGCAATGGCACGAAAAGAACCCACCAGGAAGTCAGAGGTCAGCCATCTGCTGTCATTTTTATTTGCAGTAAAATTACAGTCAGGACAGACACATACACAGTGCATTACAGAACAAGTCCACGGCACTCTATGCAGGCAGACGGGCAGGCTGGAGCAGGCAACCATTACGGAACAACATATCTATGGGTGGGGGAGGCAGTGGAGATGGACGAGCAAAAAGGGAAGGACCCTGGCACTGTGCTAACTAGTTACTGCCTCGGTCTTGGCTGGTGGAGCCTACGTCTATGGCTGCAGTGGAGGTGTGCTAGGACCTGTAGCTTCAACTTCTGTCCAGGGTCACCCCCAAACACTGAGGGTTAGCTAAGTTCCCTAAAAGGAAGCAGTGCTTTTCCATTAGTGGAACTGAATTCCCTCCAAACACACTGGCAGTTACAAAGGGTAAAATAGATTTGATACATGGAATGGAAAATGCTCACACTTTAGGAGTTGAATGTGTGTGTCTGCATTTGTGTATGCAAGTGTGTGTATAGGAGGAGGGCTTATCGAAGAGGTTCCTTGTAGTATTTTTTCATGTTGGCCCCCACAAAGCCATCAATTTCTGAGCATGATCGGTCCTCAAGAGGGAAGATCAATTCTCAGAAGAAGGGCTGGCAGTAGCCCTCCTGGGTCAGCGGGGTAGGGAAGACCCGTGAGAATAAGGACCCTGCCATCTCTCCGATGACCGCAGTGTTTGCCCCTGGTGAAAGCAAGATCACTGAAGTGGGAAGGTCTTTAGAGCCTCGTTTGGTAGATCAAGAAAGAGATCTCTCGAGGCTAAAGGACACGTCCAAGGTCACGTGGCTGAGCCAGGCTGTAGCCTACTCCCCGTGGTGCTCTTGTTTCCCAGGAAGGTTCCTTCATTCCTCACACCACAACGGAATGTGGAATGGCTCCCTTCCTCAGCAGCCTCTAGGGAACATTTGTCAGACTTTTCCAAGATAGTGGGGTCTTACTTGTCTTCTGCAGAGAGAGAAAAGCATCCATAAGAACCCTCTTTGCTGGTGGCTTCTTGGAATTATGATTGCTTGCTAGCAGTAACAACTTCTCTGAGATATCTACTGAGCATTGAGGACAGTGGTACACAGAGGCACAAAAGGTTCTTCTTCCCACAGCTGCTAATGGCAGCTGTGCCATTAGCTGGGTCAGCAGCTTGCTCTAGGATCTTCTTTTTCGTTCAGTCTCCTGCCTCTTGCTATCTAGGGAAGTAATAAATAAATAAAATGCTGCCTGTTTTGAAATCTGCCTCCTTGCCAGGTGACTTAGTCACTAGACACAAGGCCTCTGTCAAGATTGTAAGCTGCCTTGGCCAGTTCCCACAGATCAAAAAGGCAATATCTGGAGCATCAGGCACTGTCCAAGTGTAGACCTGACCCAGAGGTCTGGGAGAATGGCTTTGGAAAGGAATTCTGTGCATGGTGACATAGGAACCAATGCCGAATGACCACCGTTCGTTATTCAACCACAATGGTCAGAGCGCAGACGTTAGGCTATGCTGGATACCAACTCTTCGTGCAAGATTGGACCCGATGTCTAAAGAAGGGCCTTTCCAACAAGAGTGGCCTGTGATTCCAGAACTCCCTGCTCAATGGACTTTTCATGTCGATTGAAATAATTCCGTCAGAATTGTGAGTCAGCTGAGTTATGCTTACTTGTTCTGTTTTGGTTGATTTTACAGCAACTAAATCCTCTTAACTTCTATGGCCTCTGTCCCTTCTTGGTTTCTGATTCTGCTGTTTTTATGTGGAAACTAACTTCCTTATGATGTGAGTGTTCAACGGTGGCATTTGGGTTAAACTTCCCAACAAAGGTACTTTAATGCCTGAGATATGACTCAGAGGTAAAGAAAAAAGAAGAGTAGACAGGGGTTTGGGTTAGACATGACGGATAATTTGTTGAAGAGAGAAGTTGTGAAACACTTGAATGAATCCTGAAACTGGGCTGTGAACAAGGTCCTCTGATCTTCCTTGGACCTTTTAAGCAGACTTGCCTAGAGATAACAAAATGGGCAGATGTTCCCTTAAGATCCCTCTAATGCTCTGATTTTATTTATGAACACTCTAAAAATAGAATCATGGGGGGCAGGGAGAGAACCATCATGAGAATAAAAGGAGAAAAAGTGAAAGAAGCAGGCACTGCAGGTGGGTGGAGGCTGAGAAGAGCAGGATGGGAGGGGAAAAGATGGAGAAGTAAGAGGACTGCATTGAACCATGTGCATTTAGGGGACAGTGCCTGGTAAATAGACATTGTTTAACAACAAAATACTTACTACTGAGTAAATAATAGTTGCATTAATCATCTTCTCCAGCCCCATTTTACATGTAGGAAAACTGAGATATAGTGTGACCTGCCCAAGTGTCTATTGCCAATTGGTGTTCGGATGGGAAGCAGAGCTGGCCCCACGGGAGAAGCCGTGCAGGGCTGGGCAGAGGGTGAGGAGTGCACTTTCCGATGTGATGCTGTGCAGGCAGGAAGTGCCCTTGGGTCATGGTCTGCGAAGCTCAGGAAGGGCAGGGAGAATAGGCACAGACTCAGGCCCCCATCTTCACTGGTGCTGCCCTCCTCCCCCCCCACCCCCAGGCCTGGAGTGACTGAGGCAGTGGAGAAGAGCCTTACTGCAAAGGGCCTCGTGGGGCCTCCCATCGTCCCAGTGGATGGAAGAAAACCAAATCCTAACCTGCAACCTTCCGTCTCCTCTTGAGAGCATGGCCCTCCCTTGTTTCCTCTGTCTTTTCACTTCTTTTCAGTTTCTTGAGTACAGTCCCCAAAAGTTTCTTTCTGCCTTCAAGAAATGGAGGCTGGGAAAGGCAGGATTGACTTCCTGCAGATGACTTGCCTTTATTTTTCCTTTGGAAGGAAGATGGGAATTCCCATCTTTTTCGTCTTTCTCTGCCCTAGACCCTGTTCACAAATATCTCAGAAGGCACATTTGAGCTGGCGTCCTCGGAGACATCAAGGAGGCTTCTGTCCTCGGGTCCCATTTTATTTCTCTCACTGCTCCTCTGGGGTGATCCAAAGATGCTGAGACAGGGGCAGTGCCACCATAAAGGGGGCTCAACACGTGCAAGTGAATTTGGTCTTTTGAAGACTTATTTTCTCCCATCAGGAAGCTGTGCTAGGTTTAATCACTGGGATATAGGAGGGAACACTGTGCTTCCTCGACTCCCTGCTACAAATGACTAAGGCACAGCAGTACAAGTAAGCCTCACTGTTCGGAGGGAGTAGAGAAAAGAGGAATCTTATTGCCTAGACCAGGCAATGCGAGTGTACTGAGCCCCAGCCGCCATCCATCTCCCTGGAAGGGATGCCAGCAGCTCTTACATAAGGTCCAGTGAGCTCATGTGTTTTCACGCCCATCAGCAGATCCTGGGCTTCAGGGCCAAGGGTTAGGCTGGAGGAGGGAGCTCAGAAGATATTGTGCTCTTCCAAAGAGGGGGCGCTTTGGGAAGAAAACAAGTTCCTACTCTCGGGATGGTGAAAACAATTTTCATTTCCATGTTAATTAACAAAGACATTCATCCTCATGGCAGCAATGTCAAGAAAGGGAGGGTGATTCGTGATCTTACGATGCCATGCTGTGGGGGAAGGGAGGCTGGGGTGGGGTATTCAATGAGTCAGGGTATGCAGATGTGCACTAGGAAACATGGTTAAGAAAGCTTTTCCTCCTTATGTGTGGGAAGCCAGATGGGTGCTCAGTTAGATCTGCCAGCCACAGGCTGGGAATCAGGCCATGGTTTCCATTTGTTGCCACCAGCTAGGTTGTTCTTGAACAGAAGACAGGCTGAATATTCAGGAAACTGCAGTCACTCATTTACCTGCTTCCCTTTTGTTTGGCAGAATCACTGAGTCAGCAGAATTGGCAAGCAAACTAACCAACACCTTGCCCTCTGTCTTGTCCAGGACATCTGCAGTCGGCTTGCCCTGGCCACAGCAGCTAAGCACAGAGCAAGTGGAATGCTACCTGCCTCCCTAATACTTTGCCATTTGAAAATAAAACCTCACCCTGCGTAAGTGAGCCAGACGTTCTCTGGGGGGTTGACACACTTCCAGTTCTGTTATGCCCTAGTGGAGGAGAGGACCTGTCTGTACATCTCGGCAGCCCACCCCTCCCCCAGTCTAGCTTCATATTCTTCACACATGGGGGCAACAGTGATAATGATCTTTTATATGATTAAATGAACACGCAGATAGGAGGTTTCACTGTTTGGCCTGCCCAAAATAATACTGTTTCCAGTCTTTCTGTAACTGCTAATGCTTTAAACAATTTTTATTTCAAAAATATCATGTATTGTACAGGTAAGTTTCTAACTCCTTCAAGTGCTTTGCATTTTCTCTCTGGCACCGTTTGTGCTTTTAGCACTTCCCAACTTAGTGTCTTTTGAGCATTTAGTCAATGTGCTGTTTACCTTCCTCTTTCCAGATCAATCAGGAACATTTTGAATATTTTGAAGACAGCCAAACCCTTCCTTAGGTTCCTCTTTCTTTTATAAATGATTCAGTCGGTTGAGAAATGACTGAGCTTACGTACACACAACACCCTGAAACCTCTCTCCAGAAACATGGAGGGCACGCACAAACTTTAACATCTTAGAAAGGATCCCCCATAATGATGGATGTGTGATATTTTGGTGTGAGACGTATGTCACGACATCCGTAATTCATGTCAAAATATTTTGGTGAAAGAAAAGATAAAACAAACATAGCAAAACAATAACACATTATACTCGTGGGTCTAGTTTTCCGTATGTTTAAACATTTTCATAATAAAAGAAATTATTTCCAGATGTTCTAATTCCAGGAAGTATATTTAACCGGGGAGGTGGGGGATGGGAAGCTTTAGAAGGCTGACGGGGAGGGGGACGGGAGCTGGAAATTGCTTAATCCTCTTAGGTTGATTATTATTACCTTAATGCCTGATAATAGCAGAGTCTGATGATAGCAAACCCTAAATAACAATTCAGTGACACCCTCTATTATTAAAACCCTCCCTGCATGTTCGGTTCTCTTAGCCAAAAGATCTAGTTCTTAATCCTTTTACCTCAAGAATGTTGGGGAGAGAGGAAATATTCACCAGGAGTTTTTTTCTTTTCTTCAAATCATGCCATTTTCTGGTAACCAATTGGTACCAGTTTTCTTAAAAAAAAAAGGACAAAGAAATAAATTCATTCATAACTTTGAAAACACCGTTGTCTCATCCTCCAGCAGAAAATACTGCCTTTCTGGACTTTTCTGGACTGACACTTATATTGTGAGGTTTATAAATTCCTTTCCTTTTGTACTAAAGTAAAAAGAAATGACCATTTTATTATCCCTCATCTTGTCATTCTTAGTAAGATTTCATTTAAAAAACTTTTTTGGAAAGGGAAAAGTTCTTTTTTTTTTTTTTGCATTATGCTAGAAGCAGTCTTATTACCTAGATTATGCTCCGTCTAACAGATTTTTAAAAGGGCACTTTGAATTTCCATTCCACCTTTAGATACTAGTTACTAAATTGGATGTGTGACT
The DNA here is from genome assembly GCF_014824575.4 of Sturnira hondurensis. Lineage (NCBI taxonomy): Eukaryota > Metazoa > Chordata > Mammalia > Chiroptera > Phyllostomidae > Sturnira > Sturnira hondurensis. Next base: position 465,482 of record NW_028091847.1, on the reverse strand, counting down.
ACCTGACCTCATTTCACTGCTCCTGATCTTTAACATAGTCTGTGCATCTTTTAACGTGGCCTTTTATATTATGTGAATACTCTGGTCTGGTAGAGTTCGTCAGCAGGTGTTTATTGCTGGCTGTCTATTCTCTGGGTAATGTCTTAGGATATGGCCAAACTGGTGCCTTGGAGAGAAGACCTAACAAAAGGGAGGTGGGTAAGCTGTGCGTGCGCCTTCTGCTGCCCAGATCTGCTCCTCCTCCGTGTACCTCTGTGTGCAAATGAATGGTATTTGCCACTTCTGCTCTGTGAAAGGAGGAGACAGACTTGGCTTTTCAGTCTGAGAGGGAAGTAAGTCGTGCATAGGGGAATCGGTGATGGCTCTACATGCATGAACGTCGACTTTGAAGGCCGATGGTGATAGATCTAAATCCTGGATCGGCTGCCTGAGGTTGGCCCTGTCTCTCAGTTTCCTCATTTGTCAGGAGGGGAACCACACAGCACCAACTTTGTCAGGTTCTTGTGAAGTTTAGACGTGATCGTAAAAGTAATAGTCTTTGGACTGGACAATAAATGACAGTTGTTATTTAGTAATAATTTCATCAATGCCTGCACATTTTCATTTTGCCATTAACTCAACTTTAGGCTTTAAAAAAAGCTTAAAGTCCTTTAAACTCAGTCCTTTCTACCATTTTTGGACTAGAGTGTCCATCCTCATCTCCCTTGCCCAAATAAACCTGCGGAAAAAAAAAATCCAGTTTTCCATCTCTTTTCATCTCATGAGTCTGTATCTTATTATGCGGATCTTACTGTGTTGTAGCCCCGCCTCTGTGCTGTTTTTTTTTCATTCTTTGTCAATTCTGACTTGATCTCTAAGAAGTAGAATGCAAACATTTCTGTCTTTCTGTCCAAGTTGAATTTCATATTTTCTGAATCACGAAGCTGCCCTCCATGTGACCTAGAAAGCCCTTTGATGATCCATATTTAGCTGTATCCATCACTCAACAGATGTCTGGGTAGTTAAAGGCCCCCATGAGCTCCCTCTACATCCTGTGGTTTCAAGTTCCTGAGTTGTTAGTTAAAAAGCTTTCATCTCCACTCCCCCCAACCCCCCTTTCTTTATCCATTCCAGGGTAGAAGGACAGATACCCACTATATTCACTATAACTATTACTTCATTGAACAAATACTTATTACCTACTACATGTTAGATGCTGGGTTTGATATTATCCTCTTTACTTCCAAATTGCATTTTCCTGATTTGACCTCTTTAGAGTAGTCCTCCATGTTTTCTGATTACTTCTCTAGAATCTACATTGAGCATCCAATTAAATGGTGCCTTCTATTTGCAGTGTATCCTGACCCCTGGGAGACTTAACGGCTTAATTGCAAACTCGGAAGCCTTGCTGTAGTGCACCTGCCACTGCATCCACAAATTTCAGGATAACATAGGTTTACTGTGGGTTCTACCTAAGGGAGTTTAGTTAGCAGGGGAGGCTGCAGGGCTCTGCTTGCCACCCTGCACCATGGATGTGAAGAATGAAGTGCTAGCAACAGTGGAATACCCTGCAAGTTAAGCGGCTAATTTCCCAAAACCTTTGGTTTTGTGTCTTTCGTTTCCCACAGAGATGCCCATGAGGAAAATTCCTCTCTGTTTTTTGAGCTTTCTGGATCTTCCCATTAGATAGCATCTCTTGGCATCTGAAAGGCCGCCTGCCATTCTGTTCTCCTGTGGAACACAGATGGCCCAGCCCACGCCTATCACTAATGAGGATCACATGCAAACCCTTCTTGCTGGAGGCTCCCTTCCCCAACCCTAGCCCTCCTTCCCCAAGCAGGCCAGTCACTGCTGACCATGGCATTTAAGTCTGAGAAGGGTGCTTGCTGCTCTCCCACTCACGGAGTTAAATAGAAAATCTATTATGTAGGCCTTGGGAAATGAGTCCTATTCAGCTAACATCTGAAACATTGATTAAGGGATGGCTGCCAATTTGATTGCAAGAGTGAGGTACTGGGTTCCAGCTGTCCATGGAGGTCCTTGAGTTCAAATGTGGACAAGCACTGGAAATTCTTAAGTAGGAACATGATTAGATGGCTAGACAGGGGTTGGCCAGATAGGAGATCAATCTTACCCAGGATGATAGCAGGGAGCGGGGATCATTATTTAAGAATGTTAAAGGCACTAACATATAGTAGAAAAGCATATATTTTGATGTGAGACAGGTCCATGTCAAGACCCAGCTGTATCACTTGCTATCTGTCTGACCTTGGCCAAAGTACTTCACCTTTCCATATACTAATTCCTTAGCTGTGAAACGAGTACAATGGCTACACCATAGGCTACTCTAAGGATTAAATGGGATAGCACATGAAAAGACCTAGACAAGGTGCCTTGCAACCAATAAATAATAAGCGGGAATCCCCTTTGCTGTCTCCCCTTCCTGTTTTCTCTTTTTAGCGGAAAGTTGAACGACGCACTCCGATGTGGTGGACTGTCCAGTGAGCTACCAACGATGGTTCCACCTGAAATTCTGTACAATCCTGTTTCTCTTTCTCTCTCTTTTTATCTGATACTTGATTGATATTTGAGATGTGGGATAGTTTATTTTTTATTGTTGTTGCAAGTCAGATGCTGGTCTGGTATTTACAACTAGGAGAAGAATTCCATACTACTAATGTGGACTCCGATAAAATGCAAAATTTCTTTTGTTCTTAATACATAAACTCATGCCTGTGATTCTTACAGCTACCAAGGAGAGATCACTATCACTGGCTCCCCTTGAGGGTACTAACGAGTCTGATCAGTCCTCCCGTGTATAAGTGTGGTCTAACTTGCCAGTGCCCACTGATCCAGAAAGCTCTCTGGGAGTCATTTTTCACCCTTTCAGACAAGAGACACAGAGGTATGTTTTCCAAGAGGAAGTACTAAACCTACTGATTTAACATTAATACCTACAAAAATACTTCAACAGCTTTTTGGACAAGGTAGATCAACCACTGCTTGTTTCCCACCCAACGGGGTTAAGGCTTTCCCTATCAGAGCTGGTGGCTATTCATTCCCCCACAAGGCAGCAGTTTCCTTTTAGGTCAGGTCTAAGAGCAGTCATTAAATTGAATAAAAATAAACCTCTTTACAACTGTGCTCTTTAAACCTAGTTGTGTTCTGTGGAGCCACACAGAAGAAGTCTGACCCCTGGCAGCTCTCATGTTTTCTCCTGAATTTCCCCCTAACCCTTCCCCACTCAGGAGACAGAGTCTTTGGTTCTTGCTTGAAGACTTATAGAACAATGGGAACATGGGAACAATAAAAGTAGTTAGACAATCCTCCCTGGCTTGTGTGGCTCAGTGGATTGGGTGCCAGCCTGTGAACCAAAAGGTCACAGGTTTGATTCCTGGTCAGGGCACATGAGAGGCAACCTATTGATATATCTCTCAGATACTGCTGTTTTTCTCTTTCTTCCTTCCCCTCTCTCTAAAAATAAATAACTAAAATCTTTTTTAAAAAGTAGTTCATCATATAGAAGAAATTAGAAAGAGTGTCTTAAGAATGAAGACTTCTCATCCTAGGAAAGTGCTTTTGGGGATGTTATTGCAGAGGAGGGCTACTTGCATGTTCCCATCTTTCCTGAAAACAAAAGGAAGTGGTGGGCTTCAGCCAGTGTCTCTAACCTGTCACTGTTGGCAGACAAAGGCCTCTCTGGTTCTCTACTGTGAGTTCTTGGAGCTAAGCCTCTCTGTGCAACTCCTAGAAGGAGATCTAGTACTTGACCACAGGCCTCTTGTTTTCATGGAACATGTCATGGTTACTAGCATGTTGTGAAACACCTTTTAAATAAACATGGTTTCAGATATGCTGTTTGAAATAGCTTCCTGATAGATTAGCGTTGGGTCCTGGAACGGGTGGCGAAGAAACACTCCGAAGTTTCCTTGCTTGGAGGGTTGGTAGACGCTCCCTCCCTCCCTCCCGTTCTCCCCTCGGTTCTTCCTTTACCATTAGCAGGAGGCACCCGCCTGCCCGCGAGTGCTGAGGAGTAGGCCTGTGACAGGGAATCTGGGAGTCTAGATCCTTCCCATCCCATGATTCTATTTTTATGGATCCCAATTTGTGGTAGTGTTCCACAGAAGGTACTAGCTGGGACAGGAGGTAACTGAGAGTTTTGGCCAGCAGGAAAGGGGGATAGAGATGGGAAAAGTTGATGCAATTATTTTTGGCAGGAGCTGGAACCAAAGCAGCAGGAGAGAGTAAGTTTTAAGACTCTCTGGCAAAGAAACTTCCTAATCTGTCACTGAGTATGTGTAAAAAAGTGATTAGTGTGTCTCTATATTTATCATGATTACTCACAAATATGCAATTTACATAATATATACAGCACATTAAGTACTATGTTACCTTATATAATGTGCATATGTATAATGTATATGTATGTTATGTAACGCCAGTCTGGAGGTTCTTCCAGGTTCTGCCAAGTATTTCCTAATTTATTTGGCAATTTTCACATATCTTTTCCATCTGTGGAAAGAACTCTTTTGAGAGGAGCTGGTCTCTGACCTGAAATCTAATCATCCTACTGAGTCTATCTTAATTCTCAACTCAATGGAGGAAACCCGCAAAGACCAAGCTGTAATGAGGCACAACTCCTAGCCCGTTAGTTCAGGGACAACGCAATGTGTCGGAGATTTCCTGTTTTATTCGTTTTATTGCCAGTGGGGTAGAAGCATGGGGGCAGGTGAGAACATGTCTGTGGCATGGCCAGAATCAGAATAAGATGGGGAATAAGGGCTGGATTCTCCCCTGACTGCCTGTATGACTTTGAGAAGTTACTAAACCTCCGTAAGCCTTGCCTTCCTCATTGTCAAGTCTGGGATGACAATACCTTCTCTGCCAAACTCAGAGGTTTCTGTGAGGTCCATTCTGAGGAGTCACTCTCTAGTAAGAAACCACAGTCACAGCAGGTAAGGGATGAATTGCAAGGTGAGAATAAACAACAACACTAGGCTTACTGAAACTACCAAATTGGAAATGCAATTCCACCCACGTTTGTTATTCTCTGGCTCTAAGGAAGACTTGGGACATGTCTCTTAAGCAACATTGTACGTCCCATGCACTAGAGTAGAGGGGGCAGAGGACCAGTCTCTGACTTGCGAATCTTTGAGAATCAGTTTCATCTGTTCATAGTGCTGAGTCTTAACAGCCTCAGTGTTGGAGAATCAGGGCAGAAACACATGCAAACTTCCGTAAGTGCCTTATAGTAAGTGACCCCAAACCTGAACCTCTGTCTGTTTCAGAATCAAGTGGCTTCCAAGATAGTACCTGTTGTCATTCTGGAGCTTGGTCCCATCATCATGGATCCCATCACTCAGGAGATTCTTTGGGCAGCCCAGTTTTCTCCTCGCTCAGTGTTCTGCACTGTTAGGTTCAGCAGGATGGTCCTTGATGTCTGTCCTACATGGTCCTAGAAGACTGCTTCCTTCACAGTTAGAATCAATTTGTACACACAATCTTAATTTTCCCTTCCTTGTACAAAGCTCCTGACCCAGTGCAAGGAGGTTAGAGGAAGCTCAGTGGAGCAATGTCCAGTGGGTCCAGGTTTCCCCTTGAGAAATATCAGACAGTGTGGAGGCCTGGGGGAGCAAAGGTGATGAAGCAAATGTTTCTTCTACCAAAGAAGCTCCATAGGCACTGGCCCTCGGTAGAGGAAGGCAATTCCAGCACCCGCTGAACGAAGCCCACTGAACTCTGCCGAGACCCCTCTGGGTACTGGCTGGAAGTACCTTGCAGAAGGTACCTCAGTCCTTTTGTGACTCTCTGCTGAGGTTACCCCAGCATCCAGGGGTAACCTCAATATTGTTTCCATACTGAGAGACTCTGATGACCACGATGAGGTGATAAGTGGAGAATTTGACGATCTGTCCAGGGCCTTCAACCCCATACCAGCTTCTTACCAGTTTAGGCCAGAGAGAATCTCTGGGAAGCGTCACAAGGCCTCATTTTCTCACATGGGCTTGTCCCATCCACACATGGGCTGCACATTCGTTCTCCCCTGGCAACCTGGATCCAAGTGGAGTCATTTCTCAGCGACCAGAAATGACCCTATTCCAAGGAGTGTAGGTTATTTTCTCTACTGAATGTCTTAGGTGGCACCTGTTCCCAAACCCCATTAGCCAAGATACCATGGACAAGTCTCTTAACTGTCCTGAGACTCAGTTTCCTTATCTGACAAACAGGAGAAGAAATCCTGCCCAGCATCTATCTCATGGTTGTTCAGAGGATCCGGAACAGAAACTCCTCAGTCTCTCTGTGACACAAAGTTATTTTCATTTTCCTTAAATTTCCCAGCCACCGTGGGGCAATGTGTCTTGACATGGAAATGGTAGAATGAGGGAGTAAAAACCTTCTTTATCTTTCCCTTTTTCTATTCTTATACTACATATTTTGTTTTCAATTGGGGAAAGTCCATTAGTAAATAAATATTTATATTTATAAATATATATGCTACACATATGTACACGCACATAAGGCGGTCATCAGAAGGGGCTTCAGGCCATACTCTGGGAGGGCTAGGTGCAAAGAGGTGGGGGGGGGCTGGGAGGGACCTCCCAGTGGTTTGTCTGCTGGTCTCCTCAGCAAACGGCCCTTCCCTCTTGACTCCCTGCCTTCAGGAATACACGGCCACCAGGGCCTGGAACTCAAACAGGAAACACACTTTGGCTTGAAAATGAAAGAAGCTGGGGGTGGTTTTTTTCTTCCCTTTTTTACACAATATTATGACACCAATTTGAAAAATAAATCCCAGTTTCTCTGCTTTCCCTCCCAGGTGTTCACAGAACTAAGAAAATAAATACCACATTTAAGGTGTCCTGTGCAGGCAGCTCTGGGGGCTCTTGGAGCCGTCTCTAAACAAACACAGCCACCAGGAGAAGGAGAAGGCTTCGGGGAAATAACAAGTGCCCACTGACAGCGCAGGGAACCAAGAATGGAAACACAGCTTTCCACAGCCTTTCTGCCTCCTCAGCAGGTTCAGGGAGAAGCTGTCGCTCGAAGGACAACCAAGAGACCAATGTGCACTGGCTGGACTTTGCCAAGGGTTATGTTCTGAGTGTCGGAGGCTGTTTGTCTTGTTACAGAGGGACCTTTGTGTAAGTTGTCTGGAACGGGAGCTCATTCCCTTGGCCACATCCGATCTCACCACGGGCAGGAAACCTGCAGCCTGCTCCTTGCGAGTGTCCATGAGGAAACTTACAGCGCTGGTGGGAAGAAAGGGGGGTTTCTCCTTCAACTTCAGAAAGTCTCACTCAAGGCCTTCTGGGAGTGTGGAGACTGCTGCACGAGCCAACCTTCATTCAGAATGTTCTGTAGGGCATGGGCCCTACACCCATTCAAAATGTTCTGCTGTCACTGGCTCTGCTGGGGTATGTCCATCGTGGAAATTGAGAGAATGTTGGCAGGGTGAAGGTTTCCTCCCAAAGAGTGGCTTCATTTCCACTGGGTAGAGAGGAGAGTGTGTGTATTTGTATGTCTGTGTGTGTGTTGCAGTTTCTTGTTTTCTCTCTTGGTTTAACTGGCAATTGGCACACCGTTTAGTCTTTTGAACGGCTCTTCCTCCTCAGCGAAAAGAAGCTGCTCTTCTGGGGAGGTCCCATCATCATGGGTGCTTGGTTCTTGTGAGTAATTTTAATCTAAAAGCAAAGAGGCAGAAATGAATTAGTAGCGCACAAAGTCCAGTAGCCTGTGGGAGAATGAGTCTCAGAGAGGAAGGAAGGCCAGCTTCGAGTTGGAAGGAGCCCCATGCAGAAGGACGACTGTCCTTGAACAACTTCAGAATTGGCAGCTGGACCCTGAGTAGGCCTGCAGTTTGGCACTGCTGGAAGTGAGGGGCGGAAACACTGGGGACAGACAGGTGTGAGCTTCCCACGTGGTAATCTGCTCGCACCTGTTTTGTATCCTTGCTATTCATAGACTTTCAGAATGTCACAGCCGGAGAAGACCTCAGGGACCATCTCATTCAATCCCTCTGCAGGATAGAGGCCTAAGGTCACACAGGGTGGGGCAGAACAGCCAGAGCCCAGTTCTTCCGATTCCCAGCCTCCACTGCTCCTAGCCATTCCCGCTTAGGTAGTGCTGAGATGTCAACCAGTAACTCAAAGTTGACTTCCTGTCTGACCTCTGACCCAAGCATCATCATCTGGAGAGTTTGCAGGTGAGTCTCTTAGGTCCTTCCTCTCCTCTTCACCTTCCAGGAAAGACCTGACTTTCTTTTAAAAGCATGTGTGTTTCTTTTCTGCTTTCCTTTTTTGTCTTTTTTGACTTTCAGATTTTATGAGTATTTTCTCCTGTAAACTTTAAGTCAATTTGAAGTGAAAGACATTGGTGAGTTCTCATTTTTGCCTTTCTTCCCAACCTCATCCCCAGGGCATGGCTTCAAAATGCTTAATCCCTATTTGCACATGGCCTGGTGACGTTGCCACATCCATAACCTGCATTATTAGTCTATCAACAACATTTATCAAGTATGACATGTGTTTGGAGTGTAGAAGGATGATGTGGAAACAAGAGGCACTTAGGGTTCAAAGACCTGGGTTTCGGTTCCAGAACTCCCACAGCTTTGCTGTGAGCCTTTGAAAAAATCGTTTAACCTTCAAAACCAGGTCTCGCCAACTGTAATAGGAGGATATTTGTCCTGTTTTTCTCACAAATTTCTTGTGAAGACCTAATGATAGGCTGTCAATGAAAGCCCATTGTAAAGTGTAAAATGTAAAGTAACAGTTAAATAATTGTTATCTTACATTGGAGGAGAATCTATGAGCCCATCTTGCGGTTTGTATCACGTTACTGAAAATGACAGTGTGAACACAGAAAGCAACACAAGAACTATTGGAGAGACCCATGGACATGTTTACATTAACGCAGCATAAACCAAGTGGTGTCAAAAAGAAGTTAGGTAAGGAATGAGAAGAGTCTGAATGGTGTATTTGAGGAAGAGTTTTAAGATCTGAAAGGAAAGGAAGGAAATGTGTTGCTGACAAGAGAAAGGGAAGGAGCTAGGTAGAGGGCCCGTGTACCAACTGGTTGAGTGGGGAGCAAGGATGGGAAATGAGGTTGGGGATGCAGATGGGGCAGTTGGTGTAGAGCTTTTGGGGGTTTAATATGACGTAATGGGGATCCATGGTAAATTTTTAAGCTGGAGAATGACACGATAAAAGAGTTTGAGGGAAATTATTCAACAGGAGTTGTCAGGGTGAACTGGAAAGAGGGGAGACTCTGGCCAAGAGGGGCCCTACTGCAAGCCAGGTTTATAAGGGCCTAGGATATGGAAGGGAAAGGGTGGGATCCAAAGATGTGGAGAATTCCCGAATGAAAATGAAAATGAAAATGGAAGCTGAAAATGACTTGGATGTTGGTTCCCCCCAGCCTGGAGATCTAGAAGGGGGTCCATCCTTCTGTGTTTGTGGTGGTCACCAGAGAAGAAACCAAGAACATATCAGGCACCATTTTGGGTCATGTGCCTTATTACGGGCATTATATTTCTTCCAGAATTTATGGAAGTGAGGCATAGACAAGGAACTCGGACAGCACTCCTCCGGGGCCTGTAGTTGAGCACTCTCTCGTGCCAGCAGTTTGCGGCACACTTCCTGGCAGTAAGCCTCCTCTTACTCCCTCAGCACATGAGTCCCCTGAGGGGACCCCTGATGAAGCACTTCATCTTATTCACCTCGGTATTCCCTCCACCAGAGCAGTGCTTATTCAGAGCACATGTTGTGTACGTACTAACCGGTCAGCACACCGAGAAGAGACTGAACGTCCTGGTGTTGGGGAATGGCTGTGCTCGGGGCAGAGTGGCTGCCGGTGCACTGCCTACATTTCCCGCTGATGGAGCCCATTTGTTTTCAGATGACAGGAGTCCCTGGCTTCTCCTTTTTCTCCTTCTAGCCCAGCTGTTTATTTGCTTGTTAGCACCTCCAGGGCAAAGAGGAGGAAGTGAAACTCAACTCCCTTTCATTTGGTTTTTCAGCAATTTTGACGAAGGGCTTGATAGGGTAGGGGTTTGGAGATCCTGGATAACATGAGATTTTGATATGGTTTATGATTCTAGTAACACAGATAACTGAGAGTTGACTATACGTATACACACTGAAGGCAAGAAATAAGAGATCACATACTTCTTTGGAGTTAGAGATGTCAGTCCCTTAACCCCTCATCCCCAAATTGGGAGGAGCTAGTGTAGTTAAGTAGTGAAGATCTCATTTTAGAAGACAGTTGAACGTGGCAAAACCTGACCTTTAAACCCCTGGTGGAAAGAGAGCATTCGTGTTTCTATGGTTAGAACTCAAATTTCTCTGGTTATTGGGCAGGTCAGGCAATTAACTAAAGTCTCTATGATTTTCTTAAACACCTGTCATAATATTTACAACATCTGACAAGCACTAGGAATAGTAGCCCCATGTTCTTAGTTCTCTGCTCTATTATACAGAAAAGTGGTACAGTAGACTCTTGTGTGATAGCTCAAAATCCAAAAAAGGACTGCTGCATATAATTCGCCCTTTAAAATGGAGTAAATTCTAAAATTTAACTAGTGCTGGGAGTTGACTTTGTTTGGGGGGCCATCTTCTGGAAATCACCACACTTTTATTACTTCAAGAAAAGCAATAAACTGAGCAACTTATTCCTGAATGTTGTCCTCTCAGGGCAAATAATTCACATCCTGCCCAGCAATATGGCCAATAACTGCGAGTGTGGGCCCTTCCCCGATCATCAGGGAAGTACCCAAGCCTGCCCTAACCTCAGCTGGAGACAAATAGAAAGGCACAAACCTGAAAGGTCTCAACTAGTCTTTGTGACATTTTAAACAGTCAAGGAACTATTCCCGCCTAAAGTGAGCCTTGGGGAGGAGAGAGGGGTTTGCGCAGTCTCTCCGGTCTTAGCGATTTCTGGGTTCTCCAAGACCTTAGGGTGCCCTGCTTTATAAGAGTGTTTCCTGCCACCAGAACCTCTCAAATGTAGCTGGACATATGGACTTTGCTAGGGGTGGAGCAGAAGTCTGCCATTTATCGATAAATCAGGAAGTTGAACAAAATGATCTGTTCACAGTGTGGTCCCTAGATCAACAGCATCAGCATTTCCTGGGAACTTGTCAGAAATGCAGGTTCTCAGGCACCCAGGCCTACTAGACAAGAAAACCGGCAAGCTGCATTTTAAAAGCTCTCCAGGTTAGTCAAATGCACACACAAGTTTGGGAATCACTGAACTAGATAAGCAGAATCTTTTCAACTTTGGGACTGTACTCTCTTTTAACTCTGGAAGATTCTTAATTCCAAAGTTCCAATGATGCCACCTCACTGTGATGTGAAGCATGAGAGATCATCTTACAGTGCTGTGCACAGAAGGCAATTGTTGAAATTATGTTTAGTTTTATGTATGTATCTTAATAAACAAATATATGCTCATCTTTAAGAATTTAGAAATTATGGATGAAAGAACAAACTGATGGTTACCAGAGAGGAGGGGGGAGAGGAATAATAGGGGAAGGGCCATCAAGGAGCATGCATACAAAACACATGGACAAAGCCAAAGGGGGTAGGTTCAAGGGTGGGAGGTGAGGATGGGTGGGGTGAAAAGGGAGACAACTGTACTTTGGACAGCAATACAATTTTTTTTTGTCCAGAAAAAAAAGAAATTATGGAAAAAAAAGAAAAATCATCTTAGGGTAACTGCTATTAACTATTAACTTTTTGGTATTTTTTTCTAGCTTGTTTCTGTGCTTCTGTGTTTTTAATAACATTGAAATCCAATATTTTCATTTAACATTATTTTGCAAACATTTCTAGTGTTACTAAAATACATTAAATACAATTTTCAGGGGCTGGAAGTTAGTCCATTTGTGGAATCTCACGGCTGATTTAACTCTGTAAATGTTGGGCTTTTAGGTAATTTCCAATTCTTTTCCTATTATGAATAATATAGAAATTGACATTTTATACATTGGTTCCTGTATTCCTGGTAACCTGTGTTTCACTTAGAATAAATACCAAGAAGTATTTGAACAGTTTTAAGGGTGCAGGTAAATGAACTGGATCAATGTGTATTAATATCTGCAAGGATCTTCTGGACACATGGCTCCAAATGCCCCCCAGAACAGCTGTACCAGTTCATCCTCTGGCCTCAGTGGTTGATATGCCCGCCTCCCTACACCCTTGGCAACAGTGAATATTATAGTATCTTAAAGTGAGAAACAAATTGTGCTAATTTGGTAAGTGAAACATGGCAAGGCTCTCTCACTACTTTAATTTGAAATTCTCCCCCTTTTCTTAATTTGTTATATTAAATATTATTTCATAGGTTTATTAGCCCATGGCATTTCTTCTGTGAGTTGTCTATTCACAGCTGCATTCCTCGTATTTCTCCTGCTGGTTTCGAAGAGCTCAGTATACATTATGGGAGTTAACCTGCTTGTTCAGATTGCTATTGCAAACATCTGGTACTTAGCTTTTTAAAGATGTATATTGATTCTTGACTTGCAGAGACTTAAATTTGTTAATATTCAACTATGTCACATTTTCCTTTTTAGAAAGTCCTTGCTCACAGTGTGATTATAGTCCCCTATATTTTCCTCCTAGATGGTAACATTTAATTCTTTAATAGAATTGGGGCTTTTCTGTTTTGTTTCTGGAGTATAGTTAGAGGTGAGAAGTTGGTATATAATGACATTTTCCCAAACAGGCAATTTCTTGGATAGCATATGTTAAAACAGTCCATTCCTTTCAAATTAGTTTATGATCTTCCTTTTTTCCTTCATTAGTTTTTATGTGCTAGGGTCTCCTAGGGCCCTCTTCTGTACTGTTGATTTATCTATACAATATTGTGCCAACTGTTGTGGTTTTATAGCTGTTTTAATATCTTGTGGGAAGCCCTTCCTCATAGTTCTTTCATTAAATGCCTTAGCTATTGCATTGTTTTTTTTTTAAGTTAAAAAACAATTGGATTTTGTTTTGGATCCCTATTTAGAGACATGTTTCTAAATTCAAACCTGTTTTTGTATTTGTTAAGTCTTTAAGTCTTCATTTATTTTTATATCTCTTATTATAAAATATGTTAAAATGAAATAAAACCATTACTACATTTATATGTATATATTTATTATGTTTATTATATATTTTTATACTTTAATATTTATGATAATTGGTTTTCTCTTTTTGAAGTTAGGTTTTCAAACATTTGACATGTTTAAAAAACCAGATCTATATTTTCCTTTTTTTAGTTGTTTAATTTCTACTTCTATATTATTTTCTTCATTCTGCTTCTTCTAAGTTTATTTTATTCTTGTTCTGATTTTGGAATGACTATTACTTTTTTATTTTTTGAAAATGATGGATGCATATGAGACTCTGAATATACCCCCAAATATAATTTAAACTATATTCTCTGTTTTGAATGAGAAGCTTTTAATTTTTATTATTTTTTAAAACAGTCAGGAATGGTGGTTTTGATCTCTTGAACCTATTGTTCTTTAGAAAATTTTAAAATATCTGAGTAATTAAATTCTGTTTGTTTATTCACTTAATCTATTATTTCTAGTTTTATTGTTTCATGGTGAAATAAAATAACCTTTGTAATTTCTGCTTTTGGATTTTATATAGATGTTTTTTGTAAACTAGTTTATGATCTATGAATTTGTTTGTAAGTTATTGAACTATTTCCTCCAAGTTTTATGTCATTTATTGTTTTGCTACTTGACTTCAAGGCAGAAACACATATTTTAAAGCCTCTCAATGCCTGTATTGCTCTCAATTTTTTCTGATATGTCAATTTTTTTCTTCAAAATATATATTAATACTGTTTTTCACATTATATGTTTTGATTCTGTTATCAAATACCTAAGATTTTATGACCCTTACATCTCATATTTGAGTGTACTTTTTATCATATAAAAGTGACCTTTTTATTCCACTATATGTTTTTGGCATGTTGGAAGGTTAACTTTTCTAAAGGTAATATAATTAACAACATCATTTATTTCTTTCAAATGATCTATGCTTGATAAAGGATGTAATAAGTAGATACATGTTCTTTTGTTTTAGGTTTATCTCTTATAAGAAGCATGTCATTAGATTTTAACCCAACATGAGATTACTATTCTTTATTAAGGGACTTGAACCTTTATTAAGGATCTACATTTTTGTCGTTATTTATCTCTTTAGTCTTAACCTTTTCATCAAACTTAAAAAAATTTAGCCCTGGGTGGTGTGGTTCAGTGGATTGAGCAAAGGCCTGCGAACCAAATGGTTCGCCGGTTGGATTCCCAGTCAGGGCACATGCCTGGACTGCAGGCCAGTTCCCCAGTGAGGGGCGCGTGAGAGGCAACCACACACTATTGTTTCTCTCCTTTTCTTTCTCCCTCCCTTCCCTTCTCTCTAAAAAATAAATGAAATCTTTAAAATAAAAAAATCTTTACTAGTTATTTGCTTTCTGTTTTTGCTGCACTGATAAGATTCATACATTTTAAATTCTCCTAGATTTGAAAAGTATATATGCCTTGTTTTTAGTTTTACTGACTATTTAGTTATTAAAATTTTTTCCTGAGTAATACTTTAAATTATTAAAATAAAGAGATACAATAAAAGAATTTAGCTTTTTTTTTACCAGTCCTTCAACAATGTCACCTAAATGCTTTCAGCCTTAGTTAATAGAACCTTAGGTTTGGGATATAGGCTACTAATGTTTCTTCTCTTGCAAAGAATGAATTTTGCCATCTGCATTTATTTGTATAGGTGTATTTAACAGTTTTTTAAAACTTCATTGTAGTTTAACTAATTTCAATTATTGCCAAAAGTTCTCTTGTGCTGTGATGTCCCACCATTAATCTTTTTATTCTGAACACTTCTGTGCACCTTCGGGAAAACATTTCAGTAAGTGTGCTTCTGTTTTAATTTTTGCAAGTTTAAGAATGACTTCATATTACCTTCTGTTATGGACTGAATTGTGTCCGCCCGCCTCCCATTTCTATGTAGAGGCCCTAACTGCCCATGTGACTGTGTCTGGGGCTAGGACCTTTAAAGAGGCGATGAAAGTTAATGAGGTCATAAAGGTAAGACTCTAATCCAACAGCATTGGTGTCCTTACAAGAAGAGCGGGGCACCAGAAGTGCATATGTACAGAGAAGGGCCCATGAGAGGAAACAGTGAGAAGGTGGCTGTCTGCAAGTAAGGAAGAAAAGCTTCACCGGAAAGCAACCCTGCCATCCCCTCGGAACTGAACTTCCAGCCTCCAGAACTGTGAAAAAATCAATTTCTGTTGTTTAAGCCACCCCGTCTCTGGGACTTTGTTATGGCAGCCCGAGCAGACTACTGTACCTTTACATATGGGTTTCCGTGGACTGCGTACCATCAACTCATTGGGTCACAATGTGTTTCACAGTGAGTTGCAGTCTCTGAGGAGTGACTTGGACAGAGGGTGGAGGTAGGGCCTGGAGAAGTATTTGGCTATTTCAACAACCAGTGCTTGGGTATTGGGGAATGGCAACCCAGTTTTCACTGAACCAGGTGGAACAAGGTTTGATTTCTTCCGGCTTTTAATTTTTTTCTTGGATAGATTTTTCTCAATTCGGCTCCATCATAATTATAAGTAGTAGAAATTTCCCCCATCTGTTCTAATTCAAACAAGGTGGTAAGCCATTATTAGTTTTTGGTATAGCGTGTTTTCTTTTTCTTAGTTTTCATAGAGACATGAGATTGAGCTAAGATTTTTCAGAAAAAATTCTGCTTTTTATGGAAGATGCCATCACTATACTCAGTCTCTAGGAGCCAGTTCTATACTTGGCAGAAGTTACATGGAACAAAGAGTTATAGAAACACACCTGCAGTTTAGGCCCACTAAAATCTCATGGAGACCCTTTTCATGTAGAAGACCACTTGATGTTCTCTGAAGGGCTCAAAATAGCAGGTTATTGAGGTATCTGAATACTCCACCAGGGCGAGAAAGCTTAGAAACATTACTTTGGTCTTTTGAGATCTGTACACTGAAGATAGTATAGAGAATACCACTAATGTAATATCCTCATGAACACCCTGGGCCCTGAACACCAGGACAATGGTCTCTCTTCACCACAGAGTTTCTAGCTGGGTTTCCAACAGAGAAGCAACTAAGAAGAAAGGATGTGCGGCTCCTGTAGTAGTGCAAAGTGGAGAGCTAACATGGGTATGATGAGTCAGGGAGTTAGGGTGTCCCCTTTGTTTAGGTTTGTTCATCTGTTCAGTCCTTTGTTCACCGTTCAACAAGTATTATTGTGCAACTATCCGAAAAGCAGCCACAGTGGTAGGTGCTGGGTAGACACCACAAACAAAATAGACAACTCATGTGGTTACTCTTTCAGTGGAGCTTTTCAAATAGGTCCTCAGGGCTTGTGGTACACCCAGGGTGACTGTGTCCATGCACTGTGGCAATTCTCCCCCAGGAACTCCCATGGGTGACTGGTTGGAAGTTGTAGGTTAAGTGTGCAGATCTCAATTCCATATAAAGAAGCCCTTCCTAATAATTAGACTTGTTCATCAGCAGAGCAGTCTTCCTTTTGGAATGGTAAATTCCCTGCCACTGGAATGATTCAAGCCGAGGCTCTCAAGGGTACTGTAGATGAAGTCTCAGAAGAATTAAGAACTCTTTGAAGATGGGTCCACATCTCATTCAGTTTTGGAACTGGTGCCCCACAGTGCTTGGCACATAGTACACATTCAGTGAAAGGTTGGCAGGTAAAAGAACGGATGGATGAATGAGGTGGAAGAAGGGATGCAATGGATGATTTCTCAAAGCTCATGCAACTCTGAGATTTAGCAATTTCATATTAAGTCAGTGCTCCAAAAGAACCCAAAATAAAGCTACCCACCCTCAGCTCAAAGAATGGCAAACTTACTGTGCAAGGTGGCTGCATCCAGGGCTCTCCGTCCACTTGCATTGGCAGCAGCTTGTTTGTCCTGGAACCCCGAGAACCGAGATAACACAGTGAGCTTCTCGGAGTCAGAGAATCAGGGTTGTCCTTTCCAGGGAAACAGAAGTGGGAAGACCTTATATCTGCCCAGCGAGGAGTGATTCTCCAAGACTCTCCTGGGAGTTTGTTAAAAACAGATTCCTGAACCCATCCAAAGATATTGACTCACCAGGTCCAGGAGTCTGCATTTTGATAAGTACTATGGGTGATTCTGTTGCTTTGGTTCTCAGACCCTACTCTGAGAAACACAACCCTGGGTGAGCAGAGAAGTCTACAGAAGCCTGGGATACAGTGGCCAACAAGTATGGCAGCACTACTGCTGAGCAGACCCTCAGTCAAGCAATCAGCAGGAAGGCGTGCAGATGGTACCAGAAACTTCACTTTGCAATGGGAAAGGTTATGAAATGGGAAAAGGCCTGGTTTCCATGTCCTGTGAGAGTTTGCATCATATCAATGATGTAATGTCTCCAACCTGTATAAGGGACAGCTCAGGTGTGAGTGCGTCTTGCCCCAGATCCTAACCATTCCATCTTTTATCTCTTGAACAACACTACACTCTGTGGTTGCATGACTGTGGACTTGGCTTAGCTGGGAAATGAGGTCATTGGTAATATTGTCCCCATTGGCAGGAGGAGAGAAGAGAATGTATTCCTTTCTTGCTTGGGACCAAGTTTCTCTGGCATACAGATTGTTAAAAGGAGAGACATGAGGTCGTCTTACTCTCTTGGGTTGAAGAGTTGTGAATTGGTACTACATTGGCTTTAGGAGAGAAGGCAGGTCCTTTCAGAAGCCCCTGGTCTGGGTGAGCAGGATACAGATCCTACCCACTGGCCAGGAAGCCCTCACCTGGCAACTGACCTGTTTTTGAAATTATAAAACCAAGGAGACAAGTTGTGTTTTAATACAGATGATTCTCTGACTGACCCTGGGGATATTTAATGATTAAAAAACAATAAACCTAATAACAGAACAAATAATAAGAGGAGAAAGTGGATTTTTGTTTTAGGGGCTGTGAGAGTATCTGGGAAATGCCCAGGAGAAGGAGGCTCCTGGCTCACCCTCTCTGTTTCTATCTGGCAACAGGTCTACTGAACAGAAAGATAAATCCCTCCCTCTTTTAGATGGCTGTTTTTTTATTCTTCCAGGATCAAGATGTTACATTCTCTGTGATCTATTTAAGTTATAGCTTAGATGTATAGCTGACTAGGTCTACACAGTGTTAGGATCATGGAGACTGGATGGGGAAGGGAGTACAGAGATTAGTCTGGAAAACAGGGGCCCCAGCCCAGCAGCAGCCCAGAGAGAAAGAGGAGCAAAGCTTTGGGGGAGGAGTAGAAAAGACAGAGAAGCTACAGAGAAAGAATGATGAAAAGTGGCCAGTGGGATGGCCCTTCACTAAGAGACATGGGGAAGAAGCCCAGGGGATCATTCTGAGGGATGCAGGCGCATGTGAAGAGCAGTTTCCCTAAATGTGCTCTGAGGACACTTGCCCAAGAAAGGGGTCTGTGGTCAAATAACTCTGGAAGACCTGCATGCAGTGGTCCCCTCTAGGAGATCCCCAAGGCATGCTAATAGATTGGGCCTGTAGAAATTGAATGGGAAAGGGAAAGGAATAAAGACTTCTGAAATAATCAGGTGGAGAAGAATCTGATTAGTTGCACTGATGAAACAGAAGCAACTGAAATCAGAGGATCCTCTCCTTTAGGCTCCTTCTCTTCTAGGGGCCTGCAGTAGCTGACCTGTGTGGTCCATACCCTGAAGAGTCATCATCCTCTTAACCAGTTAGGATGGGTTTCCTGATGTGGGTGGTTTAGTGCTACAAAGACATTTAGGAAATAGTGTTGCTAAGGCCATTATAAAAAAACAACAACAACAACCTTGGTTTTTGTCAGAGTGTGCCCTCTGGCATACATCTAATGTTTTAATTTGTAAAAATTAAAAAGGCAAGGAGTCTCAGGAATCCTGTGTAGAGAATTTCACTAATTCATTCTAAGATTAACAGCCACCTGGTTGTAGTGGTCCCACTAGTTTATGTCCTGGATGATGGCATTCGATCCAGTTTGGGAAATGGTCTCCAGAGAAAGACATTCTTTATAAGAAGAATCACCAAGCTCCTGCCTCCCCTGCCCCGACCCCAACCGTCCTTCCTGCATTCAAATCTAAGAAGGCTGGGAGACTTGGAGGGCTGGGTAATGAGGAGGCATACCTGATGGTGACGGAGGAGCACTGGGCCAGCCTCCGGCCCGCACTCTTCAGGCCGGTGTAGATCTGCCCCATTTCCATGGCTCCCTCCAGCCCCACCACTTCAAGCAGCTGGTCACTGAGGTCTGCAGAGTGAGACAAGCAAAAGCAACACACACAACTCTATGTATCTCAGGCCGGTTTTGGCCAGAAGGTCTGGTCGCTAGTGGCCAACCCAGACCTGTTTATACCTCTTCATCTCCCACCACGCAGCATTTTCATACTCACGCTGAATACGGAATTTCATCAAAGGTCATTACATGTATCTTTTCACCAACAGAAAGCCAGTTCTAGTGCAAAAAAGGTTATGATTCAGAACGTTAATATGCACCTAATGGGTAGGTTGGCATATCAAGAACTTCTCCAAATGTGGAGTAACATAAATGACGAACCCGTTATTTCCGAAATTATTTTCAAGCTAAAAACACATTGGCTTGGGATGAATATAGGAAGAAATGCTGATGAAGTGGTCATTATCCATAGCTGGACCAAGTTTCTCTTCTCTGAATGTCTGAGTAACATCTTGGCCCTCCTGATGATGCCTGATGGCTAATTAACCTCAGCTCTGGCCTGTGGTGAGCCAGTGGTGAGCCAGCCTCCTTGGACATCCTTGGGGAAATCAATGACCTCCTTCAGGACACCAGGTGCCCCATGTGAGCCAAGGAAAAGAATATTTCACCTACACCAGATTATTCTGTGTCTGAAGTAGGAAAAGAGGAACAGAAAATACTAGTCTCTGGCCCAGAGTCACATAGTATTGGTGGCTTTCCACAGTGGCGGTTCTCTCTGATTTGGCCCCTGGAAGGTGCCCTTCTCCTTAAAGTCCCTGAAGCTTAGACTGTGCCTGCCCAATTTCTTGTGAAAGCAATAGCAGTATTAAGGTTCAATGTTGGGCCCAAGACTCACTTTTACAGCACAATTTTTATTTATTTAAAACAGAAGCAAAATAAAAGGCAGATTCTTTAAAAGCTTCAATTCCTTTGGCTACTAGGACAAAGGTAGGTACTTTTTCTCGTAGGTTGTAGTTAATCACTAACATCCTACTAATATTTACAAACTAGAAAATCATGTCAATGTAAATGTATTTTTTAACAGATAGTTTCTGTCTTCTAAGGAACCTCCTGATACACTATAATAGTATTTGTTAGCACTGGCAAGCAGATATTTGGGTTTGTTTCTACTTCTTTTTGTTTCAGACTATTGGATTTGTTTTTACTTTTTTTGTTTATTTAAAAAACATTCTCTCGATGGAAGTATTTCCAGTGAAGGCAGTTAAACAAACCACTGGGCTGACCACGAATGGGTCAACATCGCTAATGTCTAACCTACCAGGCCCGCTGATGAACACTGACTGCCAACAGATCCAGAAACTACAACAGTCTTTCTGTGGCAGGTACATAGCTTCCCCCCTCCATCCATGGACATTGCTGTTCTTCTCTGGTACTCTTTTATTTTTTCCACATCTATGAAAAGATGCTGTCTCCTTAAAACCTTCATCTCATTTGGACTTGGAACAAGAAGTCATGAAAGGGCAATGTTTGTTTAGGAGAATGCTCCAGGCTCTCCTAAGGAGTTGATTTCCAATAAACAACACATGTCTGAACCTCTAGTCACTTAATTAGTTCCCTTCTTACCAAAGAGCATTAAATAAGCATTGGATACTCCTAGCTTACTGTGTCATTTCAACAGTGTCTGTGAAATCAACATGGGTGATAGACAGAGAGAGAAAGGAGGAGGAGGAGGAGGCAGGGAAGGAGGAGAAAGAAAGAGGAGGACAAGGAGAGAAGAGAGAAATATATAGAGTGTGTCTAGGGGTGAGGAGTTAGTTATATTGAGGTAGAAGAAAGGAGGAGAAAAGAGAAGCAGACCTTGAAAGTTTCTCTAGTAGCAGAGACAGACAGATGTCTTATAAAGTGTTGCTCTTTGTAGCAGCTTTGGTAACTGGCAGAGCTGTGATAGTTCAATGCTTTCCTTCTTTGAAACATTCCCTGGTAACAAAATGTTCTAAGAAGCAGAGGACTTAATGGACTCAAGTTTTTCCAGCTTTTACAATGCCTTGGTCTTTTAACAAATTTTCCTGTTGAATGGCTTTAACTCTAAAGTTGTTATCACTTCCCACACATTACCTTGCAGTTATCACTTCCCACACATTACCTTGCTTCCTGGCTCTAGAAGAGAAGTAATGAAGGCTGATCTCATCAGCATGGTGGGTGTGTGGGGGGTAGGGGCTTGCACAAACGTGGGTCTGAGGAGACAAATGTAGGAGCTAGGATCTTTGTACACTTTTTGCTGTTCTGCCTTTGAATTTGTGCTCCAAATCTTCTGGCATAAAGGAGCTAGGGTGACTCCTGTCTACTGCTGAAGGAAGACTCTGCCACTCCTCTCTCCACCATTGCTCAACTGAGTTTTCTTTCAACTTCCTAAATACAATGCCTAACAGGAAGCTTGGAGGTAAAGAAACCTACAGTATTTATCTCTGTTTCCCAAAACTTACTGGGCCACAAGCCTCTTCTTTTGTGTGATACCTATAAACAGTCCATGGTAGTTTTCTTTGGGACACATTTTAGGAAATTCTGGCATCACTGAATTCCCTTTACTTTTTCTAGCACAGAGATACTTAAGCACAAATTAAATTTGGTATTAAAATGAACAGAGTGCAAGTCAATAACCAGGCACACAGAACAATTAAATGTTTCAAACTCAGAACCTAGAAACACGGCAACTGGTATACCAGGTTTTTACTTTAGCTACCAATGATTTAGAATGTGGTTTCCGCAATTCATACCTCAGTATTGTCTTCACACTCTTCACCTCATTAGTATTTAAGATGAAATGTGCATGTACCTTCATAAAGCAGGAATTAATTTATTCACTCATCTATTCATTCAACAGTTACTGAGTAGCAACCAACTGCTAAGCACTCTGTTAACTGAGTGTTAACTGAACTACGAATACAAAATATTTTAGTTTTGAAGGCTTTTTAGCCAAAAAGGAGAAAAGGGTTAGGTGGAGAAAATGCTGTAACTGAACAATAGGAGCAAGGAAGCCTGGGTAACGGATTCCGACTGGCCAAGGTGTGGAAGGCCATGTCCTCTTGGAGCAGCTGCAGCAGCAGCAGCACCTGGGAACTGGTTAGAAATGCAAATGCTCAGGCCCCTCCCCAGACTCACTGAGTCAGGAACTCTGGGGCTGTGCCCAATAGTCTCTGTCCTAACAAGCCCTCTGGAAGATTCTCAGGCATGCTCAAGTTGCCCCAGACGTGTGCAGGAGTTGGCAGGGGAAGGAGTGGCAACAAGTTACTTCCTAATTGCTTCGATCTAGAGCTTCCTCACTTGAAAATTAGGAATTAAGAGTAAAATACTGACCTCAAAGTATGGTTCTATGATTAAATGGTAGAGCTGTACAGGAAAGAGCGGGCAGTAAAAATATATTAGTTTCACTTTCCTTTTCTGCCACATCCATTCTGATTACTGCCAACAATCTCTAGGTGTCTATCTACCTTCTAAGAGCTGTAAACAAGAGACCCCAAACCAAAATATTTGGGCTAAAACATTTAAAAAAATCTTCCATGTTCATCATGGTTTCATACATTCGGAGAGGCTGCAAATCCAGGTGAGCTTTAGATTAGGTGGACATCCTGCTCAGTCTATTTTTTCCTCCTCTAATCTCTTCCCAGATTCTGCTCCTTTGCCTACTTCTTTGATCTCAACAGCCCTGTTTTGCTTTTATGGTTTCAGTCCTCCTCACTGTCTGGAGGAGGGGCTGGAGCTCAACACTGACAGGTAAGGGCTGGCAGAGCTGTTACAGCCAGCAGGCACATCCGACCTGTTCCCTCCCCTCTTAAGACTCTTCAGTGGCTCTGGAATTCCAAAGGACAATGTCTTAGTTCCTTAGCCCAGCATGCAAGATCATTTGCTATCTAGCCCTGTTCGCTGCACAGGTATTCCTCTGGCTGGAGAAGTCCCCTTTACCCTCCCAGGATACCGCAGGCACCGTGCTTCTTCCTTCTCCTGTGCTCAGGTGGTGGATGTCACCCACAACAATTGTTTCCAGTCATCTCACTTTCCCAGATCCACTGAAAGTTGTAGGCAGGGCTGTGTTCTGGTTTTATTTCTTTGTATCCCTAACAACTAGCTCAGCCCCAATAAATGTTTGTTGAACAAACTAAAGATACATGCTTTAGTGTCAAAAACCTTGACAGGTTTGGCCTAAAAGAGGTAAAGATAATGATTACTAATTAATAATAATGATGATAATGATAACTACTTGCCTTGACTGAACTGAGTAATAAACTTTCTTCCATGAATTAATTTATTTAATCTGCATATAACACATAATGGTGACCCAGTCTGGTTTTGCCTCTCTCCCTGAATGCATAATGTTTCTCTTCATTCTAATCTTGGCTGCTGATTCACATTAATAAAAACTGTCATTTAAGATGCAAGGGAAACATGGAATATATAGGTGTGATGATCTGGGCTCTTCACTCACGGTGACCTGGGGAAGTGTGGGAAATCCTTAGCGGAACAGGATGCCCTGCTACCCTCAGTCCGACTTCCACCCCATTTCCCTCTCTATCAGCGCTCCAGGATTTAGGTCCGAGGGCTGCAGTGGGCCAGCCCAGGAAATCTAGCAACTGTCAGTGAGGGTGCTGAAACCCTGACCCTGGGGTAGCACTGGAGTTTCTGAACCATCCCATCAGAGTGTTGAGGGAGCATGCTCCCTAGCCCCGGGCAGCTGTGTCATACCTGTGGGCACGGTCCCTTCACCTGGGTTACAGCTGTACAGGTAAACTGAGATGTTAGGTGTCATTGCTTTGGGCTGGAATCGTATCAATTTGGCGGGTAACACTAGTTAGCCAATGCTGTTCTGAAGCTCTTACTGGCAGGTGAAACTTGCCATTGATATCTTGATAGGAATTGCGTTGAATCTACAGGTTGTTGTAGATAGTGTGGACATTTTAATGATGTTAATTCTTCCTATCCATGAACACTATATGTTTCTACTTATTCTGAAGTTGTATCTTCTTCAATTTCTTTCTTCAGTGTTTTATAATCTTCTGAATACAGGTCTTTTACATCCTTGGTTGTTTATTCTAAGGTAGTTTATTATTTTTAAATGCAATGGTAAATGGGATTGTTTTCTTAGTTCCCTTTTTCTGACATTATTGGTGTATAAAATGAAACTAATTTCTGGATATTTATTTTGTATCTAGCTCCTTTAATGAATTCATTTATTGGTTCTAATAGGGTTTTTTTGAAGTCTTTAGAGTTCTCTTTATATAGTATCATATCATCTGCAAATAATGATAGTTTTACTTTTTTTCCAATTAGGATACCTTTATTTCTTCTTCTTGTCTGACTGCTGTGGCTAGGACTTGTAGTTCTAATTTGAATAAGAGGTGAAAGCAGACATCCTTGTCTTGTTCCTGATCTCAAGGGAAACAAAGGAAACACTTTTAGCTTCTGCCCATTGAGTATGATGTTGGAAGTAGGTTTTTTGTATACGACCTTCATTATGCTGAGGTAAGTTCCCTCTATTCCCACTTTGCTGAGCATTTTTAGTATAAATGAGTGCTAGGTTTTATCCAATGCCTTTTCTGCATCTATTGATATGATCATGTGATTTTTAGCCTTCCTTTTGTTTATGTGGTGTAATACATTTATTGATTTGTGAATATTGTACCAACCATGCATCCCTGAAAGAAATCCCACTTGACCATGGTGTATGATCTTTTTAATGTATTGCTGGATCCAGTTTGCTAATATTTTGTTGAGGATTTTAGCGTCTATTGGCCTATAATTTTCTTTCTTTGTAGTGTCCTTATCTGGTTTTGGAATTAGGATGATCCTGGCCTTGTAAAATGAACTTGGAAGTCTTCCTTCCTCTTGAACTTTTTAAAAATAGTTTGAGAAGGAAAGGTGTTAGTTCTTTGAATGTTTGGTAAAATTCACCTGTGAAGCCATGTGGTCTGGGACTTTTGTTTGTTGGGAGTTTTTTGATTATTGCTTTATTTTCATTAGTTGTAATTGGTCTGTTCATATCTTATGATTCTTCATGATTCGGTTTGGGAAGATTATATGTTTCTAGGAATTTATACATTTAGAAAGATTTTATTTACTTAGTTTTAGAGAGAAGGAATGGGAAAGAGAAAGACAAAGAGAAGGAGAGAAACATTAATGTGTGGTTGCCTCTTGAGTGTACCCAACTGGGGACTTGGCCCACAACCCAGGCATGTGCCCTGACTGGGAATCGAACTGGTGACCTTTTGGTTCACTGGCTGGCACTCAATCCACTGAGCCACACCAGCCATAGCTGTTTCTAGGAATTTATCTACTTCGTCCACATTTTCCAATTTGTTAGCGTATAATTGTTTTTAATATTTTCTTACAATTCCTTGTATATCTTGGTGTCAGTTGTTACTTCTCTTTCATTTCTGATTTTATTTATTTGGGTGCTCTTTCTCCTTTTCTTGATGAGTCTGATTGAAGGTTTGTCAATCTTGTTTATCTTTTCAAAGAATAAACTCTTGGTTTCACATAGTTTTTTAGACTCCTTTTCACTTATTTCTGCTCTAATCTTTATTGTTATTTTTTTCTCTACTCACTTTGGGTAGAGAAAAAAATAACATTTTTTGTTATTTGTTTGTTGCTTTGTTTGTTGTTCTTTCAAATTTTCTCATTTTAAATGAACAATTAGATTAGATCAGGATCTACCCTAACTGCCTCATTTTCATTAAATCACCTCTTTAAAGGCCTTATTTCTAAATAGAGTCACATTTTGAAGTGCTGGGGATTAGGGCTTCAACATGTTCATTTTGCCGGGTGGTGGACAAAAATTCCCTCCAGGGACAGGAACAATAAAACATCATGGGTTATTTTGAGGGTAAAAATTGAAGAACGAGAAGGTATTCTGTAAAGAGCGATTAGTAATGTTCTTATCATTGTGCTATTGAGAAGCTGGTGTGCACTGGGGCTGTGTGGGGCCTTCTTACTCTCCTCAGAAAGGAAAGATATAAGCCCTGATCGGCCTTGTGGTGGGGCCATGTTTAGTCCTCACAGTCTAGACAGGTGAGCGTACTTAGCCAGCCTCTCTCAGGCTTGGCCTGCCAAAACCGTGGGTGGTGTCACCTTGGGCTCCTCTCCTGCCTCCAGATTTCCATGGAGATGGGCCACGTGCCCTTGGTGGCTCAGTCACCCAAAGCCCAACAGAGCCATGCACTGATCTGCCTGTCTAAGCTTCCCACTGGGTCTGGTTTGTGCAGATGAAAGACTGCTCCTGGCTAAAGAGCTTCAAAGTCTCTTGGAAGCACGACAACCTGAAAATAGCCTGGGGGTGGGGAGATGGAAAGGACCCCAAAGATGGTTTCCTGATCTTCTGAAGGGGAGGGGTCTTTGGGATTTCCTTGGGCCCAAAAAGTGAGTAAGAAAGGAAGACTGTAACTGGCCACACAGGAGCCCCTCCACCCCCAGTGTTCCCACCTGGCATCTCAAGTATCCCAATCATAACTAACTTGAAGAATAATCTAGGACTAATACTTTCTCTACAGATCGTAACTCAGACAGAAGATAGAGGCAGATGGCCCCTGGCCAGCCAACTACCCACGTAGGAGGGCTGATTTTAAGGCATTCTGCAAACATAAAGAATGCACTCCCTGGCCCTGGCTGGTGTAGCTCAGTGGATTGAGCGCGGGCCTGTGAACCAGAGGATCGAGGTTTGATTCCCAGTCAGGGCACATGCCTGGGTTGCAGGCCGGTTCCCTGCAGGCCAATTCCCAGCAGGGGACGCACAAAAGGCAACCATACATTGATGTTTCTCTCTCTCTCTCTCCTTCCCCTGTAAAGATAAATAAATAAATAAAATCTTTAAAAAGAATGCACTCCCGAGACAGGCGCTGAAGTGTAGACTGTGGGCTTCAGACAGACTTGAGTCTGAATCCTATTGCTTGGCACTCACTGGTCTTATTATCTTGGGAGAAGTCACTTAACCTCTCTTGAGTCTTTTATCTGGAAAACGTGGATATAACAGTTCCCTGGCAGGGTTGTTGTGAGGCTCAGAAGTGAAGCCAACGAGTGCCCTGCCTAGAGAGCACGCACAGGCCCTCAAGAAACAGTTGCTGTTATTGTGGTGTTTTGTTTTCTTAGAAAGGGACTTCCTCGGGGGAATCTGATTTTGTTACATGGTAAGTGCTTGGCCTTCTGCAAATGGTTAATTAATGTAACCCAGAGAAGGTAGTGCAGAAAAAGGAAGGGGGAGGTCAGCAAGAGGGCGGAGTGGGGGCGGGGGTGGGGTGGGGTGAGCGGGCAGGTATAGGAAGGAGGAGGAGGAGGAGGAAGAGAGGGAGGAGGAAGAATAGGGTGCTGAGGAAGAGAAGTGTAGGGATTCTATGAAGATTAGAGATACTGTGACCTTGAGATTTTATGGTGACTGCCCCTCCTGGTGAGTAAAGTATCCATATTTCTTCTTCTTTTATTCAAAAACAAGGAGGATACTCAGCTTTTTGTTTAAAAAATGAGGTTGTTAAATCCTTTCCCTTCCCTTTCCTTGTGTGTGTGTGCACCATACAATCCCACGATGATCAGGCCTGCCTTTGTTCCTGGGCTGAGCAAGGGGGCAGCAGAGTGGGATCTCAGTATCTTTCAGACATTGATTTGACACCCCTACTCCAGCTGGGCACCCCCTCTAGGGGAGTTGCCTTTGTGCCCTGCCCTCATCACACTGGCTGCAGGTTTCTCCTACTCCCAGGGGTCTGTAAAACCCCATCAGGGCATAGAAGGGGTCTTGAACTCTGGATAATCCAGATGGAAGAAGGCAGAAAAGAGAACCAGCAAGAGCCTCTGCTTTCTGAAGAGGAGAGAGGCTGCAGGATCAGAGAGAGAGGAAATGTGTTGGCCCAACAGGAAGGGGTTAGGATTTTGGTCTCTTCTCTGGCTATCTTGTATGATCTTGGGCAAGTCACTTCTGTCCTCAGGGCCTCCATTTTCCCATATTGGGGGTTGGGTGCTCTGTCTTTAAGGTCTGTCTGAGCTCTTCTAACAACGGCAGTGGAGGCTGCATTTTCTGACTGTCTGGGTCAAGGGCAGACTGGCAGCAGTTCTTGCCATTCCTCACAGCGTGCAGAAGACAAAATGTTCAGCACAGCCCTATGCTGAGGCAGGTGCTGGCTCACAATGTCCAGTGTTGTGGCTTCCTGAGAGCCTCCTCCAGGGGTGAGGCTGGAGTCCTCCATTCCCGGTGCCTTTCTCTTCTGGCGCTGGGCAGGCTTCTGATGAAGGCTCTGTATTAGGGAAGGGTCTTCTAAATCTCTATGCTAAGAATCAGGTGTTTCAGAAGGGGAGAAGCAGTGTGCTGGCAGGGTTGTATGGTGGGAAATTTCTCAGGAAGGCAGGATCTCCTGGAAATGGCTCTGAAATAAGGGTCTGGCATCATCAAGCCCCCGAGAAAAACTAAGGGCGAGCATGTCTCATAGGGCCCGGGAAACAGTGGAGCCACAGGAAATCTTGACCTGGTGGTCCCGACGAGGACACGGAGAGATTGATTATTACTGGGCACAACTCTGGGCCAGTCCTAGAACTTTACAGAAGTTATTGCTTTTAATCATTGTGGCAATTGTGTTCTGTGGAAACTATTATCCCAATTTAAGAAAACAAACAAACCAGCAGCAACACCATCCTTGAGGCTTGGAGAGATGGAGGAACTTGCCTAATATCACAAAGTTGGCATGTGGTAAAGCTGGAATTCAAACCTGTCTGACTCCAAAAATAAGCTTTGTATAAAGGACTCAAGGCAGAGACAAACTCTTAAAGTGATAGGGTGTCTGAAGCCAGGGAAGTGAGCTTGGGGTAAGCCTCATCTCACCTTCTCTCAGGATTCTTGGCAACACAGTCTTATTGAGTGGAAAGCTGAGTTTCTTGGCCTGATGGCTAAAGACCAGATGGTGTATTATCTGGCATTACTTGGCTCACTGAGCTCAAGAAACTTCGATTTCAGGCATAGTGTATGTAATAAAATCAACCAATGGTGAGATTTTCCAGCTCAACTCAAACTTGATTCTCAGGCATGACACACATAAGGTATATTGTAGAGATACACACCGACCAAATGCATCACAGCTCAGAGAGATGCTCACACCACCCACCTGCCCCAGAAAGGCAGAGCTAGAAGGGAGCTGCAATTGGGAGGGGTGTTTTCTGGTTGTCAGCTCAGGATCAGCCAGAAATGGGGTGGTGGCAGAGAGCACTGTGGTGTGTTCAGAAAGAATGCCATATTTGGAATTCTGGGACTTGGCTCCAGTTCCAGATCCACCAATTAGTGTGGCCTTGGACAGGTCAATTAACCTCCGAGGGCCTCATTTTTCTAATTATAAAGTGTCTCTGTAGGGAATTAAAGTAAGATGATGAATGGAAAATGTTTCTAGCACCTAGTGCTAAATTTTAGTAGGTGCCTAACAAATGTTGAATGAATTGGCCTGAAAATGGGAAGAGATGGGCCCTGGCAGCATGCTGAAGCTGGAAAAGACGCAGGCCCCTGTGTAAGGGCATCCACTCTGTGAACAGGAGCTGCTGGCATTGGGGAGGGGGTGGGGTGTGGAGGCAGACAGGAGAAGGCTGAGCTTGCCGGTAGGCACTGGGATCCTGTTGGCTGGTTTGGGGGGGCGATGCATCTCCCACGTGGCAGTGTCCCCTTTGTCTGTCTCCCACTTCCTGTTGACTTTGTCCACTCTTCCTTTCTGGGCATTGACTCCCATTTCAAGGTCTTAGAGAGCTGTATGTCTGTCTTCTGCACTGGCCTCCCAATTGGTTTCCTTGCTACCAGTTCCTTTCCTTTTCCTCTAATCCAAGCTCTCCTACTAGTCCTATTCTCACCTCCTATTGCTCCTGGTTTAAAACCCTTCATCTCTTCCTGTTATTCAAAAGATCATATACAAATTCCATGGCCTTGTTTTTTGCTACTTCTGTGTGCTGGTTTCCTGGCCCATCTTCCTCTTCTCTCATTCACTGTCTTTTCACATCCTCTTGAGCTTTAGGTATTAGCACACACA
Source organism: Sturnira hondurensis (assembly GCF_014824575.4). Lineage (NCBI taxonomy): Eukaryota > Metazoa > Chordata > Mammalia > Chiroptera > Phyllostomidae > Sturnira > Sturnira hondurensis. The sequence continues at coordinate 435,246 of NW_028091847.1, read as the reverse complement.
GCACATTCTGTCTTGTTCGTTCATTTCATTCATTCATTCATCAGATATTTATGGATCACCTTCTAGGTGCATGGCACAGTGCTGGACAGCTGGGGATAGAGTTTCTACAGAGGGACCCTTTTTTCCTTATTTTTCACACTCTTATGATACTTTGTTTCTGCTGCTCCATGCTGCTTGCCTCTCATGCCAATGTCAACATGAGTTTTAACATGAAATATACATATATTTCCTATATGTGAACCACTGAAGGGCTAGACCACGTTGTACTCTCGTTTGCATCCCTACAGTACCTGGAGCACTAGGTTCTTGAAGGCCAGACACTGTTGTGTACTGTCTGTGTGTTCATTAGCTTCGGTGTCCTTAGCCATAAGATAGATTAAATTTTTTAAATATACAGTAGGGTTGGCCCATAAGTAAGTGCTCAGTGAATAATAGCCCAATACATATTTACTGGTTAATTAAGAACGTGAAACACTTCTTGCACACATTAGAAACAGACCAAGAAGAACACTAGCGTTCACGCTGTGTAGAACATGTGGCCAGCGTGGAATTTCGCTGTGGGTTGGGTCTTAGGAGGCAGCTGATATAAAATGGCTGAACAGTTGGTACAAGGGAACAGGGGCTGTGCATGGACCAGGATGAGGCAAGCACAAGAGGGAAAATGTAAGATGTCTAGGCCTGCCAAGAGACAGCCTGGAAGTTTCTTCTGCATATGAGAAATGAAAGTGTCCTTGGCTCTGTGGTTCTGTTTTGAGAAGCACACCTCCTAAGGCAGGAATTAAGTTGGAGTTTAACTCCAGCTTGAACCTGCATGAGCAAGTTTCCCCTCTGCAGATGTGTAGCAGCCTCTACCTCACCAGCCCCTCCCAGGTCTTTGGGTGGTGGGTAGTGTGAGTCTGAATCCTCTTGATTTAGAAGTCAGCTGGAGAAGAATGAATGCTTGCTTTGCTTTGCTTTGAATTTCCAGTGAATTCCAATTGGGTCAGGGTGTGTAAAAAGAACTGCATGTTTAAACAGTAGGACTTAGCTCTAGTTTCAGAACCACCTTTTCATGTGACCTTTCTAAAGTATTAAGCTTCTTCCTCATATGCTTTGGGGGAATGGCCTGCCCACCAGTGTAGTGCTTCTTAGACTTTAGTATCCTGGGAAATCTTGTTAAAACACAGACTTGCCTGGGACTGGAGGGTCTGCATTTTTGACACTCTCAGGTGCTGCCAATGCTGCTGGGTGTGAACCACATGAGGCTACAGTACAGGGTTCGGCAAACCACAGCTTTTGGGCCAAATCCAGTCTGCTGCTTGTTTGTATAAGTAAATGAGCTGGGACACAGCCATGCCCACTTGTTTATGGATTCTCCATGGCTGCTTTTAGGTTAGTGGACAGAGTTGAGTAGTTGCATCAGAGACTCTATGGCCCACAGAGCCTATTTTAATAGTTATTATGAGGCCCTTTATAGAAAAAGTTGGCCAATCCCTGCCTTAGTGGACCTAGGGCTGGCCTGTGTGACCTAAAAGACTTGCATTTCAGCCCGGGTTTGGCCAAGGGCAAGCGACTTCATCTTGCTAGTTTTCACTTTCCTTACCTAGAGGATAAAATGATCTCTAAATTTCTGAGAGACCCGTGACTCCAGGATTTCAATACTACATAGAAAACATCATAATTTCTATAGAAACAGGCATCTGAGAAACAGGTTGTGTGGCCTTTATTGGGAAGATGCAAAAATATACCTGGCCTCACCTGCAGAGTCTAGCAGGCAGCCCCTGCCAGATGCCACAAAAGCAACTGCCTGATGTTGGGTCAACTGGGAATAGATAGGGGCTTAGGGGACTGAGGACAGGAGGCAGGTGGGAGGGGGACCTCCAGGGCCAGCTAGAGACTGGGTTTCTAGCTTGGGCAACAGGTGAGGCCATTAATAAATCAGGGAATGTAGGGGGGGCAGTGGGTTGTAGAAGAGGGGGTAGGGTATGTAAAGAGGGGAAAGATAATGCCTACTTTGGGGCATGTCGACTGCAACATGGGCACCTGAAGGACTAAATGGCAACGCTGTGACTTCCTGTAAAAAGCAGAACGAAGTCTGTGTAGGCCTGCAACTGTTTGAGAGAAATGACATGTGTGTTGCCATGGTTACTTCCCAGAGCTGAGGGGGAATCCCAGTGCACACAGTCCCCCTCAAAACTCCCCCAGGTTCTTTAGGGGTCACTCACTTACTCTATCTCAGCCCCCAGGAGAGACCTGGCTAGAGAGACTTCTGTGAAACGCACACTTTCTAGGAACATTTCTATTTTTTTCTCAACCCAAATGAGCAGTGAGTGGCCGACTATGGCTCACTATGATAGTCTTTCTGGTCAGATCTGTACTGAATGGGAAGATTGGGAACCTACAATCCTGGACAACTCCTGAAGCCAACAGGTCACTTTCTATTATGGTTTCACATAAGTGAAAAGCAAGCCCCAAGAAATAAGAAACTCATGTGCTTGCAATTACTGTGTTGTCTGCTCTGAGCTCTAGCTCCTCACCTGGGAGTGTGACCCTCAGATGGCTGTATGGCATCCTATTCCCTTGATTTGGGATTCAGAGGATAGTCCGTATGATGAGTGAAAATCCAAGCAGGCAGAGGATGCAGCAGACTGAACCATGTGTATCTGCACAGTAGTGAAGTCAACTGACTGTGAAGCAGGAGGGTTTTCCCTTTGCCAGATGAGACCTCAGCATCTGGGCGAGATCTGATGACTGTATGCATTTGCCAGGAGGGAGCCTCTGTGAGTGCCTGCTCCATTGGTTTGAGTACCAGGCTAGCAAGGTGCACCTCTGAGCTACACCCTGGCCTGCTGGTCTTGCTGAGGTGCTGGGTAGCCACGCGACTCTGCTTCTTGGCACTTACCACCTAATTACGTGCCTATGTCTGAGATTATTTTATTGACACCTGGCTCCCGTGCTCCATACTGGCTATATATGGAGACTGTGTCTGTTTTTGCTCATTGTTGTCCAGTGCCTGGCACTTGGTAGGTGCTTCACAGTGTGTTGAATAAATGACAGAAAGCATGTCCCCACTGCTGGGAAATGGACTCAAAGTGTACATTCTACTGTCTGCCTCCCTGTTTTTGTCCACCAGGAATTGCAAAAAGTATAAACTAGTGAAGCTCTAGGGAGACTTTGCCCTCTCTGTTCAGAATCTTGTCTAGGATACCCCATTTGTCATTCAAATGGGATTGACTATGAAGTTACTGAGAGTAATGTTGCTTTGTTATCAAATAGCCAGAAGGCCAGGTATGGGTGACACAGCCTCAAGGTTGCTGCTGGCTCAAGCCTGAAGGCTGGATTGGGGCAGACGTGAGCCTCCGTGAAAAGTTTGAGAAAAGGTGTTAGCAGTCTCACATTCATATGTAGGATGGGGCCAGAGGGAAACGATGGCAGAGCTGCCCAGGGCTGTGCTCCCCAACTTCACCGGGACTGACCCGGTTTTGTGCCGTGCCCTTGGTGTTTCAGCGGGGTTCAAGACTTAGCATGCTTACCCTCCCCTTGTGTCACTGGGCGGCCAGCTCTGGTAACCACTCCACTGGCAGCAATAGTCAAACATGCTTAAGCACAGTGACAACGAATAACCCTAGAGTTACAGGTTGTTAGGGCCATAGGTAATTTAAAGGGAATCTAGACCCAATTCCTGAAGGTCAAGACAGTGAAATTCTAAATTTGGTCCTTTTTAAAAAATCATATACTAAGTACTTATCACCTTCTACTTATCACTTAATGATAGTTCTGAGTACTATTAATCAAGAGCTCACCGTGTTCCAGGTACTCTGCTAAGTGCCCTACATGGATGATCTCATTTAACTCTCAAACAAGCTGAGGGAGAGGGGCTATCATTGTTTCCATTTTGTAACAGGGGTTCAGTGACTCAACCAACTGTCACATGGCTGTTGGTGGGAAGGCCTGGGTCTTCTAGCTTTTAGTTCAATGTTCAATCCCTTATTCTACAATGACTGTCAAGGACAAGTCCTCTAAATTATAGCTGAATTACTTATATAGCCAGGACATCTCTTACTTCCCAAATGAGTTTGTAATGGTTCTATGAAGCAGAATTTGCAGCCTCACTAACACTCACATATAACTCTTTATGAGACTATTTCCCCCCAAGATCTTTCACTAAGTGCCTGTTCCTGTCCGGCTCCAGAATTTGCCACCCACTGTGTGGGCAGACAAAGGCAGGATGCAATCTCCCTCCTCAGTCCTCTCCAACAAACATTGCTTTAGGACAGCATGAGCCAAGTAGAATGTTAGGCTTTGAAGGGGACACGAACATGAACACATGCTCCTCATTTTCCAGGTACCGGCAGAAGATACGACGAGGATGCACTTGCCTATAGAACAGGGCAACCCATCATCAATGCACTGTCAAGAGGGAAGGCAAAGCTAAATGCTCCGGCCCCAGGAAGGAGGGGCCCTTGGGGTAGGCCCCACAGGAGGAGTAGACTTTCAACATGTGTGTGTGGAGACTTTCCCAGACGGGGTCACAAATTCTTCCCATTTTCTAGGTACTTGGCTTTTGAAGTACACACAGTAGGACCTCAAATACATTTTCTGGTTGGATACTAGCCACTTAGGGCTAGGCTAGAAATCACGAAGTTGGATGTGATGCCACCCCTGGACATAAATTATATAAGCCACACTCCTCCTGTGGACCTCTGTTTTTCCCCAGTATGAAATAAGAATATGGATGGGAGTGGGAATACCTTGCTTATGGGTTTCTGCTTAGAATTACTTGAAGTTAATATACGCAAAACTATTTATAAGCCAAAATGAAATATAAGAGACTGTGTCACTATTCTTATTGGTGTTATAAAAACTGAAAAGAACCAAAATCTACATATGTCTCATTTATCCAACAACCTTTTTTTGACTAACTACACTGGGTCAGGCACTGGGAATATGAAGATAAATTACGTCCATTTCCATCCTTGGAATCTGAAAGGTCTGGGAAAGGAGACCCTGGGTACAGTACAATTGCTGGCATGGGTTTAATGTGCCAGGGCAAAGGCTGGTCTGCAGTTTGGCGTGAGTTCTGCTCTTTCTTAATGATGGTGCAAGTACGAGGAAATGCCAAAGATAAAAACTTCAAAGTCAGGAATTCAACTGGTATGCTCCAGCATGAAATGGGATTAAAGGTAAGGAGAATTTTTTTAAGTTTTGAGCTTAAATTATGTTCCAGGCACTTTCATATCCATGATCTTCATAAAAAGCTAGGTGGTATTATGCCCTTTTCAGAGATGAGGAAGCTGAGACTCAGGGAGGTGAGGTCACTTCCTAAGGTTTAGAAAACTAAAGTGTAAATGTAAACCCTAGTCATTTAACTGCTTGGTGCTTTTCCCAGTTCCCTTTATTGCTTTCTAATCAGCTAATTTATTTTTTTAAAGATTTTGTTTATTTTATTTTTAGACAGAGGGGGAGGGAGGGAGAGAGGGAGAGAAACATCAATGTGTGGTTTTTGCCTCTCACACAACCTCTACTGTGGACCTGGCCTACAACCCAGGCCAGTGTCCTGACTGGGAATCAAACTGGTGACCTGTTGATTTGCAGGCCAGTGCTCAATCCCCTGAGCCACACCAGCCAGGGTATAATAAGTTAATTTCTTATACAATTTATTCCATGCTAATCTTGACCCATGCATGATCTTTCTTAGATTGCTTTTCTAAGGGCAAAGACGGATTTATTAGAAAAATTTGATACTAACTCCTTCTATTGCCATTTTCCTCTTATACTTCCTATGATACATTCCTTCCCTCCTACTACTCTCCCCCGACTCCTCTGTCACCTCCAATCCCAATGAAATTGCCAAGGAGTAAAGAATCCCAACAAATGAAGAGGCTACAGAGAGAGACCCTTGCCTTCTCAGCTGCTGGCCTATAAACTGTGGGACAAAACACACTGAAAGAAGGAAGAAACTGGCCATACAATTTTGTTCAGAAGTCCACCTATACCAAACCTTTCCATGTTTTGTGGAACCACAAAGAACCCATGATCTATAGAAACTTATATGATTGTTAGCCTCACCTACTTTATAGATAATGAAAATTAAAACCCAAGAAGTGAAAGGACTTGCCCAATGTCACACACCAGTGAGAGGCAGTATGGACTGCAATCCGACTCTCTTGACTCCCAAGATGCTGCCTTCCCACCAAAGTTGTCTCTTCAGCTTTTCTCCAATGTCTCAACTTATATGAGATCATGGCTTTTTCAAAAAGAAACTCAAGGTTAGTGTCTCTGCAAAGTCCAGAAGCCAGGGCACCTTTCTCAGTCTCTGCTCTGATCAGCTCATGTCCTCCTCCAAAGAACAGGAAGTAGCTTCATTTTTAGTTCTGAAAGCGTATTCTGGGGCTGAGAGAGGGGGGTCTGGGGAAGAGAGTTCCTGTATAGAGAGTTCCTGTATATGACGGTCAATAGTGATCAGCAGACACATTGCTCTTGCTTGAAGGGGAAGAAATATGGTCAGATTTGGAGGGGAAGATGTAGGTTGTCCTTGTGTCTGAGCCAGAACAGATCCTCAGCAAGAGCTTTCCCAAGCCCCTGGGTTGGGGGAGGGGAAGAGTCTCCCCTGATTCTGCTCTGTTCTGCTCTGGATTCTGTTCGGGACTGGATGTCAGAGTAGGGGTTGAGGTAGGAGCATCAGGGTGGGAAAAGTTTTCAGGAACTTTCTACAATTTCCAGTGCTTCCCCCACCCTCTGCTAGCAACCGCAACTTCCCCTGCCAAGGGTGGAAGAAGGAACACATTATTCAGTTTAATAATTTATACAAATTGAAAAGTTTACTGTGAAATAAAGGGGACTTGAGAAGTCAACAGAAATAAAAATTCCCGAGTCCTCCTTTTAAAGGGTGGAGATGTCAAGATGACACTTGTCGATGACTTCACCTGGAATATGACAATCTGGTTGTCTTGATAGATGGGTTCAAAACAAGCAAGTAACCCTTCCCTATATAAATGGTCAGCCAAGTTTTGTCTCCTTTTACTGGTGGGATCACATCCAATCTTAGCACTGATAGCCTGGGAGAGACCTAGATTCATGGACACTTGTCTATATGTCTGTAGTTCTCAAACCTCTCAATTCATCAGAGTTATCTGGGGTGCTCATTACCAGGAACCAACCCAGAAATTAATTAGGTAGATCTGGGCTAGAGCCTAGGAATCTTCATTTACAACAAGGAGGCCTGGTTTAAGAACCGATGATCTGGTTCAACCCCATCCATTCACCAATCAAAATTTTACATATGATATTGGGTTTACAGCAGAGGAAACTGAGGTGTCAAAAAGTAGGTTAGTGGCATCACTTGGACTCTAACCAAGTCTCCTGCCTCCTCTTGTGATGTCTTTGCAAATGCCTTCACACATGGCTTCTCTCCCCCAGCTCACCAGTCTACTGAGAACCCCTGAGGCTCAGTGGCACCCTTTCCTCCAATCCACAGAGTAGTCGGAGCTGCCAGAAACTCTGTTTGGGTCCCCACTTGGCTCATTGGTTCATTGGTGGACAAAGCTGGTAAGAGGTAGAGGTAAAGGTAGGTTTAAGGGTACTCTTAGAGGGGAAGGCACAGCTGATGGCTATCAAGGCACACTAACTGCTTGTTCCAGGCAGAAAGAATAGTCAGTTCATGGACGCAGCCTGTGGTGCTGGAGAAGCCAGAGGGAGTGAGGGGGAGAATAGTAGAAACTGAAGTCTCAGAAGTAATGGGAGGCCAGACCATCTGGACCCTCCAGGTCACATGAAGGTCTTTGGCTTTTACTCTGAGCCACTGCAGGATTTGGAGCAGGAACATGGCATCATCTGGCACCTTTTGGCAGGGTACTCTGATGCCGTGGTGGGACAGGCTGTACAGGGCAGGGGTACACACAGGACCTTCGGTTAGGAGCATTTGCAGTAATCCAAGGGACAGAGGATGATGGCTCGACCAAGGTGGTAGGAATGCAGTGGTGAGAAGTGAGTGCACCCTTTACTTTTAAAAGTAAAGCTAACAGATTTTCTGATAAATTGGATATGAGATGTGAAATAAAAAGAGGAGTCAAAGATGATGCCAAGTATTCTGGCTCCAGCAACAGGCGGGTTGGAGCTATCATCAACTGAGATGGGGAAGGCTGTGGGTGGAGACAGTTTGCGGGAGGGACATCAGGAGTTCTGTTTTGGACATGCTGAGTCATCGGCCCTCACGTGGTACTTAAATAAAGTCTCACCACTGGATGAGGTCATCAAGCAGGGAGTGAGTATAGACAGAAAAGAAAAGAGGGTTGGTGACCCTGCCTGAGGACCCACCAGCATCAAAAGGTTGAAGAGAGAAGATGAGGAATCAGCAAAAGAGACTGAGAAAGAGTAACCAGTGGGGAGGAGGAAAACCGGGACGTGTGGAGTCCCAGAAGTGTTTTCAGGAAGGGGGAGTGATCAGCTGGGTCGAACGCCACTGACAGGCGAAGTGAGGTGAAGGTTGAGAACTGACTGCTGGGAAGAGTTATTGGAGGGCAGTAGTAACCGTGGCAGGAGCAGCATTTCACTCCTGACCTCATGGAGTCCCACCTCATGGAGTCAGCTTGCCTACTGACTGTCATTAAGAGTTCCCTTATTATTCATTTTCTCTTCTCAATTAGGTTGGAAACTTAGCAACTTCAGGGATAATGAGTCCGTGTATCCACAGAGCATGAATACCACCCACCTGAAGACCCTTTTACCTGGGCACTGCCATTTTCCTCGTGCCTGACTTACCTTGGATGCAGAATTTCAGTTCCTTAGGGTCAGTGACAACCTTTCTGCTCTCCCGGATCATAGCCCGGTTCTTTTTGGTTTCTCCCCAGAGATTGGTGCCCCCGTACATGCTGGGAATGTTGAGAATGGCGATGCCTTCAAGGAAGATGTTGCTCAGGTCCACCCCAACCCCGTCACACTGAGAGGCAGAGAGAAAAGACCATCTGTTAGTGTTGTCAGTACATCCCAGTACAAGGTTCTCTGTGTGTGGTGGGCGGTGGAGGCTCTCGTGAAGGATGTGATGGGCCCTCAGCCACCAGCCTGCTTCTGTCAGAAGCCAAATCTCAGGCAAAGTTGCTCAGGCCTTATGCTATGACCACTGCAGTGGAATGGGGGAGTCATGTCTTGGTCATGCCTGGGGAAGATGGCACAAGGCTCCAGAGACCAGAAGGTCTACAGGTTTAAAAGGGCTTTGAGGATGATTCACAAGACAACTGCAAAACTGTTCTGCAGTCCAGCCTCTTTATCATCAGTTCTGATCCTTCCTAAACGTTGTAAAGATTTGGATAGGACACTGAGTCCACAACCTAACATGGTAGTTTCTCAACAGTGACAGGAGAGTTTAATTTACCACCTCTTATCCCTCCTGTGAAAGCAGAAGACTGGAAGGGTTGGAAGGCTTTCAGAAGGTGCCTGTCTCCGCATCTGCATCCTAAGTGCAATCTTGGCACGTGTGCTTGCTGAGGTGGCACCGTCTGTTTGCCCAATCTCCACCCCCCGCATCCCCCGCCAAGGACAAAAGGCCAGAAAGCTAGAATTTGCCTGTCTCATTTATCAATAGATTCAGGCCTCTCTGCCATCATGTTTATCCATGCATCAAGGGATACATTAGCACTGATCCTGTTCGTCAGGTTTGTAGGTAGTTTACTTCATTTACAGAAGAAAAAACCGGACCCAGAGAGGTGAGCTAAGATTACACAGCTGAAAAATAACACCAGAGGTTGTACGTTTGGAATTTCACTGTAAAACCCAAGCTCTTCATCTGGCTTACTGTGAGTCAGGAAAAATTGAAAGCATGCAGCCAAAATCCATAGTATTCAAGGTTATCTACAAATCCAAGCTTCCAGAGATTTCTCACAGAGAAGGAATAGAAAGGTTGGGCTTGTTGTCATTCACGCTGGCTTACTTTCTGATTTCTCTGATGCTCTTAATTTATGGTATCTTGTCCTCATGAATTGTTTTACCAATTACAAAATGGGATAGAGTGTGCTTCTCTGGTAACTGGGAACTCACTTCTTCATTGGGGAATTCTGATTTTTGAAAGGTTTCTTTAAGTTGAGCCAGATGCTCTTTCTTCCTGCCCCAACCCATGAGTCCTATTCTCCTTTCTGATGCCAGACAGAATGACCTTGCTCCTCCTCCACGGGACAGCTCACCAGATACAAGATGAAATCATCATCATCATTGTGCATGTGTATTAAGCATTGTCATCTGCCAGGTGAGCTTTTATATACATCCCATTCATTAGCTTCATAATAATCTTGTGAGTTAGTTACTATGACTCGACTCATTCTCCTACTACCTGAGACCTTGCTGGAAGCATTCTAATGGTCCCTTGGCCAGACCCATGCTAGTCAGAGTCTTGCTAGCCCATACCTGCATGTCTATTCTTCAGGGTTCTTGAACTAGCCATCATACAATGATTTCCCAGAACCTCAGGCCCTCTTAGGTCTCAGGACGGGAGGACAGATGATGCACCAGATTTGGGAAAGTGCAGCTAACAGTGGTATACTGTCGGCCTAAATGGAACACAGGCCCTGGGCTGCTCCCCAGCGGGTTTCTGAGCTAAATCCTCCAACAATTCCATGACGTCACCCGGCCCCCTGCGGCTGCTAGGACTCAGGGGGTTCCTGGGGAAAGCTCAAGGAGGGCGGTGGTCCCTACGCGCTGGATTAGCTATCCCTAATTTGAGACTGAGCTAGACGGATGCCCTCGAGGCTGCGCTGCAGTGGAATTTAGGTATTTATAGACCAGTTCTGCGCTGATACAGAAAGCTCTTGTCCTGGGTAGCGAGACAGACAAGCCTGCAAGCGTGCTCCCAGTGTACGTGGGCGGCGAGGTGCTGGACCTCGGGCGTCGGAGTCCGAGGCGCACTACAGGCAAAGAGTGGGGTGGAGTGCGTCAAGGCCAGTCCGCTCCTACCCCCTTGGAAGCGGTTCAGGAATCTGCCAGAGTCCCGGTTGGGAGCCTCCTGCGCCCGCCTCTTCCCAGCCCCAGCGAGCCGGCCCGCAGCTGTCAGCCTCGTTCCCTGTTGGTTATTCTCGAGCAGAAGATACCCAGAGTTCTGGTTTCTTTCTGAGCCCGGGATGGTTTGCTCGTTTGGTGGAGGGCCAGTGTATAGGTAACCAGAGACTGGGTTATGGAATCAAGGCGCAGTTATGTGCAAATGAAATGTACTCGGAATTCGTATTCATCCTCTCCCTCCCAATTCATCTCCCCTCCCCCCATCTCGAATCCCTAAAATCCTCATAACTGTGGGCAGAACTAGGATCCGCCAAGTTCTCTGTGCACCCTGAGTGGGACTTAGAGCAGAGGAGGTGAAGGAGGGAGGGCACTGCTGCTTCCCTGCCCAGGCTGTGGGCTTTTCCACCCGCCTCCCTTCTCTCCACGCTACCCTCGCCCCACCCCGCGTCCGCCGGCCACGGTGACCTGAAAAGCCTGCGGATGTGAACCTGCTCTCCCCAGAGCAAAGCCGCCTCCATTTCAGTACTGAGGATCCTATTTCTGAAGGTCCTCAGAGAAGGAGATCCCATAATTTATTTGATGACCTGTTTCAGTTTTTAGCAACTAGGAAATTCTCCCTTCTTCTAACCTGATTCACGGTGCCACAATTACGGGGATTTTCTCTGGTTTAGAGCGCAGACACACTGTTTTTTACACACTCCTGCCCTTGGGCTTCGTCTGCTCGCCAGAATGACCCCCCTCGCCCCAGATATTAGGGGCCACCCAGGCTTCAATGGCTCTTGGGGGCCCTTGCCCCCTTTCAGCTTGACATTTTCTTTCTTAGGTTTCCTGCTGCTGCGTTTTATTGATTTGTCCCTCCCATCTTTGATGGCTCTTTCTTGGTCTTTCTCTTCATCTTTTTGTTATGTTTTTTTCCAAATATAGAGGGAAGTAGAGAGAATGATAAATCCCACATACCCCAAATCTCAGCCTCAGCAATTGGCAGTTTACAGCTAATCTTGTTTTAACTTCTCCCCAGTTTGTTTCCCCACCTCCATACTGAACTATTTTTTAGCAAAACCCTGATACTGTAGCATTTAATCTATAAATACTTCTGCATGTGTCTTTAAATAAGACTCTTTAAAAAAAGAATTACCCCAACACGATTATTACTCTTAAAAAGTAACAATAATTCATTAATATCAATAAATATCCAGTAATTGTTCAAATTTCCTCCATAGTCTCATTTAATAAAATGATTGGTTTGTCTGTAAGATATACAGATCAAATTTGGCTGATTGTCTTTTAGTTTCTTTTATCTATAAGCTCTTCATACATTATTACCTTGTTTTTTAGTATTTATTGAAGGAGATGGGTCATTGGGCCTGTACACAGTGCTTCTCAGACTTGAATTGTGCACGACTCACTGCAGGATTATTAAAATGCAGATTCAGGAGGTCTCAGGTGGGGCCTGAGACTCTGCATTCCTACATGCTTCCTGGTAATACTGATGCTGCGTGTGTGATGGACCACACTTGGAGAAGTAAAGCTCTATTTTTCTGATTGCATCTCTTGAGGTGTCAAGAGATGCAAGAGACTTTAAACATTATCAGCCCGTCTCCTCTATTTTCAGTAAATTGATACTTTCATATCAAGAGGCCTGATCAGATCAGTTGTATATTTCCTATTGTATCTCATTAGTCGGCTTGTCTCAAGCCAAATCCATTAGACAGATCAGTGGAAGATCAGTGGAGAATGATTCTTTCTTTCTAAAAAAAGATTGATATAGAGAGGGGGAGGGAAGGAGAAAGAGAGGGGGAGAAACATCAGTGTGTGGCTGCTCCTTGCACACCCCCTACTGGGGACTTGGCCTGCAACCCAAGCATGTGCCCTGACTGGGAATTGAACCAACAACTCTTTGGTTCACAGGCATGATCTCAATCCATTGAGCTACACTAGCCAGGCCTTAGAAGATGATTCTTACTACAGTCCCTTTCTCTGCTTTTCTTCCAGATTTCTATAGATGCCATTTTCTCCATGAATTCTTACTTGTCCACTCTCCAAAAAGGATCTCTCTCCAAAAAGGATCTCTCTCTTTCTTCTCTGTATCTATGTTCTCAGGGAATGAAAGACCTGAAGAGTCTTGAAAGGTCATTCAATGCAATCACCACATGTTATAGATGAGAACGACAGAGATTTAAAGAGATGAAAGAAATGGCTCAAATCACACAGGTAATCAGGGTCAGCATCTCTGGAATTAGACCTTTGGTCATTTGGATTGACAACCAAGAGATCATGAGTGCTTTTGTAAAGAGGAATTTTTTGGTAACTGGATGAGGGCCAAAGCATAGAAAGGCAGACGGAACACTAGATTTGCTAATCTCTAATCACTGAAATGAGAACAATGAGATCTAGGGTTGGTAAGTGACCTTTCTAGGTTACACAGCTATTTCTTGCAAGAGCTAGGCCTCAACTGGGGACTTTGGGGGTGATAGTGAGGGAACAGTCAGAAGCACCATGTGGTTGGGAGACAAATGGGGCAGGAGGGAGAAGATTGGATCTAAAAGAGTAATGCACCTGAGGAAATGGTTGTTCACGGATATTTGAGGCAGAGAAGATACTCAGTGAATACCTGTTGGATGATTGGATAGAGGGAGAGGAAGTTGGGAATGCCTAGTAAATTGTGTGCAAGAGAAGATGCTAAACATGGTGGTGAGATGGATATTGGCCTGGGGATGACACTGGAGCCTTTTCTTTCACAAGTTAGCGAAAAATGGGTGTGTGTGTGTGTGTGTGTATCTGTGTGTCTATGTGTGTTTGAGAGAGAGGTAGGAGAAGGGAGGTAGAAAGAGAGAGAAACATTGATCAGATGCCTTCTGCATGGACCCCAACCGGGGACATGCACCCCAGGCATGTGCCCTGACCAGGAGTTGAACTAGCAAACTTCAGCTTTGCGGGATGATGCCAACCAACTGAGCCACACTAGTCAGGGTGGGGTGGAGGCATCTTTTGAAGAGGAAAAAGAGCTAGGCAACGTCTTGGAAAACAATATCTCAATTACAGCATGGAAAGAAGGAAAAAGCTGAGGAAGAGTGGATGACATCTGGACACACTTGAATAGAGGTTCTGATGGGTTGAGATGGGGGTGGGGGTGGGCAGGAGACAATCTCCTCCCTCAGTGCTTGGCCTCCATGACAGAGCCTCAGATACACACTCAAGGGCAGAGAGGTGGCTAACATAAAGACCTGACCAAGATCATCCCTGCTTTTCTTGAGGGATCAGGATGCTGATAGCTATTAGGTAAAGGGAAAGCACCAGTATACCACTCTGTAGAGCCCCAGGTTCCAGTGGGGTCCTGGTAAGGATGGGGAAGTAGTGATCACTTACAGCGGGAACATTTCTGCTTTGGCAGGTGGGGAGGATGTTCTCTCTGTGACCTGGTGTGTCAGATTGGAATGTATGTTAGACTATGGGGGTGCCTGGGCACTGGACCAAAGGCCAGGCATGGTAGCCGAAATTGATATGCAAAATAGGCCACAGGGTTGGGCCTACTTGCTTTTGTTTCTGCTGTACTCACTGCCTAAACTACTCATCAGCTCTGCTGTGCCTATTAAAATCCTACCCTTCGAGCTGAAAAGCTCTCTGCTCTGTAAGGCTTTCCCCAGTGTTCTAGCTAGAAATTTATATTCTCCTTCTTGAATTATTATTGCTTTGTTTTTGTTTCATGGGAAATGTATATTCTGATATGTATTTTGCATATTTGCCTGTTCCTGGGAGACTGTAAGCTCTCCAAGGGCAGGGCCCATATGTGTGTTACACTGCTCTGGGTTCTCCATAGTGTCTGCCATGCCTTACCTGTGTCAGATGGCCTGTATAACTATTTGTTAATTGAAAGAAAGAATGTGTGGAGAAATCCCACAATGGAAACCAAGGTATTCCTTAAAAAACCTGAGAAGGTTTTGCTCCTTCCAGATGGTTCCCCACAACTTCCCAGGATGAATAATACTGACAGAATAAAGTGGACTGAATGTCCAGGTTAGGGAGAGATATGGAAGGTTAACCCAAGTCTGCAAGAAGAGGTCCTCAGATCACAGCTAAGAGAAAGCTGTATCTGAATAGCTGGTAACAAGAACAGGGCACAGGGACACAGTTTATATGAGAGACATTAAGAGATAGAAGACAAAGGCATCTGTTTATCCATTGAGCAGAATGAGAATCTATTCACTCTGTCAAATCCTGGGGGTGGAACAGAAATGGGACACAATTCCTGTCCTCGAGGTGGGGTCGATGCTAAAGGCAGCAGTGTGCTGCTCAAGGCTTCACAGCAGGATCTCTGGGTGGGAGGGTTGATTAAACAGAAGCAGCAGCTCTGATGGTGGTGTTCCCTGGTGTAAACACTCACACTATGGCCAGTTTCAAGCTACCAACATGATATCACTGAAAACAGTGTTGGAAGGACACGTGCCATCAAGCAAGCTGGCTCCAGCCTCCCGCTGGGAAGGGAGTAGATATCTGCAGATCTGCAGGGCCTGGGGCCAGAATACAGAAATTTATTGGGAAAGAGAGAAAAGCAGCCAGGGCAAACGATGATGTCTGTTTTCCCTAGAGAAGAAGTAGAGAGAGTGTTTTCAGTGTCAATAAAGTCATGTGTCTCCTGAGGGAAGAAAAGGTGATAAATTGAGTGGTGTTGATGAGTGGTGATAGCATTATTGGTAAGACAGTCCAGTACAATTTCAAAAAAAAATTGGCCTGGCCTGGTAAATCTTATAGGACAGTGGCTTCCTTGCATTCAGAGGGGCTGTTTTATATCATTTTAGGAGCTAATGTCTGTTGTGGGCAGTTACATACTAATATTGATACACACGTTATATGGTTAATATTAATATACATCATTTATTAACTACTATAAACCAGGCCGCTTATATATTTTATGTCTAATCCTTACAACCCTACAGTGTTGGTATTTTTAGGCTTGTTTTTACAGGTGAAGAAACATCGACTCAGTGAAACTAAGGCAGGTCCTTCTTTTCCAAATTCATGGCAGGCTTCATGAACCTGCAGGTTTCCTGCACGAGGTGCACATGATGAGATCAAGGAGACAGCCCAACTTACATGTACAGTATGTACCCGACTCCTGTTCATCTCGTATGCTATAACCTATGGGGTCACTTTTGGGGTATTCTACACACAAGGGATTGCTTCCTCATTTTAAAGAGGACACCGGAAAAATATGGGGTCCGGCAAGACAGGAGTGGCCCGCACAGTCATGGGTCTGTGCCTCAAGTCGTAGAAGGAGCTGGGGATGTTGAGTTCAGGGGAGGTCAGTGAGCAACGGCACGAAGAACAGACCTTCAGCCCTGTGAAGGGCGGTCATGTGGAGGAGCAAGAAGGCATGTCCCGTGTGCTGCCAGAGGGTAGACACAGCCCCAGTGGGGAGGAACTTCAGTGCTACATCCCACAAACACCGGTTGTGCACTATTTTGTTTCAGTCATTGTGCTAAGTACAGGCAAGGGAAGGATGCGGTGATGAACAGGACACAAGTCCTTGTTCAACAACGGAGAGGAACTTTCTAAAAGTCAGAGCTGTCCAACAGTGGAGCAGGCATCTGGAAAAGTAGTGAGCTTCCTACCCTCGGAGTAGTCAAGAGGAGGCTGGATGTGCACTTAGCAGCGTGTGCCAGAATGAGTGTTCTGAGTGGTAAGTGGGACTAAATTCCCTTCTAGATCAGGGATTCAGGGTCTATGTTCGTTCAGCCTTGCTTTGGCAGGCCAGAATGCTGTTCTGCAAAACGTGTCATCCGACCCCCCCTTCCCACCCGCCTTGCCCACCCAGCTGTGTGCTCTGCCTTTTCTGACAGTGAGCTGTGGTGGGCCAGCGAGACTGGGAAGTGGCTGCCATCTGTGACAGGGATGATGGAGTTTTGGCGGGTTTGTGTGGGTTCAAGGAATGCGGCATCGAAGCCGTGTACACACAACCTGCTTAAGAACATCCCATGGGCAGAAAATGTTTTCTTCCTCTTCAGCCCTCCTCTGTTGCTGTGCCAGGCGGGCACAATGGCGCCTTTGAGAGGGGCAGCTGCAAGGGGGTGTTGGCAGGGAGGCACTGCAGCTGGGGGGAAC
This sequence comes from Sturnira hondurensis, assembly GCF_014824575.4. Taxonomy (NCBI): domain Eukaryota; kingdom Metazoa; phylum Chordata; class Mammalia; order Chiroptera; family Phyllostomidae; genus Sturnira; species Sturnira hondurensis. The sequence continues at coordinate 418,185 of NW_028091847.1, read as the reverse complement.
CGGATTCATTTCCAGGAGCGAGCCTGTAACTGGGTGCCAGTTTCCAAAAACAAAACTGCTGTTTCTGAGAGCGCAGAGTGGTGGGTTGCCTCAGAGCTGGACAGAGGGCAGAGCCATTTCCCATCCACTGCTCCACCCTCCCCAAGTTAAAGAAACCTGGTGTGTGGGGGCATTCTTGCTCTGGATGCAGATTAATAGGATTTTCAGTCTGTCTGGGGTGCTCTGGCTAACTTGGGGTGGATGGGGGTTTCTGCGGGGTCAGAATTTCCTGCAGACAGAGACCAGGGCTGATGGCCATAGGAACTGGCAGGGCTCAGAGGCAGTTAGGCAGTTGGGCCATGAGAGAGGGCTCAGAATGGAGACCCCCCTTCTTCTGCCTTTCAGGGCCACTTTCTCTGACCCCTTAGCTGCCTGGCACCCTTGGTGCCATATGGGCTCTGCCCACTCACTGTCTTAACTCTCTTTGGTGGGAAAGAGGTGGGAGAACTCTGGCATTTCCTGTCCTGGGTGCACAGTTGTCCCACACCCTCTGTGACTTTCAAAGGTCCCAGCAACAGCTCAGAGATAGGCGTGGGAGGTCTTCCCACTTGCCACACTGTTAGGAGGAGGTCTGAGTGCCAGGCTGCAGGCTCAGCCCTCTCCCCCTTTGCATTACAAATGTATCAAGGTGGGCCCTGACTGGTGTGGCTGAGTGGGTTGGGCATCATCCTGCAAACTGAAAGCTTGCCGGGTCCATGCTGGGCCAGGACACGTGCCTGGATTGCCAGCCAGGTCCCTCGTTAGGGGTGTGCGGGAGGCAGCCAATCAATGTTTCTCTCCCTCTCTTTCTGCCTCCCTTCACGTCTCTCTAAAATAAGTAAACAAAAATCTTTAAAAACAAAGGGAGCAGGGAGGGTCCCTTTTATTTTGGAGGCTTCCAACAAAAAGGTCTCACCTGAGGCTGGTCATGTGGTAATTTCTATTCCTGTTCACACTAATTATGAGATTTTTCACACTTTGATTCAATTTTACGATCAATACAGAGCAATTACTTCACTTCAGGCATTGTGCGAGGCATGGGGATACTGAATAAGACAGAGTCCTCGCTTCAGACAGCAGACTGCCTAATAGATATGCTGAGTCCCACAGGAATCCCACTACCACTCAATAGACACATGCACTAATTAGGTAGAAAGTGGCAGCGCAGAGACCACTTTCTACAGGGAGTGCTGGGGCATCGTAGGGGCACTAGCTTGAGACTCATCTGAACTTGGAGGATGTATCTGTTGGAAACTCAGTTTCCTTGTGTAAATAATGGGAATGATAGACAGCATGCAGTGTTGTTACAAAGATTAAATAAGGTGGTGTATGGCCCTGGCTGGTGTAGCTCAGGGGATTGAGCGCGGGCCTGGGAACCACACCATCACGGTTCTATTCCCAGTCAGGGCACATGCCTGGGTTGCAGGCCAGTTCCCAGCAGGGGACTCACGAGAGGCAATGATACATTGATATTTCTCTCATTCCCTTCCCCCCTAAAAACAAATAAATAAAACCTTTAAAAAAATAAGGTGATGTATGTAAGTGCCAGGACAGAACTAGTCACAAGGTAAGCGCTCCGTAGGGGCTGCTGTTGTTATTAATGTGTTGATCTTGAGGACCTGAGGTACAGCATGGGTGTGTGCACAGTGGCGTTCATCTGATACCTTGTTAGATTTTGTGCCCTTCCTAGAACAGTCAGTTCTTCCACTTTCTCAATACCTCTTCCATAAAAGACTAGGATCAGCAAGTTTATTACTTCACTGACCCACGTAGAGAAACAAAGACCTATCTACTATAGTCAATAAGACATATTGTATATAATAATACTCTGTCTGTTTCATAACTCAGTTGTGGAAGTGGAGATGGGTTGAAATAGTTTTCTTCCCTGAGATCACTGAATCTCCTGAGTGTGGGAATAAAGATCATGAATTATTTTCAATATTCTGAAAAGTCTAAGAGGAAGAATACACTTACCACTGACAGGGCCTCACAGTTCATTATTACTTAGAAGATGCACTTGCTCGGGGAGAGTTTTCTTCCTCTAAGGGACCTTGGCAGTAGAAAAGTTAGGCTTGCTGGGGTAGGGGTTAGGCTGGAGATCTTCCAGGAAGCTTTTGAGGGATGCCTTCTAATCCAACACGCTAAGTCATGTGAATCCGACCTTGGTCTAATGAGACCTCCTTGGGCCTTGTCTAACTACTGGGCTGCATATCTCCTACTGCTTTGTGCAATGTAGGCATGAGAATTCATTCTTAAAAGTTATTCCAAAGTCCTTGAAAGACACAAAATATGAATAGCCAGGAGTCTGAAGACAAAGGAAATCAAAGCAATTCATGAAGAACAAAGGAAATAAAAAAGAACGGGAAAATAAAAGCATATGGATGGATGGAGGCTTGAAGTGAAATATGGGGCTATGCATTTTGAAGGAAATAAAAAGGAGTGTCGTTTAAGAAAGAGGAAAAGTTTCAGAAACTGCAAGCTGAGAGTAGAATTTTATAAGAGAAGACTGGCAGAAACAATTGCTTCTTAGTAGGCCGAAAGACTTTAAGGATTAGTGAAGGAAACTTGTAGTCAGTTCATGGCTAAAGAGGTGGAGAGATAGGGTGGATGAGGCTGTGTTTAAAAATGGATAAGGATTTAAGAAGTGGGAGAACCCTAGAGGTCCTCCAGAGACCTGCTTTTGGAGAAACCAGGGTTGATACGATCACAGAGTGAAACAAGGCCAGCACTGCAACGGTGGTGAGACTGTGGGCTCCTTCCCTTTGTACCTCTACAGTTTAGCACGGATTTGGATTACTTTTATGATCAGGAACAGACTGTAGTGGACATAGATGGAGTAGGAAGAAATGGGTGAGGGCATCAGGAACAGAGAGAACTGTAGGATGAGCAGGAAGAAGAAATCTGAAGTGGCAAGAGCTGCCTTGGGTGGTCTCACAGCGACGAGGAGGCTGGAATGCTGGAGCCAGTGGACTTGACTGAGGGAAGGAATAGACCAGAAGCAGGACATCCCTCTGAGGCCCTTTCCTGCCTTCCTTTTGACTCTAGGGTTTGATGTACAATCAGGTTGCCACCTTTGATTTTCCGTAAACTCAAAATTCATTCTAGTCTCTTCTCAGCTTTCCCTTCCCCATGAACATACTTTCATGTCATCTCCCTGGGGCTCACTGTGGCTGGGTTGATGGGCTGAGCATCTGGCCAGTTCCCACCTTCATTATTCCTATCTCTGAAAGGCCCTACCTGCCTAAGCTGAGAAGGTTTCAATGATGCCAGAAGACGCCAAGGCGTTTGAAGATCTCTTCCCCTCGAACTGAAAAGTGCCCAATATTGCAAGTGGACACCAAGGTAGAAGAAGAGAACGCCCCTGTGTGGAGCTGGAGAGCCACGGGTTCTCTTCTGCCACTTACTGGCTGGGTGCACTTGGTCAAGCTACTTCACCTTAAAGTCCTTGACCTCTCTCTTGAGAAACTATGACACTTGGTCGGATTGGAGTAGCTAAAACTGTCTGTGCAACCTCAAAGTAATCAGATTAATTATTTATTAAGCTTCTTTACGTGCACATGGCTGTGCTAAATGTTGGTTTCAGAGTTTATGATTCTCATAGACAGGGCCCACATCATGATATAGGTGAACTATCCCTAGCACTGTGCCCAGCGTACTCCCTTTTGTAAAATTAAATTGTCAAAATTGAGGTGAAATTCGCACAACACAACATTAACCTCTTTAAAGTTATAATTCAGTGGCATTTAGGACTTTCACTGACGCTGTTTAAAGTGCTAGAATGACACAATTATTTGGGTTGGTTCCATTTTGTTGTGATAAAAAAAAAAGCTACACTGTACCACCTCTTGTGAGCTCAGGTGTAGCAAATTCTCTAGGTCAAGATTCTGAAAAACCTGCTAGGTCATGCGGTCCACAAAGTCATTTTCAGTTCAGCACTTACTGCCACTGCCAGACAGAAGGTTTATCACTTACATTCCCACTGGCAGTGCTTGAGAGGCCCCATTTCTGCTCCTCACCGTTCTGGTGGGGTATTCACCGCAGAGCGGCCAGACTTGATGAGCTAGCTCTATCAGCAGCAACGCGGAGGGATCTCAAGAACATAATGGCGAGTGAAGAAGGAAGGCTGCAAAGTACAAAAGGATTGTGGGGGCACTCCATTCTGTCTGTAATGTTTTTTGTTTTGGGTTTTTTGTTTTGTTTTGTTTTGTTTTTTTTTGTTAAAAAATACTTGAAGGGCCCTGGCTGTTGTAGCTCAGTGGATTAAGCGAGGGCCTGTGAACTAAGGGATCAAAGTTCGATTCCCAATCAGGGCACATGCCTGGGTCGCCGGCCAGTTCCCAACAGGGGACTCATGAGAGGCAGCCATACATTGATATTTCTCTCCCTCTCTCCTTCTCTTCCCCTCTAAAGATAAATGAATAAAATCTTAAAAAAATACTTGAAGGGAATAAAACAAAATATTGATAAATATCCATTCTAAGTGAGAAGGAAAAGGGAGAATTCGACACACTGTTCTCAAGATTTTTTAAAGTAGTAATTTTTTTAAAAAATTGAAAAGGAGGAGCTGATGTACAAAGATTTCCAAAATGCACTGGATATAACAGATTATTTTTGAGCAACTTCCAAATTTGGACTCGTTTTTCCCCATGCAGAGGTTCACATTACTGGATCTGGCGCGCCTTCCCTTGTGAACGCTGTTTTAAAGAAGATGAAATATCAAGGAATTTTGGAAGTTCTTATTTTTAGCTGGTAAAATGAAAAATTTCCACAGCATGTAAAATAAGTGCTCGAGTCGCAGCCTGCCTCGTTCGCTCCACCTAACTATGATCACATCTAAAAACTTTTGCAAGGCTATTCTGGGCCTGGGGTGCGGAGGTGACTCACTGTGTCCCTCCCTCACCCCACCCCCCTCCTGTTTATTCAGGTGAAATCAGATTAAAATGAACATCAAGGGCAGCTTTAGAAGGGAAGTCTCTCAGAGACTGAGAGACCCGAGAGACTGCCTTAGAGCAGGGCTGATGAGAGTCGTGTGGACGACACGTGCTGGCTTCTTAATTAGAGTTGCCTACAGTTCACTGAGCACCCATTTCCCAGGAAAACTAGCACTAGTTTTCGCAGGCCTTCCTCTGTGTTCCCGTGAAGGAAGCATTTAGGGCGAGCATTGGCAATACTTCTTTATGCTTTCTTTTTGATAAAGGTAAAAGTCTCATGCCTGCTTTTAATGGTATCTGTGTTAACATACATAGAAGTACATGAATAAAAGGGAATCGGTTCTTCCCCATACCTGGTTGAGAATCTCTGCTCGAGACTAAAGCGCTAGCACAGTCTCAGACTCCCTGGTTCAGTTCAAATCTGTATTTGACGCCTGACCTGACCACTCATAGGCTGTGGACTTCAGGTGAGCATCTTGCCTTCTCTCAGCTTCTATCCCCTTCTCTGAAAAGGTGATTTGGACACCACTCAGGGCTGCTTTGCAGATTCTGTGAGGCACTTAGCACCACTGCCAGTTACTTAAAAAGAAAAAAAAAACACACCAAAACAACACAACCAACTCTGAAAACTTTAATCAGAATTACAGCCTTGGGAAGTAGGTTAACCTCCCTTACCCCATCTTTAGATGAGAATACTGAGGCCCAGACACACAGTTTAGCAAGTTACTTCACCTAATTGCAGAGCAGGGCTAAACCTTGAAGTCTTGTACATCTAGGCCAGGCCCCTTTTGCAGGGCCAGCCCTGGCCTACAGTCTATGTATGAATCTTCTCCCCTGTCCAGAGTGATCTGGCTCAGATGGCACCTGGGACCCCTGGCTCCCATTCCTTAGCACTTGTTAAGTGAGTACTATATTACCTCTTACGTGTTCTGTTAACTGGGCTGTGAGCTTAATTTCAGAGGAGACCAAGTCCCCTAGTCTTTCTCGACAAGCCACTAGCCTCAGAGAAACAGGTTGAATTCCATGTGAGACGTTTTTAATGGAGACCTTCCCTGTATAACCTCATTTTAGCTCCAAGTTTCACCACCCAGCTCTTTTCTTTTTACCAGCAACACACACACACAATCTAAACCGATTTTCTTATCTGGTCCCTGAACCCTTTACCTTTTGCCCTCTCTCAAGTTGCTGAAACCCTCAGCCTCAGTTCCCCCACCCATAAAGTGAGGACATCAATATCTGTCCTGCATACTCTGTGGGTCACAATGAGATGCTGCATAGGAAAACCATGTGTAAACTTTGAGACAGGTTCCCTCTCTGACTCTCACTCACCCCGTCCAGCCTGAACCCACTTCTTCCTCAAATGAGCAGGAGGATTGTGTCTTCTGTTCTGGAAGCCTTTGTCAGCAGATCGCCCCAGCTGCCTCAGCTGAGAGGGGACCAAGTGGTCCCACATTCAGTCAAGGAGGAAGAAACAGCACATCAGTGCTGAAGAATCCACTTATTTCTAGCACTTGTTAGGCAAAACCTTCCGTTGGCTTCTAAGCTAAACTCATTCCAGGAGACCTTCTCTCTTACCAGTTTTTAGCAATGAAATCTGCCAAGTTACTTAATGTATCTGAGGCTCAGATTCTTCATTTAAAAATGTGATAGTACTTTCCTCATTGGGTTACAGTGTCAAATGAGGACACATAATGGTAAGCAGTCAGGGCATGTGAATTCTTTATTTTTCTCTCTCTTCTGTTTGTCCTTCGAAACCTCTGTGCCTCTGCTTGTTTTTCCATGAAATGGGGATAATAATACCTGGCCTAGGGTTGTTGTGTGACTGTGGAATATAGGCTGTGGTAGGGCTTTGAGATGGTGACATGTAATAACTGCCTGGGGTTATTCTCTGGATAGATGGCCTTGAACTGGTGGGTGAGCTGTTGTGTGCAGTGGCCACATTTAGGTCACTTACCACAGCTTCTTTCACTGGTCTTCCAGAGGCCCCTGATGCTTTCACATCTGTCTACCTGGGGTGCTCTGCAGCCTCCTCACACCTGCCACTCACTTGCCTCACCCTCTCCTGTCCCTCTGCTCTGGATCCCAAGGCACAGGACTCTTCGGTTCACTGCTCTCTAAATGCAAAATTGGTGTCTGCCCTAATCTTGCCAACTGTCAGGAGCCACCTGTCACATGACACCTTACCCCTTAGCCTCATGAATAAACACTAAGAAGACTGATTATGAAGAGATAAGGAAAACAGGAAGTTCCCTTAAAAGCCACCCTGCCCCCACCAGAGGCCACTGGCATCTTCAGCAACCAGAGGACCTGTCTGCTCTGCACTTGAGGAAGAGCCGTTGTGTCTTCGATCCAGAGGAGACTGTGGGCACGGCGGGCATGGGGGTGGGAGCAGGATTTGGGATTTGGGAGGGCAGGCCACAGAGGCAGGGGGACCGAGCTGCTCTATTGTGGGCACAGTTTCAAGACCAGCTGCAGGGAGAACAAGCAGTCGCTGTGCGCCTGCAGCTGGCAGTGGCTAGGCCAGGGCTGACCCTCACTTAGGGTATATTTAAAGAGACCCTACTAGAGGGTCATGCCAACAGGAAAAATGCACACTCTGGTAGTGACGCTCTCTCCAGCCCAGCATTCTCCTTCCTGCAGCTTCCAGGCAATGAATTTACAGATCGACAGGGAGCCTGGCTCCTCAGCCTTTCCCAGATGTAGCTGGTACCATGGGGGGACACAGTCAGAGCCCCTAGGCCTCTCTGCCCTATAATTGAGCTGGCCAAAAATTCAGGGGATTAGCTGGATTGGCTCCTCCCACCCTGGGGTTGGTAACTCAGCAACCAACAGGGAGAGGCAGACAGATGAGTCAAATGCAAGCACAGAATCTCTGGCTTTGTGTTTTGTTTGTGAACACTCCCTGTGAGTGCAGACTGCCTTCCGGCAGGGAGTGGTGGGGCTTTCCCACACTGCTTCAGGCCAAATGTTGCTTCTTATAGGGATGCTCAGGCCCCACTTGATTGCTAATGGAGGCTTAGGGACAAAGCCTGTGGCCCAGGAGGAGCCTATTCTCTCTGGCTTGGTCTTTCACGAGTGAAAACAAGACAACAGGCCAAAATCCCATGGGAAGGTGGGGTTACTAGCTGAGAACTACAGGCAAGGGAACCAATGGGCATGAGATCCTGCAGAAGAGAGACTGAGCCGATGTGCATAGAAGTTTGGGCTTTTAGGTGGCCAGAGACCAAGGAGACCTCAGAGCAGTGAGAGCACTTTCCCAGTGCAATCCAGCAGAAGTGGGGTGGGAGGGGCAGCTTATCAGCCCCGGAAGGGAAGCCGACAGGTGAACTGTCTGAGGCAGGCAGGCTGCTACTAGCGCCGGAAGAATCAGTAAGATAAGAGTGCACCGACAGGATCAGCTACATAGTTTGAAGGGCCCAGTTCAAAATGAAAATGCAGGTCCCTTTGTTAAAGAATTATAAAGAATTTCAAGATGGTGACAGAAGAGCCCATCTGAGCGAGTACAGAGGTTGCACACCTGCAAAGCCAACATTGGCTCTTTATAAGTCGGCCCCTTGAAGTAGCCATGAAAGCCCACGTGGGTGCGCTGGGGGAGGTCTGGTCATCTCTGGCCTCAACTCCCTCTCACCCCTGCTGCCCTGTGACCACTAGGTCCCAGATTTTTCCCAGGCTTGGGGCGCTGCCTCTACTTCAGAAGCAGCTCCTCTCCATGGGCTGAGTCTTCGCTGCCCTGAAATGGGGGAATTGCAAGGCATAATGGGAAGAGGGCTGAGGGCAGGAATGGACTGTGGCCTTAAGTCCTCTAGGCCACTAGGCCCCAGAGCCCCAAGGACTCCCTGGGCAGGCCAATAAAGGCCAGTGCAGTGACCAGAGCCTCCTCTGAATGAGGCTGCGGAGGATAGAGGCAAACATGGAGTTCACTCTGGATCACCAACTAAGGACCCCAGGGGACATGTCCTGAGGGTGTGTATGACAGTCCAGGAGCAGAAGCAAGGTCCAGGAACCTTTCTCCCCACTTGGGAACTTACCTCCAACTCTATGTGGTCGTGGAGTTTCTTGCAGGTGGCTGCAAAGGTCTCTGAGGTGCCAAATTCAAAGTACCACAGCTTGTTCTTCATCCTGGACCATGAAGCAGAGACATGGCTCAACATTCTGTACTTGAGACGGTCATGTAAAATAGCTATGTTATCGGGGCTGGGAGGCCTCGGCCCTCTGCATCCTCCAAGCTTCTGTTTTCCTCACTTGTTAATCAGATGAGCAAGGGTGGAACTTTTTTTTACCAACTGTTCTTGCTCCGACTTAAAGGAAAAAACTCATTAATTTCTTAGACATCATGGCTACTCTGGGTGAATCGAGGGAAGAGTTCCATGACAATCTACCAGTGGTGGCAAGTGACAGCATGCTCTGGTCACTGTCCTTTCTACTACTAATGCAGAAGGACTTCTGGTAGAACCTTCTCTTGGGAATAATTGGGGTACAAAGGGAAGCTCACACAGCCTTTTGAGACTGGAGGCATGTACAGTCTTGGGGTGGTGGAGGGACATCTGCACAATGAACCAGCTAAAACAGGTGCTGCTTTATGTATGGTCTCACTGGGGGAAGCAGAGTGGAGAGAATTAGGCACAGAACTGCAGGCAGGGTGGAAAGAGAAGAAAAAGAAAAGTGAGTTGTTTGGTAGCAGTGGTTTCCCTCACTTCTTCCTCAATTGTATTTGGCTATGACCTCGTTTTGTTTAGGTAGACCTTGTCATATTTGCTTCAAAGTAAGAGCTCACCATTTTTGAGCTCTCAGTTTTTCAACACTTTCCTTAGTGGGGAAAAACAATGGGGTTCCCATGCAGCTGGGGGCTTTGCAAAGTCAGATGGTATGGACTGACACTTGGTTGTTTTGATCAGATGGTCTCACCAGGAAATGTTTCTGAAGGTATTCCATTCCTTCCATCCCAACTGTTGTCCCACTATCAGGGGCTGGCTAAGAGAAGGGACACCTGTCCAGTTTATGAGCTGGCAGATTTTGCTAAGGAAGGATTAAACAAAATCACATTCTTCTTGGCACATTCTTCAGTAGAGAGGAGGCTACCTTGTGTGCTGCTGATCCTCTGTGCTTGGATTTGGGAACTAAGAGGAAAGCAGCATTCTCCAGAAGGAAGAAGGCTCTTATTTCTTCCTAGTTTTCCTTAGGCCATAGCAGATGACTCGTCAGAATAGCAGACACAACTTTTCTGTCTGCATTTCTCGAAAGGTCTGCCCAGAACTTGAAGATAAGACTATGTTTTTCCATTGCTTGAAGATTTCTAAGACCTAGTTGATTAGGAAGTAGCCTTTCTGACTCTTAGCTTATGTGAAAAGAAATGACAAATCATGAAGGATATAAGAGTAAGCAAGATTTTGGGAGTTATGCCTATTGTGCTGTGTCACAGGTATGCACCTTCAGGGTGGCCAGGCAAGGGTCTGGAGCAGGCTATTTCACAGAAGGCATTCTCATCTGTATGCACCCCCCACCACCCCCCAGTGCTTTTGCTTCCTGTGCATGCCATGATGTGAAAAAATGTTGGAAAACATTATTCTAGGCCACAGTCTCTCTGCATGCACAGTAATGTAAACACAAGGCAAGTTGTGATTCAGCAGTTCAGGGTTGGGGCCTAAGAATACCTCGTTTTCTAACAAGCTGCTAACACTGATCCAGGAACCACCCTTCCACTTGGGAGCATCTAGAGACTACACATGTGGTTTGGTACGTGTGCTGCCGAAGCGAGCACTACACATGTGGTTTGGAAACATTAGTGTTCATAAGAGTTAGCTGAGGGATGTGAATAAAATGCTGCTTCCTGGGCTCCCACTTGCAGAGTTTCTGTGTGATACTTGTAGGAGGGGGCCCAGGAATATGCATTTTTATGAGTGCCCAGGTGATCATTATGTAGGTGGTGAGTTGTCAGGGCTTTGAGAAACATTGCTCTGTCATTCCCAATGAACTGACAACTAGGGAAGAGGACAGACTGATTAAAGCTGAAAGAGGGAATTTCTCAGGGAGGCGAGAATGAGGGTCAGTGCCTTTCAGTAGACAATGATGACAAAAGACCCAATAACAGGAAAAACACAGATTGTCATAAATATCAAGTTTGAGCATTCCTCTCCAGCAGCAAGAACATCTCTGTAGCCAGGAGACCTGCTTTGTGATACCATTTTCTCTCTTTTTTGTGTGATACCATTTTCAAATATCACTGCAGGTCTGAATCATGACTTTTGAAAGTTATTGCCAGGAGATTTAGAGTTTTAATAAAAATTTTCGGAAGCCACAAGCTATTTTGTCCAAAAGTGACTCTTCTGATGATCTAAATGAGGTTAAGAGGTCTTGGTCAGGTCAGTATTGAAGAATGACTGAAAAGATCAAACAGACTACTTGTCCATTGCTGCTTAGATGTCCATTGTGGCTGTGTAACCTCTGACAGATTTTGAGGCCTCAGTTTCCTCATCTGTGAAATGGAGACAGTAAAAAGATCTGCTTCAAAGTGTAGTTGAGAGTGGATGAGATGATAAGAAAGCACTTCACGTGATGCTTGATGTGTAATAAGCTCAACAAGAATGTTTGCTACTTATTAGCTATTATTTTAATGTCTTGAGTTGGCATATTTGGATAACAGCCAGGCAAAAATGACAGTGCACACATGATATACTCAAAATTTTCAGGAACAGAAAAATATGTGGTCATGTTTGTCAGATCACATGTCTTGACTTTTCATTGAAAACATATGTTCACCACATGTCTAATCTGATAGATTTTTCCAGAGTCATAGATCACACTCAATTCCTTGGTTAATTATCTTGACTGGCCACATGATTGTCCAAAGATGTTGATTGAGACTATGCTTCTGAGAAAGCACTTGTTTGGTGTGAGAAAAAAAGTATTAATTCAAGAAACATTCATTGTGCCAGGACTAGATGGGGATGTGCCAGGCACAGTGAAGAATAAAACATGGCACTCCACGAGCCAGGCACTGAGGAAGGACAGACAAGGAGACAGACTACAGCTTAGAGCTAAGCACTGAGCACTGCAGGTAGCTGGGAGGAGGTGACATCCAATTCTTCATGTGGCCAGAGACAGTTAGGGAGAGGATCCCAGGCAGGCAGTGCCAGCGTTGAGTTCTGAAGGATGTGGAAGGGAGCAGAGAAGGTGACGAAAGAGCATCCAAGCAGAGGAAGAAGCCGAGGCAATGGCACAGGGCAAGAGCGAGCATAAACCTGCTGGAGGGGACCTGGAGCTCAAGGTGGGAAGCAGGAGGACTGGTCAGGTAGGGCTGGAGAGGCAGACGGGAGAAAGTTATAAAGGTTGGAGATGCCACGCTTCAGTGTTTGGGCTTTATCTTAAAGTCTGTAGTGTGTCATGGATCATCCTTAAGTGGGGGTGGGGGTGGGAGTAGTGGCAATAGTGACCTGATCAGATCTGTGCTTATTAAAGATCCCTCTGCCCCAAGTGTGGAGGGGGGATTGAAAGGGGTGAGTACACACTGGAGGCCTGGAGAATCGTTTGGAGGTGGTATAGGAATCCAGGAGAGAATGGGGAAGGGTCTGAAGAAAGGCAGGGACAATAGAGTTTGGGAGAAGAGAACATATTCACAAACTAAAGTGTAGGAGGTGGAATTCACAGCACTGGTTGGGTGTAAGGACTGAGGGAGACGGAGCAGTGCAAGTGGCACACCCAAGTTTTTGTCTTCATAGCGTGATGGACGGGAGGTGCCACTTACTGAGAGAGGAGCATGGGAAATTAATGCCCCAGTGGCAGCTCTTTCTGTAATCAAAAAGAAGCACTTTTGATTACTTTTGGTTTTTTGGCCCATTCATTCATCTATTCATTCACCCAGCCACCTATCCATAAAACACCTATTCAGCCTTAGTATGAGCCAGGCACAGTGTAGGGCCTGGAGATAAGTGATGACTAAGGAGGTAGGGCCTCTGTCCTCACAGCTTATGTACTTTTAATAGCTTCACCAAGGCTCTAACACTTGGCCTCTGGCCTCTGGACTAGGTGTTCAAAATCTCAGAGTTTTTAATTCTCCTATTTTAACTTGGGCAAGTTTAAATTAGAAGTAAATTCATTCTATTCTCATGGCCCCTTGTTTTTTGCACTCTGATAGACATTTTACATGTACTATCTCTTTCACTTCTCAGAGGAACCCTGCAGAGCAGGTGCTACTGCTGCAAATCAGGAGACTGAGACTTTGCCTAAGGTTGCAAAGCAAGTATGTGCAGAGGGGTCACCCAACCCAGACTGTCTGACCTGAGAGCTGTGCTTTGCTATCCTGCAGCCCTGTCTTGGCGTGTGTTTGCATGTTGGGTGGGGTGGTGGTGTGTGCTCCTATTACACTTACGAGACTGCTGTGGTTCTCCTTCACCTGGTTGTTAAGTGGATGCATTTGGGGACTGGGGTGTTAGTGGTGGCATCACATTCTGGGAAGTGCTGTCTAATGAATAAAGAGTGTCAGGCCCTCCCAGTTCCCAGGGGTCAGCAGAGTTCTAGAGGAGTTAGGATCACATTTGCCATAGGAACAAATCCTATGTCTTGAATAGGATAATCCTCTTGGTCTTGAATCTATACAGTGTGAGGGAGTCAGGGAGACCAGAATTGACTCTGGGCAAAACCATATGCTCGTAGGACACCCTGTACCGTTTTTCTCTCAGAAATGGGGCAGAGGCAGTGTGCCCTTGAACGAGCTCAAACACAGAATATAACAGAGAAACCTAGGTGATAAACCTAAATGGCTCTTCAGGCACCTCCCATGGCAGGTTCAACATAGACCATTTTCAGCAAGTCATTATAAGAGTGCAGTGTGGCTTCAAGTAAAGACCCCAGAATGGAATTAAGGATCCCTGGGTTCAACTTCTGACTCTGCCTTTTATGGGTTGTATAACTTTGAGCAAATTTTTCACTTTTCTGAGCCTTTTTACCATAAAATAGGCTAATACTTAACATAATGTTAAAATATTAAATGAGACATGTAAAATCATCTATAACAGGTCTTCGTCTACAGAAGGTCCTCGTCCCCTATACACATTAAAAGTTCATCGAGTGAATGTTACCGATGTCTTGTCAATAATCAAAGTACTGTCTTCCTAATGAAGGTCACTTCTCTGGTTACTGAGAAAAATAGCTATTAGTCTTTATCTAAAATGATATGAAGGGGAATTATTTGGCTGCCTCTGTTAGAGCCACCAAAATCATTGAAAATACAAAGGCAGGGGTCATGGGGGTAAGGACAGAGAAGAAAAGAGACTCCTATGGGGATAAAGGCGGATCAGGTATGGTGGTTCCCAGAACCGGCATGACTGAGGATAGCCTCTCACAGTGGGCCCTGAAGTAGAGGCTGGCTTTAGGCCAAGTGATATAAGAGAAGATAAGACAGAGCATTTCTTTGTGTATGTTGGGGAGTTGTTGCCAAGGAGCTCACTGGCAGGCTTATCTGAGGTAGGTTCCCTGTGGGTTATAGGCTGCCCTCTCCCAGCTGCTCGGAGATTAGGAGGAAGGAAACCGAACTCCCAGCCTGCTGTCATTGCATACCAAGACACCAGGGAGCAGTAATATGGATTCTTCGGCACTGTTCTGTCTACACTGTCAGAGCAGATCTGTACAGTGGAAAGTGCTGACAGGTTCTTTGTTGATCTGCAAGTACAGAAAGCCTCTTGTCAGGGAGACTCTGGCTTTTGGGTTTCTCACTCTGCTAAACATTTTACATACACTATCTCTTTCCATTCTCAGAAGAACCTTGTGAGTGCTGTTGCTGAAAATAAGGAAATTCACAGATTGAAGTGAATTCCCCTTTGCTTCATCTTCTCTTTCTTCCTTTTTCTTTACCAGCTCCAGCACCAGCACCAGCACCTTTACAAAGCCTTTGGTAAAATCCTATACACATGTGATATCTCACAATCTGAGGGGGTTGGGGAACATAGCCCCCGCTTCCTCCTCCGCCCCACCTCTCTGCTAACAGCAGGCCTGGATGTTGGTGTTCCTTCTTCTCTTTTGAAGATGTCTCCCAGCCACTTTCCTCTTAGCCCACGTTGGAGGTCCGCTGCTGCACGTAGCATTAGCTTGTGCCTGGTTCATCTTCAGTTGTCCAAGAAACATGGCATTTAGAATCTGAGGGGCTAGGGATCGTGACCAGCTCTGCCACTTTCTGGCTAGTCAAGCTCTTTAAGTGCTTTGAACCTTCATTTCTTCTTCTATAAAATGGGAACATTATTCTCTGCCCCCAAAAGTTGTGAAGCTCATGTGGCCAATGCAAAGCACCAAGCAGGTGTTTAATGCACGGTGAGTGCTCACTAACTGTCCTTTCTTGTTGCTAGGAGACACAACTACTGGAGACATTCCCCAGCGGCTGCTGGGGTGGGGACAGGAGTAGTGTGGTGGAGGCAGGAGGAGTGTGGGGGTCTATCCCAGGCGGCCAATATTTTTTGAAGAAAATAAAACTAACAGTGTTTTAAAGACTTCTGGAGTGCTTTTTCTGCATCTCTCTTCATGAGCTTTTTCTGGCCAGCATTTCTTCCCTTTTCATAATCACCTTTGAACTGGAGATGACTAATCCTTAACCAGTTGTCCTGAGGTTGGTTTCCAGGTTCCCAAAACTCCCAGGTTCACTGTCAGGCTCTAAACTCTCCAGGTGAACCCATCCTTGAGGCAGAAGACCCTCATCTGTGCTCCGAGGGACTCTCGGTCACATGGAGCAGTGGGAAACAGCAGAGGCGACACTGTGGGTTGACTCTGTTTCAGATTTCTTTAATTTCCCCTTGCTTTATAAGAAGATAACATCGATTGCACACTAGTTAGTCGATCTGTTCATTTGACCGATGAGGGATTAATTAGGAATATTTTTTTATATTTGTTAGCAATTTAGGGCTGGCTTCAGCCACCCCACTGACAGCCTGTGAAGAGCAGCCCATTTTCAAGGACGGCCAGGAGTGAGACCAAGCTGGCTGCTGGGCATTTTTACCAGCAAAGGCAATGAGCTTCTGATGGCCCTTTGCTGATAATCTAAGGAGTTTTAAGGGCAACAGACTTTTGAAGTCATCAAAACATGAAAACATTTCTTTGGGCTTAGAAGGGTACAAAGAGGACACTACAGCTATTTCTAGAAATAGGAGCCCTTGAAGTGGAGGTAGGCTTCTTTGAGGTTTGGACTTTGATAATCTGGTTCCTTGAGTGGGTTGTGGTTCAGTCAGGCCTCCTGGGTCAGGCTGGCTCTGAACCACTGATTCCTAGAGTTTCTCCAAGCTCCCTGAGTAACTTGAGATAGCACAACACAGGATGGGAGGAGGGCCCCTGTGTTCCTCCGTGGTCCCCATGAAGGGATGTGATGCCCAACTATCTCCAGAGCTGCCATTTTAAAAGGAGAAAGAAATATGTGTTTTTATGTAAAAATATCCTGATTATTAGAGTTGGCAAGTAATTCAACTTTTCAAAAGAACAATGTTTGGCCAGAAACTACCCATCTGGGGAAAACTATGCCTAGTGTACATTAATTATAAATTTTCATAAGGTTCATCTTAATTAAAAAACAAAACAAACAATCTCACTTATTACTCCAGAGGGTTTTCTTTTCTGGAATACTGGTTGTGTTATTGCTACCACTAGTGAAGAAAATAGACTAGGGTCAGGTGATTAAGGTGAATGGTCATCTAGCCCAAAGCAAGCAGCTGTGAGAGCAACACAAAGGGCAAACACAGCCTAAGATGAGTTATAATTGAATGATGACCACTAGTGATAATATCAAGAATGCTTTATCTGTGAACATTTTACATTTTTTGAACCTCAGGTGCCTTTGGAAGTTTAGTAATTGTGTTAAGCAAAGTTTAGATCAAAGGTTTAAAAAAGACGGGGAAAATCAGGTGGACTTGGTTCTAAGTCCAGGATGTCAAGTCCTGTAAGGGGCCCGTGGCCGTCACCTCACAGGTGCTGCAGAGGCCATCTGTGTCTCCTGCACAACCAGCTGCCCTGGCCCATCAGAAAGCCTGTCACCACATCTAATCCACGCTGCATGCTGTCCTCCTGTTCTCACTGCTCATTGGAATGGGCACTCAGTGACCCTCAGGCACAGAGCTGTGGATGGAAGAATCTTTTCTAGGAGGGGCAGTGGCTCTTTGGTACGAGGGAAAGTGAGCCTCTGTCAGTCAGGAAGGAGGCTTTATAAATAGCTGTTTTTGTTCTCTGAGCGTGACTCTTGTGCCCGCTGTTCTTGCCAACAGATTTGTCTTGGCTCAGTGTATTTCAGCTTCGCCAGGGAAGGTATTCCCTGGCTCTTTTTTCATGCTGGGGACAAGTCTGGTGTTCATGGCACTCAGGAAAAAATAGGGTGGTGAATGGATGGATGGAGATCAGAAGTGGGTGGGCAGAAACATGGGGAACGAAAAAGATGGGAGAGCTCAAGAAAGGGCTACAGAAAAGAAGAAACAGAAAGGAGGGAGAAAGCTGCCAAGCATGTGCAATATTTTATAGTATAAATATGGAATCCTCTTACTAATCTATGAAGATATTTAAGTCATTTCCATGTGTGAAAAATTACCTGTGAAATCCAGATGACAGATTATTTGCCCTCTAAAGGACCTGTGGGGTCTAGGGATTCCCAGGCAAGAGATCACAGATTCCAAGGACTCTTCCAAAGTATGAAAGGAGTCCAGGAGTTGCTGTCAACATTTCTTAATGTGAAATAGTGTTTGTGCGTTTACTCCTAATAAAGACTGTATAGGCTAACGGGTGGGCTATTATTATTATTTTGATGTGGAATAGAATTAAACCAATTACCTCTTGGTAACCAGAAGCACTGATTGAATGGCAAGTGGATGTTATTGAATAATCAAAATGGAAAAATGAATTATTATCTAGAACAGCTTTATGGCTGACCGAAATCTCATTCAGCATGGCTCCCACGGTGGAGAGTATTAAGGAACGAAGAAAAGCAGTGCACTCTGATAGTACGTGGGTGCTGGCAGAATGGCTGCTCCACACCAGCTCTGGACGGGGGGTCTCTTCTAAGGCATAAAAGCCTTCTCCTGGTACAGATTAGCAAACTGAGGCCAGTCCTTGATGATGTTCTGGCTGGAATTCAAACCCCAGCTCCTGTTGCTAAGCCCCAGAGGCATCTGAGAGAAATGGAAAAGTCAGCCAGAGCCACAAAAGCTAGTGACTGCACAGCTGGGCAATTCTCATTCTTGCCTGTGGGCTGGCTTGGCTCACTACTACTATTCCAGACATAGCCATGCCCCGAGATCCCAGCTCTAGGATGCATGGCTATGGCTGCTCAAGACCCCTTGGCACTCTTTGCCACAGAGTCTGAGTGCTGGGCCTCCCCATTGGTCTCTGGTCTCCACTCTTGCCCCAAAGTAACAAAGGACCAAACCCACTGGCCAGAGCAGCCTCTCTACACCTTCAAGGGTAAGTCTGGGTTCCAGGGAATCTATTCTCTCTGAACAGTGGCCCTTCTCCTCCACACGAGACAGTTTGTATTTGTTTCCATGGACTATGGACATATTCTCCATTGGTGGGTGCTCCTGAGTCCTGCCTGGCACCTGACAATATCCCTCCTAAGGGCGGGACTGCAACACAAAGCCTGCCAGAGTCTGCAGTCAGATCCTCCCAGAACTCGGGGCGCACATGTGTGCGTGTCAGCACACACACCAGCCAAACGGGGCTTCTCTGAGACTGTCCCTCCACCGTTACCACACACGCTCACAGACGCTTCCTCTCAGAGACCGTGGTCTCTCTGAAGCCCCACTTGAGAACTGCCACAGTGATGTGACTGCTGCCACATGGTCCTGCCACTTTGGGGGTGACCCTCAGGGGAGACAGCTGGCAAGGCAGCTAGGGTTTTCCTCTCCTGAGTGCCCGAGTCTCTAGAGTGTTTTTCCAGTTAGTATCTGTCCTTGCCAGGAGAAAATAGCTCCCTTCCCCCATCTAAAAAAGAAAAAAAAAATCTCAGTGTTTGGAGGCTTTCAGCAATCCTTTCTTCCTTTGAAGTTTTATTCATGGAACGAAAATCCCCTTCAGGCTGATTTGGCTGAGGCTTGAGGGCTCTGAACGAGCTTGCTCTCACTTCTCAGAGAACAAATCCGGCTCCCGAGGGAAAGGGGCTGAGACAGATGTGTGTCTCTCAGGTTCTCTAGTGACTGCTTAGCTGTCCTGTAGCTCTGTGATTCTGAACCGTGTTTCACCAGCTTTCACACACCGCTCAGCCCAGGAAGGTGGGTACAGTTACAGTCCAGGAGGACGAGGACAGCAGCTTAGAATGTAAGTCCTGAACGCCCAGAGAGGGCAGGCCACTTGGCTGGAATTGAGCTCCTGCTGATGAAGGCCACTTCCTGGGTCCTGATCAAATAAGACTAGAAACTAGGAACTGCCTGGGCAAGCAGGGGCAAACCCCAGAAGCAGGTCTATACCCTCACTTTACTATAATTCCCAGGTAGGCCCTGAGAGAAACAGCTAAGCTTTACCTTCCCTCCCTTCTGCCCTAGCTCCCCCAACCAGCTGCTTTGAATCACTTATCCAGTGTTCTCTGTGCACTGAAACTGCACTAGCTGCTTTACTACCCCAAGCCTCTCCCATGAGGTCCTCACGTCTACCTTCTATGGTAGTTACTACAGTGCTCACTTTGTAGCTGGGTTTGAGATTGTTGCCTCTTGGCAAATGCAAAGCTAGATTGGAATGGTGTCACGGTGTCTAAGGAGATACAGGGTGATTGAGCCTCCCTCAACTCGATTCCTCCCACAACCGGCCTTTCTGAGTATGAGGCAGAGCCTGAGATATGATAGGTCGGATTACAAAAGTTCCTTGGTTAAGCCACTTGTTTGTCACTCTGAGCACATTTCCCCATAGAAACAATGTTATGTTGACATTGGGTTCCCAGGCTAACCTACAAAAGCCAATTAACCCATTTCATATTCAGTGTCTGGTTTTGGACACAGCTTGGTGGAACTGAAGAAGCTCCATTTAAAAGACATAAAGGCTTGGGTTCAAGCCACAAGTCAGTCATGTACTTACTCTGTGGCTTTCAGCAAGTCATTTAGTCTATTCTTTGGTTTCTTCTTTGAATTGGAATAGTGTTACCTGACTTGCAGGGGTTGTTAGGAATATTAACTGTGAATGACATGGGTCACATGGTGTACACTCAGGTAACGGTACAACAGAACTCCACTGTTGTGTGTAAAACTGGCTTTGTGTCCTTACGGCTTCTGAGTTCCAGCGTGAAATACAACTGGCATGTCTTTCCTGCTGAATTTGGATTGGAGAATCTTTGCTTTCCTCAACTCCCTGGGGGTCAAGGGGAACCAGGCAACTCTTCCGCCTTAAAATCCCTGGTGGCCACCCTGAATTCTGGGCTGCAGTTCTTCCTAGGATGGGCCAGGATGTGTCCGGGGAAAGTGAGAAGGAGCAGAGGTAGGAAGGGGAGTAAAGAACATAATGTAAGGGCGCATCAGATTTCTTCTCCTGCTATGGTAGAACTGCAAGATATCTGGTTACTTCCTCCTGCGTTTCCTGTGCCTCCCACACCATCAGCCAGGTGGATGCCTCCCTGTCAGAATTAAGTACAGAGTAAGTAGTTCCCTCCTTGCTTCCTCTACCTTTTTAGTCATGGCAATCATTAGCAAGGCAACAATTCATTAGATGGGCAAGTGCCTGTATAAATACCCTCTTGCCGCCCCTATTTCTTCTCCTTCCTATGCCAGTTTAAGAATTCTTAAATGGGAAAGCTCAGCCGGAGGCTCTCTGCCTGGGAAGACTGTAGTGTATACACTGCCAGCAAAATCCTTTCATGTTTCACCCTTTTGAAAAATCTCATCCATATGCTCTGGGCTTTGCTTCTGCTCTGACATTTGTGACTTCTTATACTTGCATATATACTCCTAACACCCATTTCAGTGACTGCGATCCTGTGCACTTGTCACCGTCCCCGCTCCTCCCCCGACCCTGGTGTGACATTCTGCTGTGCACTCAACCCCACCCTCTCTCTGCTCTCTCCAGGAGGTCATGCGTGTCTCCCCCAATGAACGCAACCCATTCCCTTTACTCCCTCTCTGTGCAGTTGGCAAACGTGTCCCCACTGGGGCTGTGACCCCTGCTCTTCTCCCCAGTTCCTCAGGAGAACAGCCTGGCACCTCTTCTGCTGGGTCTCTTATTTCTAGCTCACACCTGCTTCCCCTCCGTGGGCTGTGATTTTAGAGTTTCATCTGAACATTCTACTTTATCCCCTTTAAATCTCATTTTAAAGCTCTCCCATTTGGTCCTCAGGCCTCTGATCACAAATATTGCTCTTGGTTTTTTTTTTTGTGACAAGCTCGCAATTCCTTGCCAGGGAATTGGGATTGAAAATCCCAGTTGAAATCCAGCATTGAAATCCATGGGCTAGAAGAACAGTCCTTCTCAGATCAGCTACAGGGCAGCTCTCAGTCCCACACAGCACGCTTATTTCTTCTAAAACTATCACTCATGGCTGAGGAAGAGGCTAAAGCATGGCCTCCATCCCAGGCCCCTCAGTTTCCTGACATCAGCGTCACAGAGATATAAACCAGGATTCTGTCATGTTACTTACTCCCACACCCACAGGCAGGGGGGAGATGGTGTATGGGTATATGTTTATGTGCACGCCTTTTCATCTCTGACACAGGGGTTTCACCACTGTGAGTTCAGCAAAATAGTGGTCTCAGTAGATGCTCTGGGGTAGGTGGATTCCACAGTCAAGTACATGTGGGTGTTTTATCCTGCTTTCACATGGTCTCCATAGGTGAGAATCTATGTTAAAGACTTTACAATCCAGTACAGAAAAGGAATATATTAAAATTGGAATTTCCCAGTGTATTTGGTGATTGATCCTCTACCCTCTGTCTTTCTGTGAATTTCCTTTTAACTTCTTTCGGAATTGACTTGAACCAATGCTACTTTACTAGGTATCCAAGGGAGACCACCTGGGTAGCTACCTATGTAGGTTCTTATCAAACCTCATAGGATCTTGTTAGCTGTCTGGTTTCCCTTCTGCAGAAGGTCCAAATTCATCCTCCTTGGGTACAGTCTCATGCTTCTATTTTTATTCTCCAAACAAGGTAGGACATTTTCTATTTATTTCCATGCTACATTTGTTTAGTAATCAGACTCAGACTTTGCTTTATGTTTCTCTTTGACTTTCTGGGTCCTGTTTCTTTCTGCATCATTTCTTTTACAACATCTAGGAACCCTTCAACAATGCAAATACACTGATCTCTTAAGTTTTCCTCAGGCCCATTCATTCTCTCCTTTGGTAGGAGACCAGATTCCATGTGTAGCACTCATAATTTGTGAACAAGGTCAAGCAAGGAAAGTAAGTAATTGGTCCCTATCACATCCCTAAGGGTATATTTCCTGGGCATCAATGTGACAACATGGAGCCCCATGGATCTTTTGGAGCTTAGAAATGTGTTTATTTGACTTGCACATTAGTTTTTTAAATGGAAAGATTTTGTATACACATGGAGCCCAGTTTCTCTTGAGAAATGAAATCTGTTAATACTTGGTTGCTTTCTAACTTGGAAACAATTGGCTGGAGCTAAGTACTGGCTGCTTCCATTACACAGGGCAATACTCTCCACTTCGCTAGAGTCCCCACCACTTCTTAAAGCCTCATATCCACTCACTTCTCACACTTATATTAATTCCCTGGCCTCCACTGGCATTTGGATGTGTGACCTCTTATATAGTCTTTTGTCAGTTCTTCCAGGAATTTTCCTAGACGTTCCCTAAAAAATGTCTCTCCCACCTCCTTCCCAATCTTATCCTTTCCATCTGAGATGTTGGCACCTTTGGTTATTAGTTCTAATATGTATTTAATTTCAAGGTCCTACCAGCCACAGCAGGGTAGAACCTGAAGCCCTTGGCATTTGCAAAGATTACATGCACAGAAATAAAATATTATCCCAAGTCCACATTTTCTGGAGAAAAATATTTTCAGTTGTTCTTTGTTTATAAGTCAGGCACAACCTGGTTTTATCAGCTATTTACCAGCCATGAAACACTGACTAATGAACTTGTCCTTTATCTATTGGAGAAGTAGCTTAAGCTCATGTTTACCTTTCCTTTGAAATTTCCACTTTGCAAAATTGGATGGTTATTGTGCATATTAACATTATACTATCAAGTCTTGATTATTAAAGGACAAATTATCCAGTCCTCAAATCTCTGCTTTTTTAACCATTGACTTACTGTTGACTAATTTCATTATTCTCTAATGCACTCATCACCAGTTGGGTGGGGTGGGAAACACAATTATAAGCACAAAATCATGAACCAGGTGTGAACCCTCAAATCAGAGGGCAGCCTGATGTATTGTTTTCACCCCAACGATGCACATGTCTGCAGACGCCCTGATTGTGAGCAGTCTCCACTTTTCTCCCTGCCCAGGTCCAGACAAGAGGAAATACGGAAAAGGAAAGAGAGAACCTAATTAATTAGAATGCTCTGTGCCGACAGTGCCAATAAAAGTTTTACTAAACTAACCAATTTGGGGTTTGTATGTATCCATGACGTTCCTAAGACCTCTTGCCCTATGGTTACCTGAAACTGGAGATTACAGATGCACTTTGAGCTCTTTGAGTTCAAAGGCAAGGTAGCGTACTTGGCTTGATTGGCACTTTGCAGTGCTCTCCAAAATGGCCCACTTTCAAGATTAAAGAAACTCTTCATTCAACAGAATAGAAAAGATCTTGTTACTAGACAATGAGGAATTTCAGTCTAGTACAGGTTCAATAAACATGAATATTCAACAATTATGTAGGGCCCTGATGCCTTGGCAATTTGAGGGTGTAAGTACCTTCTTGGAATGAGGAGAGCCCCTCTTTCACTGAAGAGCATTAGGAGATCAGGAAAATGTTCTTTCAGTAAAATGTGAAGTGGTAAGGCTAAAGAAAAAAATTAATCACTCCTACGATTTTCAAAGTAGAGATTTGATGACCACTCTCTGANAAGGCAAGGTAGCGTACTTGGCTTGATTGGCACTTTGCAGTGCTCTCTAAAATGGCCCACTTTCAAGATTAAAGAAACTCTTCAGTCAACAGAATAGAAAAGATCTTGTTACTAGACAATGAGGAATTTCAGTGTAGTACAGGTTCAATAAACATGAATATTCAACAATTATGTAGGGCCCTGATGCCTTGGCAATTTGAGGGTGTAAGTACCTCCTTGGAATGAGGAGAGCCCCTCTTTCATTGAAGAGCATTAGGAGATCAGGAAAATGTTCTTTCAGTAAAATGTGAAGTGGTAAGGCTAAAGAAAAAAATTAATCACTCCTACGATTTTCAAAGTAGAGATTTGATGACCACTCTCTGACCCAGAGGGGGTTTATAGAAGAAATACTTATACTAGAAAGAAAGCTAAAACCTGAAGTCCTCTCCAGAGCTTCAGCACTCACTATGCGTTATCATTATAGTTGAGAATCACTATGCATTTAAGTGAGAGGTTCTGCAATGTAGTCACATATATACTGCAGCATGTCCTTACAAATTCCTGCAGTAACAATAGCAGTAATATTGTAATTACCAATATTACAATAGTAATAAATAGCAAATCCATTTATTTACCTACTCTAATTCTCATAAGCAGCTTGTGATAGTTGTAATTTCCATTCTTACACACCAGAAAATGAAGGATCAGAGAAGTGAGTAACTTTCCCAAAGGTACAAGCTAAATAAGAGGCAGGGCAGGAGCTGAAACTCAGTTCTTCTGATTTTGAATGTGGTGGAACCCGAGTGTTCCACCGAGTGTTCCGAGTGTCATCCTATGTGAAGTTTCTGCACTTCACATAGGATGACACGACCTGACGGGTGGAGTGGTAAGCATTTGCCCAGTGTTTCTTTTTTCGAGAGACAGTTCACTTATTTCACTGAAGAGAGTCACTGAGTATCCTGATAAGTCCAGAACAGGCAGTTTTCAAAATTTCCTTTGGCCAAATAATAATTGCATTAAGGTTTTCTTTAGTAGATATTGATTTAAATAAGGAATTAAAATTAATCATTTGAATGTTTCTTAAGAATATACCTACTCTTGTTTTTCAACTTATTTTTAAACAAAATGTGTATATATGAATCGTTTCAGGAGAATACGGTGAAATTAATATGCTAATATCATCAACTCTAACTGTAAATATCAATTTTGTTGTATTACAAAATGCCATTAAGCAAAGGACAATAATTCTTCAAAGTTATAATTAGTAAAGTATAACAGAGGTTAATAAACTCTGATATTCTTTTCTCTAGAGCTAAAACAAATAAACAAACAAACAAACAAAAACATGTCAAGCTAAGTTTAAAAGCCACCTAAGTCAACTTCTGCATGGAAGAATCTGAAATCATGGTGTTGAGGAAGAAAGAATGACATGTGAACTTTTTTCCAATGTGGATTTCTACTTCCACAACCAAATAACATGCTGCAGAGTTCAGGGCCTCTGTCTGACCTAACGTCCTTCACTGTCCTAACACTTCGGCAAGGTTCAATATGTAATGGTCTCCATGTTTCTAGGAGCTTTGACATTTTGGCTCTGGAAATACTGTGATGGAGAACTCATTCCTTCATCCATCTATTCAAAAAGCATTTGCTGGCTGGCTACCTCACTGCTCACTCTCTCACCTATGGGATGAATGACAGACCGAAGATCTGTCCTTTGGCAGAGGACCAAGAGCTTGCCGTAGCCCACTCCTCCATGCATCTCCTCCTCACTTCGGGATGGCTCTCCTTTCCTCTCATGTCCAGTACCCACTCAACCCTTCTGCCCTCTGCCCAGGCTGCATCCCTCCTAACACACATCTGGTTTCTTGTTTCCTCAGTGAATTCCCATTTCTTTCAAGCTCACAATCACAGGTAACCCTCTTTCTGAAGTCTAATATTACCCACTTTCTCAGATACTCCCACAACACACTTGTTATGTATGTCTTCTTATTAAAACAAAGCTCAACATATAATGCTGTAGTTCCTTCTTTTGTGAGGGTTTGTGAGAACGCTGGTGCTGTGGGTTGAATTGCGCCCTTCAAAATGTCATGTTGAAGTCCTAACCCTAGTACCTGTGATTTGGAAGTAGAGTCTTTGTGGATGTAATCAAGTTCAGATGAGATCGTACTGGATTAAGGTAGGATAAGCCAAATCCAATGACTGATAACCTCAGCAGAGGAGGGAGATCTAGACAGAGAGACACAGAGGCGCAGAAAGAGGAGGCCACGTGCAGACGGAGCCAGAGACTGGAGCGACGCAGCTACAAGTTGAGCAGTGCCAAGAATTGCTGGCAGCCCCTAGAAGCAAGAAGAGAAGCATGGAATAGATTCGTCCTGAGAGTCTGGGAAGGACCCAACGCTGCTGACACCCTGATTTCAGAACTCTAGCCTCCAGAACTGCGAAAGAATAAATTTCTGTTGTTTGAAGCCACCCAGTTTGTGGTAATTTGGTATGGCAGCCTTAGGAACCTAATGTAGTTGACAGTAGCTGCTGTATAAGCTCATCTTCCCAGCTACACACATGGGCTCCTGGAAATAGGGGCTGTGGTAATCCGTATTTCCTCTCGGCCTTGACATGATGTTAACACAAACCAGATGCTCAACACGTTTGAGCTGAAGGAGGGAACATGCTCAGCACCACCCTTCTGGTTTTAGTCAGTGGATCCCTCCAAAAAGGGTTCAGACCTTTCTGAGTGAGCAAGTTTATGAACAAGGTGGAGAGATGAAGTTTAGCTCCAAAACAGTGACTTACAGAAGACAAAGAGGAAAAAAATCAAAGTGGGAGAAAATGTATCAAAAATCTTGTAAGTGGGTTCAAAGAGAAAGTGGAGCCAGGGCTGGTCTGGTCAGGAAGGGAGTGTTCAGAACACTGGACCGCATTTTGAAGCGAGTCATAGGTGATGATTAGGTCCCGGAAGGAGGTGTCTGAGGAGTAAAGGGAATGCATGGGGAAGGCAAGCAAATGATAAGACTGAACAGGCATTTGAGGAGCAAACTTGTTTATTTATGTTTGTTTGTTTTTTAAATCCTGGGATATGTTTATTGATTTTGGAGAGAGTGGAAAAGGGGGAGGGGAGAGAGAAATATGGAGGTGAAAGAGAAACACTGATCAATTGGTTGCCTCTCATACACGCCCCTAATGGTCGGTACCAGCAGCCTAGACTGGTACTGACTGGGAATGAAACCTGCAAACTTTTGGTATATGAGACGGGGCTCCAACCAACTGAGTCATGTGTCCAGAGCAAGGAGAAAAGTTTTCTAAAGGGGCCTGAATGCAAGCAAAGCAGGTGAATTTAAATTTTATACAATGGGGTGTGGGTTGGGGCAGCAGGAGGACAGAAACACGGGCGGCTCCAGGTAAGGTGGGCCTGAGTGGGAAGAGCAGCCAGTGGGCCAGGGGCTGCTGGGAAAATCCTGAGGAGGGGACATCTTTGGGACCAACTGGGAACTGAGGAACAAAGGAGCTGAGAGTTTTCTTAGTGGACATCCCAGTCAACTGCAGGTGGGGGGCAGAGGGCTCTTATTTGTGGAGGGCAATGAGCTCGTCCCCAGGTTCAGAGAAGATAATGTGTTTGTCATCCCAGATGAGGGAGGCAGGCTGCCTTCTGTTTTTAGAAGCCTTTGAAAGACATTCCACAGCTTCTCTCCAAAACTCACTTTGGCCTTGAATATGTCTTCAGTGAGCCAGGAGATTCTTCCTACCATCCCCGCCCGAGAAGCACATTCCTCGCTCGAGAAGCACATTTCCCCCACTTAAACATTCCTAGGCCAAGAAGAAGAGTAAGGAGGTGTGGTCACCATGTCCCGTTGTGAATCCTTCACACACTTAAGACCTATTCCCAGTACATTTTCTGCTCCTGTTCATGAAAAATGCTTCTTGTTTATTTAAAGTTTTTTCATGGGTCCTACTGATTGTCTTTGTGGTTCTTGCTTAGTTTCCTTCTTGGGTCTTTGGTTGTGGGGTTTCAAACTGGGTAATCAGAGAGGCAGGGAAGTGTAGCAAGATGGGCGGAGCCTATGCAGTCAGGCAGACCTAAGTTTGAATAGCAGCTCCCTGTTAACTAGTTATATATTTTTGAGCAAGTTGCACAATCTCCTGAGCCTCAATTTTCTAATCTGTAAAGTGGATCAATAATCTTTTTCTCATACTTGGAGAGTTGTGCCAATTAAAAATAATATACATGAATTTCTTGCAAACGTTAAATAAACAATGGCTCCCATTAGTAGTCTGAATTGGGGTGACGTTGATTACATTGGGAATACCTCCTTTTTAAGCCCTTTGATAAAAGTCCTGACAGTCACGTGTGTTCAAAACACTGTATGGCTGCAAGTTCAGATGGCATCTGTTGTTGCCTCTGATGGTCACATAAAACACAAGCTGGTCTTTTTCAGATACAGCAAAACTATGTACAGGACTGAGAACTCTGCTAAGAGAACTGAATCTTTTTATTTACTCTCCACAAAAGTAGAGCTACATAACATATCAAACAGTTATTTTGCTTGCTAAGGGACTTGAGTAATGATGTCTTTAAAACTCTCATATCAACTAACCAAAATGATTGGGATTTTTTAATTGGAAAAGACTAATAAAACTCCCACTGCAGATAAACTCACTCTAATCAGCTCCTTTATATTATTTTCCTTTAATAAGTTGTAAGTGCTACTGTGTTAATCATACTTTAAACCAATATATACAGTGTAATCTCAAGTAAATAAAATCACGCAGTGAAAGTGCTGAAGAGAAATATGTTATCATGCTAAGAGTGTTTATTTCTTAGGGGAGCATATGATTTACTTTTCTATAACAAGCCTTAATGGTATAAAGAAAAGCTATTTAAAAATAGTAAAACAACTTTCTAAAAACATATTATCACCAATATTTAAAAGTATGTATATCAAGTAAGCCGCTGAAATGCACCAAAATGGCAATATTGTGTTTCTGAGTGATGAGACTATGAGTTATTGGGTTATTCTTACTCTAACTTTTTTGAACTTTGTATGTGATTTAAAATGATATTTCAATATACTGTTTAACCATACTATAGGATATATTATTAAATTATATAATGATAAATGTGTTGGTAC
Organism: Sturnira hondurensis; assembly: GCF_014824575.4. Classification (NCBI taxonomy): domain Eukaryota; kingdom Metazoa; phylum Chordata; class Mammalia; order Chiroptera; family Phyllostomidae; genus Sturnira; species Sturnira hondurensis. The sequence continues at coordinate 389,168 of NW_028091847.1, read as the reverse complement.
TTTATTAAAAACATTTTGTCAAGACAAATGAAGAAAAATGCTGTTTATTGCAACAATGATGACTCATAATGTGTGACCTACAGATATATTTGTTCCTCTTAGAAAATCACCAAATCCCAGAGTTTTAAGGGCTTTTATGTCATCTAACATAACAACTATTTGATGTAGGATCGGCCTTTGTAATAATATTAATATTAATAATAACAGCTTGCATTGATGTACCAGTCCTCTGTAATATGCACTTCAGGTACTTTATTTCATTGGACCTTTAAAAAATTCTGTGAAGTTAGGTACTTGTGGTAGGCAGATTAATGTCCTAAAGATGTCCAAGTTCTACTCCCTGGAACCTGTGAATATGAATATGTCAGGTTACATGACAAGGGGCAATTAAGGTTGCAAATGAAATTTCAATGGGCAGTCAGCCGAATTTGAGATGGAAAGATTATCCTGGATTATCTGAGTGAGTCCAGTGTGACACCAGGGTCCTTTTTGGTAGAGGAGGAGGACAGAGAGAGAATGTAAGAGGGATATAATGTGAGAAAGTCTTGACTAGTCATTGCTGGCTTTGAAGATGGGAGGGAGGCACAAGCCAAGGAATGTGGGCAGCCTCTAGATGCAGGAAAAGGTGAGGAATAGATTCTCCCCTAGAGCCTCCAGAAAGAAATGCAGCCCTTGATGACACCTTGATTCTAGTCCAGTGAGATCTATGTCAGGCTTCTGACCTACAAAACTGTAATGTAATAAATGTGTAGTTAAGTCACCAAGTTTGTGGTCACTTGTTACAGCAACCTTAGAACACTGAAATAGCATTATATTTCAGTTGTACAGGTGAGCAGACTGACAGGTTAGAAGAGTAATTTGGTCAAGGCTACACATGCGTGGTTAGGGACAGCTCCAGCATTTGAATCCGGGTTGTCTGATGATAGAACCTGCACTCATGCGCACTTGGCCCCACTGGTGCTCCCAGATGAGTGTCCAGCATCTGCCTTAGCACAAAGTGTGGAATCCCTCCCCCGTAGCTCCCTTCACTTGAAGACAGTGCTAATTCATAAATTGACCTCATTTATTGGGGGCTCAAATTGGTTTACCCAGCCACTTTTTCCACTTGACTGATCATACAAAAATAACCTAATTCCTCATTCCTGAGAAACACTTTAAAACTGAGTCCAGCAATCACTATTCCCCAAATCTTCTCTTCTTTGGGTAAAACAATCCCAAATTCAACCCTTCCTTCGAACACATGGTCTCAAGTTCCAGGACTTGACTGACCTCTCCCTTCTGGAAAACATCCAGACTGCCAACAACCATTGGAGGACCTAGCCAGTTCCTACCTTCCTCTGAATTTGTGTAATTTGATTTTCTTCCATGAGGTTATCATGCTTACCTTAACCCTTCTGAATTGGATTTTATACTATATCTTGAGCTCTTTGATGGAAATGTTTCTAGAGCTCAATCAATCAATAAATACTGATAACTTTTGAATTATCTGGTCTAAAAGACTTGAAAACATAGCTTGTTTTCAAGTTCCTTCTGATATTATCACAAACTGATTCCACTCTTTGTTGACGCAAATCACACCTTTCTTGTTCTAGCCTGCAGGGGCTGGAAGAAAAGGCCTGTTAAGCTGCAGCAAGGAACTGTTTTGGTGAATGCGCAGCTTTATAGGGAGACTTGTCACATCACAGGTGGCTCATGCGTATGTTCTGACATGGATGGGGGAACCAGGGAGAAAATGAAGGAAATGTTAAGAGGCAATGTGCTTTTGTCATATTTAAAACATTTTGAATCTTTAGGGCAGAGAGACCTGCACATATTAAATATTAATAACTGCCTCCTAAAATCTTTGACCATCCACAGTTTTAAATGGCCCGTGTTGCTGTTCCTTCATTTCTGCAAAAAAATCAAGGGCTGACTGTAAACAAGTAAGGTAGCCAAAAAACAAAGCAAAACAAAGACAAACAAACAGACACAAAACCCTGGTCTTCTGCAGTTGCGTAATGATGAGTGTCTGGTGAAAAACATGAACCATATTTCATTCATTTTGCTCTCTATCTCTCTCAAGGAGGTGTGGGCAGGATGGGGGCTAAAATATTTTTGTGGGCTGGTATATAAACACTCAAGTAATTGAATCAGTTGCTCTGTCAGAACTGACTGAGGAGTCAAAGGTATCTGAACATCCCATAAGGTTTGCATTTCCGTTATAAATACCTACAGGTGTAAGAACAGAAATAGAAAATGCCACAATTTCATTCGGGGTTTTTCTGAATCCAAAGTACGTAAAAATAGTTTGCAATATTGAGGGAAACAGGGGCAGAGAGTTTGGATCTCTGGGTGCCTAGGACCAGTCTCTCATGGGTGCCAAGTACAAGATGAGGACGAGGAGAGCCCGGTTCAGGCCACAGAGTGCAGCTACAATGGTGAGGATTTTAACTCTGCTGTGATAGATGCTATTGTGCCTTTATGCCTGGGAAAGTCAAACATCTGGGCTGTAACATCGGGCTACCTCACAGGGCTCCCGGAAAGAATTACTTAGAATGGTTTCATTTTTTGATTAAAAAAGGTCTTATATAATAGGTGATACATTTTATGCTGTAACTGCAGAGCATACTGAAGGTATTCAAAAGAGGAGGCCCTATTTTGCTAGAATTGTAGGATTTATAGACCATCTCTGTGTTCATCTAAAGTGGGAGAAGACAATGAGAAAAGGGCAGTCAAAGGTCAGGTGTCTGACTGCCCAGGATCACTTACCTACCCACCAAATGGGCACTCCATGTCCCCCGCTGGCAGGCCCTGAGTACCCATGGTGCACACAGCACCTGCAGTGCAATCTGCCACTCCTTACTCACTCCCACCCTGTTCCTCCTGTTACCATGTTACCTAGGGTCTGTGATCCCTACCTCTGTCTAGCTTATAGTTGGCATTTGGACTTAAAATCTCTAGTATTCAGACTCCAAACTTCTGCCTCTTAGACACCCATGGAGTCTGTGGAGGGAAAGTTCTCTACAGCTTCAGTTCTAGAGAATCAAACCCTGGCTGGCTAATTGGTGCCACCCCTAGAGAGGGGTTTTGGGATTAGATGGAACACAGTTGGTCTCCTCCAGCTTTTAGTTGTCCTCCAAACCTTCAGTTCAAGGGCCACGCCAATGAGCCAACGGCCCAATGATAATTGCATCCCACGCCATCAGAAGACCTGTTATTGTTAATGCTTCATTGGTATCTGAGGTGATGCTTTCCTCATGCTTGCCATTCAACAATATTCAATGACAGATGTTTACTGAGAACCTACTAAGTGTCCTGAATTTACACATTATCTCATTCAATACTCGTAGCAACTTTGTAAGATTTTCAGAGAAGGAAGCAAAGGATTAAAGAGATTAAGTAACTCGCCCAAGGTCACACCATTATTAAGTGGCAGAGCCAAGTTTTGATGCCAACTTAGACCATACCCTGCTGCTAATTCTATAAATATCTATTCAGTGCTTAGTTATTTTCAAGACGTATTTCCCACCGCTTAAGAAATCAGGCTGCATTGCCCCTCCCCAGCTACTCCATGGCCCTGGCTCCAGAAAAGCTAACGCTCTAGAGTCTGTTAATCACTCAAGGGCTTTTGGGAAAGGTGGTCAGCTTCTGGTTGGAATGAAGTACTGTTTCAGTCCCTTTGAAGGGACTGACCGGAGATATCTCGCTTCAGCCTAAACTGCTGAGGGACATATTCAAGTGGATGGCACTCAACAGGTTTGGAATAACACATTCTTCAAGTGCTCTGAGTTTCTGACCAACAACGAAAAAATTCTATAGTTAGACTTCTCTTTCTGGACACTCACTAACAGTGATAGTGGAATTAGGTAGCTTCTTTGTGTATATTACATATAAGCAAAACTCTTCCTGGAGAGTTCATGCGGAAACTTCATGGGAGACTGGGCCTTGGATATCTGGAAGACTTGTGGCATCCTTGGCTCATCCGTGAATACTGAGAGCTGCTTGTGTGAAGGGCTGATAACCCCACTCCCTCCTCCCCTCAGTGAAACCCTGTTTCCACCATTCTTTTACCTGCATTGCAAACTCCCCACTCTGAGCCTTGGCATGTGTGTCTTTTTACTAACCTTTCTCCTCCTGCCAGGGCCAGGTCATGGGTGTGAGATCTGTATAGTCTCACAGGCCCCACATTTCCAAGGGCCCTGGGCTTGGTTTGATGCTCTGTTGTCACCAACTTGAAATTCTTACACATTTTTGAACAAGGGGCCCTGCATTTTGCACTGAGCCATGAAATCATGTGGTCGGTCCTGTCCTTGCCAGGGAGGAGTCATTCCACACAAGTTAGGAGTGGTGGTCCCTGTTTACAACTCAGCAAGTACTTCCTCACGATGGATGGGGAGGTAAGAGGTACACCCTCGTTAGCTTCAATTTCTTCATCTCTGAAATGGGGACGGTAGCACTTACTCTTGCTTGTTATTGTGAGCCCTGAATGAGGTCATGCATAATGCATTCTCATCAGAGTGTTCAATATATAATAAGTATTTGCTAGGTAAAATCCTTGGAAGACAGAGGTATAGTACATAGTTTGAATGCTGGAGTTAGGAGCTGGGTTAGAATCATACCAGACTCATTGCGGGAATCATTTAACAATATATACAAATACTGAACCACTATGTTGTCCATCAGAAACTAACATGATGTTATATGTCAGTTATATCTTAGTTAAAAAAAGAACCACACCGGCCCTACTGCTTAAAAAGTTGTATGCCCTCAGTTAGGTGACTTGACTTCTCCCAGCCTTAGTTCATTTCCCTATAAAATGGAAATGCTAACATTCACCTTTTAGAGTTGTTTTGGGATTCAAACAGCTAATGTATTTTAAAAACTGAGTTTATCACCTGCTATGTAGTAGGAGCTCCAAAGGTAACAGTTCTTAGATTGGTTCCCTTATAACTCTATTTTTGCACTTATAGGATACAACTGCCTGTATACTGTATGCCTAGTAAACATAATGTCCTTGTATATTAAAATAATTCTGTAAAAAATAATTGAGGATTATTTTTCTTTCTTTGCCAGACCATGAATTCCTCAAAGGCAGGGACCTTGTCTTATTTCCCCTTGTGTCCTAGAACACTTGCTAATGTGTTAAATCTCAGTTGTATTAAATCTTTCTTCTGCTGTTTATGCCAACAGTAAGACTATAATTTGCATAACCTTCCTAAATTAGCAATTAATATTTAGCTTGTCAATGATTATGAAGTAGAATGTATTAAATACATTCTCTGCCACCAAAGGCCCTTGACTTTCACACTCAGCTCATCTTGCATCCCTGGGTCTAGTTCTGGCTCAATTTGCAAAGCAATTCCATCAGGGAACAGTTAGTGTTGTGCAACCCACTACCGTCTCTGGCAACTGTGTAGAGAGGCCACTGCCGGGAAAGGCTTTGCCGAAACCTCAATAGTTTGATGCCTGTTAGAATTCAAACATGCCCCAGAACTGTGACTTTGAACCTTTTGAGGTTTATAGATCCCTCCAAGAACCTTCGGATAGTTACGGACATTCTCTCTAGAAAAGGAGATTTGCATACAAGGTCAATGTGTCCTCAGAGCTCCCCCATTTCCCATGCCTCAGGTTAATTCTAATTCTGGTTAGAATAGCCTGGAAAACTCAATGAACTATGTGACTCAAGTTTCCCCGATACATTCAGCCTCTGCTAGTCACCTTTCCATATTCAAAACAAAGCAAAAACAGTTACCACTCCCTAGATTTAGCTTCAGGGTTATCCCTGAGGGCCCAGCACCCCAGCATTAAAGGTAAGGGCTTCCAGCCAACCCGTGCCTACTTTTTCGAAAACCTAAATTCAGCGGAGTAAAAGGAAGCCTTGTTTGATAATATCGTTTACATTTCCAAATCCCTGGTATCCAGCTTTCTTCCTATCCCTTGTGGCCCTTCCTAAGTTTAGCTGCTGGTGTAATGGGGTAACCATGGCAACAACCACCTGCCTATTTAAAACTGTCTCCAAAGCTAAATAAGGAAGCTTTGAGAAAATGGCTGCTTGCCTGCCTCTCAGTGGACAAACTGAGCACTCCTGGGTATTTTCAACTTGAGCAAGCAGGGGGTACTCAAAGAAGCAGCATGAACTCAAAGTTCTTAATATAAAGTGTCCTGGCACCTTATAAAATAGGGCCTATCTCTACTCCACAATTTCTTCACTTATTAGTAGGCACATGGATTTACATACAAATCCCCATGCCTGTCATTCTGGGGGACCATACTACCTTGACCTCAACCAGGTGAAAGTGAGGCATGAACCTAACTGCAAAGAGTGGTCTTGTTAAGGGGAACTGGGAAGTAGGGAGGAAAAATAGTCATTCAGAACACGGCGAATTTGGTCATACTTCACACTGAAATGCATAATTACAACATTTTTTTCTAAGAGAGGTGTTTTTCTAATTGTACTCAACCATGTGTATGATTGCTCTATTTATGTCATATGTTGACCTATGAATTTTTGGAATATGGACAAATTTCTCCCTCCACTCCCTTGCTTTCTACCAGCTACAGAGGTTTTGCCTCTTTCCGAGCCAAGAGAGCACACAACTGATCACACTGCACAGCTTGCTCTTTCCGAACACACTGCATTCTTGCACTTCTTGGTGTCTTTGTGTGCATTTGGTTTCGTCTCTTTGGGTTGCCCCTCTCTTTCTGTCAACTTAGAAAATACATACATGTTTTTCCGTGTCTTGGTGTGGGCATCTTTGTCATTGGAAAGTTCATTGTGTATGCACCAAGTTGCATGCACATCGGTCACCTGGATTCACATCACTGAACGCAAATCCCATGCATTTTTGCCTTCTGGTCTGTCTCCACTGTTGGACTGAGAGCTGCTGACCGCCCCCCTCACCCCAACAATCCCCCACGTCTATTCAAAACATCTCTGGAACAGCGCCTGGTATGGGTAAGTGGTATGTTTTCAGAAGATACATTCATTTTAAATAAATAAACAGAACCCCCATGGATTTCACAAGCACGCGGAATCTTAACAAGCATGTGCGCATGAGTATGTATACGGATACCTATATGAAAAGAGGACCACAGAAGTCTGGAGTGGATGGGGTATTTTTTAAAAGTGATTTTGTAAATGAACATGAGAGTGAAAACGGTTGTGAGAAGAAAATCAATTAATTGCCTTGTAAGTTTGTGACGACAGTAGGAGTGTTCTGTGAGTGTGCGTGGCCTGTGTGTGGGGGTGAGAGCAACAGAATGCACGCCCTGAGACCACTTCACCGATGATCGGATCCTCGGATCACTTTTCCTGAAGCTGAAAGAGCTTCATTACGTTCAGTTTCTGATCTCTGAAAATCTAAAAACTTTCTTCTTTCTGGCTAACTTCTCGGGCTGGGTGTCAGGGGAAAGGAGCAGGAATTGAAATGATGGAGCTTTTCGGGAGTTGGGCTTCAAGTGAAAAGCCTCAGACACCGCCCGCCCGCCCCCCACCCGCCCCGCTCCCATCAACGAGAACCCTGCCGGCCACAGTGTGAACCCTTCCCCACTCGACTGAGGGTAGAGTGGGACACAGGGGTCATCTTGAAATGATACAACAAGGAGGAAAGAGAAAGGATGAAAATTAACTAACGTGATGAAAAAAGGAAGAGAAAAAGGTAACTTAACAATCCCAGGGACAATTAACTCCAGGCACCACTCACTTCCTGAAAATTCCCTCCCGTCAGCAGGGAGGGTTTGGTTTTATTTGCAATTGATCTGTTGTTTTTCTCTCTCCTCTCCCATACCGACCTAACACCCCTCACCCGGGGCGGAAGGCTGCGGCTGCAACCTGGCAGGCTGGGGTCTCGCTGCCTCTGCTGCCCTCTGCTGCCGGGGGAGGAGGAGGAGGAGGAGGAGGAGGAGGAGGCGACGCCCTCCCAGTCCTCCGGGACCGCTCCCCGCCTGCCGCCCCCTCCCCTTCGGGACCGAGAGAAGCTGAGGCCCTGCCGTCCAGCCTGCCCTCTCCCAGCAATCCCGGGGGCTGGGGTGGGGGAACGGCACATTTTGGGAAAGTGGCCGAGCCCCAGGAAGGGTTCCACTTAGCCAAGAACTGACTCCACTCCCCCTGGCTGGCGCTTCGCTCCATTCCTCCCGCCCCCTGCTCCCTCCCTCCGCACGTCTCCCTCTCAAAGGGGACGGGAGGCTAGGCGGCGGCAGTTTTCTGACATTGTTTTCGTCTTGGAAATGGAAGCCCTCCTTCCGGCAACGTGGCAGGAAAGAGAAGTCCCTGGGCAGCCGGGCCAAGAACACTCGGGTGCTAGCAGGTGGAGGCCTCGGACTGGATCCCGGTGCGGCGCGGGCAGCACGTAGCAGCTGCCCCCCAAAGGCCCTCTTACCTGCTGTTGAATTTCTCAGGGTGTTTCTCTCTCATCACGTGGAACCGGTGTGCAATAGAAGCATCCTGAAAGGAGAAGACACAGAAAGCAGATCCCTGGTTAGTTAGTGGCCATGACCGTGCGACGTGGAAGGACGTAAAGCAAAGGTTCTCACTGGAATCCCCCAACCTCTGAGAGCCCTTCTCACAGGGGAGAACAGGTCCAAGGTTAGGGGCTAGTGGCATCACGCTCGTAGACACCTCGCAGTATTCAATTCATCCTCTACCCAGCCATAGTCCAGGGGGAGGAAGGGGACTGCTGCTGTGGCCCTTCGTTTGAGGAGAGAGGGTCTTTGGATTTGTGAGCAGTGAGAACGCAGAAGCCCTTGTACGTGTGTGCGGGGAGGAGGGTTACTGAGGGCGAGCCTTTGGAAATGCCTTGCCATATTCACTTTTAGAAAAATACTGTTTTATTTTGGAGTATTTTAAAACAAGAAGTTGCAAAAAGAGTACAGTGAGTTCCTGCGTCCCTTTCACCCAGCTCCCCCAGTGATAACTTCTTACGTAACTACAATACATTGTCAAACCCAGAAAACTGCAGTTGGCAAAGCATGTGATATATTAACTCTTAATCACCCATAATAGTAGAAATAATCGGTAGCATTGGATAACATGCCTAGTAGAGAATAGAAAGTCTGTTTAAACTTCTGGCTTCCGCTTCTCGATGGCTCCTGGGAGCAGCTCGCTCCAAGGTCCAGGAGAGGCTCATTACCACATCCTACGGGCACTTTGCTGCCCTCCCATTAGCACACCCCTTTGCTGCTTTCCTGGCCACCATCTCCTGAGAACTCACAGTGCACAGGGCTCCTGGCACCAGGCTTCTGGGTTTTCCATCCTGGGACCAGACCCTCTTTGCCCTGAGTCAGTCTGTAGCCCACACTCTGTGTGAGGGCCCTCTCGAGTTCTCATGGTTGTTGGCAGCATCTAGATACTGTCTCCACAATGTCTATCTTTAATACCAATCCTGCACTTCAGACCTAAAAATGAACTCATCTTTCCTCCTCAAACTTGCTCTTCTACGCTAGTTAATAGTCTGATTTTCCAGCAGAGGAACGTGTAACGCCCCCTTATTCCTCAAGCCCCATGGTCTCACGCCAGCGCTTTAGGTGCAGGTGAACTTTAGAAATACTCAGGCCAGTTGGGCTGGCGTGAATGAGTAACAAACACAAGAGAGCTGATTCAGATTTGTTCAGGGGGGGAAAAAACCAGAAACTCATTTACTGGAATATGTGGGTAAAAGAGAACTGAAATTCTATACAGTGAATTCTCAGCAAGTGCATATTAATTCTGTTTCTTAATGTGGAAACTCTACAAAATATTTTTTTCTGGGAGTTCTTTTTTTTTAACGTAAGGAGGCATAGTGCAGTGAAGAAGCATTTTTTGAGCATATGCTGTGTGTGATGAGCAAAATGCAAGCTAATGGTGGGGGACAGAAAGTCCAGAAGCAAGGTAGGGGGCAGAGAGGAGCTTTTGTAGTATGTACACTTGGCAGAGGAAAAAAGCCAGCCAGCAGCCAGCCCCCTGGTGAAGAGTAGACAGGGTAGGCCAAGGATATGGGCTTATTTTGTGGTTGGCAAGTACTCTGTGATGAAATCATGTCTTAGAAATTTCAAGCTTAAACTGTAGTTGTTGATTTAGATTTTAGTTTAAGACAGATGAAGAGTTGAAGGTGTTGGTTAGGTCAGCACCCCTGTGGACGCACAAGGGGAGAGGCACACACCCCGGGGCCTCTGTCCTCTGTCCCCGGAGCTGCCTGGGCGGCACTCCTGGCAGCTGTGCTCCGTGCTGCCAGACTGCGCCCACCTCCTTCTCCCTGAGCAAGTTTCAGTGAACACCCTGAACAAAATCCATGTGACATCTGTCAAACGCTTCTCTAGAATTCAAGAAAACATTCCATCTGCTTGTGTTCCTTTGAAGAACCAATTTTCTTCTGTCAGGAAAAAAAAAAGAAAAGAAAAAAGCAATCACACGTTTCGACTGGCTCCTGGCTTTTTCATTCTTTGGGATGTGTGCACAGGCCCCCTCTCCGTGCCTAGTTCCTTTATCCTTGGCTTTTCCTAACTAGGTTTTGCAAGACTTCTTTTCACGAAGAGCAGCCTTTACAATATAATTAGTAAAACCTGTGGGTCCCAATTTGACAATGTAATTCCCGGGTAAACGCACAAAGTGGTGAAGGAGAACCGAGCAGTTCCTTTGCTGTTCACTCTTGAAGAGGCAACGCTGGTCAAGATCTGACCATGTTTCCCTCCCTGGGGATTAAAAAGAGAGTCAAGACTCACTTTTACCTTCTGTTGGGCTTCTCTCTGTCAGGCTCTGAGCAGGCTGTCCTTACATTTAGTAGTGATCTCATTTACATTTTGGAAACCGGTGCTACAGCGGGTCAAAGCCCTCTTTGGTAATCATTACAGCAAAATGGGACTTCTGTTCTGAAAAGTGTGGGGTGTCGATGGGAACTGCAAACCTGTGGATGGGATGATGGCATTTATGAAGACATCATTTTCTCAGGTCCCCTCTGTGAAGTGTTGGGTGGAGAGATGACGGTGGTGAGGACACACGGCCACTCTTCCCCAAACTGAAAGTCCAGTTGTACAGTGGGACAGAATATTTCAGTACCCCTTCCAAACCTAAGCAGCAGTGCCTAGACTCTGAGAGGCTGGGATGTCTAGGCCAGTGATGTGCAGTAGAAATGAATTTACAGTTTTCTAGTAGCCACATTAAAAAAAGTGAAAGGAGAGGACATTAACTTTAAGAATATACTTTAGTTAAGAAATCCTATCCTCGTAACATGTAATTAATATGAAAATTATGGCAATATTTAGAATTCTTTCCTTCATATCCCACTTTTGAAATTTAGTGTGTATTTTATACTTAGAGCATCTCTCAGTTTAGACTGGCCCCATTTCAAGGACACAACAGCTGCAGGCGGCTAATGGCTACTGTACTGGACAATGCATTTCTTTTTTCTTTTTTTTTAAAAGACTTCTTAAAATTTATTTATCTTTAGAGGGGAAGGAAAGGAGAGAGGGAGAGAAATATCAATGCACCATTGCCTTTCCTGCATTCCCTGCTGGGAACTGGTCTGCAACCCAGGCATGTGCCCTGACTGGGAATTGAACCACGATTCTTTGGTTCACAAGCCCACACTCAATCCACTGAGCTACACCAGCCAGGGCTGGACAATGCATTTCTTAGTCCCTTTGGCAATTTATGAAGATAAAAAGACAGAGAAAAGACAGTAAAACAGATTATTTGAAATTTGGATTGTTCTGAAAAATTCTGGCAGTTTGGGGAACTGAAAAGAGTATAGACCTTTTGTTGAGGACCCCTTCCAGTGAGTCCCATTGTTTTGGTACCTTCATGGCTCTCACAGGTGACGGAGAAAAACCTGAGTCTGAGGGAGTCCAAAGGTTAAATTCCGTAATGGGTAGGAGGTCTATCATTGTGTAAACTGGGCTGGTGAAGTCTGATAAGTATAGTCTGTAAGGTGGAAAATGGTGCATGAGGCACTGTGGTGGCTGTGGTCTCTCCTTGGCCCCTGGGGTCCCCGAGCATCAAAAATAGATTTCATCGAATCAAGGGATTAGCTGTTCACTCATCCTGTCAAGGCTCAGTGAAAGCAGAGCCTTTGAGGCATTGAGAGTTACACATACCCGAAGAATTATTTCACAGTCTCCAACTTCCTGTCACTGATACCTGGCCATTCTGACATTTCTGCAAATCCAAAAATAAAGAGCAGAGACGAGGAGGCCAGAGAAGTCGGAGGAAGTAGTGTCCTGAATGACTGTGTTTAAAATCTCCTGCCAATGGACGGAATCAGAGGGACTGAGAAGGCCAACTAGTTCAAATCTTCACTGAGGGGAGCTGGCGTGCATGTGGGCAATGGGAATGTGGTGACAATGAGGCCACAGTCACTCTTTCGTTAGGTCAGAGTCTGCGCTGTTTATCTCTCCATCTATTCAATGGGTTCTGTTGGTAACAAGGGGACCCGTGAACTATCAGGGCGAATTCTTTACCGGCTATGGGCACCACAGCGGCGGTCATTGTCATCACCTCTGTAAGGCAAGGCGGCAGGCATTTGATATTAATAGATATTCCAGGGCCTTCAAAAGCTGCAAAGACTTCGCAAGGCTCTCTTTGCCAAAGAAGTCCGACTCTAATCATTGTAAGGAAGTAAAACCGTGGGTTGGTTTACATACCTACTTCTCTTACAAAGTTTGGGAAATCAAATAGGGAGCAAGAGCTTCTGCAAATGTCAGCCCCAGATTTTGTTAGGGTTGTCTGTTGGCTACTTGTTTTCTCAAGGATTTCCCTTTCCAACTTTTAAAGAGGGAGCACACAAACCCTGCAAACATTGAGAGAAGGCTAAGGGCACACCAAGGAGATAAAAAATCCTAGTTCCTCACTGCTTTGCAATAAAAATATTAAATATATACAAGCTAAAGGTGTGTGGGGAAATTATAAGGAAAGATACCGCAAAGTTCTTGACAAGTTGAAAGATGAATAGATTGCATTATTATAAGTTAGCCTTGGGAAAATAAATATCTTGACCACTGAGTGGGATGGAGAATCTGTTCGTATGCATTTCTCAGGGGGACAATTAGTTGATCTTCCCTCCCTTCTCAGTTATTTGCAAGAATGAATTAAACCATGATAGGCATTGGCTCTTGGGATTAGGCTTGGTTCTCTAGTTGAGGGGAGGTTGTCTATTCTCTTTTATTGTGTTCATCCAGTTGGTGAGCTAATACTGAGTGCTATTTTTTTTTCTGTGTAGAGGCAGACAAGGGGTGTCAGGAATCATGTTTTTTGGGCAGCCAGAGTGTAGTTGTGTTAAGAGAGAGGATTTGGTTCTGAAGATGCTGAAGGCAGCCATGACTGTAACCTGCCCCCTAGAGGTTCCTAGGCAGGTCACCCTGTTCTGCTGCTCAGCTTTCACTTTCAGCTGGTTGCTCATAGGTGCTGGTTTTCCCCACCCCTCTCTCTCTTCTCCTTGATCCATTTCAGTTCTGGTTTCTGCTTCTGTGAAGAGCCACTTCCTTTGACAATTCTCTGCTCTCATAGGCTGCCTTCACTTACTGAAGACTTTGTAGGAACCATCTACATCGGAATTATCTCAGGGGCTTGTTAAAAATACAGATTCCCAGACCTCACCCAGACCAACTGAATCAGAGTACAAATCAGGATGGAATTCCATCAGGGGGTGGAATTTGCATTCTGAGGAGAGGCACAGGTGAGCTACCACACACTAAATTTTGAGTCATCCCCAGCCCCCGCCCTCCCCCCCTCAACAAATGCTGCTGTGTCTGAAGGGGAGGGAGTGTGCGGAAGCTGTGGGGCTCATGGCCCACAGCTCAGGGGGCTTCCCATCTCAGATCTCAACAGCAGGGGCTCCCGGCTCCACCACTCACCAGCTCAGACGTGTCTCTCTACCTTTCTAAGCTAAAGTTCCTTCTTACAAAATGCGAAAAGATAATGACAATACCTACTGACAGGCAAACTATGCCTGGTATGCAGTGGGTACCCAATAAATATTAGCAAGTTATATCCTAGTTGTTACAGGCAAAAGACTTAAGTTTTTGTGAAAATGTAATGATGGAAAGCCCAAGCTCCAGAATCCCCGCGAGCACCAGATATGTCAAACGTGTGTGATTTGTAAGAGGAGAAGATTGCATGTTCCCATCGGGGGAAGTGGAGCCTAGAAGGTGATCCAAAAATGAGATGGGCCTTTCAGCCAAGAAGTGGAGGGAGGAGTCTGCCTAGGTCACTGGCAAGGGTGGTTGGAAGAAACCTAGGGAAAGATGTCTCCGCCAGCTGAGACCAAGGGAGCTGGGGAGATAAACAAGATCAGGGCACAGAGACCCCGAATTCACACCTGGTCCAACAGCGCCATCCTCTCAGAACCTGACTGTGGGCCCAGCAATGCCTCTTGCTTCTGTTTTAGTAACAGACAAAGAGCAGTGTATTAGGAGTCAGAAAATGAAGGTAAATCCCTTAATCTGTTTCCTCATGAAGTAGAGATAATACTACCCTTCAGTGTAGTCATAACAACCAAGAAAATATCAGTAAATATGGCAAAATTTAAATCTTATAAATGTAAGGTATTACTATTATTAATCCTTTCCTTTTCCATGGTTCTTCTAGTCTTATTACAAAACAAAACCTTTTCCTTAAACCTGCTCTTGCCTCAATATATCTATCATTTCTTCTTCTTGCATGTTCTCTCTTTTTTTTAAATAAACAAAATTGTCAAAAGAGGCACGGGTGAGATTGGGTGAGGAGGTAGGTATCACACAGTCTGGGTCTGGAGGGACTCAAATGCATATGAAACTGGACAGCATCATTCCCCAGACAAGGACCAGAGCAAAGAGTGCCTTCAGAATGAGGCACAGCATCAGTGTGCCAGTTCTGCCCCTTACCCATCTCATGTTCTGAGGCCTCACCTGTAAAATGGGGACAGTGGGGACAAGATACCTGCTGGATTGCTGTGAGGACCAGAATACGTAAAGGAGAGCACACAGTAGGAGCTCAATACATGATACTGTCTTTGTTGCACCTCCCTCCAAACCCCAGCTTTATTTATGGCAGTGATGGATCCCTTTTCTCTCCCATCCTGCCCCAACAGTTTGGGAAGCACCGTATACTTCATCTTCTTTGGGCCAGAAGCTGACTTCATTGAAACAAAGTAACTGAGCACTGGGGCCGGGGGGAAAAAGAAGAGAAACGAGGAACTCTCTCTCTCTCTGTGTGTGTGTGTGTGTGTGTGTGTGTGTGTGTGTGTGTGTGTATGGCAGAGGGAGGAAGAAACAGGCACGAGGATTAAACCAATCCCTTCAATGCAGACAGTGCACGGATGGGGTGAGAACAGAGGGCTGTGGGAGCACCAAGACAGAGCACACAGCTCAGCCCGAGCAGTCAGCCAGGGAGATGCCCCTGGAGTGTGGGGAATGGGGCTGAGAAGAGGAGAGAAAATGGAAGAGAAGGAATCCTGAGAGCCACAGCAGCCAAACCAGCTTGGGACCACGTAGTCCTTGGAAAAGAGAGTTCCAACTCCGGAAGCTCATGTGAGAGTCTCCTGCTGACCTTGCCCCCTTGGTTATTTCTTGGTGTTGCTTTCCTTTAACTGCTTCAAATTATCCAAAGGGTAAATCTGTCTTTTGAAAATGACCTGTCTTTTCTCGTGTTCGTTAAAATTACAGGGGAGGGAATTTCGGTTATAATCAAGGATGAGGGCTTGGTGTAATAAAGATGTCCAGAGGCAAGGATGTTTGGACACAAGTCAAGGCTGGAGGTAAAAAGTAGGGACCCAGAAGGGAACAATGGTGGATGAGAATGTTTCCTGCCCATCTGGGCTTTCTCTTCTATGCAGAAAGGCAATCCCTGGCCAACTCACCACGCCAATGGAGAAGTAGTTGTTCATTATGTCATATGGGACCTGGTCCCCATTCTCCACCTCTTCTCTGGGGATGACTTCCAGGTGCCAGCGGTCCAGCATCACCAAGGGGCTCTGCTCGATCTCCTTCAGGATTTTCGTCAGGCTTCCCCCTTCGTAACCTGCAGAGCATAACATTGCATTTGCCTCAAAGCAGACAGCTAAGTTGTTGCTGATGTACAGGCCGCTGTCAGGGCAGGGAATCCTGTGGGCATCTGTGACCTCAAGTCCCCTCAGTGTGTCTGTGGCCCAGAGACACTTAAGTTCCTGAGCCACAGAAACGAAGAGGACAATATGGAGTAATTAGAAAGAAGCTGGGGAGATTTGAAAACTGGAGTAGATGGGGTGGGGTGGGTCCAGGCTGTGCAGCTGAACCATGACCTAGAGAATCGGTGAGGCATGCCCTAGGGAATTGGGGAAGCATGACCTAGGGAACTGGGGAAGCATGACCTAGAGAATCGGTGGGCTGGGCGGCTGCGAAGCTGCACATTGAAGAACAGAGGATCCATTTCCACACCATGTCATGTTGCAGAGGAACAGGGTGGTAGGCAGAATTTTAAGATGACCCCCACGAGATTCCTGCCCCTGCTCCCCTCCCCCACCCTCTGGCCAGTGTATACACCATTCAACCCCTCTGGGACCTGTGAATATAAGATGGGAGAGTCACTGTCCCAATTAGGTTTGTTATGTGAAACCGTTGACTTTTTAGCAAAGGGAGATTGACTGTCCTGTGTGGAGCTGACCTAATCAGGGGAGTCCTCAGAATGGACCGGGCTTTTCCTTAAGAAATAGATTCGAAGCTTGAGAGGGATTTGACATGAGGGAGATTCTCTGTTGCCAGCTTTGAAGATGGAGGACCATCTGGCAAGTAATGAGAGAGGCCTCTAGCATCTGAGAGTGGTCCCAGTGGACAACCAGCAAGGAAACAGATCCCCAGTCCTACAACCATGAAGAACCGAATTCAGCTAACAACCCGAATGAGCTTAGAGGCAAATTCTTCCCCCAGAGCCTTCAGTGAGGAGCAGAGCCTGTCTAGTGCCTTGATTTCACCGGCGAGGGCCTAAGCAGAGAACCCCGTCACCCTGCTCCGGTACTTCTGGCCCAATGGACTGTTAGCTAAAAATGGATGTTTTAAGCCTCTACATTATGATAATTTGTTATGTAGCAATAGAAAACTAACATAGAATGTGAATCATAAATGATAAGAAGTTAGTGGGAGAGAGACAGTCTTTTCTTTCAAATAACACTTCTATTGTTTTTGATCCTCGCCGTAAGACATTTTTTCATTGCTTTTTTTAGAGAGAGAGGAAGAGAGAGAGAAGCATTGATTGGTTGCCTCTTGTGCGTGCCCAGATCAGGGATTGTATGTGCAGCCTAGGTATGTGCCCTGACCGGGAATTGAACCCCTAAACTTTCAGTTATGGGAGGACACTCCAACCACTAGAGCCACACTTCTGTGTTCCTGCTTACATTTGGGGCAAACTTGAAGAGTACTTTCAAGTGGCCAGGGCTTTGCTCAGCTCTTTAGGGGATGCCCCACAAGATAGCACTGGTAGCACCCATATAGCCGAGGGCCTGGAGACGATGTGTGAGCACAGGCTGGGTTTCCTGCATGAAACCTGTGCCTAGCTAAGCTGCCTAGATGCTCAGGGCCTGGGGCCACACTCTGCCTGTCCCTCTGAACAGAAGGCCCTTTTTTAGTCTCAGTGAGTGGCTGAGGATCCTGAAAACTCTTCCAGTGCCTGCCAACTTCCTCCTAGGGCTGGCTTTCACTCACTGTAGCCCAAGCACACACCAATCTCTGCCTGCTCACTGACCGCTGCCAGGCCTGGTCTTGAATCACTCTCTGAATTGATCAGCCACCTTAAGTCCCACTCTGGGTCTGCCTGCCAAACTGATCTCTGTGTTGTTTGTGCTGATTTGAACTTCTCCGCCCTCTGGAACGTGCCCAGCTCCAGGGGGCTGTTGCAGTTTGCAAAGGTCTCAACTTACCTCCCGCCCACTGCCCTGTAAGGTTATTACTCTGAGTTCCCTCTCAGGGAATTTTCAAAATGAGGGCCCATGGCTATGGGGGGCTGAGATGATCTGGATGCAGCTAACAGCCAGTGATGTGGCTCTTCAGTCTGAGTTCTGAGTCCTAATTTAGAAGATTGGTAATTTGGGAAGGGGAGATTTTATGCAGAAAACACCTAAGTGAGCCAGCCCCTCCTGGGATGGGTACTGGGGGGCAGACAAAGGGGGCTCTACCTTAAAGTGGGCTTGGTCTGCTGGGGAAGGCAGGCAGTAAGCAGACAGTTCCCAGACAGTAATAATATAAGGGGTAAGCATGGGCCTCAGCATGGAGTGCAGGGCAGAAAAATGTTCATGAAGTCGATCTGGCTCCAGAGTGGAATTTGATTCTGTGGAATGTTATCCCTAAGAAGCTTAACTTTGTGAAGCATCCCTGTTGACTGGAAAGCTTATCCCCAGGGCAGTGCCACTCCCAGGCAGACTCACCTCCTCCCCAGCGGAGACATCTGGCCAGGTCATTTCCTGTTCCAAGAGGCAGGACAGCCACTGGTGGATGCTTTGCCAAGTTGGCCTTATCTGTAACCCATGCAGAGGAAGAGAGAGCCATATGCCATGGGTTACAGAATGTTCGTGTTATTTAGTTATCCCTGGCTTGATGCCTGAACCCCTCCACAGCGTTCCTTGTTTGAATACCTCCCATGATGGGGGCACATCCTTTCCTAAAGACTTTTCTTCCACCTGCAGTGTGTTGACTACTACAATGGGTTCCCCCCTCCATTTAGCAAAATCTGTCTCTCTGTAACTTGCATCTCTTCATCCTAATTTCATCCTAATGTGTCCCTTTGGGATGACAGCACACATCAAAAACATTAGTTTGCAGAGCTCTAATCCTTAGTGATAACTAGCATTTATGACATTTATCCCTCAGACCAACCCTACTGGGTATTATCATTTTCCTCATAAATGAAGCAACTGAGGAACAGAGAAGGAAAGTAATGCCAGAGCCAGGATCCAAATGCAGTGCCCTACAGCTTCAGGGCCATGCCCGTCCTTTCTTCAAGGGCTAGGCAGGTGCATAGACAGCAGCACAGGTGGGGTTTGAGACATCAGGGAGTGGTGAGGCGTTTGGAAAACTGAAAATGTTACACCTAAAGTCACTCATAACATTGCATCTGACAGAAAACCTCCAGGTGTCATTTGGTACCCAGGGAGCAGTTTGCCACTTTCACCACCCCCCAGACTGGCAAATACACAGATTCCTAATCCTAATTCCCCATGCTGGTGTGGAGCTGTGTCAGACTGTGTTGGAGAACGCACAGTAGACCATGTATGTTTTAATCTGGCTGAAGATCTATAGCAGTAGTTTGGCTGAGAAAGTTGAAGGAGGCATAGGCAACCAGGGCTCCAGGGGGCGCTCCAGGAGGCATAGGCAACCAGGGCATAGTTCACCTAGTGCTGGGGGACTGAGTGACATTATGGGGGAGCAGTGGTGGAGGGACAGGGCAATGCAGGAATCAGCATCCTACATGAGGCCCATACTAGGGCTGCTCCAGCAAAACAGGAGTTCATAGGTCTCCCAGCTTGTCTGACTTACGCCAGCAGTGGCTGAGCTCAGTCAAGACCTTGGGCGGAGATTACTGCTGGGAGGGTTGAGATGGAGGATGGGACAAAACAATAGACTCTCTCACCCTTCCCAGCACCTATAGTCTGTGTTTATGCCTCCCCTGCCTTTGCACACTCTGTTCCCTTTGCCAGAAAGGCCCTTGTTTCCTTAGGTCTGCTCTTTCTTCCAGAGCCTCCTTCTCAGAAGGTCAACCATCCTCACAGTGTGGAGGCTAGAAAGCTGGATGCCATCCTTGGATTCCTTCTCTCTCACCCCACATCCATGTACTCATCAGTTTCTGTGTGCTTTCCCCTCAGAAGATCTCCAAGCAATCTTTTCTCTCCACCTCCAAGGTGATGCCTGAGTTAGGTATGATATGATTCCTTCCCATTGGTATGCCTGCCAGTGCCTCCTCTCAGCCTCTAGTTCCACCCCCTTGTGTGTTCTCCAAACTTCCACCAAGGTGGGAAGTCCTTGAACCACAAGCCTGATTACATCAGTCCACTGCTTTTACACTGTCGGGCTTCCCCTCACCCCCCAGCATGGCACACCAGGCCCTTCCAGGCTCTGCCTTCCTCTCTAGCCTCATCCTTTACACATCTTCCCTCCCAGCCAACATGTCAACCACATCTTCGTGTTTTCGGGGCCTTAAATCATAGTTTCTGTGTTGCTCAGCTCAGATGCAGCTTCTGAGGGGACACCCCACCCCCCACCCCCACCGGTTGCCCTCATCTGCACCAGGTGCCTCTCCAGGATGTTTCTTTGGCACCAGGGAGGATCTCATCACACTGCCTTGTAACTGACTACTCATTTGTTCCCTGACTGTGCTCTGACCTCCCTGGGGAACTGTATCTCATTCACCGCAGTATCTCCACACATACACAGCCAGATGCTGTGTTAGTTGCTGAGGCCCTAACAGCAAGTGAAAAGGCCATGACTTAGGCTCTCATGGTACATGTAGCTGAAGGGGAGAGACAGATAGGAATGAAGTTTTCCGATAAATGAGGCATAATTTCAAATTCATACTGGAGAGGAAAGGAACTCAGTCCTATAATAAGGGGACAGAGGCCACGGATATGTCAGGAAAGGCTTTCCCCAGGAAGCCACACTTTGGATGAGATCTGAAGAAGCAGCTGACCAAGCACAGACCAGGGGAGCATCCCAGACAGGAGGAAAAGCTTGTGCAAAAGTCCTGTGGTGGAAGAAACTGTACATTCAAGGGTCTGAGAGAGGGACTGTGTGGCTTGAGTCTAGAGAGAGAAGAATGGAGGTATAAGGCCGGAAGGATGGGCAGCTGAGAGACCACCCAGAGCCCTGTTGATCATTTGAAGAGTTTTCACCTTTGCCTTAAGAATAATGGGAAGCAGCAGATGTGTTCCACACACACTGTGAACCCACTGACATTCCAGGAAAGATCATTCTGGCTATAGAGGGAGAACAGATCAAGGATCGGGGAAGGGGCCAAAACGGGGTTGTAGAGAGTACCGTGTAATTGCTACATTATTTCTTGAATGATGAGTGAATGAACACTGTGCAGTTTGGCCTGTTACCACTGTTTTTTCTCTTTGAGCTACTAGCCTGTGGAAGCAGATCATCTCACATGACCTTCCTTCTGTTTTGAGCAGCCTCTCTCACCTGTGTCCTCTGCAGATGCACCTTCTAAAACTTTTCATGAAAGCCTACTCTCTCCTTCATGATGGAGAGGGAACCATGCAAGGAGCTGTCAGTGCTGCAGCCATCCGCCCTCTGCTGATCAGCTTTTTCTTCCTTAGCTCTCAGGGGATGCCTCCCACAAACAGCTCAAGCCCAGGTGACAGGAGAGTGTGGGTGGCTGCTTGGCAGGGCTGTGTCCATGGAAACCAAAGTGTGTGTAGGGGACGTGAAGGCGGCTCCCCTCCACTCTCCTGTCTGCTGTGCTGCAGGTGCTGGTCCCACCCCTGGAGCAGTACCCCATAAGCAGGCTGGGTGGTCTGCTTATGACCCCTGGAGGCTCAGCCTCCCTTGCCCTGCTCAGGGTCTATCATGGCCCATCCTTGACCCTGCTTTTGCCCTCATCTCCCATATCCAGTCTGCCAGCAAATCCTCTTGGTTCTACCTTCAAAAGATACCCAAAATCTGACCACCTGTCACCACCTCCTCTGTTTCTGTTGTGTCCAAACCAGGGTCATCTCTCACTTGGATGACTGCAGGAGCCTCTGAACTTGTCTCCCTGCTTTGTTCTTCCTCCAAATCTGTAGTTTCCCTACTTTGCTCAAAAATCATCCAGCACCTCGGGACTTTCCCAGTACAAAAGCCATATTTCGTGTAATGTCCTACACTCGCCGGTGACGTGGCTATGTACTACTTCTGTTGCATGCCCTGCCACTCCACTTTCCCGTGCTCGGCTCCGATGCACTCTGCAGCCCGGCCTGCTCCTACCCCACGTCCTTTGTAGCTGCTGTTCCTTCTGTCTGAACTCCTCTTCCATCAGGTATTCTCATGGCCGCCCTCCCTCCAGGTCCCCGTGCAAATGTCATCTGCTCTTCGAGGTCTTCCCTGACCACCAGGATTCAGATTGCACCCCTGGCCCCCACAGCTGCATTCCCTTAGCCCCTTCCCTTCTATATTTTTATCGCCTTCTTACATATGTTTCACTTATTTCTTTGTTTATTGCCTGTGTCTCCCTTGTAGAGGGAAAGCTTCATGAAGACAGGATTTTTGTCCATTTGCTTATTGCTGCATCTCCATTGCTTCGAGGAGAGCTTGGCGCAGGAGGTGCACAGGCAAGTTTTGTGGAATGAGTGACAGGAAGACAGAAGCAGCCCAGGGCTTGTTGCTCTGGGCCCAGCCTCTGACTTTGATGATGGCTCTCCCCAGCTCTTCCCTTTCCCATCCTTATGTTCCACATCCCAGTGTTTACCTGGGTTCCCTGAGTTAGATCTTGAATATTCTCTCATTCCAGGATTTCAGAGTCAGTTTCTGTTATTTACTGGAGGTCAGGTACCCCAGGAACTGGACTAGAACCCACGCCCCTGATTCCCAGCCTGGGCTCTCCCCCCTACCCCTCTGAGCGAGGGGTATTGGGCACAGCCCAGTGTGGCCTTTCTTTGCTCGCCCTGATCTGCGTTTTCTAGATGTGTTTTCTGGGCACCGCCTCCTGGTGCTCACCTCAAGGCGATTTGCTCTGGGATATGTGTCTGTGCTTAGTGCTCTAGCCTTTATCCACCAGCCTGGATCTACCTGGGGTCTCAGCTCTGGCCATCCCCCAACCATCCAATCCTGTCCGTCCTGCCATTGACAAAACCCCAGCCACCACAGATGCTTTTTTAGCAAGGCCCCCTAAAAAACTGTTACATCTGTACCTGTGGGAGACTTTCCACCGCCCTGTTTCTTTGTTTTTCCACCCAAAGTAGGTATTTAGTCAAGCATCGGTCCAAGAGTGGAAACAAAGTTGACCAAGCCTTGGCTACGTTTCTCTTTCTTTTGTATTGCTGTCCTGGGACTTTAAATGTACTTACTGTAAGTAAACTGCAAAGGCCTCCCCAGCCCATTCTTACCAATGCAATCCAAAATCCAGCCGACAGTGCCATCTCCTCCGCAGGCCAGGACACGGAAGTCTGGGGTGTCACGGAAAAAGTTCAGTCTGGGAAGTAAAAGAAAGAAATGGTCTTGTTGACTAGGTTGTGGCTGACCTTTGACACTGCTTGAGTGAGAGCCCCCCGACCTCCTTTCCTGGGAGTATGTTATGACCTTGATTCCTTTTGGGGTTGAAAGGGTCACTTAATGTTCTGAAACCAGAACTTACTAAGCAATGCCATTGAGTCTGAATCTCAGGGGCCATCCTTGTATAAGGAGAATCTGACTCAACAGTTAACACAGAAGTTTGTTTTTCCTAGAAATTCTCTATTATTTGTGCAGAGGAATCCATAGTTTGCTTATTTTGGCAACCATACAACTAACCCACTACATTTTGACTCCCCTCCACTCTCCTGTCTGCTGTCTCCACAACCTCCCGTTTAAATCCGATGCACTGAACTAGCTGGGTCTTTATCCCGCTCTCCTGTGGGTCCAGACGGAAGTGGAGTGAGTACCCGCCACCCCCGCCCCCGCCACCCCCCGGACCTTAACCCTCTCAGGGAACTGTCTGTGGATAGAATCCAGAACCGTGAACTTGGAGGAGATAATATTACATTCTTTTCTTCCCTAAGCTCTAACTGACATTTAGCATTTTCTTCAACTGTGAGATGTAGGCGGCAAATACAGACATATTAACAATACCTGTGACTTTGTGAGGAGTTGAAATCACAAGTATTTTAATGTTTTACTACAGGTATGGAAGGTATTTCATGCTATTATTTATGCTCATCACTACTTTTAATTTACAATAGTTATTAGACTTGCCTGTGGAATTTGCTACATAGAATATGTTAGGAAATCACATATATTTCCATACTGCAAATTTCTTTTCTTAACATTCTGATAACTGTTTTGAATATAATTGGTTTCCCTGGTAATCCTATGTATTTCATTTTACGTTTTGAGGAATACTGGTCTGAGAAGGGGTCCTCAGGCTTCATCAGACTGCCTACTGGGTTCCTGGCACGGAAAGGACGAGAACCTCTGCTTCAGCCAAGTGTGACTCATGCACACCCTGGGGTGGGGTCTGGGACACTAAAGCTCAGTATCTCCTCCTCGCCCACCCTGGTGGTCTGAGAAGACCCCTGGGGCTTTGTGAGTCGCTGATGCAGGTGCAGGCGAATTCACATCCCCTCTCATGCCCTCATTCTCTGCTGTCCCCATAGAAAGTGAATTCTGAATGGAGGCTCCTGTCACCTGGACAGCCTGCCTGACTACGCACTGACCTCAGAGATACTCAGCACAGCAGCCCTAGAAGTTGTCACCGGGCTTGTCACCCAGGGCAAAAACAATTTAGGAACGATGAGGTTAAGCGACAGCATTGCATTCAAGTCTTAAAATGCCCCCAAAGAGAATGGGCTGGGAAAGGCAAGGGAGCAGTAGCTGGCAGTCACGTGGCCATGGTTGCACGTGGGGCAGTGTGGGTGGGCTCTGCTTTCAAATTAGCGTTAAATCGTGGCAGAGGTGCTGACTCTGCACTCAGGTTTCCTTCTCCTTTTGACTGGGCCTTGCACTGCCACTTCCATACATGACAGCTTTGTGTCAAAAAACTGTAGACAGAGACAGATTCCTTCCTTGGAGTCCCTCCTCCAGCCCTTCTGCGAGGTTTGCAGAACCCAGTGTGGAAGAGCAGGTTAGGAGGTTGGGCCAAGTGGCTGTGTGCTGAAAAGCCCAGCCCACGTGCACAGATCAGAGGACGTGGCCCCTACACAACCTCTGGCCAGCACGTGGTTCTAATGTAGCATCTCTGTCTGGTCAGAACAGTCTTTGGATGCCTTCCAGGCCCGATGTTGGAGCAGATTGCCTACAGGGAGCCGCAGCTCATCATGTTAGTGCCAACACAAAGATCTGTTCTTCCCGCCAGAGCTTCAGCCCAGTCGCAAAGGGGCTGCCTCGCCTCCTCTCCTTGCTCTCCCTCTCTAATGAGCAGTGAAAGACCCAATAGGCAAATGACTGGAGAAGGGCCACAGGGAGCTTAACAATCTCTAAAAAATGGACAGTCTGGGGAAGAAGTGATTTCATTGGATAAGTAATTGTTTTGATCCTAAAATGACCCACAGCAGAGCACGCAGCAGTGTTCTGGCACTGACTGAGAGTCATAGGAAGTTCTTTCTTCTCTGATGATTCAGAATGAAGATACCAGCTAACACGGCCTTACAAATAAGTTAAAATAATTTAGCAGTCTGCCCTTCCTGTCAATCACATGAATGGCATAGGCAGGAGGCTACTTCCTAGAGTCAAATAACGAGAGCTCCCGAGCATCTCCAGGAGGAAGTAAGAGCAGATACAAGGAAAAGAAGAGAAAATGAGTAAAATACCAGGAAGGGCAAGTCCACAAATGAAAAACAGACAAGAAAGGTGACAAAAGAGGGATTCTTCAGAGACCAAAAGGGAGGGGGAGAAATAAGAAGTAAGGATTGTTCTCCATACCCTGGAGTAGGCCCCCCATTGTCCAGGTTGAAAACTTGTTTGGGGTTGAGCAGATAGTGGAATTTCCGAAGAATTCTATGGGAAAAAAAAGAAAGAGAGAGAGGAGAGGCAGAGAAGGAGAACATCATTATGAGAAGTCACAGTGGGGCAAATAACTGTGGAGCCCATTGATGGTGGCAATGAAGGTCCATTTAAACCCCATTGGGGAGAAAACTGAAGACAGGCCCTGCAGACCCTAAAGTCCCAGCTTCGGGTGCATCACTTATGCCCTAATTCCCTGGTTCAAGGCCTCCCGCTCTCCAAGACTCCAGTTCCCAATCCCAGAGGTTATCAGCCCTTGCAGAAAAGACGGGGCAGAGAAACTCAGAGAACAGAACTTCCATTCTCCTAAAGCTTCTTTCATGGACACCTTCTCCCAAATGTTCTAGGTTGTACAGTTCTGCTCTTCGTGGACTCTACAAAGGCATCAAGGGACCCTCGGTGGAAAGGTCACCCAAATCTTTGAATCAGGAGGAATCATAGGAGGTGGGGCTGGGGCAGGGGAGGGCTGGGGCAATGACCCCATCAAGGCTCCATTTCAAGGCTCCAGCTTGAGCTAGTCAGATCAGTTCAGAAGGGGCGCTCCACCCTTTGGAGTGGGGTAGGGGTTCTCATAGTTGTTGCTTCAACCCTACATATTATTATTTTTAAGCTGGATTCAAGGTCACATGCCATCTGTACATCACCCCAGAGTTGAACAAGACTGGGAGGCAGAGCTGCTTTGCCCCTTCTCCCTCTCTCTGCCTACTCTCTCAGTGCTGCCAACAGACTGGGCGTTGCCTCCACTGATGAGGTGAGTACCCTGCTTTCTCAGGGGCTGGATAGGTCAGGAAGTCCCAAATGGTAAGTCGTGCCACATCTCTTACTCAAGAAAACATTTGAGAGATTAGGAAGGAAACAGGCATGTTGGAACTCGGTCTGACTCTGGGAACCATAATAATGGCTCCTGGGACAGGCCCTAGGCTAAGCACTGTGTCTATTTTAATCCTCACGACAACCCTGGGACAGGCCCTAGGCTAAGCACTGTGTCTAGTTTAATCCTCACGACAACCCTAGGAGAGGAGAAATTATCATTTATTTATAGGGGAGGAAACCAAGGCAGTTGAACCAGATCATTAAGATATAAGTAGTAGGGCTGGGATTTGAACCCAGGTCTGCTTGTTTCCACAGTCTACTCTGTTATGGTTAAAGGGAAGAAAGGACCCAGCTGAGGCTGTTTCAGCCTCTTCATTTTGAAAAAGAAGACAACATACCTTTCTCCTTGTCTCCCTCCACTCTTGGGGTTCACCAAGACCAACAGGGGGTGGGTACCCGGAGTGGGGATGATCTTATACTTAAAAAGGTAAAAGAAAAGGAAATTAGCTCTGTTTCAGCCAACAGGGGGAACAAGATGAGAGTTTACACTGAGACAGCATCTGGGAGAGGTGGATAGGAAGCAGTTACAAGCGTGGAGGAGAGGAGACTGGGAGGTAGATCTCTGTCTGCTGGCTCAGCCTTTGAGGGGGTGAGTAGCTAGGTGTCTTCAGCTTATTGGCCTTTAAGTAGTGTGAATGGTGACAGGGTTTGAGGTCAAAATCAGAGATGGGACAATGGCATCTTAACTTCAAAATATTCGACAATGGTGAGGGATCGTGCCCACAGCAGGAGATTAGGTTTTGTGAGAAATACAACTGAATATGACCTTTGATGGTA
Organism: Sturnira hondurensis; assembly: GCF_014824575.4. Taxonomy (NCBI): domain Eukaryota; kingdom Metazoa; phylum Chordata; class Mammalia; order Chiroptera; family Phyllostomidae; genus Sturnira; species Sturnira hondurensis. Next base: position 361,958 of record NW_028091847.1, on the reverse strand, counting down.
TGGTCATCTGGTCAAACACCTAAAGAAAACAACACTCATGAAGTTAACTATGACTTCCACCCAGTGCCGATTTTCCTTCTAGGAAAGTTCCACATTCCTCACTGCCCAGTGGGTCCCTTGGACTAGATGTCTCACCATCAGGTTGAGACAAACCTGATGCTCCAAACTTCAACATGTCCCAAACCTGACCTGCCTCCTTTCATCATAAAACTGGTCGTCTCTCCTGGCCTCCTGTTCCAGTTTAAGGGTAGTACTATTATTCATCCAGTCACCCAGGGAAAGAAGCCCTGTTCTGCCAGTTCTTTCCCTGGAATGTCCCCTTGCCTCGGGCAGCTGTATTTCTCTCCGGCGTACTGTTACAGTATGCCACAGGACCCATACTGCTCGGGCATTTCCCAGCTCAGGTAAGTACTCTAGGCTGTCTCCCAGGTAGTTCCCTCCCATGACATCACATTAGTCATGCCACCCTTGCTCAGAAACCTTTAATAACACCTCATTGTTCAGAGGATAAAATCCAAATCTCCTAACCTGTCATCCAAGCATCTCAGTGTAGCCCCATTCGACTGTTACCTCTCAATTACTCTAACCCTCACTGCGGTTCCAGCTAAGCCTGGCTCTCAGCCTCCAGTGAATATGTCTCCTGCATTCCCCACCCTGTAGGTCGGCTCACACTGATTTCTTCTCCTGCTCTGTGCCCGGAAATGCTCCCTTCCTTCTTTACAACCTTTAAAAAATTTTCTTAGCCACAGGGCCCAGTTCAAGAGTTACACCCTCTGTGAAGTTTTCCTCAATTACTGCAACTAAAACTACTGCACTTGAAACACATAATACCATCTGGATTTCTTTTGTGGTTATTTACGTGTTTTTTGTTTTCTTTAAAGATTCTATTTATTTATTTTTAGAGAGAGGGGAAGGGAGGGAGAAAGAGAGGGAGAGAAACATTAATGTGTAATTGCCTCTCGAGTGCCCCCTACTGGGAACCTAGCCTGCAACCCAGGCATGAACCCCGATAGGGAATCGAACTAGCAACCCTTTGGTTCATAGGCCAGCACTCAGTCCACTGAGCCAAACCAGCCAGTGCTGTTTTATTTTCTTAGATAAATGTCTCAAAACGTCAATTGGATCTTAAATGCCTCAAAAGCCAGGGGTGTGTGTGTGTGTGTGTGTGTGTGTGTGTGTATAACTCTTCTACCAAGGGCTCCACAACACCAGATACCAGAGTGGGTACTCAATAAACACTTGTGAGTTTAGCTGAAGGACAGACTAATACAGAGACACTATTCTGCTCCATGTTCACGATCTAATGCTCACTTATCCAGTTCCAAATCCCCCTCCCCGTTTCGAAAATTAAAATGTATATAACAGTGATGGGGAACCTTAATAAGTGAGAAAGCTCTAGATACCTGGAGGGCCCGAGAGTTGGGTGAAGCGAACCCATGCACACTTCCACACAATGCAGGCATACCAGCTGTTCACAGCTGGCATCTAAGTGGGATTCCTGCATCTGTACTGACTGGGCATGTGTCCATGCTGTGCAGGTTGTTAAATATTTTTGAATACCACTCCCCAAAGCAAAAATCACTCTTCAGGTTCCAAGATGCCTCTGGGTGTCACACAGACAGTCACCCTGGAGCAGATAAGAACATTCCTAAAAGTTGTAAAGAATGATGCTGTCTTCCCTGGGACTTTGTGGAAGGCACAAAGAGAAGATGTTGATTGGTGAACCCAAGTAAAAAATGAATTGTTAACTATACATGTAAGGATAAAGAAAAACTTTTGGATACGTTAGCTTTGTTTTGGCCAATTGCATTTTAGAGATAGCGTGGCAGGCTTGGAAAATCCACTAAGTATTTTAGGCCACCCTCTTGTTATTATTTAGGCAGTGGGCCTATTGATATTTTAAAAGCAACTCATTCCTAAAAAGGTGATAAAGGTCAATTTGACCAGCCCTGGGATCTGCCAACCTCCTTCCTCACCACTTGCCTACAGTATGTGGTCCAAGGTAATTCCAGGGGCTGGCAATAAAGTGTCTCGTGTGATATAACTGATCAGATGAGAAAGTAAATGTTGAGATAAGTTTCCCAAACCCTGTCTTCCTCTCCACAGCCCGGACCGACGCAGAATGAATGCTCAGACCCGAGCTTGCTGACTTACCTGCACTGCGAGTTCACCCTTAGCTGACGCGCTGCCATCAGACTTCCCACCTGGCCTGTCCTGTGAGGAGAGAGGAGAGACAAGCATCTTTTGGGGGAGAAAAAGCTGAGTATATAAAAAAAGGGATCAGAAGAAAAACAAATGGTTAATAGAAAGAATGAATTAGAAAAGCAGTACGGAATGGGAAGGAGTTTTTCAAAGTGGGGCCTTGGACCTAAGAAATGTCGGCCTGTTGGTTTCCTTAGGCCTCTCCAGGCCTCGGTCGTCGTTTGCTCTGACGTTAACTTCGAGACATTGGAGTGGACACAGGGAGAGGAAACACCAAGATTAACAGGAATCTACGTTGTAGACCTAGAAGCTCGCGCTCTGAGAGGTAAGGTCTTAAATCCGGCTTCTCTGCTCAGTACTAGCTGAATGGAGTGATAATGAGAAAGTTATTTGTCTTAGTTTTGTTTGTCCTCTTTTCTTTGTTTTTAAATATGCCTGTTATTTATTTTGTGGAGGTTTATTTTACATGTAGTAAAATGCTCAAATCTAAATCTACACAGTTTGATACATTTCTGCTTACTCGTGTGCCTTTGTGACTACTGCAACGTGTCATTCTGTTGTTACTCTTGACGCCCTACTGGTTTTGCCTGGCTTTTGAATTTCATGTAAATGGAATCATAGAACATGTCCTTTTTCTTTTTTCTTTTTGGAGTGTAGTTTCTTTCTTTTTTTTTAGGATTATGTCTTTGTGATTTCCCCCTTTTTTCTATCTAGACACAGTTTTTTTTCTGATGTAGTATTCCATGGTATGAACAGGCCTTGGTTTATTATCTGTTCTCCTGCCAGTGGTCATTAAGCTCATTTCCAGTTTTTCACTGTTATGGATAAAGTTGCTGTGAACATTCTTATGCATGTATTTTGGTGGAATAAATGCTCATATTTCTCAGGTAGATACATAGGAGGGACTTCCTGGGCCATAGAGTTTTGCATTTCCAACTCAGTAGGTACAGCCTAATGGTTTTCCCAAGTGGTTTTTCTTTAGTTTTTAAAGAGAACAGAGCAGCTGGTCAAGTCAGGGATGAGATGAAATGTGAAGAGTCCGTGGAACTTGGCAACTGACTTAAGAGGGAAGGAAACAATTTAGGTGTTTGGTGCTTGGTTTGAAAGAGGAAGTATCAACACAGGAGACAGACGATTTCTGATGGGGATAAAATGAGTTGAGGGCTGAGACACTCAAGGAGAAATCGTCAGGGCAGAGGTTTGGACAGAGAAGAGAGGTTGACAGGGACAGGGAGGCCTGGGAGGCCTAGCTTATGCAGGTGGGGACTGTAGTTCCTTGAGCCGTGCTCTGCCTGCAAGGGGCTGAGACTGAATGAGCTTTCTTTGATGGGCCATTTCAAAGAACTCTGGGTGACCTGCAGTGGGAACCATCGCAATCAGGGGAGTCTTCTCTCACAATCTTGTGGGTGCAGTACTGATCTCGTTTGAACTTGTGCTGAAGACACAGACCCTAAGAGCTGTGGAGAAAGCTGTCCGGAGGGTGTGAGTATTGGGCTGCTGCCTGCGTCTGGAACATTCAGGGTGATGGGGGGGGACCACAGCCCCAGCGGGGTGGCAGCACTTACCCGGGTGATGGGGCATATTGAGGTGGGCAGCAGGATGTGGTCTTTGAGTTCCCCACCATCACACACTGTGGACAATTCACATTTGCGGTGAAACTGGAGGAAACAATGAAGATGAGTGTGAGTGAAAGTGACCAAAGAAACGTCAAATAGGTGGGTTCAAAGGTTTACTGAGGAGGCAAACTGTCTAGTGCTCCCCAAATTCTGATGCGCTGCTGGCTTTGGCAGTATAGCTGAGTGTGTGTACATGGTGTACGCGTGTGGTGCGTTGTGTGTGTGGGGTGTGTGTGGGGTGTGTTGTGTGTGGCATGGTGCCTGTGTGGCTGTTGTGTGTGGTTAGGGCTGTAGAGTCTGCTGTGGGCGGATGAAGGGGACCAAGTGCTACCCATGGCTGCTGGAGCGAAAGGGCCACGAGCAGGCCTGTCCGTGGCGCTTCGGTGTGGCGCCCCCTGTGGATTCCAGAGCTCCCCCAGATGTTTGCTCCCTGAGAGCTGAGACACTGGGAAGAAGGAGATCTTGTTGAACAAACTCATAAGAGGCTGGAAGTAAATCCTTTGACTTAACCTCTGCATCTTAAGAGTTCTACAATTGAATTTGGAGCCATGTCCTTTTGAGGCTGATCAAGGGCCTTGGTCTAGGGAATAAGACATGGCACCGAGTTTGCTGTGGCAGGGAGGTCAGGCGGGTTCCAGATGTCTAGAGAGGAAGTGGACATTTGATGTTGCTGGTGGCAGCAGGCACAGGCCTCTGGCCCAGGCAGTAGGGCCACCATAAAGAGTGTGCCTTCCTCTGGAGCCTGGAGAAGCAGGATTCTAGTGTCTAATTTCTCTCCAACTCTGGTAGAGCCGCTGGCCTCAGATGACACCCAGGAGAAAAAAGTTAATGGTCCAGCCTGTTCACAGCTGACTGGCCACACAGACAGTAGATCGGCCAGCTTCTTCTTAAGCAGCCTTTGCTGCCCTGGTTCTGGGCGTGTCCTGTGTCTGGGCAGCTTGGTGATTCACTGGAGGCACTATCAGACTTAGGGCATTGAATGGGGTTCTGGGCACCCCCAGGCTTCCCCTGGCTGTGCTCAGGCCTTTGGCAGGATGTTCACTGCTCCCTGGCTGAAGCTTGAGCAAAAAACCACACTGAACAGAAGCAGGGCTGCCCTGGGCGCCAACCCACCGTCTTTCGGCACCACACGCAGTGCCACGCGGTGACACTCTGGTAGCACTTGATACTTTTGTGGCACCGGTCACACTTGACGGAGGAGTTCCCTTCCACCCACGCGTGCTGCATCACCTGCAGGAGGGAAGGGAAGGATACCAGGGAAGGCTACGGAACCACGCCCCCAGGCCCCTGGGCTGGAGGAGAAGAGTCAGGGAGGAGCACAGGGTGGAGGAGCGGGGACGGAGGGGTGGTTTCCAGTTCAGTGTCTACTCGTGTGGGATGCTGGGCTGCTTTGCTGCACTGCACTGCTGTGGTCTCTGACCCTGCCTAACCACCATTTCATTCATCGAGGTAAATGAAAAACCACTTTTCCTGTGCTTTGAATAGCTCATTCCCCCGGTTGTCAAGCCTCTGAGCAGCATCTGGTCTGGCAGTCCATCTGTCTGTCCTGCAGAACTTTTTGCAGGGTGATGTGCTCATGTGCTCCCTCTTCCGGAAGGCAGCATGATGCGGGGAAACAGGAGGGCTTGGGGAGCTGACAGAACTGGTTGGAGTCACTGATCTTCCCTTTGGCAGCAGGGTGAGCTTTGGCCAGTTCCTGGACCTCTCTGAGTCTCAGTTCCCTTCTCTGTAGAAACGGTACAGTAAGCCCACCTCTGTGTTTGCAGGGGGGATTAATGAAATAGTGCCCTTGGAAGGGCCTTCCTGGCACAGTTCTACCCTTTGGAGGTGCCCACTGATGGGTAACTTCCTTCTCCTTCCCTTCTCCTATGGGCCACTGGCTGTCAGTCTTAGCAGACCATCAGAACCACCTGGGGAGCTCCTAGAAGTTCCAAATCTCAGCGTTCACTCCAGACCAAATAAATTAGAGTCTTTGGGGATGGGAACTGCCATTAGTATGTTTTAAAGCACGCTGGGTGATTAGAATGGACAGCCAAAGCTGAGAAGCTCTCTAGAAGAAACTTAGAGGAAAAGTCCAAAGTTATTAGTGTGGGTCACTGGCTGGTGTCTTTTACATCTATTTCCTGGAAAGCTGGCTATACTTCCTCCCTGGCCAGGAAATGCCACCAGGGCAGTCCAGGGACCTGGAAGCCATGGGGATGCGTGTGTATGTGTGTGTGTGTTAGTGCAAAGTGACCCATGACACCAAATTCTGGGAGCCTGAGTCCTCAGTTGTCTCCCCTCTGAATTCTACAGAACTTCTCAAAACTTTCCAGCAGGGCACCCTGGATCACAGAAGGAAGAGTACGGACTTGGGGGAAGTGGGGGGAGGGGGCCTAATCTGAAGGGCCAACTGCAAGCACAATATTAAAACTACACAGAATATTTGCATTGTGCATCCATGTTTTTATTAAATAAAAGTTTCAAGTCACTTATGAATTAAGTTACTAGTCCTTCTCCTGAAAGGTTTTTGGTAAAATGCTTGTTCTAGAAGATGTGTCACTTTTATTTTGTAGCGTCTCACCTTCTGCCATTCACCCTTGAGGGTATAAAGAATCCAGTTTGCTAATCAATGTGTCCATGGTCACATTGAATTTATTCCAAGGTTATTATTATTTCTATTGAATAAAATGAGGCTTCAGAGAGCTTAAGTGACTGGCCCTAAGTTCCAAGGCTGATAAGTGGTCAAGCAGAGCTTCACAGCCAGACCTTCTGACTCCAAGTCCATGGCTGTCTCCTAACACCACATTGCCTTCTCCATTCTCTTCTGGGATTGGAAGAGGTGGTGAAGGACTTGGGTTGCCCCTGGAGACTCAGGCCCTCCTGACCCCTCAGTGGCTTCCCTCTGTTCTGTGTGTGGCAAGTGACCAGCGTGCAGGCTGAGGGCCTAAGCCCAGGAGGTGTACCGTGCGTCGTGGTGAAGGCATGGACATGGAGAGCTGTGTGCATGAGGGTGGTACAGAAGTGGACAAGAGGCCATGCGGTGTCTCATGGGGCATGCACGTGTGTCCTCACAGGCACCCTTCTCTCATGGAGTCCTTTGGGGGAGGGCTGGATATCACTCCCACCTGCTAAGCCTCTCCTGACTCAGATTCCTCATTGGAATCTTCCACGCAGGAAGGAGTGTCCTTCCCCTGCTGGTTTTGAGAAGAGGCTATTTCTAGACTTGGTGAATGGCATCACCTAATGGCGAAGTTAGAAACCTCGGAGCCATTCCCGACCTCTTCCCTTCTCTCATTGTTTACGTCTCTATCACTAAGTCTTGGTGGTAGTACCGCCAAAAGATCTCTCCAGCTCTCCCTGCATCTTCTCCACCTTAACCAGTGCCACAGTCAAAACACTCAACAACCGGCATGGCTGGGAGACACTTGACACAGACACAGCTGCCGCCATGCTACTGCAAACCTGTCAGCATAGCCTGTGGGTGTGTACCCCACCCTGTTTAGGCCCTCAGGGCAGCATGCCTCCTGCTCAAACTGCTGGAGGTTTTTTCTCCTTGGATCCCTCTCCTGCACCATGGTCAGAGCAATAAACCTAATATGCAAACCCAACATCTCGTGTGCTCAAAGCTCTTCAATGTCCCCTTAGATGCCCAGGAAACTCCTTCCCAACTCCTCAGCTGACCGCACATAACCTTCCCAGGCTAATTCTCATCTTCACAGCACAGCTCCTGCCACTTCGCTTTAAGTGTTCTCTGCCCGAGTCACAGCAAACTAAGTACAGATCCCAGAATGAGCCACGTCTCCTCCATGCCTTTGCATTTGGGGCTTCTGCCTGGGTGCCTTGCCTGCTTCGATCCCTTGTGAAGTTTTCCTGATTTGGGTTCAAGATACAACTCAAATGCCATCTGCTTTGTGAAGCCTTCCCTGGCCTCCTCCTTGGTATGACCACTGTACATCTCACACAATTGCTATTGTCCATCTTACTACTTTGTGCTTTGCTTCTGTGCCTGCTTCTCGCCCACTAGATTGCACAGTTCTCCAACAGGCTGAAGACCATCTAATAACCTGCATGCCCCCTAGCACAGTGCCTGGCACATGGCGGGCACCAGGCAGATGCTGAATGGATTGATGGATGAACTAGATGGCTTAAGAGTGGTCCTCAAGGCAGAGAAGGGGCTGGGTAAAGCTCCCAAAGCCCCTTCTTGCCTAGGACACTGGTGGTGGACATGTTGCCGGGGACACAGCATGCAGAAGAACAAGGCAATAGGTGTCACCAACCTCGCCTCCCCTTTTGACTTTTGAGTACGTTTTGACACACCCAGGAATGTTTTTGGACACACAGCGTTCATGGACAGTATATTTACAGTCTGAAAAAAAAACAAAAGTAAAGAAAGAACTTGTGAGTGACCACACAGGAAAGGTCCAGCCAGCCCCCCACACTCCAGCTGAGGCCTGTACATGACCCAGGTGACCAGTCAGGGTCAGGGGACATCAGGAGCTGGCCTTGAGGAACAGAAGTTCAAAACGGTCTTTGGTAGTTCATTGAGTAGAGAGTTCACGGTTACCTGCTAGATATATTCCTGCACTCTACACCCTGCCTCACTGCCTTCCACTGCCGGCAGTGACCTTGGCAAGAAACCATCTGCTGCTGGAAGGTCTTTCCGCTTAAGGGCAGCGTGAGGTCTCCTCCTTCTCATTCAGCGGGCACCTCGGTATTGTTCGTCTGGGGTGCTGGGAGGTGAGCCCGGGCCGGACACTGGTTCTGTCATGTAACTACCCTCTTAATTCTGGGTCAATTGTTCTATATCTATGAAATTCAGGGTTTTCTACAAAATGGCAATAAAATCACCTCTCTTTCTCTTTGCAGATGTTTTGCAGCATTAAATGAGATAATTTGTATAAAACACCACATGCCTGGGTCAGAATAGCTGTTCCCCAAATTATTATCGTTATCGCTGCTGTTACTGCCACTGATGACTGTGCTATCAGCAGGGGCCCCCAGACCTGGAAGCCCTCCTGTTAGGAGAGAGACCGGGTCTGTAAGAAGTGGCGCAAGCTGGATTTGCATGGTGCAGGGAAACACCGACAGCCCCCTTCCTTAGCCTGCTGATGCCCTCGGTGGACACTGGGCCCGACTCTGCTGAGACAACTTTTGTGGCCGAGGTCACCTGCTGCCTAGCGCATATGTCCATGTTTAGATGAAAAGCTATGGTAACGTGGGCCGCACCTGACCATCCTCCCCACAGCAGCGGCTCCCCAGTCTCTGGTGGGCTTAGACCTGTCTGTGTGGGGGGTGACTGGCAGGACTCTGCACCCAAAAGCCTTCTGTCTGCAGTCCCCTCCCCTTCTTCCTCCTCGAATCCACCCTCTTTCTTACATCACCCCTGCTGTCTTCCTTCTCCATTGCTTTCTTTTGTCTCCTTTCTAGTCTCTTGCCTACTTTTCCCTTCCCTATTTTTTTTCTCTTCTCTCACTTGACTTTACTAAATGGATTATAAAGTGAAACAAATGGGTAGTTTCAATTTCTACTGTGTTTACACACATATATTTTATGTTACTTATTAATAAAAAAGCCATCTAGGTTCCTCTGACCACCCAAAATATTCACTAGCAAAACCCAACTGAAATTAGTGTGAGATACTTTTTCATTATATGTGAGCCTCAGTTACTTTTTTTCCTAGGGCAGAGGGTCTATGGCCTGGAACAACGTGGGAGGGCCCTCAAGCTGGGAAGCAGAAATACCCAGACTGTTTCTGGAGTGGCTCAACCACGTGCAGAGCAAGGCAGTTCTGGGGAAAAGCAGCCCGAAGGACGTTACTCACATGTGCAGCACAGGCCTTGCTTCCGAACGCCCATCAGCATGACGTGGCAGAAGTTGCAGTAGGTTGGTTTCTTGAAATGCTTCATGGTCCAGGCATGTCTGCCATCCCCTTTGGAGCCCTGGAGGGATAGCAAGGGGGTGAATGGGGTGCGGAGCAGGCCGCCCCAGCTAGCAGGAGCCGGGGGCTGCCTCCTGTTATGTTTCCTTTTTTCTGTACAGACTTTCTTTTCATATCTGGAAGACAAGACAGGCATTTATTTTACTGGTGTAAGGACTCTTAAAGAAATGGAAATTACCAGAGGGAACTGGGGGGTGGAAGGAGGCAGGAGAGGGTAAATGGGGGATAAATGGTGGTGGAAGGAGATGTAACCTGAGGCGGTGAACACGCAGGGCAATAGACAGATGATGTGTTACAGAACTGTACACCTGCGACCTATATAATTTTATTAACCAATGTAAACCCAATAAATTCCATAAATTGACAGAAATCAAACAAAGTTCTCTGTGTGTGCTTGTATTTTCTAAAATTAGCAAGTATTAAAAATTGAGAATATTTGAGTAGGAATATGTGGGGAGGATAAAATAAGCCTTTTCTTACATGGCTGGTGGAAGCACAACTCAGAACAGACTTTCTGTGCATGTACGTATGCACGTGTGATCCTTCGAATGTTTATAATGTTTGACACACAAATTTCCTTTCTTGGATTCTAGCTTAAAAAATAATTTTTGAAATGAAGATGAGCATTTTTGTGCTCTGTCAGTTGTTTAACGTAACATTATTTATTTCAAGTAATGCAAAACTGGAAATATCCTAAAGGTCTTAAAATAACCAAAAGTTCAGTTGTGGCATAGCCGTATGATTTAATGTGAAGGGGCCACCAGAAAGATAGTTATAGGAAAATGTATGGCCTGGGAACGCGCTCATGATTCAGTGCTGGGTGAAAAAAGCAGAATGCACATCTGCGGATCGATTATAATCTCAGCTTTACATAGTAAGATCTTTCATGCCAAGAAATGTCACCAAACTGTTAACAGAGGTTAGCTATGGCTGGAAGCACTATAAATTTATTTTATTCTCTAATTTCTATTTTGTGTATTTTCAAATTTTCTACAGTCAGCAAGGACCCTCTCATCAACTTTCTGTACACAGATAAAATAGTAAAGAGACAGTCAGAGAGTGGGTGAAAACATTTCTTCCTGCCTCTGCTCAGAAGCAAATTCGTCCTCATTCACTAGGTAAGCCAGGCATCACATAATCACACACCTTCCCTGAGCACCAGAGCCCCTGCCGTCTAGCTCCTGAGAGCACAGCCTTATTGAAGGCTGTGTCTTCAGAGACACCCCTCCATGCCCACTGTCCCCAAACCTTTCTTATAGGCTCCATCAAAGCAGCACCACTCTTGGGCTGGTCCTTAGGGCTGTAAAAACTACGCTTGTAAGCTGGTGAGAACTGACAGTCAGACACACAGGATCCAGCATGTCGGACTCAAACCCAGTTCTCATGTTCTTGCACTGGTCACAGCCACAGTCCCCAGAGGAGCCCATATGCTTGTCCAAAAGCGGGTTCCCCCTGGTGTCTATTCTCTTCACCACCTCAAAACCTTACTTCTTCCAAGCCCTGAGTTTATTGAATTACAGCCTTTTAATGGAATGGTTTCTATAAGCAAAGCTTCTAATCCAGTGCCTCATAATTGAAACTTTTATTAAGTTCATACTCTGTGCGAGATAGTAGGGGACACAAAACTAGAGTGCTTCCTTATGTGTAAGGAGACTCAGTGAAGTTACATAAATATCCCAACACCACACAAACAGTAAGTGACTGAATTCGTAGTCAAATCAAGGCTCTTGCTGGCCTCAGAGCCTGTGCTCCCTCCATCTTTCCCCCTCCCTCCACACAGCAGGGGTTTTCTTCAGGAAAGGGAACTACAGCACTATTCAGCAGACCCAACCCAAGGGACTGCCATTTTACTTGAAAATACCCGTATTAGCTAAATCAGTTAGCTGACTCTCCCTTTCTTGGATATTATTTTCAATAGATTTGAGGTAAGAAGCAAAACGACCTTGACTTTGCATGAAGTACCCTGTGTGCTTGGGTTATAGCGCCATCATGTGGCTCTTCCATTCCTGCACATGGGCGGCTGCAGGATGTGGGAGCGACCTTCCCCGGTGCCCAGCAGCTTTCTGCTGCCACTGCAGTTCCACTGGGAGAGGAACGGGTTTGTATGTATTGCATTCAGAGATCCCCAGACTTTTCAGTGGTCAAATGTGCAGTTTAAAAAAGCCAGACAAGCAATGTGACTTTTAAGACATTTAGGAATGCTTTCTTGGAACCCTTATGTTACATGTAGAAACTTACAATTTAGAACATATTTAAAAATAAATGCATGGCACTTTTGGTTATTAAGAACTAAATTCACATTTGTTTTTTGCAGGTCCTTCCACTTGACCTTTCGCGCAACAACAGCATACCAAAATCCCATGCGCCCTTCAGGACCAGGGCAAACATCCTCTGACATTTTTTCCCACGGGTTTCTCTCCTAAGGGTGGGCCATTAGTATCTTTGGAGTCAAGTACAAATAAATTCTGACTCATCTTTTTGCTCCTTAGGCTAAGAATCTCAGCTTTTTGTATGTATAAATTGGGGGAAAATGCCTACCTTTTCTGCTTTTGATCACTTTCTGCCTCTCAACAGATTAGTATTTTTTCCTCCTTTCCTCCCCTCCCCACCTTCATCAACTCATTTTTTAAATTTAATTTGTGAGAAAGATGAAATTCTTCCTTGATTTTTTTCTTTTGGCTTAGTTGAATATAACCTTCTCGTGGGTGAATATTGTATAGAGCTCAGAACAGTATCTTTATTTGCTAATAATTTAGTACACACTTGTCAAATGAACGAATATAGTTTAGCCGCTAACAGGTAAAAAGAGAGGACTTCTGGGCTGGCCTAGAGCGTATGTTTGCCCACTGGAGTAGAACCAAGGTTGATATGAAATTCCACATAGAGCTTGATGGTCCTGAACGGTGAGAGACCTTCGAACTGAGGCTTGCTGACTTACGGAGTCGTCCATGCCGAGGAGGACCAGCAATGGGATGGTGGTCATCCCTCCGTGGACCCATTCCTGCAGAGACACAAAGCCGTCCCGGTCGTAGTCCATCCCCTGCAACATCTCCTTCAGTATCTGCGGAATCCACAGAGCAGCAATCGTCTGCTTTCACCTTTGACGCCTTTACCCCACCTTCCGCCCTCGCATTTCTCCTTTGTTGTGCATTGTCCGGTTTGTGTTTCACCCCCTTCCGCTCCGATTCAGAGTGAGTAGAGCAGTGAGGGGAAAAATGGGGCTGAGGAGACCAGAGGTCCAGGTGTGGCTCTGCCTGACCTGACCGAGTGCCCTTGGGCAAGCCAGCCAGCCCGACTCCCTGGTTCTGTTTCATCTATGAAATGGAGACTGTTGCTATGTATTCAGCACTGTAGTGAGGATTAGAGAAAAGGTCTATGAAATGTAACTTGACATAAAAAATAAAATCACTATTACTACCTGATGATGGAGGAAAATCTTTAAAATTTTTTCTAGCTCCAAGTTCTTTGATTTATGAGCTTCTGTAATAAAAATTTAGCTCTGATAAAAAGGTCAGGGGAATTATTATGTGAATTATGTCTGCACTTCCCCCCGCCCCTGCTGCCTTTGGTTTTTCCCATCAGAGAAGAGGGAGATCAAGGTGTAGGACCCCAGAGAAGCTGCCTATAAGAACATGAGTCTGGAAGAGCCTGCCTATTTCTCTCCTGAGTGCGTGCCACTTTTCTCTTGAAAACTCACTCAGAAGTCACCCTGTGTTTCCAGAAACTCACAGGCCTTAGCTCCGTGGGATCCCATTCAAGATACTGGGCAATGTGCAGCATTTGGTTGACAATACGATCCATCTCCTAGAAAACAGCAAGAGCAGAAACCAACTCAAGATGTGTTTTTAAGAGCAAGGCTCAACATCAAACCCTGCGGGAAGATGAGCAGGGCACAACATGAGAAGCACCAATATGCTGGCATTTCACGGGGAGCTCACTACTTGTTCCTGCTTATTTCTGCCTTGACCACAAAGCTCAGTGGACAGTAGATGCTCACAAGAAGGCCAGACGTACGCAGAAGGCCCTCCAAACACTGACCTTCTCCTGAACCCGCCTTCCTCCCCCTAGTCTGGGCTTTGACTTAGCACAGGAAATACTCCTGTTTCCTCCTTTGTGATCTTCGCTCTCTGAAATGCTCACACATCAAGCTGGTTCTCTCCCCTCTGTTTAGTCCCTCCTCATTCCCACAGCTTTAGCAACTTGGGATCCAGCTATACTCCTTGGAGGCCAGTTTCAGCTGGATGGGGGACCACTGCATTGTTCTAGTCTGGGCACTGTGATTTAGATTCCTTTTGGCATCGCCTCTGTTTCCACTGCATCATGTCCAGCAGTGAACCTAGGACTCTGTGAACAGGAAATTCACGAGGGGTTCACCAGCCAGGCTGTAAAACCATACAGCATTGTTGGAGGCTAATGAATGAGTGTACCCCAAGTCTCATTGAGACACACAAGACCAAGGAGGCATTTGCATCCCTGGGCGTGATCTAAGATGGTAATAATAAGGTCAATGTGGGAAGACATGTTGGGGAACTGAAGCAAGGTTCAAAAGTGTCACTTCCACCTGGTAGAACGCTGAGTCAGAGAAGGAATTTAAAAAATTATGTTTTGCCCTGGCTGGTGTGGTTCAGGGGATTGAACTCTGGCCTGCAAATCAAAGGGCTTCCAGTTTGATTCCCAGTCAGGGCACATGCCTGGATTGTGGACCAGGTCTCTAGTTGGGGGTGTGCAAGGGGCAAGCACACATCGAAGTTTCTCACCCTCTCTTTCTCCCTCCCTTCTCCTTTCTCTCAAAATAAACAAATAAAATCTTTTAAAAGTTGTATTTTATCTCAGTTAAAAAGTAACTCATTGCAAAACTGCACATGAGGTGGAAGATGTGGGTAAGAAAGTAGGCAGAAAGGTGGAGACAGGGTTTGGCAGAAGTTCCAATGGAAAGAGTCTGTGAGTCCAGTTGGGACTAAGATTCGATGAGAAAAACAACGTGATTTGGGAACTGAGAATTAGACTCGTCCTTGAGCTGTGAACACGGATGGGCATTTTCAGGAAGCAGAGGGGGCAGATTTCAGGCAGACCTAGCTCGCCTGATGCCTACCCGGGTACATTAGGATGATTACCGAGTCATGGAGCCGTGGGTTCAGTTCTGTGGCACGTTTTAAGAACGGTGTTGACAAACCAGAACTTGACCAGAGTGGGTGTTTAAGCCTGCCTTATGGGAAACAGTGTAGTAATCGGGAAATTTGAGCTTGGGGGACATTTCAGAGGAGATGTGGAAGTACCTCCAAATACTGGAAGGCTGATTGTGTAGAATTGGTTTTCCACTGGTCAGCTGTCCTGGTCAGCCACAGAGGGCAGAAGCAAACGAGGGGTATAGGGAGGGATTTGTTGAGGGCTGGCTTATTTTGGCCTCACGGTTGTGGTGGGGAAGGGGGAGGGGAAGAAGTAGATTTGACGTTGAAATTTCCCTGGCAGTCTAGAGATGCCTTTTGTGCTGGAAGGAAGCCTTTCTAAGTCACCCTTGGCAGTGGGTGAACTCTCCAGTACTGGGAGTGTTCACCCAGTACACTAGGTGTCCAGCTGCCAGGGATTCTCCGTGGGAAGTTGAATCAGGTAACTCTTTTGAGACTGCTTCCGTCCACCAATATTACCTTCCAAACACATCTGAAATTTAACTACTTCTTACTATCTGCAATGCTTCTACCCTGGTGCAACTGACCATCACTTCCTGTGTTGCTGATTTCAATAACCTCCTACCTAGGATTCCTGCTTGCACCCCGGCAGTCTAGACAACACAGAGGCTAGAGTGATCCTGTTATAACCAGGTCACCCATGTCACTCCCCTGCTCAAAATCTCCAACAGTTCTCCACTTACCCAGAGTAAAAAGCAAACCCTTTCAATCACCTCAAAGGCTTGATGATACTTTGTAAACTTTCTCTACCCTTCATCCCACTTCTTCTCTGACCTCGTCTCCAATCACTGATTCACTCTGACCTCACCTTGAACTCTCTGCTACAGTCACTCTGGCATTCTAGTTAATCTGCTAACACTCCAGGCACCTCTGGGGTCCTTTGCACTCCCTGTCCTCTCTCCTGGAAGGCACTTCCTCTGGACCTAGGTGTTTCCCCAGGACTTACAGTCTCTCACCTCCTTTAAGTCTCTGTCCGCTGTCCCCCCCTCAGGGAACCCTTCCTTAGCTCCTCTAGCTAAAAGTGCAGTGCCCCTCAACACTTCCTTTCCCTCCTTAAATTGTCTTCTAGCACACATCTCTAGCACACATCGTACTATGTTTTTCAGTGTGTGTGTTTGCACTAGAATGAATGCTTCATGAGGGCTGTTTATCCTTTTTGTCAGCTGGCTCACTGCTGTATCCCCAGTGTTTAGCACATAGTAGATAGTTAATAAACATATGTTGACCAAATGCTTGAGGGTCTGTGATTCTTTGGTTGTTCCCTCGCATGACATACAGCACAACATTGCCCTGTGGCTGTAGGGCTCCCATAAAGACACTCCGGGGTTTGGAGGGCATTGGGATGGATGATTTAGTTGGTCTAGTGGACTTGTTCCCTTTCTTCTTTCCTCTGTTCTGACTCGACCCTATGCACCTCAACCTCAGGGCCTTTCTGTCAGTGAGTCCCATCTTTAACATTGCCAGCCATGAAGACAAGGCCTGCATGACTCTTTCGTCCTCTGCCCTCTGCCTTATTCCTTTTCCATTCTTCCTTTCACTCCACAGTCTCTAACCTATCCCTGCCTATTCCAGAGGGAAAGGGGTGAGTCTCAGGCTTTTTCAGGTGCAATGAGATAAGGTCAGGTGTTCAAAGCAGACAGAACCAAATTCCTAAAGTTAGTGCCCTGGAGCATCAGAGGATGGCAAAGGCAACACCAGAGCACACCTGCAGTTATCTGCCCTCCTCCTGCCCTCCTGCACTGGTCTTGCTGCCTCCCCCAGCTCCTCTCTTCTGCTCTTGGACTACAGCAGGGAATTTCAGGAAGAATTTCTGAACCCTTTAGGAAATTAAACTAGATAAGATACTAAAGGATCTCCCATTCTGAGATTTTTATAATCCCAGGCTTCTGGAATGAAAAGGCAAGTTGGAGTTCACTCTCCTCCAGGCTGGCTCTTTGGAAATAGAAGGTAGGGGTTCTACTCTTTTCTGCAGCCTGTATTGAGGTATTGCTATTCTTATAAAGATAGGACTCTATAATAAAGAATTTCCAGACTCTTTCTCCATCTGTTCCTCTCTTCCTCTGCCTTTCATGGATCCAGAAGGGATATTTGGAGAGCTTACCGCTTGATCCAGAAGACCGTTCTCATCTGAATCATAGAGACGGAACATGACTGCAAGAAACACAGAGATGAGGCTTGAGGCATCCTCCAAGCACCAGGGACTGGCTGAAGCTTTGCTGCTGACAGTTTTAGATCAGTTCTGACCACCACTGCGGCAGAGGCCATCGCAGCCAGCTCACCCACCCTCCAAAGGCACCGTCTGACCTCCTTCAAGAGAAGTGGGGAGGGGGAGGAGAACCAAGCCACCTGGATTCTGGGACTGACAAGATCCAGGTTATGAGAGCGATTCCCTATAGAGCATTCAGACCTCTCAGCATCACTGGAACACAACTCAAAGCACGCCCAGCTGGTGGTGGGGCAGGGGCACCGGAAGTACAGATGGAGCATTGCCTCTGTTGCTCACAAAAGGGTGTGGAATGAAGCTGATTCAAATCTTGGCTCTGCCCTACCCCCTCTAGGGAGTTAACTAAGTCATTCAGGATCAGTTTCTTCATCTGTAAGATGGAGCTTATAATGGTTTCTTTGTCTTAGATTTTTAAAAGTGAGGAATAACATGTAAACTACATGCCTAATCTGCAGTGTGTGGGATGTAGAAAGCACACAGCAGATGTTATTTTTTAATTTTATTTCATTAATAAACACTTATATAAGGCATTTAATAGGTACAAGTCACTTTATCATTATTAGTTATTTAATCCTCCATAATGCTAAGAAGTAGTTACTATTGTAGAAATTATTGTGTTTCTTTTTCTAAAAGAATAGAATGTCGATGTGGTATTCACAGATATCCTCTATGATGTTCTAACAGTAGAGAGGTGATATAGGATAAAGAAGACATGGGACAGACATTTGGGCAAAGGACTAAATGTTCATTTGTGGGACCTGGAAACTTGCACTTTGTTCACCTGAAAGGTAGAGAGCCTGTCTGTGGTCTCGGAAGGAAGAAGGGTGGGGGCCAAGCTGAGCATGTCTTCACTTTCCTCTCCCTCTGTAACTCCCTTCCTCATGCTGGCTTTCTCTGTGAGCCTCCCCTGACCCACCCTTCCCCTACAGCCACTCTGTATCTCTCAGCATGTACCCACAGGGCCACAGCACTCCTGTGCAGTTGCCCTCAGTTGTCACGTCCTTCTCCGTGTTTTAATGTCTCTGCAGCTCCTGTTTGTTCAGTGGCAGTCCCTGGCTTGAGGTTAAGTTGTTTAGAGTAGGGTCATGGGCTTCTGATTCTTTGTCAGTCCTCAGAATGTTCTGGTCAGAGGCACACAGCATATAAGGCTGACTTGCCAGACAGACGGTGGAATGATGTGAAGAAGGAAAAATACCATATGACTGGTCTCATGTATGTGTGGAATCTAATGAACAAAATAAACTGACGGACAAAACAGAACCAGAGGCATGGATACATGGAACAGACTGACAGATCTCAGCGGGGAGGGGTTTGAGGGGGACTGAATAAAAGATGAAGATGAAGAGATTAGTCAGGGAACACAAAGACATAGCCCATGGACACAGACAATAGTGTGGTGATGGCCAGAGGAGGGGGCGAGGGGCTGGGTGGAGGTGGGCAAAGGTGGGGAGAAATGGGGAACATCTATAATACTGCCAACAATATTTTAAAAATAAAGAAGGACAGACCTCCCTCTATGTTGCTCCTGGAACCTGGGCAGGGGGGGACTCTAGCACAGAGCTCTCTTAGTCCTACTGTGTGTAAGGGGTAGAAGCTGAATATGCGAGTAAGCATCCTATCTTTTAGTATCCTAGCCTGGGACAAATAATTCTGTGCTTTCTTACATTTACAATGAGAATAATTACATCCATCTTCCAGGGCTATTATGAAGTCAAAATGAGATAACCCACTGGAAGTGCTCAGCAAATATAAGGTGTTCAGTGATGAGAGTTATTATTGTTATTACTGTGTTGGTGATAGGTGGGATTTCAGGCAATTATTTCCAAAAAGATGCATATTTGGTCATTAAAAAAACCTAACTTGTTTTTAATTATTAAAGTCAGGGGAGAATTTAAATTTGTTTGGTTTAATTATAAAAAAGAAAAAGAGATGAAAACTCTACAGGACAAATGATCAAGTTTCTGCAACAAAAAATTGCAAGGAAAAAAATAAGCAAAAGATGAAAAGAAACTGAAGAGACACGACAATTGATGGCAATGCACGGACCTTACTTGGGTCCTGACTCAAACAGTTGAAAATATGTAAGATAATTGGGAAAATGTGAATATAGCCTGAATATTTGATGGTAGTAAGGAATCATTTTCTTTAGATGTGATAATGGTGTTGTGGTTATACTGAAGAAAAAGTCATATTTTAGAGGTACATACTGAAATATTTACATACCATAAATTATATAAGGTCTGGAATTTGCTTCAAAGTAATCTGAGGCAGAGGGAATGAGTGGGAGGTATAAATAAGCCATGACTGACAATAAACTGGTAATTGTTGAAGGTGGCTGATAGGAACATCTAAGTCCATCGGACTCTCCACTTTTATCTATATTTGCAATTTTCTATAATACAAGTTTTACCATAGGCAGTGTCCTTGTATTGGCATTACGAGATAAGTCTGAGAGCCACCGATGTGAAGTCTCTGCCACACCCTCTTTGGTAGTTACGAATGCAGCTCAAAATCCATCTGACTGGTGGAAATAATTTCACATTTCACTTTTAACATTAGCCAGAAGGAACAGAAATCTGCTGCAGTTGCTTCCAAATTAGTGTTTAAGACTTGCAACTGTTAACACCTCAGACCTATGGGAATGATTTTAAGATCAGTTAATGAGCAAAATTTCATCTGTTCTTGGCAAGTGTTAACCTTTGCCATACTTTTCCTTGCTGATGTTTAAATTTTGTTGATGTCTTACTAATTACTGGAATTTGGATTTTGCTATAACGTGTATGTTTTCCCCTTAATGTCTGCTAAGGTCGTAAGAGAAGCCAGAACAATATACACATATTTTTAACAAGTTCCTATCACCACCTGTTTTTAAAAGTCTTCCTGTAGGCTCACAGAGGCCAGTGAGAGCATCTCTGGAGTGAATCAGCTGCAAGACTGTTTCAGCCACGGTGGGCTTTTCTTTCTGTCACCAGCTATTATTTTCCTCCCAAATGTATGTTTTGAAACCTACTTTAGTAGCAGTGTGAAGCCAAGCTCAACTCCCTTAATGCACTAGCCATTTTTCTCTAGAATCCAACAAATCGTGGGTGAAAAATGGCAATATGCTTTAACAAGGTGGAGGCTGATTAGATCTCAGGAAAAAATTCCTCATAGTAATGGAGTTCCTTGGGCACAGAATATGGGAAGGAAGACAGATGCTGAATATCTTTCCTTGAAAAATCTAAGAGGAGGCAGCAGCTTCCTGGTTCTAGGCCTCCAGGGATTCCTGCCGGCAAAGGAGGGGAGTCTCAGAAGCGCTGAGGAGGTCCGTTCCATTCTAAACCCTGGTTCTCAATACCAAGGTCTCAGATGCACTTCCCACTCTCTCTGCATCTGGTACCTCGCCCCAGGGTGGATTAGGAAACATTCCTATCACTGCTGGAGACAGGGCAGAAAAACCTTTCCGGAGGAGGCAGGACCCACTCCTGTGGCCCCAGAACAACCTCCGGCACGTTTACAGTGATGGACAGAACACTAGATCTTCCTCTAGGAAAAAGTTGCAGTCCTTGACAGGTTGAGTACTTACACTCTAGCTTATCCTGAGGTCTGCCTGTCTCCAGCAGGGACAGGTAACACGCCACGTCCTTCAGGTGCACGGTGGGGGCGTCGGAGTCTGCAGGCTGGGCAGCAGCGTTTCCCAGGGCTGTTGCAGCCACATGGTCTTTAGCTGGCACCTGTTTCTCCGTGATCTTTGACTCTGTAATAGGCCAGAGGAAACCATTCAAGGACTTCTGTTTGGTAAATATTAAATCCTTTTCATGGCGGAGTGACGAAGTTTATATGTGTCTTCAAAAGCATTGGTTACATAAACACGATCAAATCAGTGGCAACCAGAAATCCGGTTTGTAGGGTTTCTGCTCTGAATGGACTTCATTCTGACTATTTGAACTGTCTATATCCTTGGAAGAAAGTCACCTATACTCTGAATTTTCAGAAAAGATGACAGGAATTTTTCGTAATGTCAATAGCCAACAGATTGAAGTCATTTACCCACTTTGTAAAGGTAATTTTGTCTTTGATTCCAAATTTCAGGCAATTGGTCATTTACCAATATACCTTTTCACAACTTTCTTCTCATTAAACGAGATTTCACAACTTTCTCATTAATGATGTATTAAATGTATCATTAAATACATTTAATGATAAATAAAAAGATGATTAGTCAAAAGAGAAAACTAGGATTGGCATGTAATTAATTTCCAGAAACTAGAAAGAATTTCAACTAATTGCAAGCTGAATTCGTTGAATTAAGAAAATGCACGGGTGGAGGGTATAAGATAAGGGGACTAAATGGTAATGGAAAAATACAATAAAAAATTTTAAACGCAGAAAGTGGCTTACTGTACCACTGAAATAAAGTAAGTTTTCCCTCTGAAGTTTTTCTTTTCATAGGTGGGAAAACTCTGCATCTTTCACATTATTTGTCTTTTGGGCCAGAAACATAAGGTTATTACTGACTGGAAAACTAGGTATCTATATTTCACTATGTGATTCACACTTTTCTGAGGCACTTTGAGTGTTCTCTCTTTTCTCCCAACCTCTCTCTATCCATGCCCTCTAAAAATTATCTCTGAGTGTCCAGTGACAGGGTGCACATCAAATGAGAATTCTTTCTGTTTGGGCAACAGGGAGAAGGCTGGAGTGTCCAACCAATGGCTATCTTTGGTGATTCCAGAGTGTGGCTCTTCCTTGCTGTGATAGGTCCTTCTCTGTGGTGTCTGCCGGACCCTATGATCTTTCTTCTAATGAATAGGGTCATCTAATTAAGACATCCATGAAAGGTGGCCTCACAGAAGAAGGATTTTCTACTTTAAACCTTGAATTACAAAAGAAGATGAAAAAAAGTGCTCTATACTTCCCTTGGCAGCAGCCATAATAAATGGCCTTTCATGACTGACCGCAGGACACTGATACTTCCCATACAAAAGCAAAAATCACTTCTCTAAGAGCAGGAAGTTGCTCTCAGACCTGAAATGATACAGATATTGCCAAGAAGCATGGTGGTCAAATAAGTTAGCCAAGTTCCATTATTGTCATCAATTATCTTTTCTCAAATATCATGTAATGACAGCATCCCCAGTAAGCCTTTTGGTACCTCAGAGACTTTGGCCATAAAACAAACGATGGCCAGATAATGTGGTAACTCAGAGAATGAAATGTAACTCCTCTTGGGTTCCTTTTGAAGTTCTGGGTACTTGGACTGGGAGAGTCCAAGCAGTATGGCCCAAGGCAACTCTCCATTTCCAGCCATGCTCTGCTTTCCATCCACACTGAATTTCTGATCTCACCAGTCTTTCAGTTAAACATTGAAAGCTTGATGATCCCTTCTTGTTATGATGAGAAAAAAAGATTTGAACTATACCTAGTATCCACTGGGAGAAATTCTCTCACCCCGTTACAATGAGCTCTGATTTACTAGTAGTATCTCACATATATCTTGCTTTTGAATACTTGAAGATACAACAAAACTGTATTCTCTATTCCCTAGCTACATCCCAAGACTTGGAAGTCATTGCTGTTACTCAATCTTTACAGACAAAAATGAGTAGGCAATTAGATCTGATTCTCTGACTCTTTGTATTTAAAGTTCCAAGAGAACTTGGGAGGGAGAGAGTCCTCAGGAGTCCTTCTATGGGAATAGGATATCCAACTGATGCACTTGGAAACTGAAGGTGAAGATTGAAGGATATCTTGGAAGACCATGATGAGTTTAGAGTAAAGTATACCTACCTACCTGAAACTAATATAATACTGTATGTCAACTCTAATCGAAAAAACAATTGAAAATTTAAAAAAATTCATTTCTAGAGAGTGGCGTGAAAAACAATTTTTTTATATTTATTGAACATTTACTATGTTTCAGGCACTGTGCTAAGCATTTTATACACATAACTAACTTACCCTCCATATCAACACATCATCACCTCATGTTACAGGTGGAGAAACCATGGCACAGAGACTTGTAGGAAAGAGCAGGAGCTTTGAGATTGGACAATTCTGGATCGGCTCCCCAGCTCCGCAGGTCATATACTGGCTTACAAACTTTTAAAGCCTCAGTTCCTTAATATGTAAAGTGGTATGATTGTGAAGACTAAATAAAATATGCAATAAAGGAGGTGCCTGGCAAATAGATCTTCAAAACAATGTTAGCTGGCTTCCCTTGCTCCTCCTCTCAACTTATGCAAACCAGTGCACATGCATGTTGTTGGAAGTCAACCAGGGCAGTCTCTTGCCTTCTTGCCCTACCTGCCTCCAGCCATCCACTGGTAAAGTTATCTGTCTCTTAGCCCAGAACTGTCGCCCAGCCTCAGAATCCCAGCACATTTGTGTGGCAGGGCCCCCAGAGATGGAGGCAGAAAGGATCTGCCCAGGGGCAAACAATTACATGGAGATAAAGCTGCTGGTTAGGTTTTCCTTCTCTGCCTCAAGAATGAGGTCTTCCCCATTCTTCCCCAAATCTTGTCTTCCAAAGACTTACCCATATCAGGGGCACAGGCCTCATCGGCTTTGGCAGCATTATCTGCATTCTGTATATCAGAATCTGAAGAACAAAGATAAGATTTAAAGGCCAGCCCATGCCTCCAGCTTCTTAGATGGGCAGGTAGGGGGCCTTCCCTGAGGTCTGGATTGCTTGGGTTGTATCTGTGGCCTCACTGGGTGTCAGCAGGGCTCATGCTTACTTATTGGGTTTGGTTGTCTCTCCCCTATTATAGCCCAAGTTTCCAGAAACAGTGACTGCACCTTACCCTCTTTCTGGCAGTCCGCTGCCTAGGCGCACAAGCTGGCCGTGCTCCACCCACAGACTTGCAGTCTTTGTGGAAGGCTCTCTTCTCCCTCATGTACTTGAGTCTGTGCCTTCTCCTCCCCCCAGCCTCCCCTATGATTCTGAGTGGCAGAATTATACCCTCTATTCCTCTTACTGAGAGATCCATCAGACAAGGTATAGCCCCCCAGTCTTCTGGTCCCCAGTCACAACCCACAGGTAAGTTACTATGCCTGTGGGAAGTGGGTTAGAGCTGCAAAAACCCTCTTCCATGATGGAGAATGTTGGTCCATGTACCTGGGGCACCAGCCTCGCTATTACTGGTCCCCTCCTTTGGGTGCTCAGGAATCTCCTGTCTGGGCTTCTGGCTGAAGGCCAGGAAGAGGTTTGTGCTCAGTGGCTGGGGAAGGTCCACCTCCAGGTATGCCTTCATGAACAGCTTGAAGACATCATAGCTAATTGTCTGAGAAGGGACAAAAAGAGAAAAATCAGTGGAGAGACTCAAAGGACAGAGAGCAGGGAGAGAAGAAAAAGGAATTGGGGAACTGGCAGGCAAGGGAAATGGAAAGGGAAGCAGAAGGAAGGGGAAGTGGAGTGGAAGTGGAGTGGTGGGGGCAGGAAGGGAAAGGCCAGGGGGTGATAGGGAATGACAGGCACAGGGAGCAGGGAGGAGGGTGTAAGGAAAACAGTGGTGGCTGCATGTCAGGGCTCAGTGGGGCACGGAACCACAGGAGGCTTTTGTAACCAGACACTGCTAAACTTAAATGGAAAGGGGAGTGATGAAGAGTGAATGTTGGGAGCGGAGGCCCCAGACCCATGTGAGGGACTAGTGAGCAGGACTAGCTCAGTGCCCTGGAATCCTGGTTAAGATGAAGAAGCATGTAGTTGAAAACACGGTGGAAAGAAATGGCTCTTCTGTGATATGTCAGTTTTCTCCTTGTGCTTTGAGTAATGTAATTCCTGAGTATTTAGGTCCTGAAAAATAGGAAAAACCTGGAAGAGAAAAGGCCAGGCTCCATCCATTATGACTTTCATAATGCACCTTCCTGAACAAACCTCAAGATAATGGGGGAGGAAGTCTGGCTCCGCTGCTCTCAAAACATGTCCTTGTGAAGGTTTTAGGCACTGGGAGAAGAGCAGGAAGCGGAGGACAGAAGGCAGAACCAAGAAACATGCCAAAAACTAGAATGCCTCCCTGCTGTATCTCCCCCAGTACTGCCTGGCTTCTGGGCCCAGGCTGGGAGCGGCCAGCCAGAAGAGGCTGTGGCACTCAGCAAACACTCAACAGTTTGCAGTGAGTCATCACTGGCTTGTGCTTTGATGGCATCACATTCTTCATCAAATCAGCAGATGCTCCTGGAAATCTCTTGAGGAAGCACTACTCCAAGATCGGCTGTGCAGTCTTTTGTGAATAATAACAGCCACGAGGATAAAATCCCTTGTTGGGATCCTACTTGGCTCTCCCTCTAAAATGTTGATAACATTTAACCCCTTGTCTCTTCTGGAAGCTCTGGGAACTTTCCCAGAACCAGGAGCTGGCTTGCATGTATACCATCAGGCTTGGGCTACAAACTCTTGACCCTGTAGTAAAGTCATAAGGCAGTTTCTACTTAGCCCCAGGCCGGGCTGTTCATTTTTTTTGCATATTAGAGGAAGCTTCATTTGGTTTAAGAGAGGTTGATGCAGGCTCTTACTAGATAAAGAGATCTTTAAGCAAAGGGTGGACTCATGTCTCCTGTGACAGCTACCAATCTCTGTCTCTATCTCTATCTTTTCTGTAACTACATCTCTATGTCTCTATTTCATCCTCTTTTTGTCCATCTCTATCCCCATAACTTTATCAGTGCAGGCTGTATCTTCCTCACATATCCTCCTCCTTTTTGCAAGTATGCAAGAGCAAAATCTTTTTCTTCTACTTTCTATCCACTATGACCTTTGACCCACTCTCCCTGCCTCTGAGGGCATCTTCTAGAATCTGCTTCTCTACCTGCAAGCATGTTCAAGGTCACTATTCCAAAGAAATTGCTGGCTAGTAGAGTTACTACTAGCTTCCCTCCTCCTTCATTTTTCTCCAAATGGACCACATTAGGCTCCTCACCTTCTTAATCTCATTCACTTTGGATTCTGATCCATCCCCTCTGAACCTGCTCTCTTGAAGGTCACAGATCCAGTTGTTTCTTTTCAGATTTGACCAAGTGAATGCTGATGGCAGTTATTAATTTATTTTAAAGGCTCTTTTTGCACTGTTTTTTCCTTTGCTCTGTTTTAATTAAGTACTGTTTTAAAATGTAGCTTTGAGTTTTAAAATGTCTTGCTATTTTTTGAGGGTCAGCATCAAACTGAATTCTATTAGTATAAACTATTTCTGGAAAATAGACTGTACTAAGTGATTTAGAAAAATAAATTTCAGTTAAATAAAATTTAATGTAATGCTTTTATAAAACCAAAGCTGAAAGATCACCAAATAAGATCATTGTGAGATTCAGGAGATCTCATGACTGATTTCCTACTTTTTGAAGCTCAGTTTCTTTCCCAGAAAATTATGAGGCTGGACTAGGAGAACTCAAATTCTAAACTTCTATTAGCTTCCTCCCTAGATCAGCTCCTCTTTCTGACCCTGCAGTTTCTGTTAATGTCAATGATGCCATTATTCTCCCAACATTCCATGCCCAGCTTTGAACTCCCAGGAGTCTGAGACTAGTTCTTGTCTCTTCCTTCTGTCTACTGGGCGTTTGCAATGTCTGTCACATCCAAGTCTATTTGTGGCCATTGCCCAAGTACCAGCACTCTGACAAGGGGGCCACTGACCCTGGTTTCAGACTTCTCCTGCGTGTATCCTACCTGCTATGGTAGGATATGTCTCAGAGGCTTCCTTGCCTTCACCTCCATCTACTCGTCCTCCCATCTATCTTTCTTTGCCCGGTTGACCTTCCTGTAGCAGAGTGCTTCTCTACTGAAAAATGTCCATTATGAATGGCTTCTAGTTGGCTCATAGGGGATTTGAGATCAGTTGTCTCCCAATTTCTAAAACCATGTGTCCCTCTACAAGATTTTAAGTACACATTCTCATTTATCTTTACTTATAAATTATGCACATGCACTACTGTGCTCCTCTACTATAATTAAAAACATACACAAAAGAGAAATTAGAAACTAGAAATTAGATGAAATAAAAATCAATGTAAATAGAAGGTCTAATGTGTAATGTTTCCAGAGTCCAGTGGGTTATCCTGTGCATTCCCTAAATACTTTAGGATTCATGGTCTTCCCATAATCCCACTCCAACCTAGATTTATAGCTACTTCAAACTCTGAGACCATTTTGGTCTTTTCTCCTATTAGTGCCTATGTACACCTTCACACTCTGTCTACAATGATTTCTGTGGTCTTTCCTGGTCAACCCTCCATGCACTTTACACAAACTGCTGCTATCTCTACCCATTACAGTTCTAGCCATCCTCTAAAGTCCAATCCAGATGAGATCTTCTCTGCCTGAATTGCTATACTTTTCCACCTTGGTTCCTGCTTTGGGACCCTCATATCTGCTGCTCTCTATCAATATATAGTTATCCAGGATATACCTTTGTTCCTTGACTAGATTTAGAACTCCTGGAAGACAGTGAAATGCCTTATTTCATCTCTGTATCACCCACACTACCTATCACAGTGTTTTCTGATAGGTACTTTAATGAATGTTGGCTTTCTAACTAGGACAGTTGATTGTCAATTACTGTGGGGTCCATTCAGTCAACACATATAAACTGAGTCTCCTAAGTATAAGACAGCATGGGACACCACTGGGGAATGCACCAATGAATTAAGCATTAAGCATGGGTCCGTACCTTCAAGAGACTCAGATGTATATGGTAAAGGTACTGAAATAATTCTAAAACAAGGTCCATAGTGGTACCATAGGAAAGAAACTGACAAATTGATTAGAGAACTTCAAAAACAACAATGACTGAACATGTGTTCAATTGTTTATGTCCCCCTCCTGTGGCACAAGATGGCATAGAATAAGCCCAGAAACTCAGGACATTCATATCAGAAGAGTTCAGAGGGGACTAGATCTCCCCAGGTCCCTGAAGCTCTAGAAGTTCAGTGATTTGTCACTGCCAGCTAGTGGCAGAGTAAAATCAGAAGCTGGATCTTCTGACTCCTAGTCCAGTGCTCCTGCTACTGTGTCTGTTACAAGTCTCAGTGCTGACATCCTGTTCCCTGCCACATCTTCTAAACAGCCCAGTTGCAGTAGGCCAAGAGATGTGACTGTGTGCCATTGTCAAAATGATACCTGGATTATGAGTGAGTAAGTTCTTTATGAGCACAGGTCAGGCTCAGAGTAGCTGGCTGGCAAATTTGTGATGGGTAGGGAGTGGCTGGGTACTATGTGCAAACCAGATAACTAATTGCTATGAGGCACACTGGCAATTCTCTGAGCCCTGGAGTAACATCATAGCCACCGCCATTGTTCAGGCCTGTTTTTTTCTCTCGAGAAATTGCAACTTTCGTGCAAGAACTAGCTACGCAACTGTTGCTGCAAGCTGTGTAAAGAGAATGTGTTAATTCTTACACAGGTCAAGAAAGGGGGGTGGAGCTAGATGGATAATTTAGCTTGTGTTGGTCACTTTCCATACATGATCTCTCTTAAGTCTCAAAACAGCAGTGGGAGATGGGACTGTTACTGCCATTTGTGGATGAAAAAGATTCTGAGAGTATAAATAACTTGCTCAAAGTCATAAAGCAGTGTGAGAGCTGATTTGTGCCCTGATGTGTTTGAGTTTCAGGTGCCACCAAGCCACCGTGTCCCCCTTGTTCACTTCCTGACTGTCTTCAGCTGCACTCTGCTCTCTAAAAAAATCACACAATGCTGAGGGGCTGGGCATGCTTGGCGTGGGCAGATGCAGCCCTGCTCGGCTCTGCAACCCCGCCTCACTTTCCTAGCAACCTGTCCCTTCCCGCAGCTAACTGGTTCCTCATTGAGACATTTTAGCAGCAGTAAGCCATCATGCTCAAGAGAAATTAAACACTGTTGTTTCTCTAACCCCATGCTGGGACATTACACCTACTAGAAGTCAGCCACAGTGTGAGAGAGAATGAAACCAGAGTGGCAGAGATCCTCTGGGACACGGCAGTGCCAGGAGCACAAAGAGTGGGGACCAGCATGATGGAGGTGGGGGTGGCAGCGTGCTTATAACAGCCAAACTGCTCCCTGCTTCTGAAAGCTCCCATGGCCTTCACACCCTGGGTAGCCCTGACCAAACTGTTCTCCTCCCACTTGTCACCCTCAGGGCGACTGGCTGATTAGCAGCCCCCCCTGTCCCCCCCATCAGGCTTTGTTCCTCTTTGGAGAGGGTGGGAGACAGGGAGTTCTTTGCTGGCTCTGCCATCTTCCCCACATGGCTCCTCTTTAGGAATGTTTTTGAAATGGTGTATTCTCAGTCTAGCTTAGGTTCCAGAAACCTTCCTCTGGCTCTCTTCTCTTGGCAACTGGTGCATTTTTATCCAAAGCTCCTCCCAGATGTACCTGGAAGGCATGAACTCTGTTGATTCCTTCCCAGTGCCCAAAAGGGAAGTTGAATGATGGGTTTGTTTGAAGGATAACAATATGAATAAACAAGTGGTCAGCCTTTCCTCAAGTTTATCCTGTTGATAAGTCACTTTTCTGCAACAGGCCCTCAAAAAGGACACAGGACCAGGGAAGAGGGAGTTGAGTTGAAAACATTCTGGGGAACTGGGACAGAAAGAGAGTAATAAATAATGGGTACCATTTAAATAAAGTATTTATTTATTTTTTTAGAGAGAGGGAAAGGGAGGGAGAAAGAGAGGGAGAGAAATATTGATGTCAGAGAAAAATATACATCGGTTGCCTCTTGCATGTGGCGCAATTTAGAATTGAACCAGTGGCTACTCACCTTGTAACTGGGGACCAAACCTGCAACCTAGGCATGTGCCTTGATGGGGAATCGAATAGGAGACCCCTCTCCCTACAGGCTGATGCTCAACCAACTGAGCCATATCAGTCAGGGTCTGGTACCATTTTTAAGTGTCCTATCTAAGTGTTACACACTTTGCAAAAAATTACCTTATTTAATCTACTATCTGCAAATTTCAAGATCTTTTGTTGTCATTGTTCTTAACTTTAGGTCACAGATGAAAAATTGAGGCTCAGACAGGTGAAATACTATTCAGGGACACATTGTTGGCTGGCGGTAGAGGTAGGGATCGAACCTAAAACCATGTAAATACAGGGTCATGGCTCTTAAACTTGATCCTGTCAGTAAGAAATTAAGTTTCAAAGGGTAGAAACTATGTTTTCTCATCTTTATATTTTCTATAGTGCCCAGCACAGTGCCTAGATGTTCAAGATGACTTGAATATGAAGGGGGGGAGGTCTTGCATGCATTTATTTATCCAACACTTATTTACTGAGTGCCTATTATGTGTCAGATACTTTTCTGGGCCCTGGTGGGGAAATGCAGTGAACAAAAATATTCTAGTGGGAAACACAGACAAATAAGTAAGGTATATAGTGTGACAGGTGGTGAGAAAATAGGAAGAAAATAAGGCAGAGCCGGAAGATAGAGAAGGTGATATTCACTTAGAAAATAATTTTAGCCAACACTTGAAGGAAGTGAGAAAATGAATAATATGGAAGTCGGGGGGAGGATCATTCTAGGAAGAGGCAAAGGCAAGTGCAAAGGTGCTGAGGTTAGAGCGACCTTGGCTTGTTTGACAACATCAAGGGGCTAATATGGCTGGAAGGGAATGAGAGAAGGAAAGTAGCAAGAGATGGGGTCTGAGCATAGGGAGGAGGTACAGACTGTAATGACTTTGACTTTTATTCTGAGCAGGTGGTGGGGAAAACATGAGAGGTTGTTGAGCAGAGCAGTAAAATGATCTGACTTAAGTTTTAATGGATTGCTCAGGATGAGTGTGAAGACTAGACTTTAAAAGTCAAGAGCAGAAACAGGGAGCCCAGTTAGAAGACTAGAGCAATAATCTGGGCAAAATACAGTGATGACTCAGGTCAGGGTGGAAGCACTGCCAGTGATGAGATATGGCTAGATTTTGGATGTATTTTAAAGGTAGAAATGACAGGGTTTGCAGATCAATTGGATGTGGGATGTGATAAAAAGAGAAAAGTCAACGATGACTCCATAGTATTACATTGAATAACTTGAAAAATGGAGTTGTCACTTACTGAAGTGGGAAGACTGCTGGTAAAACCAGGTTTTATAGAGAAAGATCAAGGAGCTCAGTCTAGTGTATGTTAAGCTTGAGATGCTTATTTGATTTTTAAACCAGGAGGGAAACCAAGAGAGTCTGGTAGCCTGAAAACCAAGTGAAGAAAGTGGAGGAGGATTTGACCAACGATGTCCAATGTTGCCGAGTAAAATGGCGATTGAGTTTAGCCACATGGAGATCCTTGGCTATATTGACTAACGGTTTTCAGGGTCAGCTGTAGGGGCTACATGCTGATCACAGAGCTTTCAAGAATGTGGGAAGAAGAGAAATTGGAGGCAGTGAGTATAGACAAATCTTTTACACAGCTTTGCTATAAAGGGCAGGAGAGAAATGAGATGGTAGCTGGATGTGGAAGTGGAAACAGGAAAATTTTTTTATTATATGAGAAATGTCTATATGTTGACTAGAAAAATAAAACATATAGAAGAAAAGTGATGTGAATGAAATAGAGGTAGAAATAGATAGCTAGATGATAGACAGAAGTGTTGCAGAAGTGTTGCGACACCTGTCAAGAGACCAGGAGAAGATGAAATCAGTGCATAAGTAAAGGGACTAGAATTAAAAGCATGAAGATTTCATTCTTAGTTACAGGAGAAAATGTATGTGAGTGGGTGAAAATCTTGTGGAAGATCTCTTCTGGTTCCAGGTTCCCAGTGAAGTAAAAAACACAGTGATCAACTGAAAATGAGGAGGGGAGGGGGAGTGAGAGTTTTGAAAAGTGAAAAGGCATGATGTAGTCTTCTAGGAGAGTGAGAAGCTGAATGAACTTGGGAAATGTATAATTCCAGACAACCAATGGTTCACTTGAGAAAGGAGAAAATATGTTGAGAAACAAGTTCTTCAAAGTGAGTAAACTTCCAAGAGAAAAACAAATTATAGAAAGGCTAGAACATGGAGTTTTTAAAGGCTTGAAATGGAAAAGTTCTTACCTCATGTAATTGATATTGTTTGAGGCTTCCACTCTCATTAAATTCAGACAAGACATCCTTTATCTTCTTGGGAGAATCTGTAGAGACACAGTCCACATGTGAAACACTGGTGAAGAGCTAATGGGAGATGGGCCAAGTAAATTCTCCCTGTCTAACCTTTGCTGTGATGGAACAGCCCCTCACTCCCAGGATCTTATGGGTAAGTGTCACCCTTCTGCTCTTCCCTCTCCTTTCCCTTTTTTCAGTACATTCTCTCTCTTGCTGTATGAACTATCTTACTAAAACACAAATCTACTCAGGTCATGTCCCTGCTTAAAACCCTTCAATGGCTCTCAGTTTTTCTAGGATAAAGTGTAACACCCTTATCTTGATATACAGGCACTTGGTCATCTGACCTAGTCTGTTTCTTAACTCGACCCTTAGCCTTCCATTTACCTCACTTTTCAGCCACATCAAACCACATTTCCAGAAATCCCTGAATAAATCTTGTACTCTTCATGCTGTTTCTTCTCTGTTTTGTAAACTTCACTCAATTCTCAGTGCCCAGCTGAAATATCAGCTTCTCTGAAAAGAGAAGTCAATCAGTCATTCGCTCCCTTGGTTCTCATGTAACTTGTACATAACCGTAACAGCATTTGTCAGGTAGTGTTATTATTACCTTGTCTACCTTACCCATCTCCTAGCTTAGTTCTACACTGATAGTTGCAATAGGCTAGAATGTCTTTGTCTATGATACCAAAAATATCTGAACAAAAAATTTTAAACATTTAAATTTTTCTTAAATAGGATGAGTGGGCATTAAGCTGTGTGAGACTCTGTCCTTGGTGCTGAAACAGAGACTAAGAAGATTCATGAAAAATAATGGTTTAGAAAATTCTGCTTTCCATAGAAAATAAATTAGAAACTATTGGAGAAAATGGTGGATTCTTTGGTGGGTGCCAGATTTATAAAGCAATTAAGAGTCAAGAAAATAGGGTCTCTGATTGTTATTAGAAACACATCCTGAGTGCATCAGTGTTGATACCAACACTCTAGACACTGAAGAAAACCAGGCTTTCTGAGTTCTCCCTGTTTCATAGGATTCTGGATAATTGGGGGATTTTTAAGTTTCATTAATGCCACTGTTTAGACACGTAAGCAAAGGGCAATGGCATTAAAAGCTGACACAGTGTTCTTTGGTGTTTAGGCTCTTTGTAGAGGGGACTATGGTCTTTTAGGCCCATGTGGAGTGCACGTGCTCATTGGTTGGGCTGTTCTCCATGGCATTGCTGACTTGGATTCAATCAAGCACAAGTTATAATCATTTCAAGATTGAGACATATTGAAATGCTACAGGAAAATGCTGCTGATGCCTAAAAATGGACATTTCTTTCTGAAATTCAAAACAGATGTTGAAAAACTAATAGTTCAGTGAGATCCAGGCAGCAGA
Source organism: Sturnira hondurensis (assembly GCF_014824575.4). Classification (NCBI taxonomy): domain Eukaryota; kingdom Metazoa; phylum Chordata; class Mammalia; order Chiroptera; family Phyllostomidae; genus Sturnira; species Sturnira hondurensis. The sequence goes on along the minus strand of NW_028091847.1, from coordinate 328,406 downwards.
TGCCATCAATTTGGGCTGTTTCCATTCAATTCACAAAACACTATGGAGACTAAGACGCTGTGAGGTACTGTTTGTGAATTAGTTGAGGAGATGATCTGAACCATTGTGGTCATTAATAATAGCCTCCCTTTATTGGAGACCTTTACTACACATTCTCATATAATATCCCCTACCATTCCACTAAAATTTGGTAATATTTTCTTCAATTTACTGATGAAAAATCTGAAATTCAGAAAAAAAATAAGTGACTTGTCAGGGGATTGACTGTGGGAGTGAAGGTTGGGATGGGTGGAGGAGGGCGGGGGGGCGGGAAATTTGGACAACTGTAATAGAATAACAATGAAAAAATCCTTAAAAGCCAATATTACTTTTCCTTAAGCACAATTCATTATTTCTTCTCAAACGTTTGCCAAAACAAGGAAAAGTATAACTAATGCTACAGCAATAATATGAAGCTCTAGGAAGCATGGGCTGGAAGAGGTAAAAGAAGTGGGCTGGAAGTCAAATTAGGATGGGAGTGGTGTTGGGGCAGAGACTGGGGATACCCCACGAAGAAGTTATCGTTTGAGCTGGGATGTAAAGAATGCATGAGGTTTTGAAATACAGACATAAAATGAAGAGGGTATTTTCAGAAGGAACAGGGTGAACAAATGTGGAGTTGGGTACCACAGAACATTTGGGAAAAGTGAAAACCAGAGAGTAGTTTGTGGCCAGATTTGTGGGGGCCAGATTTGAGGGGGCCAGATTTGAATGCCAAGTTAAGAGCATTAATTTGAAATTGTTAAAGAATTTTGGGTAGTGGAGTAACATAACTCGATCTCTGTTTTCTAAAGGTCACTCTGGCAACCCAATGGAAGAGTTTAGAACCAGCGCTCAGTTAATGCCATACACAAATTATACTCAAATTATTCTATGAGTAGCTTAGTTATTTTTTCAAAGCCCTTATTTTTAGAATCTATTTTAGTGGGTGATTTTCAGCTCAGCCAGAGTGGCCAAACTGAGGAAAATAAAAGCGCATTTTGGAACAGGAGCCCTCCTGGTGGCTTCTGCAAGAATAATGTGGAGCAGCATTCTGGTTGAGAACCCAGAGAGTAATTTCATTTGAATTTATGCTCTTTTGACTATTGTCACATTTTGGAGATTCCACAGTTCATCCTAACAGAAATCCTTTGGTTCTAAATGCTATCGATCTAATCTTGCTTTGTATTTAAATGTATAAGATGCATATCTATATGTAGATATACAATGATATGTATGGATTGTACACACCCCAACATATATATGTATATATGTATATATACACACACCACGCACACATATTTATCACATGTTAACATTCAAGTAAACAGGCTTTAAAAAGAAAAACTAAGAAGTATATATTTTAAAATTTCTGATTCGTATCTTAAAACTAAATAGCAAACAATGCAAGAAATTACTGGCTCTTAGATTTCCCTGAGGGGTCTTCCTCACCCCACATTTACTTGTTCTATGGGCTTTTATGAGCTCACAGCACCAAGGCCTTTCCCTTTTGAAAAAGAGAGACAATCTAATTCTCAAATGTGACACCCATTACTTTCTCCTCAGATGTTCTTTGATACTTTATCACAGTGGCTGGTGTAGAGTGGATTCAGTACTGGCCTGTGAATCAAAGGTTGCTGGTTCAATTCCCAGTCAGGGCACATGTCTGGATGTGGGCCAGGTCTCCGATAGGTGGCACTCAAGAGGCAACCACACATTGATATTTCTCTTTTTCTCCCTCCCTTTCTCTCTCTAAAAATAAATAAATAAAATATTTAAAAAATGTCCTCATTAAAAAATGATCTTTAGAGAGAGAGGAAGGGTGGGGGGAGAGAGGGAGGGAGGAGAGAAAGAGAATGAGAGAGAAAAACATCAGTTTGTTGTTCCACCCATCCATGTACTCCTTGGTTGGTTGTGTCCTGATGGGGGATAAAACCTACCACCTCGGTGTATCAGGATGATGTTCTAATCAACTGAAACACCAGCCAGGGCCTCAGAGTTTTCTTCTCAACAGATTCCTGGATTGGGTTTCTCTCTCCTGGGGAGTAAGTGGGCACTGCTCCATTTTGTTCCATCTTAATGAGGGGTCTCTTCTGAGCATTCCCTGATCTTACCTCAGGCACCATCTGTGGGCCCAGTAGCACAAGCTCAGCAGAGAACTCCCAGTCAGAGCCTGTATTACAAGACCACCTCCAGACTCAGAGGAGATCAAGCTCTGTTTCTAAATGTCCACCATCATTGGCAACAATTCCTATTTTGTTGAGTGGTAGACATTATCCTAGTCACCTGATATAATTTAAATGTTCACAATGACTTTCTAATGTAATAATTATCCCTATTTAGAGAAGAAGAAACTGAGGTTTGTGGAATTTAAACAACTCTTTTTTGAAGGGCACACAGCTAGTGAGTGGGTGACTGTGATTTCTAACATATCTAACAATGTGACACAGGTGCTGGATTCACTGGATACATGAGCACTGGGAAATGAGAAAAATAAGTCCCTTCCTTTATGACAGTGGCTCTCAAACCTGGCTGCATGTTAGAATCACCTGAGGAGTTTTATAACACACTGAAACCAGGTCTCATTCAGACCAGCGAAGTCAGCCTCTTTGGGGAACCCAGGAATCAGCATACTTGGAAGCACCCCACGGGTACCAAAGTACAGTCAAGATTCACAACTGCTGTTCGATGGATGGGTTTTTATTAGGAGACATGAAGAATGCCTTAAGTGGCTGCACATATTGGATAATTCTGTAAAAGGAAAAAATGTTTTTCACTCTGCTAAATCTAAAACCATGAGTGGCAGACATTCCCTGTCCTTTACGTGGATAACACTGAAGAACTCCACCCAACAGGGCAACCTACTCAGATGCTTGGCAAGGTGGGGATATGTTTTCCATAAGCCCAGACCGGCAGGACCATTGGCATGCGTTTTTAGCTCAAATCAGGGGTGTAGAAGGCTTTTCTCTGTGATCAAGGGCACGGGTGGTAACAAATACCCAAGGAAGTTTCAATCCAAAATCGTCTCTCTATGCTTTATGTGCCAAGAATTCTGGGACCTTAACCAAGCACTTGCTCTTAGTGTTCAAGCAAATTCAAGGCCCTTTTAAGGAGAAAACTTGGCCCTACTCATAGGCACCTTTGCTGCCACATTTGTGTGGGACACGGATGCCCTCTGTCTGAACATGCAGATAAATCAGGAGCTTCGGTGTTTATAGTTTATGTGCTGCCGAAACTAGGACCCAAAGTTTATGGACCATCTTCCAGTTAAGAACACTGAACATTTGAGCCCTAGTCGGACCACTACACTTTGAAATAACTATAAATCAACATTTTAAAAAAGTGAATCTGAAAACCCACAAATGACAGTGAAATTCTAAGGCACTCTGGTAACTCTTCATTCCTAAAAGTTCCCTAAGAGCCTCTCAAACCATGATATGCACATGAATTGCCTAGGGATCAGGTTTAAAGCAGATTCTGACTCAGGGTGTAGGTCAGGGCCTGAGATTCTGCACTTCAACTGAGAACCTAGGTAACATCAATTATGTCCAATAGGTCTACGGACCTCCCTTTTGATGAGCAGACTTTAAGTAACATTCCTGTATATCTGAGGCTGACTAGTAAGGCTTGCCTGTGAAAACACAGGAAAAACAACAACCAAATTATAAAAAATAAACAAACATGATGATGAGTTTAGAGGAACATATTTTACAGATTGAGAAGACCATAAATGACTATCAACCCATGGAAGGAAAGACATGGAGAGAGGGGGAAGGAAAGTTGGCACATGAGGAAAAACAATGACCAGACTTTCCTTTTTCTGATGAAGGTTGAGATGTGTAGGTTTTCTAAGTATTCCAGGGAGACAAGAACACAGTGAGATGCACAAAAGCAAGAAGGAGGATTTTCAGGGGTCCTGGAAAGACGGAGATGCCAGGCCCAAGAGCGCTGCATCAGCAGGCCCATCTTTTCATCCAGGATGAATGGGGCCCCAGAGCAGAATATGAGGAGCATGTGTGAGAAGATCCACCTTCCTAGGCATTGATACATCCTTCCAGTTACACTTCTGTCCCGGTTCACTGTTTCTCCTCAGTCTGTAGCCCATTGCCTGGCATAAAATTGATGTTCCATAAAGATTTATGGAATAAATGAGGGCTAGAAAAGGAATGGGTCTTGGCATGCTTGTCCTATTTGCCCAAGGGCGTAGAGAAAAAAGGTAGACCAGCAGTTGTCAACCTTGGCTGCCTGTTGGAATACCTGAGGCACTTTGAACACTACTAGTGTCAGAGTCTGGTGCCTACAGATTATGATGAAATGGTCCAAGGGTGCAGCTTTGTATGCAGAGTAGGCGGGGCCTCAGAAGTGTTCAAAGCCTCCCAGCTATCTCCAATGTGCTGTTTAAGGTTGAGGACCACTGAGACTCACTGAATTAACAACTGGCAGGAAACCTGTGGAAGTGCTGGCTCTGCCACAGTATTGTATGAAGAATAAGAGAAAAATACTTCACACTGAAGCAAAGGGAACTTTAGTCAATATTAGAAAAGCCTATTTAGGATACTAAGATTTTCTGATTTATGATAAATCATCTGAATGGCTGGTATGGCTTGTTTGTATAAGTAAAATTTGTATTGTTAGCTTGTAAAATTTCCCACTTCTCTCCAAATAATCTCGCCTCATGAATCATATTCCAAGTGAAGGTGGAAGAACGGATCAGACAACTGGTACTTTCTTGCAACTTAAAGTGTGGTCCTTGGACCAGCAGCATCAGCATCACCTGAGAGCTTGTTAGAGATGCAGTCTCAGAACTACCCCAGATCTGCTGATTCAGAAACTGTACTTTAACAAGGTCTTTGGTAGATTCATGGGCACATTCATATTTGACAGCCATTGCTCCGTAGAAGTCTCTCCCTGTGCACAGAGTCTGTGGACAAAGGTCCAGTCATCACTAATGGAAAGAATGCCAGTTGTGTTGAAAAAGATGTGGGCAGGGCCCTTTATGGGTCCAGAACCCCATGGACATCTGACTAAGTTGTACCGTCCTGGCCAATTCAATAGCAAGTTTTCAAGGAAGCTTACTCACAGCCTTCCATTGTTTTATAAATCAGTCTTAAACATTCTCTCTGATGCCCATATTAACATTGACAGGTCTGAGTTTTGAGCTGTAAATTACGTACATTTTAAAGTCAGAAACTTTGCCTTACCTTGATATGATTTGAATGAAATATATTTCTGAATAGCACAATTTACTGATTCATTCTCTTTAAATGTATGTTAAAATGTTTCTTTATTGTAATTTAATTGATATGTGTGTGTGTATATATATATATATTTAACCAATATACGGCTGACGATTGAGCCCCAGTGGGTACTGTTTTGTTTAATTTGTTGAAACTAAATTAAAACAAATTGGATCTGATCTGGAATTGACAACTTTGGTTCTAACTCTTATTCTGAGTGACCTTGGGCAAGTCATTGAGGTCTTCTGGACTCAGTGTTCTCATGTGTAAAGTGGGTAGAAGTTGGATTTAATAGTGTCTAAGATGTCTCCAAGATTTAAAATATCCACAAAATTAAGCAACCACCAGCAGATGCAGCAAATGTTTTGTTTAATTTCTTAGAGAATTAAAAATCCAAATTGATGATCTACCATTTTTCTTTTTCTGAATAAGCTGGTACTTCTCGTTTCTGATAAATGAGAAAAAAAAACTGGGAATATATCCCCTCCACCCAAATATCAGGATTAGAAGGACAACAAGACAATTATATCTCTGAAGATGTTAGGGGCTGGGTCAGTAGGAGGAATCCCCACATGCTCATGTCCCTTGAGGTTGAAAAGCAATGTCTTAAAACACAGAACAGTCACAGGGATGTACAGTACAGCATAGGAAATATAGTCAATAATATTCTAGTAACTGTATGGTGTCAGATGAGTATAAGACTTATCAGGATGATCACTTAGTAAGTTATAAAATGTCTAATCACTGGGGTGTATACCTGAAACTGACATAATATTATATCTCAATGCTACTTAAAAAAATAAAAATGATTACAAAAGGAAACTAAATACTGGAAAGGCTAATGAAGGTCATTTAATCAACAGACATCTGATGCTCTAATCTTCTCTGTAGTGTCTCAGCCAACACTGCCCACGCAGTTTTAGGCGAAAAAAATTCAGTTGCTTTGAAATCAATTCTGCTTCATCTTGGGAAGGTTTCGCCATTAAGAACCAGTGCATTTCTTAATTTAAACTAAAGTCTTTCTTTAAATGATTTCCTCTTGTTAGTCCTAGGGCTGCTTCTCGAAGCAATTTAAAATTAGCTTAACACCTCCTCCCCACAATAGCACTGTAGCTATTTTAATAAAATTAACCTCCTTTCGCCTTTCCCTGGGTCTGCTCTTCTCCAGCACATACGCATAGTATTTTCAGCCATCCCAGGCTGTGAGGCCCCTCACCATTCTGGTGGCACTGCTCACAATAGTTACAATTTGCTCTTATCCATGGTAAACTGTGGTCCCAGAAATGAATTCAGTTCTCTAGAGAGGTCTGATCAGGGCAGGAGAGAATGTGGATATCAGTTTACCTCACTAGGTATAATGAGTCTATAAATATTAATGCATTCTAAGATCACAATCAGTGGTTTGGTTAAATAAAATAATGTACACAAACCCAAAAGAAATCTCTGCAAACACGAAAAACTGTACTTCTGAAAAGTACAGCATGGTGTGGGAACCCACGATATAGGCTGTTGTGTGTCAGCTAGTCGCGGAAGCTGGCTGTCATTAGTCCCCCTCCCCATGTGAGTCATTCTCTTGAGACGTGGAGTCCTTTCCTTTACCACATTGAATCTGGGCCAGGCCCAGCACTGCTTTGGCCAATGTAATGTGGAGAGAGTTCCACTTAGAACCTCTGAGCCAAGGTGTTAAAAAGGCCTGGCACCTGCCGCTTTTATGCCCATGGAGCCCAGAGCCACATGCAAGAAATCCAGGATACCCTGGTGGAAAGAGAGGCCAACACGGAGAGGTCCTGGGAATGAGAAAGCCCCGGCAGGGAAAGCCCCTCTGTGGGACCACTGAGGCACCAGGTGTGAGTAAAGAGCCATGCAGGACTACATGAGGCATCCCACCCCAACCGCAAACACTATAGAGCCGGGACTAGTCATCCCTTCTGTGCCATTTAGAATCATGGGAGAAAACAAAATGGCTGCTTTAACCCACTTAGTTTTGAAGTCGCATTGATGCAGCAATAGATACCTGAAACATTTTGTTAGGGTGAAGAAAACAGCATACGAATAGCCTAAAATATATACTTTTTACGTAATATTAGTGGTTATCACTGGAGATAGGATTACAGGGAGCTTTAAGTTTTATCTTTTGTTTTTTCAAAGTTTTTACACTTGTTTTTATTTTATAATGAAAATTTTCTTAGTATCACATTATCTTTTTTGACCACTGATTCCCATTAAGCTTATCACTAATTATATACATAGGTATACACATACATGTGTGTATGTATATATACATATAAAATAAATATATATGTCTCCAAGGGCAGTTCAACATGGCTTCTCCTGCGATAAAAGACCACCAAAGAAAGTACAGTATTTCTGCTATATAAACAGAACACACCAAGAGTAACGTGTTTTCAAATTCTTGGGCTCTCCTACCTCGTAAACCCTCTGGGGAAAGTTATCAATTCTCAGGCTGTCCACTTCAGTTATTCCTGTTCATGTGGTTATGGAAGAGCAGTTGCTATGGCAATGCAATCTGACTGAATACCAGAATGTGTCTAAAATTGGTATAAGTGCCTTTTGCAGGGTTTCCTCTGAGATTAATCATTTTCCAGGAACTGTTAGAACAATGGTGTCAAAACACCTCATCTAGTCCTAGGACACGGACAAAATGAGGAAAGGTCAAAGAAGGACAAAGCTGGTGGTGCAAAGACCAAACCACAGAGGAGCTATTTCCTGCCACATACTCCCGTTTCTTTTCACTCCCTTCCTCCTCCATAGCTTTGCCACCTTTGGGCCCTTTGGTCCCTTACCTGCCTCAACCCGGTACTCTTGTTCCCTAGTGGTCTTGCTGGGTTTTTTCTTTGTGTCTCCTACTAACTCTCTACCCTTTTCTGATGCCCAGTGGTAGGCATATCCTAAATCCAGATCACCATCCTCTCAGTTCTTTCCTCACTTTCTTGCTCTCTGAAGTGTCCTTATTCTTACTTTTTTTTCTTTCCTTGCTGTCTCCACACAAGGATTCCTGAGTCAGGGTTGTAGTCTAACCCTTCATGCCCACCTACATTCCTGGGGCCCACAGGACTTCCCACTCAGAAAGCAGCATCTCTCAGGATAGGGTCCTACTTACTTTTCCACTTCCTTCCCTGACTCCCGCCATGCTACCCATCAACCTGGACTCTATAGGTCCCCAGCCTTGGAACTGCTTGCAGTTCCTGAAAGCTACCTTGATGACTTTCTCACCTCGCTACCAAGTCACATTTTCTGCCTGGAACGTCCTCCCCATCTTCCCTTCTACCAGTGTTACTGGAGTCTGGAAGCAGCCCCCTCTGCTGGGCTAGATCTCCTCCTTCATGCTCCCCACTCCTCAGCACCCATCACACTGATCATTGTTTGAGTCTTGCCTGTCCCTCCCCACTGGGCTGTGAGCTCTCTATAGCAGGATTTTCTCATTCATTGCTGGCTCCCTGGTACCTAATACATATGAATGCATAAGTGGACATCTGTCATCATCATCTCAAAATCAACATTACCAAACCATCCTCACCAACCCTGCATCCTAATGTTGCCATTTCCCACAGATTCACAGGCTTTGAGGTGTCATTGTTGGCTTCCTTTTGTTCCATAAGTTTCGATGACACTTCCACTGCAATTTTCCACAAATTAGCATTTGTTCATTGCCACATTCATCATCTTAGTTCTGTTCCTCAGCTAGACTAGACTTCATCCAAAGGCTGATGCCAGACCTCCCTGAACGTCAGTTTCCTCCACCAGGCCACCCTGCATACAGCCACCAAATTCACAGCTTTCAATTTTGCCACCTTGGTCAACAGGCCAAGCCTTGACATGCAGGGCCAAGGCTGCCTGCTCTCCCCATCTCTCTCATGTCCTCCCCCCTACCCCCTGCTTCCCTTCTCCATCTAGCCCAGAAGTTCTTACTATCCCCACATGCGCCTCCCTTTGTGTCCCTCTACCTTGGCCTCCATTGTTTCTACCCCCTCTCTTCCCACCATTGACTAGTCACATTTAAAATGTCTCTCCTTCATAGAATTCAACCAGTGAAACCCTTTGGTATGGGTTAAGTTGTATCCACCCCACTACAATTTATATGTCAAAGGCTTAATACCTAGTACCTTAGAATGTGACCTTATTTGGAAGTTGTGTCATCGCAAATGTAGACATTAAAATGAGGTCACACTTTGGTAGAGTGAGTCCATTCCAATATGACTGTGTTCATATAAAAAGGGAGATTTTTATTTTCTTTTTAAAATAAGACTATTTATTTTTAGAGAGAGGAAGTGAGAGAGAAAAACATCAATGTGTGGTTGCCTCTTGTGTGCCCCCTACTGGGGACCTGGCCTGCAACCCAGGCAAGTGTCCTAGATTGGAAATTGAACCAGTGACCTCTTGGTTCGCAGGCTGGTGCTCATTCCACTGAGCCACACCAGCCAGGGTGTTGAACACTAAGACACACATACAGGGAGAATACCATGTGAAGAGACAAAAGGAGAAGACAGCCAAGGAGATGGGCCTGGAGTCGATCCTCCCTCACAGCCTTCAGAAGGAACCAATCGTGCCTACACCTTGATTTTGGATTTCTAGCCTCCAGAAGTGTGAGACACTTCCTGTTTTTCTAAGCCACCCAGATTGGGGTACTTTGTCAAAGTAGCTCAGAAAACTAATACACCTTCCCATACCCATTTCTGCTGACTTTCAATCCCCTCCTGTATATGCCCTCAGTTGAGCCACCTCAGCTAGAGTCCTTTGCTCACTGCCCTAAACCCATTCTCTGCTTGTGTCGGGAGCACGTTTCTGACTCCGTGACAAGCTTCCGATTCCTAAAGGGTAAGCCTTTCCTTTGTGCTTCCTTTTCATCCGAGAGCCTGGTACTTTGAGGATCTTCAGAGCAGACAGAATTAAATGGAGTTTACCCTGGAGGGCGACACCTTGCTCCTTGTCAGTATATTATGGAGTTTCTCTAAATCCATTGAGGTCAGACAAGAGGCCATGGGCTCTAGGGCACCAGGAGAGAGACTGGCCAGTAACTTTCAGAACTCCTATTGACCTTGGGGAGCATATGGGCTGGGAACCACAGGGAGAGATCATCTAGTCCAACTCTATCATTTTGCAGAAGAGGATGCTGAGGCCCCGGGTGGTTAAAAACTGTCAAATCACAAAGAGCAAGAGCCAGAGCAGACACTGAGCCTGATCCTCTGACTCCCAGACCAGTGATATGGACTGGGGTGCCTGCCTTGTGGGAAGGGGCAGGTTGCCCAACGGGCTTCATAAGATGACCCAGGCAGGCTCTGTAGGGCAGGTCAGCATTCTACAGATTTAGTGATTTACAAAAGCACAATTATCATGAAGGGAGAGGTGATTTAGAACAAAGTGGTGGGACCAGCAATGCAGGTGAGAGCTCTGAAGACAGAGGGTAAAAATGTGGTGCCAACACACAATCATGATGATCACTTTGCGTGTGCAGAGTGAAGCAGTCAGCTGGCGTTCTGCCACAGCCCAGGGAAATTCCTGTCACCAGGAATTGCCCCTCACCAGATGCCTGGGGGGTGGGGGGCAATGGGGGTGGACAGCCGGGTGCCAGCATGCGAATGTGGGTGTAGCCGCCACTGTGTCTTGATGCACTGCAATTGTTTCTGGGTGTAATGAATGAAGCCAAGAGCCCCCCCTCAAAAAAGCCCGGACTTTTTCAGAACAAAGTCAAGAAATAGACATGCATCAGAATTCTGTATCTTACTCAGAAAAAAGGTGAGTCCAAACAGAGTGTATGTTAGAGCACATGCTTAACATTGTGACCATGCAGACTGCAGTCCTTCAGAATTATGCTCTGAAGAGGTTCTAATGACCTGAGGAAATACTTACAATAGTATGTTGGGTGGAAAATGCAGGCTTACAAGAAAAGGTAGATTCAGAAACTCAGCCATGGGGAGCAAGGAGCACAGAAGGGGTGTGTCCAAAATGTGCACAGAGTTTGGCTGTGATTTTTTTTCAACCTACTCTATTTTTGTCCTGTATGTTTCAAATATCTATGCTAAGAATGTATCACTTATAGACTTTAAAGATCATTTTTTATGATCATTTTTTAAAAATTAATTAAGACATTAATTCTGTGTTCTTAAGAAAATATAAGCTGCCATGGATGGGTGGCTCAGTTGGTTGGAGCATCACCCATACACCAGAAGGTTGTGGGTTCGACCCCTGGTTGGGGTGCATATGGGAGGCAATTGATGGTGTTTCTCTCTCACATCAATGTTTCCCTTTCTCCCTCTCTCTCTTCCTCCCCCAACCTTCCACTCTCTAAAAAAATCAATAAATATATCCTCAGGAGAGGATAAAAAAATTAAAAGAAAAGAAAATATAAGCTGTCAGGTGTGACTTGACTCTCTGTGGCCTTCTGCTCTGCTCTCCGGAAATGTTCTCCTTAACCAAGAAGAAATCCCACCCCTGATGGGTCAATTAATTTACTCACATTCTAAATATTTCTGGAGTTGGTCAAATTCTTCAGGAGTGAGGGACACCCAGCGTTCTTCACTCATCTTGAAGCTGGATACAAACACTTGAGGCCGAGGATGGAGTTTTATTCACGAGGGTGAAACTGTGGCCCAGCCCAGGGCCCGGCTCATTGCAGGTATGTGATGGACAAGCACTTCGGGAGATGCGTCGAGGATCCAAGTGTCTACGGCAGCGGTGGGCGCCTCCCAGCAGGTGAGTGAAGGCCTCTGTTATTTCTCAGGGAACATCCTATCTGTAGTCAAGGCAAATTTGGGAGTCCTTGCTTTTCCTGGGAAGAAATAGGAAAGACATGGTGAGTAAGAGTGTTTGAACATGCAAGCCATCTTTTCTTATTTCAAAAAAAAATCTCCAAATTTCCTTGGCTGAAAGGTTTTAGGAGGTAATGGTTCTCAAGGGAAGGATGCTTCCTCAGGGAAGTCTGAAAAGGACACAGAGACCAGACCAGCAGGACTCCAGACGAGTGGCTGCACTGGGGTGGGGATGGGTGGCCTGTGGAAGTAGGTGGCCATACTTTTGAGCTCTGGCAAATTTTAAATGTATCCCACAGAAGGTGGTAGTAGAGACAACTAAGGATACCCTCAAGGCATGAAAATGCCTCAGGCTATTGTGTACTGTACTTGTGTTGAGTACAAGTACAGTAGCCTGCGTGGGTGACTTGAAAGGTGAGCCACTCTCTCGTCCACTGACTCCTAAATTCCACCACTGAACTTCCTCTGATGAGTCACTCCGGAAATTCAAAAACCCCCAAGGCTGGCTAATATCCTAGTGACTGAAGCAGTTCTCTTTCCTCTCAGAACTACACACACACACACACAAAAAGCAATCAGAGGGCAGGCTTGTGGGCACCAGCGCAGAAGATCCGGAGGGAGGAGAGGGGGAGGGATTCAGACAAACATTTACCATCTTTTTCTCTGAGCCTCTCCTGGCTCTATGGCTCCTATCATCAGTCACTGAAGCAGTTTAGTGGGTTGGGAGATTAATGGGATGGGCCAGGCCAGCACTTAATAGCATGCAATAGATGAGGAAAGAATGGAATGGAATGAAATGGAGTTGAAAGTAAGAGTCCACCTCCTTTCAGTTATATATACATGTGTATAATAATCCTAATGTAAAATGTATTTATTATTCTGAGTTGAGGTTAAAAATGTTGAAAAGACACCAACCTAATAGGAGGACAAATTAAAGACTAATATTACCGAAGAACAAATCCAGTTTCAGTAACAGAGGACCCATTATGGAGAGTCAGACTTCAAGGCAAGTCTGGGGAGCCTGGAGCATATGAGGAACAGTGGAGGGGCTGGAGACCAATTTGTACAGTTTTCTGGAGGAGTGAACCTGCAAGGCTAAATTACAGCTGAGGGAAGATGTTGGAGGGAGATTTGAGCTGTGCAGAGAAGACCTTCCAGCAATCAGAGCTCTCCAACAGTAGGTGGGAATGCATGACAAGGGAGTGAGATGCCTGCATCCCCTGGAGCACCTAAGTTCTAGTTTCTGCCTTTAAAAAGTCCAGTTCTCTCTGGAACCCACTGACCATCTGGATTCTGCTTCTTGGCACCTGCTCTTACCAAAGTCCCCAGCTCCCTAACTGTCAAATCCAATCAGCACCTTGCAGGCCTTCCTTGCGTCATTTGCTCTCTCTGCCAACCTTGTCATGGCAGAAAACAGCCCTTGCGAGCCTCTTTGATCTTTCTGAGTGTTCCTCCTCAGTCTCTTTCTGCCTCTTATTTTCCATCATTAAATATTAGGTGTTTCCAGAATACCATCCTGAGCCTTCTTCTGCCTCTACATCACCTCCTTGAAAGCTTTCATCCTCCCCCACAGATTCAATGACTCCCTGGCATGCTGCTTGGGTCCTGCACGCTTTCCCCACTCCGGTCCGAATTTGCACTGGTCACTGGAACTCCTATGTTCCAAAGCACTCCAAATCGGCACTTTCCCAGGCCCCCAGCCTGCTTCTTGTCTGCATTCTGGTTGTGCCCTGAGAGGAGCCAGTACTCAGCCGGAGCACCTCCCTCTTTCTTTCCTGCCAAGCCCCTGGCACCAGTCCCAGAGTGCGACTGTCCACTGTGTGTTCCCTCCTCTCCATCACACTGGCAGGTTCATTAACTCAGATCCCCATCTTTTTTCTCCTAGTCTCTGACAACAGCCTCTTCTTGGTCTTCCTGCCTTGAGTTTTGCTCTCCTCCCTGTGGCAGGCTCTAAATTGCCAACCAGATCATAACTCTCTGGGTAATAAAACTCTTCAGTGGTTTCTATGGCCTATACAATAAAATGTGATCATCTTTTCACGATACACAGAGCTTTTTATGATCTGATTGTTGTTTCAGTCCAAAACTGAGGAGTGACCTTTAAAAACGTGTTCCATTATACCTGGGAACGTAACATCACAACTGGTATTACCACTGTCGCTGAACACTTATTTTACACTGTGTTTTATGCTTTACATATGTTATCTCATGTGGTCCTCATGACAGCCATGTAAAGTAGCACTGCCTTCCCTATTTTTAGATGAGAAAAATGAGGCAACGTGTTCAGTGGATATGGTGAGGAGAAAGAAAGAACCCCCCAGTGCTTTTGTGTGAGAATGCCTCTCTCATGTATCGTCCTGCATACTTTCAGAAGCTCAGAGCTCTGAGAGGGCCCAGAGACACAGGACATGATGGAACACCATGGAACTCAAAGTCAGAAGGCAGGAGACTGGAATCCTGGCTATGACTCTTATAGCTATTTCACTTTAGACCTTTTTTTGGTTTCTTAAACCTTGGCTTCTTTATCTCAAAAATGAAAATACTAATACAAATTTCACTGAGTTAGTGTTAGAGTTAACTGAGTTAATATAGGCAAAAAAATCCTGCCCCCAAACCCCACCTAGCACAATGCCTATCACACGGTGGGCACTCAATAAATAATGATTGTTGTTATCCTATGGCAAACACAGGACAGCAGTATGACTTAAATAACCAGCTGACAAGCAGTGGGGTACAAAGTCTCTGTGTTGTGCCAGAGATTTCTGAACTTGATCTTATCCTGCTCCAGGTTGTGATAATTTAGTGATTACTCATCAAACTTTTATCCACTAGTTTCCCATCCACTGATGATGCTTGCCAGGATTAATTATTATGATGATAGCAAATTCCTAATTCCATTGTTCCTTCTATATTTATTAGTTGGGATTCTACTGTTAGGAAGAGTTTTTTCTTCTTTATTTTTTATATCAATTTAAAAATATTTTAAATTGATATAAAATATTGCAAATACTACATGTAGTGTAAATAACTATGTAAAATATAAATGTAATATATAAATATACAAATATTTCTATAAATATGTATAAATTTACATTGTATTTAGGTAGTATATATTTATTTATATTAATGGGTTGTTATTTTATTCAGTGGGTTATAGTTCATTACTACCATTATTTGTTTTGATTCTTGAGTTGTCCCAGATTTGGTCAGTGAAAGCTCATTTGAAGTGGTTCTTTGTTCTCTGGACATACTTCCATCATTCTTTGAACATATTTTTATTTTCTGGGACTACGAAATGTTTCAGGCTTATCTTGTCCTTCCTCAGTCCTAGTCCTAATATCAGTCATTTCCCAACCCCTGATTCCTTTGAGTGGAAAATGGTATTTGAAACCAAGGTGTGGGCACTAGTTGTGGTCATTGCTTCCAGGTCCTGTCAGCGACAGAGTGGCATATTTATTTCATTATTTCAAGAGAGGTTGAAACACACACACAGAAGATTTATGCAGTGTGTGGAGGAGGTGCTGTGACTGAACGTGTGAAAAGTGGTTTGTGAGGTTTCGTGCTGGAGATTTCTCACTGGATGATGCTCCACAGTTGAATAGACCAGTTGAAGTTGATAGCAATCAAATCAAGATGTTAATTGAGAACAATAAACATTATACCACGTGGGAGATAGCCGACATACTAAAAATATCCAAATCAATAAAGTTATTGGTGAAAATGAAAAGTGCGTCTTTTATTTTACAGAGAAAACTAAATAGACTTTTTGGCCAACCCAGTAATTACCACCCAAACGGCAAGAGTAGGGGTGCAGATACAGGCAGGGAAGCATGGGCCATCTAATGTGTCTGGAGCAAGCACAGGGAAGAGGGAAAAGATTCCTGAGGGAACTGAGGAGGGGTAGCAAGATAAAAAGATACGTGTTGCAGTAACTCAACAAATGTTCACGTTATCATCCCTTGCGTTCCACTGTGGCTCGGTGTTCAGCTTCCTGGTGAATGGAGCTGCACCAGGCTTTGTTTCTGCCAGGGAAGGTGAAAGGCTTGCAGCGCTGCCTGGCTCTGTAAATGGCACCTGCTGACCAGGCTCTCACACGAAGGCCCCCTCCGGTTCTCCGGCCTTTGATAGAGATGACAGCTACCACACAAGAGGGCTTGCTCCTGCCGACATCGCCCGCATTCCCCTTTCAGCAGCCTGCCCTATCACTCCTGTCTCAGATCCTCTTGACAGAAAGAACAGTCATTTTATTACCACCCGAACATCTTTCCTGACAGAAAAAGAATGTAATAGGGGTTTCTAAATAACACTCAGATCAGATATTGTCAGGCCTGGATGGAAGAAGAGTGTTTTCTGTCCTGGCAGCTATTCCACTCTCCACAACACTTGCAGCTCCCCGGGCCTCAGTTTCCTTGACTATAAAATGAGGGGGTGGGAATAATGGCTTCTGACTTATTTTCTAGCTCTGCAGTTTCATATACTGGATCAAACTCTATTTGTTCTGAACAGATGTCAGCATGGAAATCTCAAGTCAGGAGGAAGACGGCAAATTCAATGGGTATTGAATTGCACCCCAGGTCTCTATTCATTTGAATGAATCAGCCATAGCCAATTATGCAGGAACAAACACCTCTTCATCTCCTCTTTGCTCTCATAAAAACATTAATTCATGAATATGGTATCAGATTGGGGGAGTTTATTTGTATGCCTCTGATGATTTATAACAAAATCATAATGAGCATATTTTTAAAAGATAAGAATGACTAAAAGCTAGAGAGATAAAAAAACCCCACTCTTGCCAGACTTGTGAGGAGTCACATCTTGGTAACTGCCGCATCTCTGGGCCTTTGCTCCCACTGACCCTTCTTCAGCTCTGTCATTATTATGCGGCCTTTGGAGTTCAGTTCAAGTATCACCTACTCTAAGAAGCTCCGTTTATTTGTCCAGAGTATACGAGCACATCTTCTCTGCTCTCCAATAGCTCCTTGGGCTTTTGTCCATGATGGTACTGACCACAATGGCCCTATGAGACTCTGAACTTCTTCAGGGTGAAAACAGTGTTCTGCCCACTTTGTAGCTCCAGCTGCTACAATATTTCTAAAGCCTCACTTCTTGACCACTAGAAAGGTGGTTCTGAACATTCTGGATTGAGACCATTTGTGTGGGCAGAAGATTCTGCCACACCTGTTTGCATGTCTGAGCAGAAAAAGAACTGGGTGGTAGGAAAGAATTGGAGAAGAACAAAAGACACAAGTTGACATAAAATTATTGATAGTTATTTATGAGTCACTTATTTTGTAATAAAAATATAAATCAGTGCACTCATTTTACTGATAATAACTATATTAATAAACTATAAACTATAATCTATGAGCTCATAACACTCACTTTATTATGCTTAACCTTATAACATGTTGGGAGTTACATAAGTTGCTTGACCTCATCAGTGAGTTGTCACTACTGTAGTAGCGTTACAGGTGCCCCAGAAACCATGCCTCCTGATAGTTGTGCCCTTTTTAGTCCCTTCCCCTTGAGTCTGCACTGTGCCTGTGACTCGTTTTAACCAACAGAATGAAGTAGAAGTGACACTGGGACAGTGTCAGGCCTAAGACTTAAGAGGGCCTGACAGCTTCTCCGTTTATGTCCTTGGGAGCGGAACACTGAACTGTGATGCCGACCGAGCCTCTGCCATCTTGCTGCACAGATGACAGAGAGACCACGTGAATGGAGAGAGGCTTAACTTTACAGAGAGGAGAACAGGACAACCCAGCTGATGATGAGACCTGAAGCCCCCCGATGTGAGACCCCAGTGAAGCCATTCCAGCCAGCTCTCAGTCATTTAAGCCATCCCAGCTGTGGTGCTGGGTATGGAAGACAAGGAGATCTTTTGGATGTTACAGTCTTAGTAGACATGACAGGAAGGAGATACAGCCTGTCCCTGCTGAGCCACACTTGAGTCCTGATGCACAGAGTCATGCAGAATAATAAACTAATTGTGGAGCCACTAAGTTTTAGGGTAGTTAGGTATGTAGTCATAAATCCCCAAAGCAACTACATAAGCACTTTTGAGAGCAGATTGCATATGTATCTGTTTAGCAAGAGAATATGCTTGACTCATGCTTGAACTTGTGTTAAAAGCCTAGTAATTGGAAAATTAGAGGCCTAAATACCTTTGATGCAATTATATATCATTTCATGCTATTGGGTTAACCAAATACCCTCCACAAACTAATATGAAAATGATGGAGTTAAATGAACTATAATTTCTAATTAAAAAGCAAGAAGAGCAGTATCTGAACACCACAACCAACTCAAAACAAGTCTGACATTGAAATGATAACAATGTGACTTTCCCTTGGTCGCGGGATTCTAACCATCTGGCCCAACGAGGAGGCAGTAGTTGCTGAGCATTTAGAGGCAGCCTGACTTCACAGATAACTGAATTAGAGCCCCAAGGGCACTTAGTAATGAGCTAATTTGAGTTCATGAATAGCAAATATGAGTAATCCATAATACCTCATTTACCAGCATACAGTCCTTATACAAACATAAAAATAAAAGTCTTGGGATTATGTGCTACCCATAGGA
This sequence comes from Sturnira hondurensis, assembly GCF_014824575.4. Taxonomy (NCBI): domain Eukaryota; kingdom Metazoa; phylum Chordata; class Mammalia; order Chiroptera; family Phyllostomidae; genus Sturnira; species Sturnira hondurensis. The sequence continues at coordinate 309,799 of NW_028091847.1, read as the reverse complement.
ATTCAGAGACAGCTTATATTTCAGGACTTTGCATCCCATTAGCGAGTATCTCAGATTGGACATAAGAATCATTGCCCTCAGAGAGTGGTGAAAATATTAGGCTGAACAGAGCTGCCCATGTGTGTGTGTTAAGGAGGGATGGGAGTGGGGGTGGTGGTACCCCGGAGAGGCATGCAGGCTCCTGGGAGGAGCTGAGATATGCTACCTGAAGGGCCTGCCTTAGGTGCAGGCAGACAGTGTCAGACTGAGGAGTGTCTACAGCCCAGAGCTATCACAGCTTGAGTGTGGGTCATTCATTCATTTATTTATTCACCTGTGCAATGAATCATTATATTGTAATAAGTCAGAACAGCAATTTCCATTTATGGATTATAGCACATCTGGTGCTTTGCACACTGCACTTACAACAGTCACCAAACCTGTGAGTAAAGTATTTTTTATCCCACTTTATAACTATAAAATGAATAAGAGACAGAACTGATGTTTGAACCCAAGTTTGTTCAGTTCCAAATCCTACTGTCTTTCCTTTCACCATGCCACCTCCGGATGAGTAAGCATTGAGTACATAAGGGCCAGGCCCTGTGCTGGGTGCTGATACCATCAATAAGACAACTGTGGAAAGCCTCATCCTACAACTTGAAGGTAAATTGGAGGCCAGAAGAAAAACCATGGCATGCTCTTAGAAAGCCAATAGTATTTGAGGAAAAAATATACAGTATATAAAATATAAGCACAATGGAATAGATTGTAAAATATGCAAGAAGTGTGAGATAGAACCCTAGACTTAAAAAAAAATTCTCTTGCCCTGGGGCCACCTCTCACTGTTCTCAAAACGTGGGAGAATGTTCACTTGGCTTTGTCACTAGGGGTGCTACAGTGGAGATGCTAAAGGAGTGGAGTTGTAAATTGCAGCACTATGATCTGATTCTGGACTCCACAGCTAAGGGACTGGTGTCAGGAGAGGATTGTGAGAGGAGATTTCCTCCACAAAATTACTACCAGGGGAAAGTGACTCATCTCCAGCATCAGGGAGCAAGCCTTCTGCCCAAAGCATCAAGCACAAGTTGGGCACTGGAATGAGAGACACCAGAATTCAAACTTTGGTTTTACCCTTACAGTAACAAGGCATAAAACAAGTTGTTCTTCATCTCTAAATGGGGATAATGATAACAGTAACACATGGTTCACAGGGCTGTTATGAGAATTACTTGTATAATGTTTATGAGAGTCATAGCAAGTAAAATTTCTTATCAGTGGTTTTTAAAGTGTGGTCCTCACACCAGCAGGGTTGGCATCACTGGGATTATTACAAAAGTAAATTCTTGGAACCCATCCCAGACCTATAGAAATTCAGGGTGGTCCAGCAATCTGTTTTTTTACAGAGCTGTGGAGATTCTGATGCAGGCCAGTGTTTTGCAAGCATTGCTTTATATTGATGTAAGGGACAGGACTAAGAAGAGAAGCTTGGAATGCCAGAAGGGATTCCTCCTCCTTAAAAAAGACAGATTCTGGATCTCCCAAATCATTTCCACTTTCCCAAGGCAATAAAACATTATTGAAAAGCTTGGGGCCTCTGATTGCCTGTCATCCTGCCTAGCTCCTAAAATTCTCATGTTATGGCGTGTTCCCTGCAGAATTTTCCCTTGTTTACAATCTCAATCTAGGTTTTCACACTCTTCCTGTGACATTTTGGGCCACAAATATAATCTCATGTGGGCACAGAACAGATAATAGGAGTTTCTTATCAGAAAGTGAAGGGACAAAAACAAACAAACAGAAAAATATGAGGTAGTGAAAAAATGACAGCTCTATTCTCGCCACAGCTCATCTCTGTCTGAAACACAACTTTCCAGGAAGAGACACTGCAAGGAATGGTGCAGGGCTCAGGAAGGTCTAGAAAAGACAGCACTGGAAATGTACCAGGTATTGTGGTGACAGTGGTGTGGCATGTGCTCTTGTGTGTATGTGTTTTACCAGTAACCATGACAGAACCACACCAAATAGACAATGTGCAAGTTTGGAACAGTGAGTGAAACCACATTCAGGTTGGCAAGTTCCTGTGGGCCAGGAGGAACTTGTGACAAGCTGGCCCATGAGCATTCTCTTCTTCATTCTCCTGCCCTTCCCTCTCTGACATCCTCTAATCTTCCATTCTCTAGTTCCCCTTTCTTTTCCTTTCCTCCACTTGCTGCTGCCCATAACAACACAAAAAATAGCCACCGTTTATTGAGAATCTGCTGCCTTGTTCTTCATTAATATAATCCTTAGAATAATCTTTCAAGGTGGGTGTTATTATGCCAACATACCTAGGATCAGACCCTGTGCGGACAGCTGAGCCGTCATTCAAACCCATGTCTGCCTGAGTGCAAAACCCATATTCCCTCGTGTCTCTGCTCATTTTCAGACCTGGGAAGGATTGTAAACTGCCTGAGGATTCATTTTATGGCTCACGCCAGGAGTCCAGAATTTAGTTTGTGGAAGGCTCTGGGCAGTCATGTGCCTCTTCTTCCACTAACTCCACAGAATCAACAATATCCTAATGGGCAACATGCAGTAATTCAGCACCATGGACAACAGCACCCAGAGGCACTTACACCTCATTCTGACCCTAGACAATATGTCCCTGGATGGCCCCAGAGGCGTCTAGGGCCCAGCTTGTAAAACACCTCACTAATAATAGCTAACCTTCACAACATGATATGTAATCCTAAACAATTTACGTGAATTATTTGGTTGACTACTCATAATAGCCCTATGAGGTAGATACAAATTTTATGCCCATTTTAAAGATGAGTAAACTGAGGCACAGAGTAACTTGTTATAGGTTATGTCACTACTAACTGATGGATTCAGGATTCAAATCCAGATAATCTGCCTTTGGAGGTGTACTTCGCCATAATGCCACGTGACACGAAGATAAAAGGGGCACTGTAATCACATGGCAGAACTTGTAATAAGACAGTCATCAAGAAAATTTATCATAATCAAGAAATTTATCATGATTTTAAAATAATATGATTTGAATAAGGCACAAAATCTGAACTATTCCATAGGGGCTCATCACTTCCTGTTTCAGAGACACCACAGTTTGATGAGGTTTTGGTAAACTAGTAAGAAAGACACATTCATTTCCCAAACAAACTGGAGAAGGTGGAGTGGTGTGGAGTGGAGCCCACGGGTCTAATCCTGGTAAATGTTAATATTTAGTAGGTAGGTGACTTCGAAAAAGTCACTTTCACTCTTTCTCATTTGATAATTGCAGAATGTGGGATAAGTGATATTTAAAGTTCCTTCTACCAGTAATACAATTTCTTTCTAGAATTGTTAGACTTCAACTCTTTATTCTTGCCACATAGGAACTGGTGCCATAATTTTAGGCTGGGAAATGTCATTTGTTTTTCTACTCATCTGAATCAAACATCATTGGATAAAAACAATGGTGAGGTATTATTGCCACCCTGTCAAACTGTTAACAATAGAGGTAATATCTTTTATTGATTAGACTGCACATCTAATATCAATTAAAAAGCACAAAAACAAAAACTTTCCAACACTGCTGGTGTGGAAGTAAAGTAGCCAAAATAGCACTATATATCAATAGCTTCAAAATGTACGTTGCCATGTAATTTTAGAAGTTTATCTTGAGAAAGTAACTATGGACAATAAAAACAGCACTACCTCTGTGACTACTATTACTACTTCTACAAGATTTCAACTCTAAGGATATTTGTAACAGCATTATGTATAATAGCAAAAAGCCTAAACAATTTAAATGTCTCACAATACAGGATTGTTAAATACATTTTGGAATGTGCATCTGATTAAATACTCTGAAGTCAATGAAACACAGTAAAAAAATTATTTGAATCCATGGGAAAATGTCTTATACAGATTAAACATCAACAACCACACGTTAGTTAAAATGTTAAACTATATGTATTTGCAGTAGTTGAACTGTGCTAACCAGATCCTTCTGGAAAGAATGATTTATTTCCCCAGCTCCTCGGGAGTGCTGCTGGCAGACAGCTCTCTGTTGTCAACTCTTTCCAGGAGTTGCCTTAGCTGCAAAGAGCTGCCTTGCCCAAGGTCATGGCCCCTTCCTGGGCAACCTACGTCCAGTTGCTGAATGATACAGAAAGGAGGGGCATGGAGGTCTAGTCCCCTCACCCCAACTGGGAACAACTCAGCAGGACCATCTGAGTCCAACTTCCTTTGCCAAACCCCATTCTGTCCCTTCACTTCCACAAGGGCTGATCCCAAGAGCACTTTAAAATTAATGACAGACCTACACTACAATTTCCATCTCAAAATCTGTTTCCCAGAAAATCTGATCTGTAACAATATAAAAATTAAAACCCCCCACATATTCTTAAGTAACTTCTTGTTTAAAAAGAAAATAAGAAAGATGAAAGGACTGCATATCATTCTAGTAAATGTGCAGTTTGCTTATAGCAATGCCTAAAGGATACTTTTAGCCTTAAATGAATTTCTTAGAAAACAAGAAAGATTAAAAAAATGTGCCAAGCCTCCAACTCCAGAAGCTAGCAAAAAATAAATAAATAAATAAATCTGAATAAAGTTGAGGAGGCCAGTGCTAAATACAAAGCCAGAAAATAATGAGCTAGCACACAACACAAAACAACTCAACAGTTAGTAAATAAAACCAAAAGCTCTTCTTCTTGTTGTTGAAAAAATAATAAAACAGATAATTCTTTGCTGGTGGCAGGAGAGAAGAGGAGGAGAGGGAGCAGAAGCACAGGAGGAGGAGAACCACAAACATTAGAAATAAAAGGGGGACATAACTATAAATGCAAGGTTTTATCAAATGATGAGAGAATAAAATATTTAAGTTTACAGCACTACATTTGAAAGTCTAGATGAAATGAAAAATTTTAGGCAAATAAATTATCAAAAGTGATTCAACAAACCAGTTATCACTTCTGGATATTTATCTAAAGAAAATGAAAACATTAATTTGAAAGGATAAATCCAACCCTATATTCATTGCAGCATTACTAGCAATAGCCAAGATATGGAAGCTATGAGGTGTCTATCAACAGATGAATAGAAAAGAAAATGTGAGCCCTGGCTGGCTAGCTCAGTTGGTTAGAGTGCCATTCCCATACACGAAAGTTGCATGTTCAATCCCTGGTCAGGGCACGTACAAGAAACAACCAGAGAATGCATAAATAAGTGGAACAGCAATTCTCTCTCTCTCTCTCTCCCTTCCTCCTTCTCTCTTTTAAAAATAAATAACTAAATAAAATTTTAAACCCAAATATTTTAAAGAAAAGATATGATATATATATATACACAGAATAAAATATTACTTAGCTAGAAAAAAGAATGTAATCTTGCCATTCGTAATAACATGATTGAACTTAGAGGGTATTATCCTAAGTGAAATCAATCAGACAGAGAAAGGCAAATTCTATAATTTAACTTATAAGTGGAATCTAAAGCAAACAAGCAATCAGACAAAATAAAACAGAAAGACTCATAGAAACATAGAACAAACTAATAATTGCTGAAGAGAAGGGGATGGGAATGGGTGAAAAAGGCGAAGGGGAATAAGAGATACAAACTTCCAGTTATAAAATAAATTTTGCACATATGTAATGTACAGCACAGGGAGTTTAGTCAATATTATTGTGATAACTTTGTGTGGTGACATATGGTTACTACCTTATTGTGATCACATTGAAAGGTATATAAATGTGGAATCACTGTTGTACACCTGAAACTAACATAAAAATCTATGTCAACTACACTTTAATTTTTAAAAAGTGATTCAGGAAGTGAAAAGCCTGACTAGTCCAATAATAACTGATGAAATTGAATCAATATTCAAAAGTCTCCTTGCCTGACCTTCCTCATTCAGACAGTATTATGGGAAAGTTATACGAATCATCAAGGAACAGATAATTCTTCTCTTACATAAGTTGTTCCAGAGCACAGAAAAAGATGTTAAGTTATAATTTATTTTTTAAGGTCAGTATAACCTGGTTATAAAATATGAATAGGGAGAGCACAAATAAAAACGAATTACAGACCAACCGCCTTAATAAAGAAACCTACCCCATAAAATAGCTAAATCCAGTAAAGAATTAAAAGAACAATACACAGGGACTTCCGCCAAGATGGAGGCATAGGTGGAAACACTGTGCCTTCTCCCAAAACCAAGTTTGAATACAACGAAGGTTTAGTAAACAAAGACGCAGCCAAATAACAGAAAACTGAACTATACGGAAGTCCAACAACTACGAACCCTTCGACCAGAAGGGTAAGAGGGGCGGAGCCAGCAGCGGAGCAGGGTCGGGCAGAAAGAATCCCCCGACCCAGGCGCACAGGCAGCAGGGATAGCCTCACGGACCCAGTGAGGGTGCGGGGCAGGCTGAGCGAGGTTGCACATTCACGAGCGCAGATAAGCCAGCAAAGGAGTGAGCAGTGAGACGACCGTGCGGCCCCGGCGGCGGAAGGCAGCAGAGGGGGCTTGCCATTGATTTCCTTTGACCCCACCCCCACACACAGTGTCACAACCCAGGGACTGAGTTGCCCTGCCCTGGTGAACACCTAGGGCTCTGCTCCTCATACATAACAGGCACGAACAGTCCAAAATATGGCTCATGAAGAACTCAAAGCCCCAGAGCCCATAACTCTAAGTGACCAGGAAATAGTGAACCTTTCAGATGCACAATTCAAGACACCGGTGATCAGGATGCTCACAGAACTGGTTGATTATAGTCACAAAGTAGTGGAACATATGAAGCCTAAACTAATTGAAATGAAGGGAGATGCACAGGAAACCAATAGTGATGGAAAGTAAAGTGGGACTCAAATCAATGGAGTGGACCAGAAGGAAGAATGAAACATCCAGCCAGAAAAGAATAAAGAAACAAGAATTCAAAAATAATGAGGACAAGCTTAGGAACCTCCAGGACATCTTTAAACGTTCCAACATCTGGATTATAGGGGTACCAGAAGGGGAAAAGAAACAACCACGAGTGGAAAACATATTTGAACAAATAATAAAGGAGAACTTCCCCAGTCTGGCAAAGGAAATAGACTTCCAGGAAATCTAGGAAGCTCAGAGAGTCCCAAGGAAGTTGGACCCAAGAAGGAACACACCAAGGCACATCATAATTACATTAGCCAAGATTAAAATGAAGGAGAGAATCCTAGAAGCAGCAAGAGAGAAGGGGACAGTCACCTACAAAGGAGTTCCCATTAGACTGTCAGCGGATTTCTCAAAAGAGACCTTACAGGCAAGAAGGGGCTGGAAAGAAGTATTCCAAGTCATGAAATCCAAAGACCTACAGCTAAGATTGCTTTTTCCAGCAAAGTTTTCATTTAGAATGGAAGGACAGATAAAGTGCTTCTCAGATAAGATCAAATTCAAGGAGTTCATCATCACCAAGCTCTTATTATATGAAATGTTAAAGGGACTTATCTAAGAAAAAGAAGATGAGAAATATGAACATTGAAAGGACAGCAAACTCACAGTTATTAACAACCACACCTAAAACAAAAGCAAACCAAGAGGACAGCTAGATCAGGAGCGGAACCATAGAAATGAAGAAGAACACATGGAGGGTAGGCAACAGGGGAGTGGGAGGAGGAGAAGAGGGGAGAAGGTACAGAAAATAGCATAGATGGTAGGTAGAAAATAGATAGGGAGGAGGGCAAGAATAGTAGGGGAAATATAGAATCTAATGAACTTGAGACGCGTGGTCATAAAGTAAAGGGGAGGAATGGTGGGGGAGGAGGTGTGCAGAGTGGAGGAGAATGAAGGGGGGAATAGAACAATAACTGTAATGGTATAATCAATAAAATGTATTTTAAAAAAAGAACAATACACAAACTTTATTCCAGGAAAGCAAGGACAGATCAATATTATAAAACCTATAAATATAACAATATACTTTCTAACAAAATAAAAGAGATATTCATATGACCATCTCAATATAGTAAAAAAAGTCTCTAAAATTTCCCATCAAAATATTATGGAAAAGCAAATACACCTCTAAGCACATTAGAAGGCAAATGGAACATCCTTTACTTCATAACAGCTATTGCCAAAACTCCACAGAAACTTCATACTTAAGTGGCAAAACACCGCTAGGAATGTAACATACAACATGACGACTAGAGCTGACACTGCGATCCTATGAGTTCTCATCGTAAAGAAAAATATTTTTTCTTTTTCTTGTACCTACATGAAATGACAGATGTCACCTAAACTTATTGCAGTGATTATTTCACAATATATATAAGTGAAACCTTATACTGTAAACCTTAAATTTATACAGTGGTATGCATGTCATATCTAAATAAAACTGGAAAGAAATAAAGTATCAAGATACTCTGGACAAGAATACATAAATGTATACTTATATAGAAAATAAGTGGCAAGCATTAGAAGCATTACCATTGAGATTAAGGACAAAATAAGAATGCCCATTAAGATGTCTCCTATTCAGCAATCTACTACAGGTCCTGGACACCTGAGACTGAGAACTAAGAGGTGTACACATTAGAACAGAGAAGATGAAAGTGTCACAATTTTTAAATGATTTGACAGTGTACCTAGAAAAACCAAGAGAATAAAATAACAAAAACTACTATGTTAGCCAAGTGATTGTATGTAAAATCAATATTAAAAATGAAATGCTCTCCTTTATACAAGCCATATCCAAATAGAAAATAAAGCATAACAGGAAAATATCTCTTTCAAAATTTTAATGAGAAGTGAAGTGCACCCTGGAATAGATCTAACAGGAAATGCGTAAGACCTTTGTGGAGAAATATATAAAAATTTACTGAAAGACTTTAAGGAAAACCCAACTAAATGAATAAATATCTTAACCATGGAAAGGAAGGCTTAGTGTAGTTCTGGTACTTACAAACTCTGTGATCTCAGAATAATTTAAAAGTCTTAATTAGGCTGAGCCCTAGAGTCCTCATTTGTGAAATGAGAATGACAGAATCTTTCTTATGCAATTACTATAATTATTAGAACTTTTAGAAGGAATTGGTATTTTTAAAAACTTAGAATTATATGTAATATTTTAATGTTGCAAACGTATGTATGTAACTGCAAACAGAGATGAAAGGATGCACACTACATAGTGGTTACCTCCAAGGAACATGGAAATTAGAAATTGCGATCCACTGTCTGTAGTGTTTTAATTATTTTTAAAAAGATAATTTATTATTTATAGAATCTTAAAAATATTTTTACAATTCCATACTTTCACCATCTTAGTCTGCTTCTTTCTATTTTCACTGGCACAACTGTTGTAGACTGCTCTGCCTGGTTCTAGGAATTGTATCTCTACCCCTTGTGGCCAAGGGCGAGGGACGGCCTCTGGACTTCGAGCCAAAGGAGACAAAGCTTGTCTCTGGTAGCAAACGCTGCCTCAGTTTCCTCTCCCTGCCCCCAAAGCTTGGTCAGAAGTCAATGACGGCTAAGACCCCTCACAACGGGGGGCAACCTAAGCCAGACTCGATCACTTGGGGGAGGCCTTCATGGAAGGACTTCGGGGGGCTGCAACAAACAGGGAGCAATGGACTCTTGCCCACCCCCCTCCCCGGCTTTGACATAGCCCGAATCCCCATGCTCTCTGGGAGAAGCACTTCCTGGCTCCAATCCCCTTAAGCCTGAATACCTGTTGGGAGAAGTGCAGCTCCTTGCCTTGCTATAGCGTGTCCTGGGGAAGACTCTGGCATCACAAAGACTTCCTGATAAACCTGTGAAATCTGCTCTGCTAAGAGTGCTTTCATTCACATGATAAGGGTTCGAGCAGGAAACCCTAAAACTCTGTTCCTGACAGACTCAGACTCATAGTAAACCCTCAGATTTCTTTGAAATGTTATCTACTGTTTGATCCTTGCCGCCCTGTATTCCTGTGTATCAGAACCCAATAAAGGCCCTGGACAAGGGGGCTCGAGGCCTTTTCTCGGAGAAACTGGCCGCTGCTGGTCTTTCTCCCCTGAGAAACTGGCCACCAGCCCATGACCTTTTCCCAGCAGAGAAAATGGCCACACCTCCTCCCTAAGCAGATCACATCATGTCCCAGTCATATTTACACACCTGGACCATGGCACTTGGGGGTACTTAGAGAAGAGTAGCTCCCACACACAACCGAGTCCATCTTCTTCAAGTTCATCCACATCAGTTAGAGACTGAGCCTTATAGCACATTGACTCAAAGGTAGCTAGCTAAGCAATTATTACATGGAGCACGCATTCATGTGCGCTGCATATAAATGTGTCGTCTGTGTGGGCTTACAGTATGAGCAATGCACATCATATGTCTTTTTGTTCCTTATGAGTATTATATGCATATATGTGAATTTCAGCATTTGGAACTCTGCATAAATACACATCATGGTTAAATAAAGGAATTACCTACTCCTGAAGTTCTTCTACCTCAGAATTATTCTTTTGTACATCATAGTGGACTTTTTCTGTCTTCTATTTATCCTATCTTTTCCTGTACAGTTTGGTTAAAATAATAATGTTCAAAGGTAATTTTGCTTGTACATTTCCCCACCTCTTGGCATGTGTAAAATACTCTTTCTATGTGAGAAAAGACTTTTGTTTACTAAGTGTACCTGACATGTTTGTGCTGGAGGGAGCGACTACGGAAATCAAGACTTCAAGACTCCTAAGTTGGGTCTAATTTAAAAGAGTTTCTTCTCGTTGCAAGATTATTTCTTATATTTTCGACTTCAATAAAAATTATAGCGAATGAATTCCTCAGTACTAATTAGGGGTGTGCCATTTCACTTCCCCCAAATCCTCCAAACTCGTGAGCCCTATTCACTCAGGGGCATGTATGGGTGAGGAGAGGGTGAAATGTCAAGAGATCTACGCACCTGGGCCTGTGAAGTGAAAAGAGCTTCTCTTCAACTGCTCCTTTGTACCACTGGTGTCTGATGAGGAGAACAAAGCAGCAACACTATCCTACACTTGGAAATCTAGACCTGTCAGAAATCGGGAAAGATTATAACCCTGGAGTCCAACACACCTGGGTTTGCATCTCATCCATGACATTTCCGAGATTTGTGGTCTTAAGCACATTACTCATTTGTACTTAATCTGTCTGAGTCCAAGTTTCCTCAGCTGGAAAATCGAAATAGTGATATCACCTTACAAAGAAGGATGAGACATAATGAATACATATTTCCTAGCAGCGCCTGGCTCATCGGGTTTTATGGATGTTAATTGCCTTTCTTTCTTCTTTATCAAACACAGGTAAATGTACCATTAGTGCCTCATATAATAGAGAAAGGGGTTTAAGATTAGAGAAGGCATGAATTTAGGGATGAAAAATCTTAGACCTCAGTTTAAGGAAGAAGATGGAAGGTAATATAATGCTTTTCAGAACCAGTTATAAAAGATGAAATGATGTAAATTTTCACTTCCACCCCTAAGAAGCAATTAATGAACAAAGCAGAAAACTATGCCATGGGAGCTTTCTGGCAACTTCTGCTTGCAGGTGTTAGGAGTGGCTGTGTGCACGAGCTAGATTAGGATACTGGAGAGGTTGGCAAATGAGCACAGAGTTAGTCATGTGGCTGAATGTGTTTAATAAATTATAGTTCAACTGGAGAGACTGACCTCCCTGAGTGAAGCACTTTGAGCTAGACAAAAACAGAAAACAGAAACCAGCCCTCACTAAAGAAGAAAAAATTGTTTGATTTGATTGACATTGTTTTGATCAGAGCATGAAATCACATGCTGAGTTTTGCTAGGTGAACAAGACATTCTGTTGTTGATGGAATCATATGCATTTACACAGTCCTCCAATCATTCACTAGGTGTGACTTTTAACTATATAAATAGATCTACTCTCAAACTTAATCTTCCTCCCACCTCCATCCATCTTCAAAATGAAATAACAGATTTTCCTCATTTTTTTCAATGGAAATGTCATTCTCCAGATTCAGTATGCTTGATAATTGATATTATTTACCTCCAACCTCATTCCACCTCTAAAATTGGCATATCAAATCAGAAACCAATGCACCAAATTTTGTTTTGTATTATCTGTCAGCTCTGTCCTTGTGACAGACCTCCAGTTTGGGGGTAACAGCCTCCTCCCCAGCCTCAGCAAATGCCTCCAGTCTTTATAACTTCCTCACCCCATTTCCATCAGCTCTGCATATGAGCACTTTACAAAAGCTACTGGTTTCAATTATTCTCTTTCTCAAGGACCAACAATTGCTTCCTATTGACTATCAGTTTGTGTCTAATTTCTTTTCCAGGCATTCAAGGTCCTTATCATCTAGACTGATATAATCTCCCACTAGTTTTGGACAAGACAGTGAAAAACTCAGGACTAGGGATAATAATGGCCATGCATTCTTTCTGCTGACAGTTGGGATGCTGGGCTAGAAAGAAAGCAAACTGTCAATACTAGACCCAACTTCCTGGGTCATGATTCGTCACATGCTGAAAGGAAGAGTTCATGTCTAGTAATGAAAGGCTTGTATCTTGTAAGTGGGGGTGGGTCAAAGAAGTGGACTCATTCCATGAATGTATAAGAAAGTGCAGATTTTCGGGTAAAAAAAAAAGACAAACACAAGAGGGGAGGTGCCTGGTGACACATACAATCACACACATGTCTATAGGATTATAAAGAGTATAAGAAACTGTATGTATGGGCTGAGATGTCTACATGGCAACATGGCTTTGGACCCAAAATTGGTTTACGATGGGAATTTACGATCCTAAAGCACCTAGAGCACCTAGAATACCTTATGCATGAGCAAAAAAGGGCAAGGAACATATGCAATTTTGCCGTGAGCATTTTCTATAGGCCACTTGGCCACAAGGAGGAAAGACAGAGTGCATTCTTGGCCACTACTATTGTGGCACAAAGGAAGTTGAAGCAGTGAAAGAGAACTTGTACTGGCTGAACATTTACAGAAAGCCTCATTTGGCTAAAAATAGAGCACCATACAAATGTTGTTATTTCCCTTCTTGACATGGAGTCATGAAGCTTAACTGGATCAACTCCTCTGCTTTTCATTCTGACCAACAGAAAGACCCTGTTTGCTGAAGTAAGCAAAAGAGACATTTTAGGAGAAAAAAGCCATTCCAACTCCAAGGTCATGATTGCCCAGAAAGAGAAGCCTGGCTATAATAAATAGCTAGAAACTCTAGATTAAGGCTAAGACAAGAGGGAAAAGAAATGGTCTTTTCAAATACACACACACACACACAAACAGTGCCTGCAGCACTAATCCATAGTTTTATATCTGATAAGAACATTTAGAAATATGGAGAGGAAACACACACAATCCAGGAATACATAGGCAGGTGGCACAAATGTACATGAATTATATCATGGAAAAATAGCATGAAATGGTCTGAAAATAGTAAGAGGCATAAACAAACAAAAACTATCAGCCCCCCAGAAAAGATTAGGGGAAGTTTGGGAAGTGGACTGGTTAATTTCAGAGCAAGAAGAGCAAAGAATAGTTTGGACTACTGTTTGGGAATAAGGATGGCCAGGAGAACTTCTAGTGGAGGTTATTGAACACTTTTATTAATCTTTGAAGACTTCATTAATCTTTGAAAACAGCAAAATCCAAAGGACTAGCAGCAAGCAAATATAATCTTATTTTCCATGATCAAGAAATGGAAAACTAGCCCTGGCTGGTGTAGTTCAGTGGATTGAGCGCGGGCCTGCCAACCAAAGCATTGCTGGTTCGATTCCCAGTCAGGGCACATGCCTGGGTTGCAGGCCAGGTCCACAGAATGGAGTGCAACCACACACTGATGTTTCTCCCCCTCTTTTTCCTTCCCTTCTCCTCTCTCTAAAAATAAAATAAATAAAATATTTTAAAAAATGGAAAACTAATCTTAGCCGAAAATCCATATTATATTATAAAATGGCTCTAAAATAAAAATCACATATAATCTTACCACCAACCATAACCACAATTAATATTTTGCTATAAATTCTTTCTAGAATTTTCCCATGTATAGATGCATGCATTTTAATTTTTAAAACTTCTTATTTTCAAAAAAATTTTCTCTTAACAGTACATGGTGGGCATTATTTGGTGTTATTAAACATTCTTCTATGAAATATTGTTTTCCATGCTGCATAATATTTTATTGTGTAAATGGACCATAATTCATTACTTGTCCCCCATTTAGTTATTTTTTATTAGCCATTTCTAATGGCTAAGGCTATGAAATTTACTATTTCTGTTTTGAAGAACTTGCTGAGGTTTTATTTGTAACCTAATACAGAATTAATTCTTGTAAATGTTCTGTAAGCCCTGGAAAAGAAATTTCATCCTTTGTGTTTTAGGTATTATGCAACACAAACACACATGTTACATAATACCTAGAATACAATTAGGCAGCACGTATGCAAGTATATCTATTAAAATGGAATATATATACGTGGAAATATATATTCCACCATACATGGAAATATATGCTTCAATAAATGTTGATAGATGATGAAAAGCTCATGTTCCATACAACAACCAATGATGGAGAAAGATTTCAAGTTCTACTCTCAGGCTTTTATTTATCAAGTGATCAAACAGGAAATAATATAAATACAAAAATTGTGTAATATAATGAATACAATTATAAGCACACACACACAAGGTCCGTCCAGAAAAAGTCCTACCATTGTTAATATAATTAGAGTGGTTTGTGTGACATCAATTAACCTGGCAGCCAAGGAGAGTGGACTGGAATGCACATGTGTGAACAATGATGACTTCACTGTACTAGTCAGTGGGGGTGGTAAATGTTATTGAATGAACATGTGTACTGTGTGGCCATCACATTCAAAATAATTGAGCCAGTAGAGCAATGAATTTACTTCACATTTTGTGTTAAGCTTGAACATTCCTTCACAGAAAATATTTGGATGATTCAGAAGGCTGCAGCTAAGGGTAACTAGTGATTGGCAGCTTCATCACAACAAAGCACCTTCTCATACATCATGTCTCATGCAGAGGTTTTTGGCAAAACATCAAATCACACAGCTGACTCAGTCCCCATACAGTCCAGATTTGGTGCCCTGCAGATTCTAGCTTTTCCAAATACTAAAATCATATCTGAAAGGAAAGAGATTTCAGACCGCTGCTGAGATTCAGGAAAACACGACAGGGCCGCTGATGGCCAGTGTGAGGTCCCAAGGTGCCTATTTTGAAGGGGACTGAGGCATCATTGTCCTATGTACAATGTTTCTTGTATCTTCTTCAATAAATATATCTATTACAGAGATATAATATGAAGATATTCATATAATATATTTATATAAAATTTTCATATTACATGGGTGCCTACTTTCTGGACAAACCTTGTATCTATACTCTTTCCTTTCTTTCCCATTTTTTCTGTCCCATTTGGTTTGAAATAACATATATTTAAAGTTAGCTTTTAACCTAACATGTCTCTTGGTCTTTTAGTAGAAACAAGTAAACCATTCACCCTTAATGTGGTAATAAGTTTGACCTTACTTCTACATCTTATTTCATACTTTCCTTTTTTATGTTAACTTGCTATTTATTAGTTTTTAATATTGGCTATAATAGTCCTAATATTCCTCTTAATTTTGAAGTTAAACATACAATTTCTAGTTTTATGTGCATTTGTTCTCTTTCTCACTTAAAATGTATTTAAACTTATATTTATCTATATGAACAATGAAACAATATTCAATGTTTCCCACAGTATAAGATGAGAAATTTAGCACTTGAATTTTTTCTGGAGTAATCTGAGTTTTTAGCCCCCAAATATTTTAAATTTCTCATGTATCTTTTTCATTAAGAATTTTTCTGACAGTTGCATCGTTTTGTAACCATATTAATAACATTTAAACATTAGGTCTATATTTGAATGGTTTCAATGTTCACCTCATGTCTTTTATGTCAATCATATCTTCTCCATTCCCCAAATTTAATGTTCATTAATTTCCTTCTGACCAGCATATATTGAGTAAATACTTTTTTCAGTAAAGAATTTTAGTGGTCGACATTCTGAGTATTTTTCTTGTCTGAGAATATCTTTCCTTTTTCCTCACATATTACTGAATACAGCATTCTGAGTCATAATATTATTACATCAAAATTCTATAACCATAAATCAACTTCCTTCTAACACTCAGTGTTATAAAGTCTGACACATGCTTTTCAAAAGACAAGATAATTATTTTTCTGATTGTATACTAATAGATTATTTGTTTAAATTAATAACTTTCACTAGATATACCTTTAATATTTCCTGAGACACATGAACTATTTTGAACTGAAATCAGAAAAAAATGAATGTTTTTATTATAACTCATGTTCCATTTCCTTTTCCCCTGAAAAATTCTGGTTTTTATACTTAATGTGTTGAATTGTAGCTTCATTCTTTCTCTTAGCATTTCATTTATTTATGTGTATATCAGTACTGTAAGAATTTACACTCATCTTTAGTTTTATGCATTATTCTAATGTTTATGTTTCCATTACGTGATTTTAATTCAACATGATAGTTTTCATTTTAAAGGAGGCAAAGTTTCCTAATCTCATTCTTCTCCCTTTTGACAGTTTCTGCCATGTCTTCTTAATCTCTGTAACTTGAAGATTTTAAAAGTTTTTCTCTTTTATTATAGTGTCTATTTTAGAGGTAGACAATACTTTCACATTCTTAGATGTCTCCTTTAGAACTGATAAAGACTCTTAATGAACTTCCACGTGTTTACTGAAAGTGAGTCCTATGCTGAGTGTAGACAAGGCATGTTTGAGGAGGCACTAATGTGATTGAGAAGTGTTTTCTATCACCTATATGTATATGTGTGTGTATATATGTATGTGTATACATAAATATGCATAAACACACATATATGTACATACACATTTACTTTTTAAAAATGATGGTAAAATATGCATAACATACATCTTGCCATGTTAACCATTTTTAAGTGTACTTCAGTGGCACTAAGTACATTCATGTTGTTGTGCAACCACCACCACCCCATCTACCTGCAGAGCTTTTTTCATCTTGCAAACGAAAACTCTGTATGGCTCATGATGACACCTCATTCCCCCCTCCCACCAGCCCTTGGCAACTACCATTCTATTTACTGTCTATAAATTTGACTGTTCTAGTAACTAACTGTAGAAATGATCCTTGAAAGTAGTCTTAAATTTGACTATTCTAAATACCCCACATAAATGGAATCGTATAGTATTTGTCTTTTTGTGATTGGTTTGTTCCACTTAGCATAACATCTTCCAGATTCATCCAGAAAGAGCATTTTTTTCATGTGATCATTGGCCATTTGTGTGTCTTTGGAGAAAAGTATCTTTCATATCTGTTGTCCATTTTTGAATCAGATTGCTGTTGTGTTTTAGGAGTTCTCTACATAGTCTGAATATTAATCCTCTTTCAGATGTGTGATTTACAAATATTTTCTCCCATTCTTTGCAGCCCCTGCCACCTTAATTTAGAGATGCTAGTGACATTTTTCTAGGAGTCCCTTCCTTTTCATCTCCAGGCCAACTTTTCCTTCCACTCCTGTGACTTATATATAGGTTGGTTGGGCTTTCTTTCAATTCACTCTTCTGTACTATCTTTATCATGGAATGTTGTCAAAATTTCTAACATGTGGGTTATATGGTACACCTTCGGGTTGTCAGTACTGTGATAAATATCCTAAAATATTTTATGAATCACTATTTTGGTTATTTCAAAAATTAGGGGAGTAGGTGGGTAGAAGTTAAATGTGTATTCTTCATTTCCCATTTTTAAGGCCACATTTCTCAAAAGTGGTAGACCTGAACCAAAATCCTCCTGGGTGCTGGTGAAAATGTTGATCCTGGGGCCCCACACTACACCTCTGAATCATAATCTCTGAGGGAGAGTCTCCGAGCAATTCTAATATAAGTGAAAATTCAGCAACTGCTGGGTTGAGTGCTGTTTTGTGAGCACTTAGAAGAGACAGCAATGAACCCTTGGAACCCCCAAGGTTCACACGGAAATCATAGCAGGTGATTCTTAACATCTTTTTGACAGGCATATAAGTTATGTAACTCAGAAATGTGGTAGACAGTAGTTGTATCCAGGATATCTGACGAGGTTTCCCATGATTCTTTTCTCCAAGGTTCTCCTGGAAGGCATGAGGGAGAAATATCTGTACAGTGCAAAGACGGTGATAACTGCAGGCAAGACCAGGCTGGTGTGCAGTGCGCGGTGTAGGATCTCATGCTTTGGAGTGGTTTTTAGAGAAATTGTAATGCACTCATAGGAGATTTTCCAGAGGAGCTATGGAATTAAAAACCCTGTAATTTGAGAAAGTAGTGAGGAAATCTCTTGTTTAGTAATGTTTCTTAACTCTGCTGAACACTGTGTCACTTGGGGACCCTTAAAAAACTACTCAATCCCAGGCCCCAACCCCAGACCAATTAAATCAGCAACTTCCCACGTAAGAACCACAACTGCTATTTTTGCAAAGCTCCCTGGGTTATTTTAATGTTTAACCGGAGTTGAGGACCACGGTTCTAGAAAAAAAGGATCATGTTTTCAAATTTGCGAAGCTCACATGTGGAAGAGGAATACAAGCATTTCTGTAACAAATGCCATGCCTGACTGTTCACCTGGCAGAAGTGGACATTGGTCCAGCTGAGCCAGCAAATGGTTACTGCCACAGCTCACCAGCCAAGCCCAGGCACTCAGTGCTATGAGTAGTTTCCTCCCCTTATTAAAGAAGCATGGGACTCCTTGACTTGGGCCTTCAGACACTGGCAATACATGGATGGAGATAAGTAAAAACTGACTCTTCCATGATCTCATCTGGTCTAGTGGTTTCACCTACTACTTATGCTGATTGCTCCATAATCTGGGTCTCTAGCCACATGGCTCATCTATCAACCACGTCCCCATCTGGATCTCTCACTGACGACTCACATGTAACATGCCTTGAAATGAATCATTATCTAACCCTGTTCTTGCTTCTGTTTCTTGTGGTTGATGGGGCAACTGCTGTCCCAAGCACACAAGGCAGAGCCTGGGAATTACCCTTAGTTCCTCTGCCTCCCTCACTATCCTTGCACCTACTTCATTACCAGTTCTTTCCTGATTCTATGCCTCCCTCCATCTGAACTACCTTAGTCCTCATGTTACTTAAATTCTCAAAACAGCCTCTCAGTTTGCTCCCTGCTTCAGGTCTTCTTTCCTTCCGACACTGCAGTAGAGGAGTTGCTCTAAGTTAAAATCTGACCATGTCAGTTCCCACTTAATTTCTCAGTGCCCCCGCCACACTCTGTGAGGAAAGAACCACACTCTTTACCTTAACAGACAAGACCCTCTTGCTCACATTTCCAGACTCATCTCCCAACATTTCTCAACATAACACTAAACTATAGACAAGGACTGCCTCTGAGCCTTTGTGTACACTGTTCCTTCTACTTGGAGTGCATTACCCACACACACTTCATTTAACTTCTATCAATCCTTTAAATTTCAGCTTAAATTCATCTACTCCAGGGAGTATTACCTGACCTCTTCGGTCCAATACCTTCCTCCTCTGACTCTCATCTAGAGATAATGCTACATGATGTCTGATTCTGACTCTGTTCCATAAAGTTCCACCCAGCTCGTGGAAACCCAGTTGATCCAAATCCCAGAAACTAGCCCTATGCCTAGTGCAGAGGGGTGCTCAATACCCAGGGTGGGGCAGAAGTAGGTTTACAGTTGTTCCTATGGAAATCAACACAACAACTAATAAATAATAATACAAAAATTCTGTGATTTGCTTAGTGTTGGTGAAATGATTGAGTGAATCTTCTCAGGGGCACATTTGTGTGATTTAAGAATGAGGAACAGTGGGGGCTTCCTCAACTGTAGGAAAATATGGCTCCTGGCTTCTTAATTGTTGGGAAAGATCACTTTGTTGTCAGCCACAACGTGGCTGGACATCTATGGCATGAGAAAAGAAAGGAGACCGACTTCCACCAATGGCTATTCTTGGCTAGGTTCTGGGGATCATGGACACATTGCTGATGAAACCTTGGTATGGGGACTGTGGGGGACTGGCTGAGAGCACCCATTTTGTGTGGCTCTCAGAGATACTGGGAAGAACACTCTGGCCTTCTGGGAGATTGAGAGAGCTTTTTCTAGTTCTTTTTCTCAGACAAGCAGAGGCCCAAGGCAGCTGGTGAGGTGCCACAGCCTGCTGTCCCAGAGCAGAGAGGTGGAGAAATGCATCCAGGAATGAAAACATTTGGGCCAAACATTTCAAGCATTTTAACATTTTAGGGTCAAAATGGCCTTGTTGACCTCTGGCCTCTTGGAACGTTAACACCAGATCAGCTATCAGGAAAATGAGAGCTTAGTTCCTATGTAGAAGATGCTGTTTATGCCTTAAGTGAGGAGAAAACTTATTCAGGCAGACCACACAGAAAGGAGTGATGGGTCCAAATGATTAGCTGGGCAGGCAAGGCTGGGGTTTACCAGCTGCTGTGTGGCCACTGAGTTTTACCTTTTATCCCTTTTCTTGCCATAGTTGACTTTTCTAGATCACAGCTGTTGCTTCGGTAAAATCACACTAGTGAAACGAGGCTGATGACATCCGTGCTGCTTGCCTCACACCTATGACTGGAATCAGGAGGGGCAATAGATAGGAACACGTTGTTTTCTAAGTGTGGTACACGTGTAAAAGATACTTATTATCATTGTGATTTTAACTATTTCAACAGTCTTTCCTACTTGAACTGTTTCTTTCCGGGCTCCTGCCCTAAAATGGACAGGGCTCCATTTCCCACTTGGAAAATAAATGCTCTCTTCCTTTCTCTGTTTAAATCATGATCAGGGCAGAATCTTTCATTGATACTGAGGTATCAGTGACTTCAGAGGTTTATTCCAAGAGAAACAAAAATAGCCACTTCACAGAAAATGAGAAAACAAATCCTCTGGCTTCTTCAGAAACAGAGACGAAAAGGAGTTATGTCCTGGGGAAAAGTGGGAGACCTGGGTTCCTGTCGGAGCTGTGTGACCCAGGCAGGGCACTTCCCCTTTGGATGGAGGATTCCTCATTTTGAAGAGGAATCAAAGGCCTGGGATCAGATGCTCTCTCGACTTCTCCCCGCCATTTTTAATGATGCCAGAGACTCTTAGATCCATTGCAAATTAATACAAGTCTTTTGGAATAATTGGGTAATATCCCAAGGTGCTAGGACAACATGCAAGTGAGATGACTAGACCGCTCTCTGTAATCTGTTCAGAATCACAGAGTAAGGAAGATGGAAATTCAGAATCACTACCACCATCACCAACCACCATCATTACCACCAATAGCAGCCACCACTATCGCCACCAACCACAACCACCACCCTCACCAGATCTATAACCACCATCAGCACACAGTCACCATCATCACTATCACCACTACCACCCTCATCACTACTATCACCACCACACTGTGCTATCACCATCACCACAATCACCACCAACCACCACCATCACCACTAATAACCATGACCTCATTACCACCATCACCACCACCACTGTCATTACCATCATCACTACCACCCCTACCACCATCACTTTCATGGCAATATACAGTTCTATTTTTTTAATGGGAAACATAACTTACAAAATTTTTTTAACTTATAGGGTTGATATTAATCCCAATAAACATTCTGGGATAAGATGTGTAGTAAGATGTTAGGACTAAAGTCATCAAAACACTTTTTGCCAGACTAACAAAATTGCTTATTTGACAATGTTATTGAGTAGGCGGATCAGGGAAATACCTGTGATAGAGAGTATGTGAACTATATTAAGACCTTTGATAAGATTCTTCTGATATTTTTTGAAAAAAATGAATAAATATGGGCCAAGTGATAGTGGAATAAATTTTCTAAAAGAGTGTTGTTTAGTTATTGAATTAATAACTATTTCAGGAGCATGTAGTGGAATGCCTCAGAATCACGTAGTTCATCATTTTTATCGATGACTCAGTTGAAGAGGTCATGCTCATCAGATTTGAGGATGACAGGGAACCAACCAGATGAGACAGTAACTAACAGAATCAAAACCAGAAATATCTGAGCAAGCTGGCAAGATAGACTTAAATGAACAAGATAAAATTAGGAATAAATGCAAGGGTTCTGTATTTGGGTCACAAGCAGCATCTGTACAAGCATGGAGTGGGGGAGGGGGCAGATGATACACAGTTCAAGAACAAGTTTAAAAGAGAACTGAGTTTTTTGTTTTCTTTTTAGTTAATACTAAACTTAACATGTATTACTGGTATAGATTCCTAATTCAACCTTACAGGATTTCAACAGAAATATGAAATATAGAAAAAGGAAAATAATATTCTTACTCTACTTCGTGCTGATTAGGCCTCCCTTGAGATTTTGTATTTTATTTGTTAAGAATGAAGACATTAGAGAATGCTGGTACCAGAGTGATAATGACAGTAATGATGCTGGAACCCACAGCCTATGAGGCAGGATGGAGCAGTGGAAAGGGCACTGGCCAGCGAGTGGGGAGCCAGGCATTTGGCTGTGAGATCCTGACCGAGCAAGCACTTCTCGAGCTGATGACAGGCCTCCCTGGGTAGAAACACGGATGGTGGGAGTTGGCTGGCCTGTTCTGCTGAGGAGGTTTTGGCTCTCTGGTTAGGCCACACTATGAGTGTGTTCCTTTCTCCCCACCTTACCCATTGAAGGATAGGGCCTCTTAAACCTCCAGGCAAGATTTTACACTCTTGAAAGGCCATTAACATTTGCAAATTACACCAAGTCTTTCCCTTGGAAAATCATAGAGGCCTGAGTTAAAACTCAGCCTGTCCTACTACCTCTGTGACCACTTGAATTTTCTGAGACTCACTGTCCTTGTTTGTGAAATAGAATCAATCCCAAATTCTGTATGATGTGAATATTGAGTGAGACAATGCATATACAAAATATAGCACAATGTGGGGCACAACGTAGATGTCCACTAAATTGTGTTGCTTGTGTTACTACTACATTTACTACCACCACCCCTCTTTTTTATTTCTCCCCCTCCTCCTCTGCTGGCCAGGCACTGTGCTGGTCTTAGGGGGTAGAGTAGAAAGAAAATTCGTGCTTCCTGCCTGCACCAAGCTTACAGTCTGACCAGCACTGTCCAGCTGAACTTTCTGCAATTGAAAAATTCCACATGCGTATTCTCCAATATGGTAGCCAACAGCCACATGTGGCAATTAAGCACTGGAAATGTAACCGATGTGACTGAGGAACTGAATTTTAAATTTCATTGAATTTGAATGAATTAAATGAAAATGGAAATAGTCCCAGGTGGAAATAGACAGCATAGCTCTAGACACCTTTCGGGTACATTTCTGAGACTGGCCAATAAAGATGCATCAGAAGAGAAATGCATGTAAAGCACCAGCATAGTACCTGGAAGATTCTCTTACGTGTTCAGTCATCACATAATTATCTACTGTGCATAAGTCCTATCTCAGGTGCTGTGGGTACACTGCTGGCTGTACCTTCCTGGAGCTCACTGTCCAGTAGGGGATATACAGACAAATTCTTTTACCATAAAAAGGTAAGTGTATGCACAGGTGCTACAGGTGCAGCAGAGAGAGGTCTGCAACCAGATGAGCAATTGGAAGGACGTTTTAAGACCTGAGCAATCTTGAATAAGTAGATCTCATAGTGGGGGCTCAATGGGTACTTATTCCATTTACAACAACAGGTTATATTCCAGAGCCACTAAACCCACAGCTGGTAGCACAGGTGGCCATGAGGAAAACCGGGGAAATCTCATAGCTGGGGCCAATTTGGTTTCTTTGAAAACTTCCCCCGTCTTTTGGTATTGTTCGATTCCATTTCTCTTCTGTGGCCACAGTTCTGTCGCCTGCGGACATTTTTATGATGTGCACAACCTTATTTTTTCCTGTTTTATTGGCAGTCACTAACCATGAGTGATTTGGGGAGGGGGAAGTGAACTCTGTTACACATGAAGTGACATCAACTCCGACTGTGGTTTGGCTGTGGAATTCGGATACTTACTATAAACAAACAGCTCTGTGAACACAGCAAATCTGTGAAGAAACTGCTACAGATCAGTTGGGCTGGCTGAATATGGCTGTGATAGTGATGCCCGTTCACAGGAGCGAGCAAGGGCTGTTCTAATTGCTTGGGTGGAGAAGGGGGATCTTTGGCCCATTTACATATTTTACACAATAGTTCAAAGTTGATATGTGACATCAAGAGAGAATTCTGCAGCTGACATATGTTCACATAAAGACAGGCAGAGCTTTATATTGTATGGTTTTGATTATCATACTTGTGCATGTAAAGCAAGACTATCTGTGTGGCTCCTTCTCCCATGAGACTAGAGAGATGCTCAAGTAGCCTGGCTTGGTTGCGTGAGGCCCTGATCTATGTGAGACCCTAGAGGGTACCTGTTTTGACTGCAGCAGAGTTGCCTTTGCTGGATGGAGGTGTACACTGACGTAGCCTGTTTGAGAAGCAGCTTGTCCTATATACCAGGGGCCTTAAAACATTTATGTCCTTTGGCTCAGTCATTCTACTTCTGGGAATCTATCCAAAGGAAGTATTTGCAAATGTGTACAACAAAGACTTTACCTAGGATACTGTACAGTTATCTGTAGTTGCTAAAGACAGGAAACAACTTAAATGACTTACAGTGTGATAATGTGCAGTTATGAAGATGATGTTCATGAAGGACTTTTTGTACCAGGAGGCAGAAAAACAGCTACAGAAGTTAAGCAACCACCCAGAAGTCAGACAGACTGGGTTTGAATCTTGGCTTTGCCACTTATTGCTAGTGTGTGACTCAGGCAAGTCACCTAAATGGTGTAGGGTTGATAATACATAATACTTGCCTTAGGAGGACTTCTGAGGATTAAAGACACAATGAATATAAAAATACTTAATACCTGCAAAGTACATGTGTTAGGTACCCAACAAATGTTAAATGTCTGTGGACTGTAAGATTTCATGGCATAAAAATAGATGGCAAGGAAGTATGCTGATATATCGACAGTATGGAATCTGACTGGTCAAATTGCAGGTGCTTTGTTTGATTCTTTGCACACTTTTCAACTTTCCAAATTTCCTACATTCAATATAAATTACTTTTATACTAAAAGAGTGTATCATGATGATGTAACACAATAAGATATATTTTTAAAAGAGTTTGACCACAATAAAACAGTACTTCTCTCTTTCTTCTTCCCTTCCCGGGGAAGAGCTGGAGGCAGCCTTCTGCCCCAGGGATGAGCAGGAGGGAGTAGGGCTTCCTCCTCCGGCAGAGCTCACCTGGGTGGCCCAGACCCCGGGGGGTAGGGGACTGGCTGAATCCCGGGCCACTTGTTGAAGGTGCTCTTCGAGTTGGAGTGGGGGACAGGGAACAGATGTCCTTAGCACATTCTGCTATCTCTGGGAGTCTAGATTCCCAGATGCTCTGATGTTTATCATTTTCTCCCCATGTCTGAGTTAATCTGAACCACACACTAACATAAAATTGTGCGGTGGGAAAGACTCATCTCCTTGTTCCCTGCCTCCAGACCCCTCCCATAAAAATACCTGTAATAACACCTATGTTTACAGCATTGTACATAAACTTTAAGCGAGATTGGCAAAGAAAAGACTTAGATCGGGGCACAACGGGGAATGACAGGAAAGTTGGTCTAATTGAAGCTGCTTTATTTAATGAGTGTAATTAATATTGGAAGTCTTTGGCAAACACAGCCATTTTTAGCACCACAAATGGCAAGGTCCCTCCCCACCTTAGGACATATCTCTGGAATGAGAGGGTCACCAAGCACAAACGTAGGTGTGTGTGTGTGTGTACGTGACCAAACAGTGAGGACATTCGCTCCCTAAGATCTAAAGTCTTTCATTGACAAAGAGGGTAGCCTGTGCTCCAGCAAGTCTCTGTCTGCTGTGTTTTAGACATAGAATCCCAGGCACCGAAATAACAAAGTCGTCCCAGGGACTGGAACCAGAGAGCAGTCCTTGGCCCTGTGTCTAGACGGATGCCCTTCTTCAGTGACACCCCCTGGTCCACACCTCCAGACAAAAGGTGCGTTCCACCAAGCACCCAAAATGAAAGAACGACAAACAGCCCTCCCGGGTCCTCTTCCGGACAGCGAGGTCATCGTATGCTAATGAAGTCAGAAAAGACAAACACGCGGAGCCTGCCTGCGAGCTTGACCGCGGGTTTGTGGTTCGTAGTTCTCCCGCGCGCCACTGCGGCGCAGCCCCAAAACCTCTAGCGCTGCCGCAGACCCTCCTGCCTCCGGGGGTGGAAAGTCGGGGGAAGGGGTCTTGCTCGCCACTTTGAGTTCTGCAGCTGGATCGAGCACATCTGGGTGATGCCTCCTGGTTCCGGGCCCCTGCTTTCCACTGCAATGATGGCGGGGATGGGGGCGGCGCATCAGAATCACCTGTAGGGCTTTTTGAACTCCACAGCTCCCTTCCCAAATTCTAGTCTACTCGCCCAGAGAAAGGAAATCTCAGAATATGCAGGGTGAGGTGGATTGGTGGAGTTTTTAAGCCCACAGGTGATGCTAGATGTGTACCCCTCGACACACACACACACACACACACACACACACACACACGGGCACGCATCTTGTGACTCGGAGACTAAACAGGTCAGCTTTACATTCTCCCCCTGTCCCTTCTCTCTTTCTCTAGCTTGCATTTGTCAACGTATCCGTGTTCTCTTCAGCTTCCTTGAAGCTTCCCTAGCCCAGGAGCTTTTCGGAGTGCCCGAAGTCCTGAAACCCTGCCAGACGGTCAAACGTTAGGAAAAGTGTCCCCCGCTCCTTGCAGCTCCGTGCACCCTGGAGGGAGAGAAACCTGTCCAGTTGCTTCAGCAAACTGCCTGGGGCAAGGCCGCTTCCCGCCTGCACACCTTTGAGGTTTGGAAGGTTCTCCCAGTCCAAGAGGGAGCCTGTGCCCCTCCCTGAGCCGCTCGTGTGCCTTCACCCTAACAGCTGGAGATGTCCTCCTGAAGGCACTTTGGAGCTGGTGGCACCGTCAGGGTGGGCGCTGTGGCCTCGGCTGCAGCTCCTTCCCCTGGCCACGGGACCAGCTCCCTCTTTGCCCTCCTTTTCCAAGTTGCTGCAGCCCACGTACCCAAGCCCAAGCGCCCCCCACCCTCTCCGCTACGCCGGCCACTGTCTTACCTCTCACCAGGCAACACTTGGTTGCGCGGTTCCTCAGAGTGCTCCTTCCTTGGAGCTTATTCCCTTACTTGGGAGGAAAGAAGAACCAAGAGACCGAAAGGGGAGCGGAGCCGGCGTCTGAGCGTCTTCCAGTCCGCGCAGCCCGCTCGGTGAGGGGATGGCAGCCAGAGTGGGCGCCGCGGAGCTCGGGAGGCGCTGCTGGGGTAAGGCAGCGCTAGGGTCTTCTGCCTGCTCGGTTATCCGCGGCTCCGAAGCAGTCCTCCTCCGCTGCCGGCTACTACGGCACTGCGGCGCCCTGCCCCTAGCGGTTTGGTAAGTCCCGCTGCCACTCTCAGCGCTGAGCCCTGCCCCCGAGCGCAGAGCCCGCCCCGACTACACACCCGCGCGCGCGCGCGCGCACACACACACACACACACACACACACACACACGCCACACACAAACGCGAGCGCGCACCCACACGCACACGCATGAATGTGGATCTGCCCTCTGGGAACCCGCGCACCTCTGGTGCAACTTGGGTGCGGGCATGGTTTGGGCACTTTTCACTGGTAGGGCTTCGGTTTGGGAGGAGGAGTTAGCTTAGGAGTTCGGAGAGGTTGCAGCAGTGGGGCTCCGAAGGGCGCCAGAGGCTTTCTGACTCGGGGACGGAGGACAGCTGTTTGACAAATAAAATGACCCATTGGGCATTTCTACAAACCAAAAAAGTCCAGGCTGCCTTAATATCTCGACCCAATAAGAAAGAAAAAATCAAGAAATTCTCTCTGATTCCCAGGAACTGCGTGTCTGTAGTTTCCAAATCCCTCGCTGCTCAGGGGCACATTTCTGACATCTCTGACCTTGGTCGCAAGGGCCTGACGGCTGTTTGAGCTGAAAAGATTTGTCTCTCCTCAGATGTGGTGGAGAACTTCACAGGCCCATCAGAGCCCAGCTCTGAACGCCATGTCAGGTCTCAGAGACTGAGGGTTGTTAATTTCCTTCTCCATTGCTTTTAGATGATTATGGACTGTTCTCCTGCACAGCCAACAGACCACATCTTTTAAAAATGTAGACAAGTACAGAAAAGGCTCTGGGGTGAGGGGTAAGGGATGAGGGCCAACACTGGTCAAGGCACCAGGGACTTGTTGCTTCTTCTCTTTCCATGACGTGTATGTCCTCGTGGGCCAGTAGTGGTGATGGTGACACTACCTCAGGCATGTCACACCAGCAGGATGACTTCTGTCCATTGCACACCACATTTAGAGTCATCAGGAATTTGGACTCTCATCTGTAAAATATGTGGAGTTTACCAGTTCCCCCAGCTGAGAATTCTTTTCCACCAGCAGGCAGTGAAGGTCCCCGGTCAGGACTGCAGCCAAGAAAAGCTTTCTGCAGATGCAGAGGCGCCAAGGGGCCCTGGGTGTCTGGGCATGTGAGGGAAGAAGCCTCAAACATGAATGTCAAATGTCCCTGAGGACCCTGCTGGTCAGTGTCCATATTGGGTCATCTGTAGGCAGGCTGATGGGACAGACAAGGAACAGGCTCAGAGATTTCCCCAAGGTTGCACATGGCAGTGAAGGCAGGGTCAATATCAGACCCCTGCATCCACACTTCATCCTACCGTTCACTATTCACTTCTCATTCTGTGGCCCGGGGTTGGTTCTCAAAGCTCCCTGTAGCTAGACTGAAACAGTCCTGGTAAGGAGGCCCTCGAGTTCTCTTATCTTTTCTTGTTTCCCTTTCACTCACTGACTTCTTAATTCACAGCTATCTATTAAACTCCTACTTTGTCTTCAGATACTTTTCCCGACTCTAGTCCTGGGCCTTCCTTGGGAAGGAAGAGGAACTAAGAGACAGAAAGAGCATAGAACTGTCTCTGTCCCCGGTAGAGGAGAAGGCTGGTCACAGCCTCAAGGGATGTATTTTCACTGTGCTAGGTGGGGTGGATACGAAACACACAATCCTTGATTTCTAAACTTGCATTCTCTGTGGAGGAAAACACTCACGTGCATGTCACAAGAAAAACGTTCTTGCTCTGTCTATTCTTGACTCCTTCTAAAGAAGGAGAAAAGGAGAGAGAGCCTATATTTAGCTGAGCATCGTAATAGATTTGCAAATGCGTGCTTGCAGGTAGGGGCTGGGGCAACACTGTGTTGTTCTGTCTATTAGAACAGGAAAGAAGTTGGATGCAAGGAATAGAGAAGACATGCAGACACAGGGTGCGGAGACTTGACTTGGTTGGGAGCATTTTGAAGATTAATGACAGAGAAACTCTGAGAACACGGACTGTCAATCTCTTGAATACAAGCAAAGACTTAGAGAATGGGAGTGCTTACAAAGATTGGTAAATATTTTACTGGTGGGAAGGGGGGCTATGAAGTCCCTCTTCTCCAAACTCTTGAAAATAAATAATTTGTAAAGGCAATATTGTCCTTCAATTTGTTTGTGAATAGATTTATTTGGGCTACTCAGAATGGTGCTGACTGAGTTCAGCATGTGTGTTGGTGCAGGGTGAGTACAAAGAAGCCTGTATGGACAGATGGCTTCAAGACAGTGGGCTCCTGAGTGACATGCTAATGTCATGTGGGGAAATGGTGGTAACAGAGGTCGAAGCAATGTGGAAGGCAGGGAGAGCTGGGGCTGGGAAGAAGCACCAGGCAGACTAGTTATGTTGACTGAGACATCAGGGAGGAGGTACATTTGTGGTGGGATTTGAAAGGGGGTGGGGACCTGACGCAAAGATCAACAGGACAAGGGCACTCTAGGCTGAGGGAAGGAAAAGTGCAGAAGGAGGGCAGCTCATGGTGCGTTCTGGGCCTTCAGTAGAAGAAAGGAAGGTTGGGACATTATTATAGAGGGCTCCCAAGTGCCTTGTCAGCGGGGTGGACTTTAGGCTCTCAGTACTGAGGAACTAGTTAAGATGTGCATTTTTGTTTTTATGTGGTTTTGATAAGGAAGGGGCTTGGAAGCCCCTGATGCCCCCTGATGGCTTTCCTGGTCAGAATGGGGCTTGGGGTGCTCGAGGGGAAGAGCTCGCTGCTGCCCTCATGAGGAGCCAGTGCCCAGGTGGTAGGAGTGGCTCACAGCATGGGGCTGAATGAAGTGTCCAGCCCCTGCTCCACTAGCCCAGCCTTGCAGCCTGGCAGGACCATGCCTGCCTGGGGGAAGGGGTGCCTTTTCTCTAATTCGCAGAGGCTGGACGTGAGCTAACAGAAGTCCTGGCTGCTGGCTTTGTCTTTGAAAAAGCAGCAGCTACGGTGAAACAAGTGAGGATTTGTTGAGCATTTATTGAGCAAACACAAGGTAAAGGGGAAAGAGTCTTGAAGTCAGGAGTAGCTGTGAGGCTGAGCACTCTATGCTCTTCCGTGGGACACTCTGAGATGCACTCAGGGTGCGGAGGAAGAAGCTGGCGTGCTCCCCTCAGAGCATTTGCCATCTCTGTTGGCTATGCAACAAGCACTCTGACCAGTTTAGAAGGAGCAGTAAATGGCTGTATAAATCAAGTGCCAAATTGTATAGAGCACATTCTCAAGATGTGAGAGGAAAGACCTTCTCTGGGCTGGAACAGTCAAGGAAAGCTTCAGGGAGGAGGAGGTCTGGGCTTCTGAGTGAGGTGCCTATTGAAGTGAAGAGAGCTATGAGCAAAGAGCCAGAGGCAGAGGAGCTGGAGGCTTCTGAGCCAGGTTTTTAGACCCTGTGGCTACTCGAATGCCATTCCCAGTCATTGCCTGAGCGCTCTGATGAGTCACTGTTGTTTCTGAGAGACAGGGCATTTTTGGATGTTTAACTGGCTCGGCCCTTTACATTCCCTGAGACTTCGAAGTTGGCAGCGAACACCCGCCATGTTGCTCTGGGAACACATCATCCAAGCTGGCAGAAGATGCCTGATCGCCATTGCCAAGGCAAAACCAGGGCTGAGTCAGATACCTGTGTCTGGAAATTTTTATGTCGGACTGTCTCCGACAAGCTGGGTGAAGAGCATATCACACCGTATACGGCTGAGAGAGATCACAGAGTTTGGGTCAGTGGAGGGGGACCAGGAGAGCTGGGTTTAAGTCCCTGCTCAGGAGCTCAGTTTGCCTTTCTGGGACTCACTTTTCTCACCTACAAAACTAAAGGATTATATCAGATTGTCTCCAAGCTGCCTTCTACCTCATATTTCATTATTTCATATGGGATCCTTCTATTTTGCTAAACAAATACAAGATGATCAACTGATACTAGCCAAGGCCTGACTTTAATTCTTCTCTTTGCTTTGATTGTTAAGATAGGACCTGCTCTTGGTCACAGTTCTGCCATGATCAGGAACTGTAAATCCAGTCCTGGGAAAGTAGACAGGTCAGCCCCTCAGTGGGCCTCAGTTTTCTTATTGGTAAATAAGACTTTTGGAAACCATCTCCACAGCGCTTTCTGGCTCTGATACTCTAAGTACTGTCAGCTGAGTGACTTTTAAGTACTGCCCCACAACTAGGGTGGGACTCCGCCACAAGGCAAGCTGGGGAAATCCCCGCAATAAAGCTGATAAGCTTGGAAAAAAGAGATGCCCTGATGTTTAGTCAGAGGAGAGGGGAGAGGGGGCTTGGGGAGCTAGATGAAAGTAGGTGAAGGGATTAAGCAAAAAAAAGTATATATATATATCTCACAAAGACACAGACAACGGTGTGGTGATAGCTGGAGAGAAAGAGGGGAAGGAAGTGGAGGGAGGTGGAGGGAGGCAAAGGGGGACTAAATGGGGACGGAAAGAAACTTCGCTTTGGGTGAGTGGTGCACCGTGCTGTGAGCAGACGATGTTTTGCTGAGCCGTGTACTCGAACCCTGCATGTTGTCACGAACCAGCGTCATCCCAATGAATTCAATAAAAAAAGGACTAAAGTGACAAAAACAGAGTTACAAACAGACCATTTAGATAGTTGGAAGACCTTGGCCTGTGCCTAGAAGCCCTAGTATCCTCTTCTGCAAAATGGGGATGGTGATCTCTGCACCACTGGTTGGGTGATGATTAAATGAAGAAGTACATGTGAAAATGCTCATGTATTTAGAAGTACTATGCAAAAAAAGTTATTCAAGATAGTCTGTTCCTCCAAGTCAGTCTGTTAAACAACAAACAAACAAACCCAACTGCATGACTCACTTGTCTGCTTCCTAGGAAGCAACAATTCAAGTCAGCAACTGTCTCCACACTCCTAAGCGTAGTAATATTTGAACATGAAAATTTACCACAGGAGCTGGTGGACATAAGCACTGACTAACAGGCTGCAAATTCGCCCCCTGCCTAGAATTCTGCAATGTCACTTGAGTTGCTCACAGTACATTGCTCAGGAACTTTGACTGGGTTTATTTGAAAACAAAGGAGACAGACATCCACCTGAGATCCTGCTTTGATTACTGCTTGTCAGGAAAGGGATGGTGGAAAGAAGGCGAGGGAAGTATGAGTAAGTAGGGAGAAAGAGAGAGAAAAGCCTTCCTGTAATATTTTGGGCAAGGGATGCTAAACTTTATGCTTTAATGAGCTTGTAAAAAGGCTGATTTTGGTGCCCTCCCGTTACTCTGGACCTGTTTGCTGCTCTGCCTGG
Source organism: Sturnira hondurensis (assembly GCF_014824575.4). Classification (NCBI taxonomy): domain Eukaryota; kingdom Metazoa; phylum Chordata; class Mammalia; order Chiroptera; family Phyllostomidae; genus Sturnira; species Sturnira hondurensis. The sequence continues at coordinate 277,058 of NW_028091847.1, read as the reverse complement.
TCGGGAGACACGCTGTGGAATTCTTCACTGCTGTGCCTGCAGCGGAAGATTTCACGTGGGTCCCTGGGAAGAACCACCGGGAGGAGGAAAAGGTTCTAATTCCAGGAAAGCTGCCCAACTCACAAAACTTTTGAGGGGATCAGCCCATTTTACCTCTTCTTTACCTCTTTTTATCCAATTTTGGAGGCAAAAAATGTCACAATGTCAAGAGACCCCCTAACGCTGCCACTTCTCTTGTCCATTCTTCCCATGTGCCGCTGCCAGAACTACTTTCTGAAAATGGAAACTACAGAGCCCTCCCTTTGCGTCAAAGTCTCAAATTTTTTATCCATAAAATGGGCACGGTAATACTTATCAGGCACAGATTTTTTCAGGGGTTAGAAGAATATTTATAAAAACCTTTAGCCCAGTGTCAGTCACACAGCAAGTTCTCAGTAAATGGAATTATTGTTATTACTGCTTTCGGATAGAGTTAATATTCTATCTAATATTCTAACGCCATCAAATGGTGTTCAAGGTCCTCCAGGGAGTGGCCGCAGCTTACTCATCCACTTGTTCTTCCGTAAACCCTTCCAGGACTCAGAATGGGTGTTGGCTGGCTTAATCACCCAGATACACCATGCACCCGCCCCCTCTGTACCCTCCTCAAGCTGCTCCCAAGGCTAGGAGAACTGCCTTTTCTCTCTCTCTTGCTCTTTTTTATAGTGCCACCTCTTAAACCCACCCCTTTGAAGTTAATTATCCTCTTTCCTATATTCCCACTAAGATGCTTTTCTAATTTATCCCAGTACTTACTAATGCTGCTTCACATCCACTGCTCTGCCCCATCCCTGGACAACGATGGATCTTCCATAGACTACAACTTAATAGGCCTCCTATCACCCACAGAGCAGGGATGAATGACAATTGAATTGAAATTAAGGAAGGCCATGGGATGCCCTTATCTGGCCTCAAGTCTACCACTGAGGGAAGGTTTTTCCCCCACTTCCAAATCTGTTCAAGAGCTGCCACTCACTGAACACTACCACGTGCCAGGCGCTGCACAGAACTGTGTGTTAACTCTCCCCCAAGTCACGTGGGGAGGGCACTGTCAGCTTTGCTTTACGCAGACGTTATTGCTCAAGGTCTCCCAGCCAATATGCGCTGGAGCCAGTATTAGAAACTAGAATCCCCCTCGTGCACTATCTCCACTTCCTCTAAGAGAGTTTCTTCCACCCTGAGCTTGCCTGGATTTTCATTCTACAGCATTTGTGAATGCATTAGACTGTGTAATACAAAACTGGTTTATTGCTGCCTGACTGCATTTTTGGTGTCTTTGTCTTGATTCTCTAAGTAGTTGTAGAGCAATGTAATAATAAAAACAGCCATCTATTAAGCACTTATATCTTTAGCAACATACACATTAATTCCACAAAAAGAAAGATGTTACTGACCTCATTCTACAAGAGTTTAATTGGGGGCAGCTCCTGGCAGAGGAGTTCTAGGAGTTGGGATGCTCAATGCACAGGCTATTTTCCAAGAGGTACAGAGTTTTGTGTTGTTTTCATCTCCAGCATATCAGCTGAATCTCAGCTCTCTCAGTGTTTGTTGACTGAATGGTGGAGTTTCTGTTATCTCCCTGGCCTGCACTCTTACCTCTAATTCCTGATCCACACATACTTTTTGCAGGTAGTCACTGCCACTTTCTCCCACCATTGAAAAGGCATGGGAGGAGAAAAGGGGCGTGGCACCATAACAAACAGTCTCAGGAGATGAGACTTTAGCTTCAACAGACAAGCAGCTAGGTACGGCCTGGGTCAGACTTCCCTGAGTGCTTCCTACAACGTATGTTCCTGAGCTCTCCCCCAGACCCACCTAGTCTGTCTCCCTGGGAGGAGAGGCCTGAACTCTGCATTTTAAACAAGTCCTGCAGGTGACTCACAGGGCCCCTGACGTCTGAGCACCTCCGCCTGTGCCCAGCTCCTGTGAGGGACCCTTTGTAACCACAACTGCTCCAAATGCAACTGGCTTTTTCTCATCTATTGGCCTCCACAATAAATTAAAAGAAGCCATTTAAAATTTCATTATATTGCTTTCTGGTAGTGCTCCTTGTCCAAAGTCTATTGTAGTTTGACGCGTTCCATGTCTCTTTTATGGTATTTAAAATAAAAATTCACTTTCCCAATACATCTTTATTGCTTCATATTATTTTCCTTTGCAAACATTTTGAGTTAGAGGTTTGCAGTTACTCTTCTTAATATGGTTCTATGAGAAACTGTATTCTGAATTTCAAACAACAGTTTTATAAATAAACATTCAGAATGCAACATGTTTCTAAGGAGGAAACTGTCTATATTTTAAAGTGTGGTAGTTCTTTATCTCTGAGAAAGTGGCTTGGGGGATGAGTTTCCCCAAATGGCCTTCTCACACAATCATGGCTGGTTTCAGAGCTGACTTGATCTGCAACTTGTTTCTAGGGAGTTTTGCCAGTTGGACATACACATTTGAGATGCAAGAGATGGGCTCCTTTTTTCTCACTGGTGAATTTGTTCATTTAACAAATGAACAAATGCACCAGGCTAAGCATTGTGGGTTCAGACAGGAGCCTCCCTTTTTGTCCCCAAGAGGCTTAGGGTCTAGTAGGTGGAGCAAAAATGACAGACTACACAGGAGTCTGTGGTGAGGGGTTAGTGGTGAGAAAGATGCTGTGAGCTTAAGGTCTAAAGGGGAGTCAAGCAGTTAGTGGAAGGGTGAAAGAAATCCTGAGCGCCCACAAAGAATTCTTTTTTTTAAAATTTTATTCTAGTTTATTTATTTTTTTTCATTTTTTTCCAATTTTTTAATTTAATTATTTTTCAAGTACAGTTTTCTGTAGAATTCTTACTATTCATTTATATAGTGGGAGTAGACACTCAGGACTGTGACCTCTGTAACTCAGTGACCCCAACCTCTGCTGGGCTGGGCATATACATTGGCAGATGTTCCCTTGATATTCGTGACGACAGCAAAAACTCATTTCCTTCTGATGGGGTGCGGGGGAGGGCTGGAGGCAGGGGCAAATGGACTAGGGCCATTTTTCAAGTGGGTGAGGGGCAGGAGGTGCAACTGAGAGGCAGAAGGCAAGGAGGACCCTGCATTCTAATGTTTTATAAGGGCTAGGAGCTCAAGGAGATGCTAAACTTGTTTCCTGACACTTCCTTTTGTTGGTCTTAGTTTTGCCTATTTTATTTATAAGCATAAAATGCACCCCTTTTGTATACGACATTTCTGCAGATGCTTGATGGCAACTTTTGTGTTCCTCATCCCCTTCTCCTTCAAACATTCAGTCATCATTAATTCTGCTGTCCATCCAATAAGCATTTACTTACCACACAATTTTTATCAGCCTACTTTTCCCAGGCACTCTGATAGGTGCTGGGGGTATGGATATGAAGAGTGGGCCCCGTGTTTAATGGGAGGACTGGCATATGGACAAATGATGACACCATGGCCTCCTAAGTGATCTGGGAGAGAGAGGCAAAGGGGATCCAGCTGAGGTAGGTGGGTGGAAGGGGGCTAAAAGGAGACTTCTCAGAGGCAGGTGACGATGCCCAATCTGTGTCTTCAATGCTTGTCAAGGCCTTCCATCCGCCCTTCTGTGACACTTGGGACCTACTGACAACTATGGATAGTGCAAGGTCCATAGGATAGTCCAAGGTCCCTACCCACTGGTATGCTGGACATGATGGCGTACATCTCTTCCCAATTCTGCATTCAGTGATATCATTTTGGTGTTTTGAAATCAGCTGCAGAAGGAGTATTTACACCACTGAAATCCACAAATGCTATAAATCCAGCACCACTACCCTCCTCCACCAGAGCTGGTTGTCAAACATTTGCCAGCACATCATTGGTCCTACCATCCCACCCCGTACCTCATGTGTGCTAGAAACTAACAGACAAGGAGGAGATAGAACTTAGTTTCTGGTCCTAACATATTAGTAGCTTACCAACCTTCCTACCCCTACCTCTCCAGGCTCCTGGTTAAACTCTTTGTTGGGTCTCTCAACAGAAGCCCAACTGAGTGTCTAGGACTGATGAGGTGTGCCACTGCGTTAAGAACCAGTGAGCAGGTTTCTGATGGTGGTTCTCCTAAGGGTAATGACAGTAAGAAGGTAGAAACTGCTGCCTTCACAGCTCTTCTCTAATGTTCTCCCTGGAAATATCACTATCATTGATGCATAAACTTGTGACTTCCTCCTCAGGTCTCGAGGCAAAGCCTAAGCACATTACTGCAAGCTTTCAATTTCTGTATTGCTCTGTGTTTGATCTTTAAAGTTTATATAAATTTGGACTTCACCTCCATGATCTTATCATGATAGCTTAATGCAGAAATAAACATCAGAAATATGTTGTTTATGCTGTTGCTTTTGGGTGGTCAATGGTAATGGAGAAGAGTCCTCAAACTGAGCTCCAGAAGCTGAGTTGCATTATTGGGCTACTTTGTCCGCTTCTTGTATTTGAAAGGATTAAACTCAAAATGTGTATCTACTTGGACATTTCCTTCTTCAGCCTGGATATTGGTGTTACCTCATCTCTGCAACATCAGTAAATAAATAACTAAGCAAATAGGAAGAATAGGAACTTGGCCAGTTTGCCGTCAATCCACAGATCCAGCGTCAGCTTATTTTGTTGAATTCTGGATGCTTGTTTTTCTGTACTCTTCTAATAACAAGTACATTTAACAGTCATTTATGAGATTGATTTATGTCATTTAGCCCTATGCAGTTTTATACTTAATTTCTAATCTTCTCTGGAATCTCAGTGCCATTGAGAAGGAAGGAAGGGTAAGAAGGAGAACAGGCATTACGTGCCTGCTACACGCGCTGTCTTGTGGGTTGTGCCATGTAGCCTTTCGAAGGAGAGAGGGTCCTGAAGCTTGGGGGAGGGAGTTAGGTGAGTTGCCCAAGATCACACATTTGGGGTGGTAGCAGAAAGTCACCAATTCTGTCACATGCCAAGACCCAGGCTCTTTCCACCTCATTGCTTCTCCTCATAATCTCAAGATGTCTTCACACTCAAGGGAAGCTGATGCCAAACCTCACTTTTTCACAAACCAACAGGGGCCTCCACAGCTCCTCAAGCAAGGATGTGTCCAGGGAATGCCCTGCAGACAGTTCCCTTCTAGGATATGGGCAATTGGCCAGATTGTGTTCCTCATGCCTGGGCTCCTCCAGGGATGCAGGATTGCTGCTGTGGTCGTGAAACACAGAGAACCAGGCCAAGAACAGCTGGAAGGTGATCACGGCAGTAGCAACTACTGAAATGAACTCATCACTTCCTCCCTACTCAATGCCTTGCTGGGCCAGTTCTTACTCTGGTCCTGCAAGGGGGGACCTGAACATTTTATAGATGAAGAAACTGAGCCCCAGACAGCTCCTGTGACTTGGCCAATGCCACACATCCAGGCTTGTGCCTGGGGTTGGAACCCAAGAATGTGGAGCTCTAAAACCTGCACTGTTTTTATTCTATGAAGCCACCTTCTAAAGGCAATTTAAAGTCCATGTTCCTCTTTCTCTCCCATTGTAGACCAGATTTAAGACACATTCTTATGTGTATGAGTTGTTTGTCATCTTTTGTTGTTTTTTATTGTCCTTGCTTTTAATTATCCTTAAGTTTATCCCTGACATTCTCCCCAACACTGTGTCTTTTTTCCTCTCTGTAACAACATCTGGGGTCATCTCTGACCTCTTTCTGCAGGCCCTTAACCTGTTGCTGTTCCTTCCCATCAGAGCTGCTGCCTTACTGCTCCCACAGCTGCAATCAGCAGAGGAAAGGTATAGTCACAGTGAGCATACCTGGATGGTTAAGGCAATAAGAAATGGTAAATTTTGGTGTTCTGCACAGCGAGTGAGATTGCTGAACAGAAAATTTAGAAGCATTTCTAGACCTGGGCATAGCTACTACAGCTTCCAAAAGAACTTTCCAGGAAAACTGTTGTACTGGAGTATAATCAGATTGGTCTTGGCTAGTTGGGCTGTTCGTTCATCTTCCTAGAAATAAGGCCTGGGGAGGTGAAACCTTCGGATAGGATGTAATTGTTTGCCTCCATCGGACTGGATTCTATACCAATAAGTGGAATGTTAGAAATATTACCTTCAGTTCAACATGTCCTAGTCTCAACTTGTCTCCTAACGTTCAACAAATTTGCTCCTCCACTTATGTTCCTTTCTATAGACATTGGCTCCCCCCAATCTGCAAAGCAACCCAGGCTGAAAGCCTCAGGACCAGCAGGACATCCCCTCTCTAGCATCCTTTCCATCTTTAGTCCCTTCACAATGACAATTTATTTTGTTTCCTTGTTGATTTCTAAATCTGGTGCAAGAGAGGCAGGTTCTTCATCACTCACTTCCTGTCTTCATTTAGATTCCCATCATCTCTTTCAAGATGACTGTCCTAGTCATTATTCCTACAACCAGCCTAGTACCAATACATTTAGACCCTCTGCTTTATAGCCAGAGCAAGCTTCCAAAAATGCAAATCTGATCATATTGCACTTCTATGATTTTGACTGTTACAATTTCCCCAATATTCTCAGTACAAAATCATAAAGTCCTATGTCCAACCTATAAAACCACTTGTGACTTGGCCCCTGCTAACCTTGCTCTGAATCATTTCTCACCTCTACTCACCCTGTCTATTCTTCAGACATTCTGAACCACTGGATTTGGGGCTTTAAGTAGTATGTATTTTTAAAGATTTTATTTATTTTAGAGAGGGGGGAGGGAGGGAGAAAGAGAGGGAGAGAAACATCAATGTGGCTGCCTCTTGGGTGCCCCCTACTGGGGACCTGGCCCACAACACAAGCATATGCCCTGACTAGGAATTGAACCAGTGTCCTTTGATTCACAAGCTGGCACTCAATCCACTGAGTCACATCAGCCAGCATCAGTTTTTAGTCTTTGAGACTCCCCTATACAACATATTTTTATACCCTATTTTAGGTAAAAATTCTGAACCTCAAATTACATAGCTGATAAATGGCAAAATCTGATTTTGAAGACAAGCCTTGCTGTTTTTGAAGAACAGGGTCTTTCCAACAGACTAGGGGAGCCTGGCATACTTTGTGGAGTTTAGCATGTCTGCAATGGGGGAGACATTGGAGACTGAACAACCTCTACTCAGAAAGTCCTGACATATCTTGCTGTGACTCTGTCCTTTCTCTCTGAGCCACATGATTTTGCAGATGTGAGGGGTGACTGAGCCCCAAGATTAATAATCACTGCAAATTTCACTGTGTCCAAGGAGAAGGCACACCATTCATCATGAGAACTGTGCTCAGATTCCATTGCTTGAATTTAATCAGACTAATGAACCAGCTGGCTTCCTTTCTAGAGTGATTTCTCCTCTTTCCATTACTGAGTAACAGCACAGCAGGATTTGAAAGGAAGAGGGAAGAAAATTCAGCTGGGAAGGAAAAAAAAATCCTCCAAGTTAGCCAGCTGATGGGTTGGCTGTGCTGTGAGAGGTGGAGCAGAGTGTCCAGGGTAGGCCTATAACTTCTAGGTAAATATTCCCAAGAAAGGAAGGCAGTTTTTAAAGTGTAGAAGAAAGTTCCAGGTGATTTAGAAGCCTGTGCCTTCAGGGGAGAGCAGCCAGGGTGGTAAAGGAAAGGAAATCCAATCATGCATCCACTCCTCTAACATTTATTGACACCACTGTGTGCCACAGCCTATGCTAAACACCAAAGAGACAACAATAAATGAGCATTAGCTCTAACTCAAAAAATCAAGGGCCATTGTTTTCAAATATACTTTAACCACAAAATCCTTTGTTCAAACTTAACCTTATAGATAAGCCAAACATTAATACAAAGAATTTGTAATATTTGGCTCTATATGGCCCCTGATGAGGCTCCTTTGAACCTTAGGACTAAACAGATGGCAGAGAAGGACCAGGAGTTGTGGACCCCCAAGAGCTGTCTTCAGTCATTTGATGGCGGTCCTGACCATTCACTGTGGTCCCATTTCAGTCAAGACTTTATTAAGAAATAGCAAAAAAACAAACAAAAACCCACCAAAAAACAAAAAGCACACACACAAAACTAAACCTCTGAATCACTAAACTGCAGAGAGAGCAGAGAAATGGATGGCCCTCATAAACAACTGGGACCAGGGACTGAATGCCCCTAGTTCTTAGTCTCTCTTCTCTCCTCTCCTCCTCCTTCTTTTCTTCCTCCTCTCACTTTCTCCCTTCCTCCTCCCTTTACTCTTTTCCTTCTCTCTCTCTCTTTAACCACCTCTTAGTGAGTGATGATGAACAAGTGAGTGTCCATGTACTGTGCCATGAGGCAGTCCACATGGACACCCCTCATTGGCCCATCCTAGTCACCTGATATAAGGGCAGTTGACCAATCTGGAGGCTGGCCAGGAGCTATAACTTCAGCTTGTGTTGAAATCATCAGCTGGGACAAATGAATTCCCAATCTCTGAAAATGGGAGCTGAGAGACACAGAGACAAGTTGACAGCTTTGGGAAAGAAGAGAAAAAGGTTTATAGATTTAGGGTCTGGAATGACTATTATGGATTGAATGATCATAGGTTTCAGTTTGTTCTCAAGAGTCCTAGTTTATCCCGGTAAAAATATGGAAGTCTCCTTTAACTCTCCTAAGTTTCTATTGGATGAAAATTATTCAGTCACCCTAATGGTATGTAGAATGAGAGAAAGAAAGGGAGAAGAGAGAAGACTGGGGTCAGCCCTTAATGAGCCTTGTGGTTCAGGGTAGAGAGGTTTTTTTTTAAAGATTTTATTTATTTATCTTTAGAAGGGAAGGGAAGGAGGGAGAGAGAGAGAGAAGTATCAATGTATGGTTTCCTCGTTTGCATCCCCTGTTGGGAACTCGCCTGCAACCCAGGCATGTGCTCTGACTGGGAATTGAACCAAAATCCTTTTGTTCAAAGGCCTGCATTCAATCCACTGAGCTACACCAGCCAGGGCAGGGTAAAGAGTTTTGATTTTTATGCTGAAGGCAAAGAAGATTTTAAATGTCGAAGTACAAGATCAGATTTAGCTTTTAAAAAGATCAGTCTGATATAGTGCAAATAGCAGGTGAGAGAACAGCAGAAATGGAGTCAAGGAGATCAGTTGAACAATCCAGGCAAGAGATAGTAGTATTAAACTAGTGACTATAGAGTGACTATAGATATGAGAAAAGCAGATATGTTCAAGGACTATCCAGGAGGAAGATTTAAAAGGTTTTAGGAGGTTGATTAAATTTAGAGGATGAGGGGAAAAAAAGGTGTTGAGGTTAAACAATGATATCTTTCATCAGGAAGGTGTTGATGGTGGCAGAAGGATAGTGAATATAGCTTTGAACTTATTGGTTTTGAAGGCCATCAGAGTGGCAACTAGTAATTACAGCTTGATTAGGGAGAGCCACCTGGACTGANAGGCAAGAGATAGTAGTATTAAACTAGTGACCATAGAGTGACTATAGAGATGAGAAAAGCAGATATGTTCAAGGACTATCCAGGAGGAAGATTTAAAAGGTTTTAGGAAGTTGATTAAATTTAGAGGATGAGGGGAAAAAAAAGGTGTTGAGGTTAAACAATGATATCTTTCATCAGGAAGGTGTTGATGGTGGCAGAAGGATAGTGAATATAGCTTTGAACTTATTGGTTTTGAAGGCCATCAGAGTGGCAACTAGTAATTACAGCTTGATTAGGGAGAGCCACCTGGACTGAAGATGCTGAATGGGGATTGGTGGCTGGGGAGGTAGCTTCATTCATGGTTGCGGGAAGATTGCACAGAAAGGATGGTAGGATGAGGAAGAGAACGAGATGGAAGAGATGACAGTCGAGGATAACACTCAAGTTCTCCGTGCCTCTGTACCTCTGCCTTGCATTCTGGGTATATTTCTTCTGTTACTCCCTACTAGAGACTATAAACTGTTTGAGGCCTGACACCCCTGTGAATGTTGGATTGCCAACCACAGTACCTTTGGGTAACAGATAATTAGTATATAGTTGGTACTAGATGATGGCAATTTTTAAAAGACCCATATGACTGAGCACCAGGAGATCATTGATAACCTTAGGAGAGAGTTTTCACACAGTGTGTAGAGGCAGATGCCAGACTGCAGTGCTCCACGAAATAAGGGATGAAGAAAAAACACCAGAAACTACAGCTGCAATCTAGGCTGCCCCATTCCCCATGAGCCCCTCTCCTGCCTCCTCACTTTGAAGGCAGTATTATTTTTAATTATTGCTGACAGAAGGCCTTTAGATACTTAGTCATTTGGAAGGGGACAAGTATAAATGGGGGAATCACAATATCTTGGTTTTCCCTCACTAAGCCCAATGCCCCGAGAAAAACGACAGCACCATGATGTAATAGGAAGTGCTGTCCTATGTTTAAATCCTGGCTTTGCCCTTCCCAGAGTGCCATTTAGATAGCTAAGAATAATGAGAAGAGCTTTGAAATCTAAAGTCTGATCAACCTGTTAATTAGTAGTTTTGTAAACTTTGTAAAGTCTCAACATCTCTGAATCTTCACATGCTCACCATAAAAGTGGGGATCTAGTGACCGTCTCTCAGTTTGCATAGCTGACCCATGGGAGGTAGAAACTGAAGCTCAGAGAGTAACTTGGTGAGTAAGTGATGGAGCTGGGATTCCAGCTTATCAATTTTGTTGCTTTTGTACTTTTAAGGGCCTGATACATGGATGACTTGTAGATGCCCTCAGCTCTTTTTTTTTTTGAATGAAGCAAGACATACATAACTAAATGAATGCCTAGGTCAAGAATATGCAAAGTTCCTTTCCCTACCTCCATTTTTCTTTGGATGTAGGAAACCCCCCTGTTACTGCTGAGGTCTATGAATGGGTGAGAAATTATATGACCTACTGCACAGGCTAATTGTCTGGGCTAGACTAGTTAATGCTAACAAAAGTACTCATCAGAGTGTCCCCATGGTAGGTGCTCATTAGGTGATAACTAAAGCTGACCCTGACTTCGAGGTTTGGGGTTAACTCTTCTAACAAGCTTTGCTGGTAATGATAATGGTGGTTGTAGTGGTGGGAGTAGTTGTAGTAAGAGCAGTGCTAACTAACATTTGTAGAACATCAGAAATTCTTCAAGAGCAGAAGATGACTCTCATTTAAATAATCTCATTTAAATTCACAACAACTCTCTTAAACAGATGTCATTATTTATTCCTATTTTTAAAGATTAAGATAGCAAGGCAGAAAGAAGGACGATAAGTCACTTCCCCAAAGTAATCTAGCCAGTGTGTGGTAGAACCGGGATCAAATCCAGGGCTCACGGTATCAGTGCTGTCTCCACCGCCCATGATGCCAACACATGAATCCTGAGGTTTGGTGGGCGTTTATTTCCATAAGGAGTTTATGAGCTAGAAAGGAAATATGAAGACACCTTTCAGGAAGCACATGACTGCTGAATAGACAGACCAAATTGGCTCCCTGGCTCTGATTCCCAGAGTTGACCTCGGGTTTTTGAGGACAGGGCTAGCCACTGGGACAGAGGTGAGGTCGTTGTCACTAAGCCCCTGTCTCTCAATGGTTCTGCAGCCTCAGCTTGTGTTTCTATAGCCCCCTGGCCAACCAGTCCCGTTCTGGAAGCTTTACCAGCCTTGGTGAAGCCAAGGAGATGGAGAGAGAGAGACCTGGGTGAAAGGCTGGCAAGAGACTCCCACAGTCAGAAGGGAGAGAAGCCGAGCAAGGAAACCTGCTGAGTGGAGCTAGGAGGGTGGCCACCAGCTCCTTCATCTGTATGCTCCAGGGGTGAGGGCTGCTGCAGAAGGCACTATCTTGGCAGAGTCATTTGGATGTGGGCACTGAATCAGTCAAACCTCATGGGTACCAATTCTGGGTTTCTGGAGGGTGGAGGGCTCTGATCCTATTCTCTGCTTCTCCTTGTCCTCTGCATCAACAATAGGATGTGTGTGTGTGTGTGTGTGTGTGTGTGTTTGTATGTGGTGTGTTCCCTGTTAAAGAATCAGGAAAGATGGAAGCCCTAGAATTCATCCCCATAGGAAGAGCTCAAGACCAGAACTGTGTCCTGTCACTTCCCCTGTAGTTTCTCTGGAGTCCTCTCCCCCAGATTCTTGGCAAAGCTGCAGAGCTTCTGATTCAGTGACATTTTACAGGATCACTGTGTTCTTTCTTCAGAGCCATTTGAGATAGAACTGAGAACAGGAAGCCCACTGTCTCAGAGGAAGGGATCAAGAACGGGGCTCCCCAACCAACTGAAGGCTGCGGGATCTCAGTGCAGCTGGGGAGAGGAGGGAAAGAACTAACACCTTTGTCTTCCAGGGCTGGAATCAGATATTGTCACATGTTATCTTTTCTTTTAATCCCCTCAGTAATACTAGGAAGTGGGGGAAAATGTCCCCACTTACAGGGAGAGGAAATTAAGCTAAGAGATAAAAATGAATCACTTAAGGTCATTCAGCGAGTAAGAGGCCTGAGAGATTTTTAACACCCGTTCTTTCTAATCCTCTGTGGTGATTCTTTCTTATCTTATGCAGCCCAAACCTTTGTCGCAAGCCAGAGATCCTGGGACACATCACTAGCTCATAGGGCTAAACTGAATGGTGTGAGGATGGAGGAGCTTACGCATGCACAGTAGATCATTGTTTCTTGTCCCTTGTACTCACTCTGAATTTCAGTTCTGTCAGAAATTCTCATGGAAAGAAGACGAATACCAGGCTGAACTGGCCACCTGCATGCACTCAGGCATGGATGTGTACCCACAAAATCAGACAGACAGACACATACACCTGTGAAAGAATCTTGGAGCTGGAAGAGAATCTGTAGGCCATTTAATCTAAATCCCCTATTTATGAATGATAGTTCCAGCAGCTAAACTAAATAGTCTTCTAGTCTGTGCTTGGATAGACTGTAAGACTTTTTACAAGGGGAGGAATTATTGTAAGAAATAGCAACAGGCCCCAGCTGATGTAGCTCAGTGGGTTGAGCATGGGCCTGTGAACCAGAGGATCGAGGTTCGATTCCCAGTCAGGGCACATGCCTGGGTTGCAGGCCAGTTCCCAGCAGGGGATGCATGAGAGGCAACCATACATTGATACTTCTCTCCCTCCTTCCCTTCCCCTCTAAAGATAAATGAATAAAATCCTAAAACAAAAAAGAAATAGCAACAAATGAGGCATGATCCCAACACTGCACAGGCTTATACTGTGAGTACCCAGATTGTGGTGGTAGAAGTCACGATGGAGATGATAAGGATGACAACGGTAGTGAAGGAGGTGGTGGCATGATGGTAGAAATGGATGTGGGGATGATGATGTTGGTGGTGGCAGAGGAGATGGAGATAGTGGTGATGGTGGTCCTGGAGATGGCAGCTGCCAGAGTGGGAGTCAGAGCAATGTCAGCAGAGGTGAGGATGGTCTATGATGGTAAAAGTGCTGGTGATGGTATGAAGGTGGTGGTGTTCGGAGAGGTGGAGGCGGTAATGTGTTGGTTGTGGTAGTGTTGGTGGTGACTGGAGAGGAAGGGGAAGGTGATACTAGAGGAGGAGGTGGAGATAAAGATGAAAGTGGTGGCAGTGGTGGTCTTGGAGGGAAGGGTGTTTCACCCTCTAAGATTTAGGGTAAGTTGAATTCATCAAAATCTGAGGAGTCAGTGTACACACGGAAAGGTGCAGGCCCAGTAATGGCGGCGGGTAAGGTTTTTCCCAGAACACCAAACAACTGCCCATATTGCCTCAAGGTACCTCATCGCTGTGAGGGAAATGACATGATCATAGCTCTCCTGGCCTCTCCAGCTCAGGCTGCTAGCTGGCCCTAGTGGCCACCCAGGTTGGAATCCTGCTGGATACAGCCCATGTCTTCCATTCCCAGGTGGCCCAAAGACAGGGTCTTGAGGCCTGGCAGAATTTTTGAAACTTCTGTGGGAATGTTTATGGTGGAAACATAAGTCCACATATTCAAAAGCACTTCCTCTGATAGGTGGGTGCACTCATACACACCTAATACACTCTAACACCTATGTACACTCACACACGATTTCAGCAGACGCTCATGCTATTTGCCTTTAAAATCCATTATGCATAGAGTGGAGTGTGTGCTTGATGTGCCCCCTACATGCCTCCTCCATCCTGATCCAGCCGGCTGCATAGTGCCGGCAGCCATGCCACTGACTCGGTCGCTGAGACACCACCGGTGAAGAAAATCGGTACGTGGTTTGTGTGTCTGAAACGAGAGCTCACCAGATGAGGAGTCACAGGAGCGGCCTTGACAGCAGCTATGGGTAGTCCTCCCGTCGATGCCAGGCTTACCTTCTGTTTAGTGTTTTTTAATTTTATTTTTCAATCACAGTGTACATTTAATATTATTGTGTATTAGCTCCAGATGTACAGCATAGTGGCCAATCATATACTTTATATTGTGATCTCCCTGATACTGCGGCTGCCCACCTGGCACGACACCTAGTTATTATGATATTATCGACCATACTCCCACACTGTACTCGGCATCCTTGTGACTATTCTGTAACTGCCAACTTGTACTTCTTAATCCCTTCACTTTTTCACCCCTTCCCGCAACCCTTCCGCCCTCTGGCAGCCAACAGTCTATTCTTTGTATCTATGAGTCTGTTTCAATTTTGTTTGTTCATTTATTTTGTTCTTTAGGTTCCACATATAAGTGAAATTACATGGTATTTGTCTTTCTCTTTCTGACTTATTGCACTTAGTATAATACCCTCTAGGTACATAATGTTGCAAATGGTAAGATTTCGTTATTTTTATGGCCAAGTAATATTCCATTGTATATATGTACCACTTTTTCTTTATCCAGTTGTTTATTTGGGGGCACTTGGGTTGCTTCCAAATCTTGGCTATTGTAAATAATGCTGCAATAAACATAGGGGTGCATATATCCTTTTAAATTAGTGTTTTAAATTTCTTTGAATATATACCCAGAAGTGAAATCTCTGGGTCATAAGACAGTTCCATTCTTAATTTTTTGAGAAACTTCCATACTGTTTTCCACAGTGTCTGCACCAGTCCTCACACATTCCCAACAGTGCACGAGGGTTCCCTTTTCTCAACATCCTCACCAACACTTGTTTGTTGATTTATTGATGACAGCCATTCTGACAGGTGTGAAATGATATCTCATTGTGGTTTTAATTTATATTTCTCTGATGATTAGTGATGTTGAGCATCTGTTCATATGTATGTTCTCCATGGAGAAGCGTCTAGTCAGGTCTTCTGCCTACTTTTTAACTGACATGTTTATCATTTTGGTGTTCGGTTGTCTGAAGTTCTTTACAGATTTTGGCTATCACCCCTTATTAGATGTATCATGGGCAAATATCTTCTCTCATTCAGTAGGTTGTTTTTTCATTTTGTTGATTTTGTTTGTTTGTTTGTTTTTGCTGTGCAAAAAAAAAAAACCTTTCAGTTTGATGTAGTCCCATTTGTTCATTTTTTCTTTTATTTCCCTTGTCTGAGGAGATATAGCAGGAAAAAGAAGCCTTCTGTTTAGCTTTAGCAACTCCCTCATCCATCAGGAGTGACATATGATATACCTGATGAAGGAAACTTCCACTCTGTATTTCTGTACTAACTAGTATGACTTACTGCCTTCCCTTGGCAGTTAGCTATTTTCAAGGTTAGTTTAGCATAGCCTTGACCCTAGAATGACTTCTGATGTTTATTATGCTCTATAGTATGTCTTCCCCACAGAAGCAAGCGCAATTCATTCTGCATACACTCCTCTATCTGTCATCCCCCACGCCCCCTGCAGTTCTGCCCAATCACCGATTCACTAAAGTGTCTGCCTTTAGATGATCCCTTATTTTCTCAGGTGAGGGGAGTAATCATCTCTGAGGCAAGAAGGTGGAAGAGCATGGTAGCATCACTTCTTGGTGCCTGCTTCTTGGGAGGTGCTTAGAAAATTAATGTTCAGTGAAGGGACACAGATGTTTTCACAGTTTTTTCAAGGCCACGATAACTGCAGTGTGTGGAAAGGATCAATTCAGAGTTTCAACAGACAGCCTCCAGGAAGCACAGGGTCTGACTCAGCACTGCCAGACCACAAAGGCAACTTCCTAGACCCATGGGCTATGAATATGGCCACCAGGCAAATCTCTACCTAGAAAGGTTTGCACAAGACAATGGCATATGTTGGTACCTGGCAGTTCTCCAGAGACCTAATTTTAAGGATTTCTTCTGTCTCCTGGTTGCCTTAATGAGCACAGGGTCAGCCCTTGGCAGCTACAACCCCTTGAGACTCTGGACAGTGACTCAGACATCAACTATAAAGAAGAAGTCAACAAATCTTAGGCACGGTGTGTACCTGGCAATGTGTATCTCTGCCACCCTACCTGGCTCTCAGCCTGCAGGCAAGGAGGGGGTCCCCAAATTCTGGCCAATCACAGAAACAAAGGCCAGTTTTAAGGAAATTGTCTCTTGACAAAATTATACCCAGCCTCTCTGCATCAGATTCTGTTGGTTGCCAACTGCACTTCTCCACTGAATCCTGATTTTACTCAGGCGCCCACCAATTGTCGGTGACAGCATTTCACTGGCGTCTCTCACTGGTCCTGGTGTGAGAGTGTGGAAAGTGTTTCATTCGGACTAAGGAATTATAGTCCGTGCTTGAGGAAGCATCATACTTCCTCAATGCACAGGACCCATGTAGCCCTGATTGTCATTAGCAGCCATCTTAAAGCCACAAGGGAAACCAGCTCTGGGGAGAAGCTGACATTGAGGACCACTGACTGGAATGGCAGGAAGGACCTGTGTATTTGATGCCATTGTTGATGCACAGATGACATGGTGCCCAGGGCATAATAATGGTGCCCAATCTATAATAAGGTTTCCTTATTATATCAATTAGATGCAACATGTTCCATTTCTTGCAGCCCAAAGGATCTTAAGGGATGCATGCTGTGCAGGTTGGCTGGGGAGGAAGACTTTCCATGTGCAGACTCAAAAAAACAACACAGCCCAACTCTTATTTCCAAAGATTCACCTTCCATGGTGATCTCAGAGTTTGCTACTCCTCTGAAATGTCCTAACTTCAATCTTTCCTTAAAAGTTTCCCTGTAGAATTGATGGGAAGTGAGGCAAGAGCCAAGTAAGCGTCATTGTTCTCTTTCTGGCCCCTCCCCCACAGGCAGAGCTACAGCGCAGCAAAGAGCGTTGTCCTGCTTTGGCAAATACTGAAGGCTCCTCCCCCTTACAACATAACAGGTATGCTGAGACAAAAACATATGGCCCAAATAAAAGAACAGATCAAAACTTCAGAGAGAGTACTAAGTAACAAGGAAATAGACAACTTATCAGAGGCAGAGTTCAAAACACTGGTAGTCAGGATGCTCACACAAATGACGGAGTTCATTTACAAATGAAGGAAGAAGTGAAAGCTATACAAAGTGAAATAAAGGAAAGTATACAGGGAACCAATAGTGAAGAGAAGGAAACCAGGACTCAAATCAATGATTTGGAACAGAAGGAAGAAATAAACATCCAACCAAAATAGAATGAAGAAATGAGAATTCAAAATAATGAGGAGAGGCTGAGGAACCTCTGGGACAACGTTAAATGCTCCAATATTGGAATCATAGGGGTGCCAGAGGGAGAAGAGGAAGAGCAAGAAATTGAAAACTTATCTCAACAAATAATGAAGGAAAATTTCCCCAATCTGGCAAAGGAAATAGACTTTCAGGAAGTCCAGAAGGGTCAGAGGGGCCCCCCGAAAATTGGATCCAAGAAGAAACACACCAAGGCACATCATAATTAAGTTATCCAAGATTAAAGATAAGGAAAGAATCTTAAAAGCAGTAAGAGGAAAGGAGACAGTTACCTACAAAGAAGTTGCCATAAGGCTATTGGCTAGAAAGAAACATTGCAGGCAAAAAGGGGCTGGAAAGAAGTATTCACAGTCATGAAAAGCAAGAACCTACATCCAAAATTACTCTATTGAGCAAAGCTATCACTAAGAATGGAGGGGCAGATAAAGTTCTTTCCAGGTAAGGTCAAATTAAAGGAGTTCATCATCACCAAACCCTTATTATATGAAATGTTAGAGGGACTTATCTAAGAAATAGAAGATCAAAAACTATGAATAGTAAAATGACAACAAACTTTCAACTATCAACAGCTGAAACTAAAAAACACAAATAAAAACTAAGCAAATAACTAGAACAAGAACAGAATCACATAAATGGAGGTCACATGGAGGGTTATCAGTGGGTAGGGGAAGGGGGAGAATGGGGGAAAAGGTACAAGGAATAAGAAGCATAATTGGTAGGTACAAAATAGACAAGGAGAGGTTAAGAATAGTGTAGGAAATGGATAAGAAAAAGAACGCATATGTAAAACCCATGGACATGAACTAAGGGAGGCAGGGAATGCTGGAGGGTGGGGGCAGAGGGGGATAATGGGGAGAAAAAAATTATGACAACTGTAACAGTATAATCAATAAAATACACTTAAAAAAGAGTTCCCTGTAGAACAGGGGTCAGGCTGAGTTATTAAAATAATTCTGTACCCAATGTTCAGACATACTAGCAGAGAAATAAGTGTATGGATTCATTTGCAACTATGTTACATAGTCTGGTTTTCAAAATATGGCTTGGTCATCTTCAGATTGTGGCCTTGGGTTTCATTCAGTCTTTATATGCTGGGAGCCATCTAACACCTAAGAGTCGGGCCTTAGAAACCCACGCTTTCTGACCTCTAGTCTGGCAGTGAGGGACACCTCAAGAGGAACAGGAATCTTCACTCCCTCCTACTTAGTTTTCTGTGTCAGGTCCTGCCTCTCATTATAGTGATTGACTCAGGAAACCCCATCTCAGCACAGTGCAATGACATGAGCACTGACACAATAACAAGAAATGGGCCATAAGGGGGACAAGAAGATTATTTGTTTTACAAGAAATGCAATGGGACACGCCTTTCCACCTAGCATGACCCCCCAGATCAGCTGGGCTTACGTGTGTACAGCCCAGGCAGAATACCACATACAAGAGACATCACAATGTATTCCTTCCATTCCCATAGTAGTGGAGCATGGTAGGAGCAGAAGACTGGGGCCCACAGCCTGGATTTTACTCTATTTCTGTCACTTGCTTATTGTGTGAACTTAGCAAATCACTCAGTTCCTAGAGCCTCGGTTTCTTTTTTGCATAACCCTACTACATAGGTTGTCATGAGGGTTCAAAAGAAAAACTGTCTGTCACATTAGCAGCTTCCAAATACATGGTAATTAGTTTTAATTATCAGTAACCGTTCAGCCCATTTCTTGCTTCCTTCAGTGACCTATTTCAGAAACTCCCCACTGTGTCTTGTAGCTCCTTCTTCTGTGGGGCCTCCCATCACCCTCAGATTTGGCACACAGTTTATTCTTTCCAAAGTCACAATACTGGTGGTACACTATCCTGACAATATGCCACAGACATTTTTGGAGAATGGTCTCTGGCACCTCCAGGCCCAAGGACTGTTTCTGTCTAGATGTGGCTACTGGGGCTATCCTCCCATCCATCACACCTAAGTATAACCAACCCTGACGGCTTTTAAAGGCTCTGGTTGCAGCCAGATAAGACTGTTCTGTCCAGGCAAAGTGACCCCATGAAGCAGCCCCCTTGGAAATACTGGAGGGGTGCATGGCTTTCACTTGAGCCCTTACCATCTCAATGAGATGGCAGCACTGAATAGTGAACTGAGCCAGCTCGGGAGGGAAGCAAGTTGGGCACTGCCAGCATAGTAAACAGTTCGATCTCTCTAAACAAGGCCCGTCTGCCTAGGGTGGACCAGAGCCCACAGAATCTCCTGGGGCTACTAGAGCCAAATGCCTTTCAACGGGTTTTACCATCAATCTTAATAAATACAAGGAGGCAGCAACTGGCATAATAAATCCAAAACAATCCTGTCCTGAAAGGCTTATGTTCTGAAATCCTCACCATTTCAAATCAAGTCAACCAATATTTACAGGGCATCTCCCATGAGCCTATCACTGTCCTAGGCACTGGGATTACAAAGATGAGTAAACTCTGTCTTTGTCCTGGAGAGGCTTAGAGCCAGAGAGATGAGGGTGTGGGGCTGCTGGGGGCGGAGTAGAGTAATAAAGTATTACAGGTTTCAAGGCAGGGTAGTAAACGGGGTAAGGAAGGTACACTAAGGAAATAGGGGGCACTTCCCCTGGGAGTTGGAGGTCAGAAAATTCTTCTGAGTGGAAGTGACCCAGATATGAGTTTCACAAATACTACCGTCAGCTGGCACTAATTCCTAGGCTAGAGGATTCACAAACACTCTATGAAGTCGTTATTATTATCCCTGTGATCTTCAAAAGATGAGGAAACATAAGTTCAAAGGTCACATGGCTAATTAATGATACTGGAACACTGGCACAATTAGAAGCATCAGTCTGACGATACAAGTAACAGACATTCTGACTTAGGGGATCTATTTTGCTCATGCACACAAACTTCAAATGCGTAATTATGTAAGTAGATACCCAGATAGTGACTCATCATTCTGGTGACAGGAAAGATTCATACAAGTAAAGCCTGCAAGCAGAGAAGCTGAGGTACCCCCCCCCCCCATTTCCTCTTCCTTCCTCACTATCTCCCTCAGAGGCTTTAAACCTGACCAAAAAAAAAATTGTTGCCTCCAGAAGTCACTATGCCACTCTTTCATCACGTTGGCCTTGAAACTGATGAAGAGCCTACTGCCAAGGATGCTAGCTAGAATCAGGTAGACTGAGAAGGGAGGGACAGCGGTGGAGAGGAGGGAGGCAAAGGGAAATAGGGGGAAATCCTGGGGAGCTATGAGGGCCTTGGGCTAAGGGATGAGAAAACAGGGTGAGTGTGGAAGCAGAGATTAATCACAGTGGGGAAGAAGATATGGAGAGTGAAAAGGAGATACCTGAGCCACCCAGGGAGAATGGGCAGGAAGTACAATAGCCAGGATCAAAGGTGGCATGAGAAAGGCATTTCCATATATTCAGTCAATCCCAGGTACTACTGCTTTGACCCTCATGTCCCAGACCTGAAGCCTCGGCGGGGCATACTGTGCTGAATACTTAAACAATAGCCTCCGGTACTGGAAATACTGGGTTTTGAGGAAGGGACTCGGCAGGCCTGGTTCCACTTAGACCTCAGGCTCTCCCTCAGTGGAGGAGGGGAGTGGGAATCAGCACAAGCGACCTTTTTAGCTCTGACTTTCCAGGACTTCAGAGCCAGTCCATCTTTGCTGTACTCAGTGAGAGAGAGAGAGGAGGCTAAGAGCTTTAGCCAACTCTGCAGGACCATGGGAAGAGGCAGCAGATTTAAGAGAATCAATAAACAAACTACTACTTAAGGAATCTTCTTAACCCTACCTCATCCACATACTTTTCCCAAAATTCTTTTGTCAGTCCATCATAACTCCCTTTCTCCAAGTAGGCTCAGTTTTTACTGAGCAGTTACCCACAGGCAGAATAGATCACCAATGTGCAACCCCTAGCCCAGGGCAGAAGGCTGAATAATGTCTTTTAAAGATACCAGGTCCAAACCCCTGGAACTATACATGTTACCTTATTTGGAAAAAGGAGCTTTGCAGATGTGACTAAGTTAAAGATTTTGAGATAAACGGATTACCCTGAATGATCCAGGTGTGCCCTAAATGCACTACCAGGTATCTTTATAAGTGAGAGGCTGGGGGTGATTTGACAGGCAGAGAAGACCATTTGAAGATGCTGGCTTTGACGACTGGAGTGACTGATAGAACCACAGCTAAGNCAGGCAGAATAGATCACCAATGTGCAACCCCTAGCCCAGGGCAGAAGGCTGAATAATGTCTTTTAAAGATACCAGGTCCAAACCCCTGGAACTATACCTGTTACCTTATTTGGAAAAAGGAGCTTTGCAGATGTGACTAAGTTAAAGATTTTGAGATAAACGGATTACCCTGAATGATCCACGTGTGCCCTAAATGCACTACCAGGTATCTTTATAAGTGAGAGGCTGGGGGAGATTTGACAGGCAGAGAAGACCATTTGAAGATGCTGGCTTTGACGATTGGAGTGACTGATAGAACCACAGCTAAGGAGTGCCAGTAGCCACCAGAGGGAATGCAGGGAAGAGGGAAATAGATTCTCTCCTAGAGCCTGCAGAAGAAATGCAGCCCGATGACACATTGATTTCTGCCCAGTTATACTGGTTTTAGACTTCTGGCCTCCAAAACTGTGAGAGAATAAATTTCTTTCTTTTTTTTTAAGGCACTGAATTTGTGGTAATTTGTTACAGCAGCCATAGAAAATGAACACAGCCAGCCTTATCCTGCCCCTAACACATTCGGCACACACGCCCTGCATTCTGAGTGTGCCACGAGCCTGCTGTTTTTCTTAGAGTGATGGGGCCATCTACACTCTCTGGATGGGTTGTGATAAAAAAGCCATGAACTTGGAAGTACGAAGAGGACTTGAACTGGATATCCAGTTTATTGCCTACGCATAAACACAGGACTTAACCTCTGCGCACCTGCCTTCTCGTCTGTGAAATGGGAATGGTAACCTCTGACTAGCTTACTGTCATCACGTTAGAACAACAAACATAATAGACTTCAAGTCAGTTTGTCACCTTTAAAGCTCTGTGTACACTTACTGTTTTTCATTAAATCCTGCTTCCTGGGCACGATCCTGGGCACGATCCTGGGCAGATCCTTAGTGACATACAAATGAGTCAGATTGGTAGAATCGTCTATGGCCCTTGATATTTCCCAATGCTTTGTTTTCTCTGGTTCTGTGTGACAGGAAGCAGTGGGACAAGGTGTAATTGATCCTAGGGAGGATTTATGGATGCAAACCCTTTCCCAGCCCCACTAAACTGGAGTCACTGTTCTGCTTTATTTACAGGTTGGTCAAGACCATAAAAATCCTAGGTGTGTTTGTGACAGCACCACCAAGGTAAGAGAATCTGGCATGAGTCTGATAAATGGTGGATAATACCTTATTTGCTTTGTGTCTCCGGTGCCTAGCAAGAAGACCCAATATATTTCTACTGGATGAATGAAGGAATGGATGGATACATGAAAGAAAGGAAAAAAAGAAAGAAAGAAAGAAAGATCTACAAAACCTCCAAATTGCAACCTTCTTTTATCTTCCAATATAATTCCTAGCAATACAGTTGGGTTTTAACCTCAGCTCCCTGTCTCACACTGCCTCCCTGGGTCTCTGTGTTTAGCACTTGGCTAGGACAAATTCTTGCAAGTTCCCACCAAACGGTCACTTCTAATACCAGTAAGCACTGTGTATGATCCTCCTCTAAATTAACTGGTTACCTGTGGCCACAGTCCATGTGAGTGTCAAACCACTACACTGAACCCAGTGAGAGCAGGAGCAGAGAGCTCTGGTTTCCAAAAGCTGCATCCTTTCTGTCCTGTATTCTAGTCACGTCCATCTGTGCCTCAGGCCAGCAGCAGCAAAGTTGGGGTCCTCCGACTTTTATCCCACTGGGTCTTCCTTCTTTCACCCCGGCTGCTAGAGTCCCCGCATGGTTCCCTAGACTCCATTGGAGACATATTTGGGGGAGAGAAAGAGGGACACAAAATTCCTATAGATCAAATGGGACATTTGAGAAACCTGATTTTCTTTCTTTTGTACTGGTTGTTAACAGTAATACATGCTCATTGTATAGAGCTCGGAGAGTGCATAAAAGCATGAAGTATTAGAAAAAGTCATCATAATTCCACCATCCAAGGCCAATCACTGTTAACATTCTCATAAATTTCCTTTCAGTCATTTTTCTATAGTTTTTAGGTAATTGAGATGATAAAGTATATAAAATTTAAACCATGCTTGCCAAATGTAATATTTAGCATAAACCATTTCTCATATCAAAAACCCTCCATTAATATTATTTTAGTGGCTGCATAATATTCTTCAATCTAATATTAATACTGATTAATAGGTGTGACCTCAGTGTTCCAGCTTCATCTTATTTTCTTTGTTCCCTGTACCATTCATTTTCAGAAGAACTCAGCATCTTTCAGCTCTCTAAGAAAAATTAGTTCATTCCAAAGTGACAATGAACAATGAGTAATGTTGACTTTTTTTACTGATGATTTCACAGGAAAGAGAGAAGACTTCATCTTGGACACCCCGAAGCAAACAACTTTAATAAACACATCCCTTAACCACCTCTGATTGTGTTCAGCCCCTACGTGGCTGTAGCACCGGCAGAACTTTTTTCCCGTTTTTCCTGGTTCTTCCTTCTTCCTAGGTATCCCTCCCCTACCGGTCGTATTTTTGTAATTACTATAAGAGTTTCTAGCTTCACGGACTTATATTCATCCTGAGACTCAGAAAAACAAAGTCTCTGAACTCTTGGAATTGTGAGTCATTTGATACTCAAATAGACCTTTAAAAAAATCCACCTTCCCACTGACCTCAGTTATCATCACCGAAGCATTTCCTCCAGACACATAAAGTGCTTTACCTAAGAGTAAATGACTTTCTCCATTTTGTTAAACTGGTCTATAATAAAATCTCCTTGGTTTGTTTTTCATGGGATAGATTCTCTCTTATCTAGTTCTGAATAAGAAAAACCTGTTTTAAGAAGAAAATTTAAAACTGTGTATGCAAATATAGAACTTGTATATGAGAATCCCATAGATACCCAGAAAATATGGTCATATTAACTTTAATAAAGGGATATCAACTTTAATAAAGGGATATTTGATTGGGAGAAGAAGGGAAGAGGGGTAATTTAAACAAAACAATTAATAGTCTGTAGATCTATTCAGTGAAAGAGGGAGTAGGAGGAATGAGAAAGCCAAAACCAAGGGTCAGGGAGGTATTTTTGCCTTCTGGGATGGTCCCTATCATTGTCAACAGTAGGTTTGACTGGGTAGGCCTGGAGGCCACCCCCTGCCACCCCCAACTTCCCTTATTCCCCCCACCCCCACCACTACCCCCAGGGTCCTGCCTAGAACACTGGGTCCAGTAGAGCACAGCTCATTTCTGAAAACACCATAGCAAATTGGAGTGTGTTCAAAGGAGAGCTACAACAGCCATTAGAAGGGCTACAAAGAAAGCCTAAAAGAAGGGGACAGCAGCTCCATGTTAAGCAGCTGGAGGAAGTATGGTAGGAGGGGTAGGGGTAACCCTCACTTTAACTAGGCAAAGATGGCCTGACTCAGACAATCCTGAGAGGCTACATGTAAAGGTTTTGCACAGCAAAGGAGGACATATTTGCCAATGATACATCTGATACAAAGTAACAGCTTCTTCATTGGTTGCAGTTTGCTCTACTTTCTTTACTCCCTCGAAGACAAAACAAAAAGCAAATTATGAATGTGTCAGATGCTCTGCTTTTCGCCAAGTTAGTTTTCAGAGATCTGAATAGTGTGAGTAGCTTACTGTATTCTCCCTGGGGGCAGTTTTATGATCAGATTTAGGTGATGCTAAGCAGGTACCTACTTTGTTCCAACACGTGTATTCTCTCCCACAATTCTTGACATCAGTCCCATCAACTTGCTGATCATTCCCACTGGACAGAGAAAGGGAATGAAGCTGCAGAGTGCACAGCTAGTCAAGACCTCTGCTGGAATCACATGCACATTTTCTAACTCCAAATTCAATAGTCTTTTTCAAGCTTTTTTAAAATTATGATTCACAGAAAGAAATTTTTACATTATGGTCAAATACACTCATATTCTGTTAAGGTGAGGCATATGAAAGTGTTTCAACTGTTTTGACCTAATTAATGATAATTTTATATAGTTCAATCTCTGTATGTAATGTAACAGGAAGAAAAATATCATGAAACAATATTCATTATGTGTATTCCACTCTAAGATTTCTACTCTATCCTATTTCATCTTTTAAAATGCTGGTCACAACCCCCAAAACTGATTTCATGATACCCAAAAAGATGTGACCTGAGGTTTGAGAAACCATGGCATCTGACACATTCATAATTTGCTTTCTGTTTTATCTCCCAGAGAGTAAAAAAAGTAGCAGATAAACTTTTGTAGAGCAAATTCCAACCAATGAAGAAGATGTGTGAAGAAAAGTTTTTACACAGCAAAAGAAATCATCAACAAAATAAAAAGACAATGCACTGAATGGGAAAACATATTTGCCAATGATACATCTGATAAAGAGTTAATATCCAAAATTTATAAAGAAGTTATAAAACTCAACACCAGAAAAACAAGCAATCCAATTGAAAAATGGGCAAAGGACCTGAACGGACACTTCTCCAAAGAGGACATACCATCTGGTCAGTGGACATTTGAAAAGATGCTGGATGTCACTAATCATGAGAGAAATGCAAATTAAAACCACAATGAGATACCGCTTCATACTCATCAGAATGGCTATCACCAATAAATCAACAAAAAAACAAGTGTGGGAGAGGATGTGGAGAAAAGGAAACCCTAATGCACTTTTGGCGGATATGCAGACTGGTGCAGCCACTGTGGAAAAGAGTAGGGAGTTTCTTCAAAAAATTAAAAATGGAACTGCCTTATGACCCAGCAATACCACTTCTGGGAATCTATCCAAAGAAACTCGAAATACTAATTCAATAGAATATATGCACCCTTGTGTTCATTGCAATGTTATTTACAATAGCAAAGATTTGGAAGTAGCCCAAGTGTCCAACAGTGGATGAAAAAAAGAAGGAAATCTTAGTTTTTGCAATAGTACGGATGGACCTGGAGAGTATTATGCTAAGTGAAATAAGCCAATCAGAGAGAGACAAGTACCATATGATTTCACTTACATGTGGAATCTAAAGAACAAAATCAACTAACCTATAAAATACAAAAAGACTCGTAGATAGAACAGACTGATAGCTGTCAGAGGGGTGGGGAGTTGGGTGGCTGGATGAAAAAGGTGACTGGATAAAAAAAAGCCATAGACATAGACAACAGTATAGTGATTACCAGAGGGAAAGGGGGTGAGGGGAGGTAGAAGTAGGTAAAGGGGATAAATGGTGATGGAAGGAGACTTGACAATGTACAAATGATATGTTATAGAACTGTACATGTGAAACCTATGTAATTTTATTAACCTCACCCCAATAAATTCAATTAAAAAATACATGTGACTTTCTGAGTTTGTATTTGGGAACAAGGGTCCCAGATCTGACCCTTCCACATGACTTCAGTTCATAGGTTAACAAAGATTCTTATGCTAACAGGGAATGAACAATTTTCGATGACAACATGTGACCTGGAAATAAACTCATTAATTTGCAAAAAGTTGCTCTGTTCTGATGTATCTGAAGCCTGGGGAAGCAGAACAGTGGTCCCGACTGCAAAGTGCTTTGCAAAGTATAAAAGATGCCAAACTTCCGGAGGCCAGGCCTGTGAGCAAGGGACCAGAACAAAGGTTAGACTGTCACCGACAAACTCCGCTCCACAAACACAGTGAGGAGGACCAGGAGGCTTTGCCATACGCCAGGGGATCACTCTGTGAAAAAGCACCAGGTTGGCTGCCCACCAAGGCCCTGGGCTCCCAAATAGAGCCTGAGTCCTGGAGGGAGAGAGATCCAGCTAAAAATAGCTGTGACGTCCCAATGTTGGTTTTCTTTCTGTTTTTCTTTTTTTTTTTTTCAGTGAGTTCACCTAAAATAGCCTGGTGATGGATTTTTTCTTTTTCTTTTTTTTTTTGCCTTTTAAGTGGAAAAAGGAAAACAGGGAGGTCAAGGGCTGAAGTTAAGCCTCTAAGAAGCCTGAAGTTTCTGCCCAAACACAAGAGGTGTCAATCTGGGGCAATAGCCATGTCCACTCCCTGTGCAGCCACGTCCTGGAAGAGCCGAGGCCTGGGGGTCCTCAGGGGGCAGCACAGACACCCCTGGCCCTGTGGGTGTGTAAAGGAGCTAACTAGGGACTGCACAAGCAGCCAAGCACTGGAGGGTAGACAGGCTTCCAGCTTGGGAGAAGGTGCCAGTCTCTGAGACCCAGCCCTGGGCCTAGCATTTTGGGAAACCCGGTGACAGTTTTGAAGTGGTTGGGAAGCAGCAGCTCAGGTCTCTTATTCAACCAGCAGGTCAGAGTCAGGATGGCCATTGTCACTTGCAGAAACAGCCCTAACCCAGGCAAGTGGGTTTACCTGGGGCTAAGGTCAGGTGAGGGAGAAGCTCTGCACAGTAGGTCAACTGCTTAAAATACTTGGGGAATTCCATCCTTTCAGCATGTTTTCGATTTCTCTGTCCTTGCCTCAGGCGGAAGATGGCCGTCTCCCAGTTTGCCTCCCTGACCCTGGCCTCCCGAAGTCCTGAGCTCTGTGGGGCAGCCTGACTCAGATCCCTTGTGGGAGTCCTCCCTGAGATGGGGTCTCTGCCCTGGGCACTCCTGCGGAAGACAAACCCTAGGTCACGTCTCAGAGCATCACAGAAGGAGGCAGTGCAGCTCCCTTAGAACCAAACCAACCCCAAAGACAATGTAAAGCTGTGTGATTATAATTGTGTGAGTTCAAACCGTGCTTTGTATTTTGTAAAGTGCTGTCGTCTACACTATCTGTTGGATTTCTTTCACAGCTGCAGAGGGCGGCGTAAAGAGGAAGGTTCATTCATTCATTGAGCAAAAACTGCTTCAACTACTTTACAGCTGAATAAACTGAGGCTTGGAAAAGCTGTGTGACCTACTTAAAGCTATGTACACAGTCAGTGAATTTTAGAAAGGTCAAATGCAGGTCCTGTCTCCCCATCTATGCTCCTCTCTACCTTGCAGAAGTTTCTTTGTGGGGTGGGGTGGGGGGTGTTGTGGAGGGGAGAGGGGCCAGACTGCAGATGGGATGCGCCTGGGTGGGATTCAGTATAGATGGTGACAATACAGGAGGTGACATTGGCATGTGCTAGTCTGTGTCCCATTGCTAGTACTCGAGTGTTGCCACGTAGCAGCGTGTGGCCTTGGGTGAGAATTCAGCCCCTCTGATGGATGGAGTCCTCACTGGGTGTACCTCACACGTGGTCAGGGCTAAATCAGATAATATATGTGAAGCTTGGTATAAAACAAATACTCAATAATTTTAGTGACTTTATTACTATTATTTTCATAATGTTTATGGTCCAGAGCCTAATATCATGCTGGCAGACACAGAAGTCTGGTTTTGCCAAAACACTAAGAAAAAAATCTTGTCTCCAAGATTGATGTTTCAAGTCAGAAGATGGGTGTGCACTTTCCAAGGTTAAGTGTGGCCCTGGCTACAGATTGGAGTCTGTGTTTTTTCCAAGGGGGCTTCCCTCCCCCAAGGCAGGTGGGTCAAAGGATCTTGTGGGCTTGGCAGCCGATCACGCGTTCCTTGTCACAACCCCAAGGCTAATGACATTGGGCCAAATCTGACACAGCCACCTTCACAGTGTAGAGAGCTGCTGCTGTTCACCTACATGCTCACATATTCATTCATTCTCAAATGCTTTCTGAATCCCTACTACGTGCTGGGCACTGCTCTGGCACAGGTCTATGGCAGGAAATAAGACAGACAGGCTCCTCCCCTCTGGAACCTTACTTTCTAGGGCCAAACAGGGCATGCTCTCTCCCTGCCCCCAACTGAGGGTGCTGGGAGTGGACAGGGCTGGCACTGACCCCCTTGCTCTTGTTGATGCCAGCAGCCCTCTTTCTGGAGACAGAGATGTTTCTTTGGGGGATGTTAATGTAGAATTTCCCTGTGGGTGAAATGCAGCCACTAACATGGCATCTCTCCCCCAGCTGCTGGCTGTATTGCTTTGCTGTAGTCCAGACCCAGGAATGTAACCCTATAGCCTGGTGTTATGGGGACACACCCCCTCCCCTGCTCCTAACATTTCACCCACCCACATCACCCCGCTGCAGCCCCTCCTCAGCTCCTCATCTCTGCACCTCCCACCTCAGTCTCCTTTTTCTTAACATCCTCCCTACCATGTACTCCATTTATCCTCTCCTACAAGCCCCAAGCCTCCTGGAATCTCATCTCTGCCCCTGGACCTCCTCTGGCCTTGGCCATGCCCCTGCTCCCCCTCCCTGAGCCCCACACTTCTCCCTGTCCCCAGGGATCCTTTCCCAGGTGCAGCCTTGCTGACTGAGCCCTTCCTCTATCAGATCTTGTCCCCGCACCTTCTTTCTTCCTGACCTCCAAGGGAGTGGCGTTCCTTCCCCTGATGGAATTCTCATTCTCTCCAGGCCTTACCACCCCCACCCACCCACTGCCCCATCAGTCACCTGCTCTCCTCCACCAACTAACTGCAGGCCCTCCCTACTCTTGGCCCTTCGGACCCCAGCCCTCTCACTCTGGGGGGCACCTTCTTTCTGGGGCCAAGATCTGCCCTAATTTTCATACACATGTTTCCCCCTTAAACAAGAAATTCTTTCAGTACTTTAAATTCTAGAAAAGTAGGGGGAGATCAGGTTTAAAGGAAATATTACATAGAAAGGTACAGAAAGTAGCAAATATTTGAAGACTTGAGGAGATGAGACAGGATGGAAGCTTGGGGGATAGTGAACGAATACACCCATTTGGGGACCAGTTAAATCTTCCAGACCCAAGTGCTGGACTGTCTCTTAAAGGTGGATTTCCTGTGGCTCATAAGATCATCGGTCATGGGTGATTTTAGAGTGACCACTCAGAGGGCTCTCTTAGTTCAGGTTCTTGAGGAAAGCCTCGCACTAGGGTCCAACAATTACACCTCGTTCAGCCATAGCCAGGGGCGTCCAACCTTTTGGCGTCTCTGGGCCACAATGGAAGAAGAAGAGTTGCCTTGGGCCACACATTAAATACATTGTGACACATAATCACAAAAAATTTATAATGTTTTAAGTAAAGTCGCGACTTTGTGCTGGGCCCCATTCACAGCCGCGTGAGACTGCATGCTGAAGGTCCCGGCTTGGACACCCCCGGGACGGTTTCTCCTTAAGAGCGGGTTTTGTTTTCAAAGTTACCTTGTTATTAAACAGGAGCTCATTTCCCCATAGAAACTCTTAAATATAAGGTAATCAAACACCAGACCAGTGTGCAGAATGCCATCACCCACAAAGCTGTTGCCCACAGTTTTAACTGACCCGGTGAGTCTGGCCTGTGGACCCTGAGTGCCACCCCAGGCTTGTTGGCAGGAGACTGAGAACCAGGGTGCAGAGGTGGCACTAGAGGGACAGTTACCCAAGAGTCTGGTCTGTGGGTGAGCCATTGCCTCAAGGTCATGGGGAAGTCTTATTAAAAATGTAGATTTCTAAACCCTACATGCTACTCGATAAATTAGAGTTTAAGGATAGTGGGGTCCCAGGAATCTGTTTTAGAACTAGGTCCCCAGGTAATTTTTATACATCCTAGAATTCAAAGACCATTGGCAGCCCCCAGAGCACTCAGGGGGTGGGTATGGATGTAGTGCCAGGAAGATTCTGTCACCGACCCTGTTTTACGGACGAGGAAATGTAGGCCTCTGCAGGTGTCACCTGGAAGTGGCCTAAGGCTGGATGTGAACCCCCAGTCTGAACTGCAAAACCCATGCTCTTAGCCACTCTGTTACCATTTGTTGAGTGCTGACTGGTTGCCAAAATGCAGCAGACACTGAAGCCACCAAGGCCATCTCAAGGGCTTTGAACCCCAAAGAAAATACCCTTCCCATTCCGAGCCCCTGGAGGTGTTCGAGGCTGCCTCCACCTCATTATGCCCTTCATCTTGCCTTGTAGGAGAAAAACGAAGAGACCCTAGGAACACCCTTCTCTTGCTTTGTATCTCCCAGGGCAAATGAGAAATTACAGATAACCTGCATTTATTCATCATCTGTGAATTCAGAGCATCTGGCATAGTATGCAGTGGTATCTGACATAGTATATAGCACCTAGCAGGCATTTGAAAATATTAAAGGATAAGATGGATGGATACCTTGTTTGCTGGTGCCCCATGCCAGGCAAGGAGAATTTTCAGGGAGAAGAGCAGGAGCGGTGGGGGATGGGACGTAATCTGACAGAACAGGAGCTGGCTGATTTAGAGCACATCCGTGTGGCGTTACATTTCTTTTCAAATGCGACTCAAAATCCACTTCCTCCAGGAGGAGTGCCAAGTGCCGTCCCAGAGCAGGACAAGTTGTACCTTCACGGGAGACTGGGAAGCTGGAGGGTGGAAATGCCATCATTAATCCACGAGCTGCAGGGGGGTGGCAGCCCTGGCCTCCACCAGGAACGGCAGGAAAAATAAACAGCACTTGAGCTGTACGCCTCCCCTGTGCTCCTGACTGTGAAGGACTAAGAAGGCAGGCAGAAAGGATTCCAGCTCATTTACAAGCCTCGGCTATTTTTAGCTCATTGATCCCTTGGGGGGCCCACAGGGCTCACTGGTTTGAGGTGAAAGCTGGGGAGAAAACTCTGTATTCTTTGCATCCGAGCAGGTACAGCACTCCCTTCACCAGGCACTTATTTGCCTCTCAGAGTGAACTTCTCTCCACAGGGCGGGAAGGAGAGAATCAGAGTCAGGGAAGGGAGGGCACTGATAGGGGAACTGAGCCATGGCAAGAGATAGTGAGGCCCGTGCCAATGGCCAAATTGGGTCAGAAAGAGCCGACTTTTGAATGCAAACCAGGATGTGTGACTAACTGCTTCAGCAGGGCCAGGTGCTTGCTCGGTGGGTGGTGGGCACCTTCCCAGCCCTGCAGAGCTCATGGGAGAGGCCTCACCCCCTGCCAGCCTTGAGAACCAACTGATGATGCTCTAGAAGGCCCCTGCTTTTCCTCCTTTCCCGGAGCCCCGAGGTCTTTTTGTTTCTTAATTATCATCTCTTCCTAAAAGTGGTAAGGGGAAAAGAAAGGAAGCAGTTCAAATTAAGGCAGCTTTCTCTTCATCATTTCTAATTTAAAATCTAAATGGTGGGAGAGATAAAACCATTGCCTAAAAAGAGATCACCTGCAGATTTTGTGAATTACTGATGGGTTCTGTTATCCCTACTCTGTTTCTGATTGGCACAGATAATCAACACCTGGCTTTTTTCCCCCTCGCTTATTCTGGAAGGGAAAATGATTGTTTGGCTTTCCGTCCAAGTACAGGCTGCTTAATTTAAGACACTTTGTGAAATCACCTTTGTTCTAATGATTTCTTAGCAAATAAGTGAGTCATGGTAATAATTGAATGCATGTTAAGTTGATTTGTAACCAAGAAGTTGTGGATAAGTTGAATTTTTGTATTTTTGTAGGCTGAATCATATTTTAAACACCCCGGAGAGCTGAACAGCCACAGACTCTCCAGTGAATCCTCTAGAGAAAATTCTGAATCCAGTCCCCCTGAAGCACTGGGTGCAGCTGTCTACGGCCTTCGTGAAACAGTTGTGACTCCCTGACCCCACACTCGCCGGACTTCCCTCCCAGGTCACTGGCTGTGCTTCCCAGGGTCCTCTGCTGCCTCCTGGCTCGGCCAGACCTCGAAGTACTAGAGGGACCCAGGGTTCTACCTTTGGCCCTCCTGTCTTCATTTCCCTCTCCCTAGATAATCTGAAGGGTACCCATCCCCTGCATTCCAGTGACTCCCCAGTTTTTAGCTATAGCGGGTGTCAACGTGGAAAATGCTTTCCTCTACTATTCTAGGTTCTTTGGCTGGTCTAATAATTAAATTGATATACAACAGGTTAACGGGAGAAAAACAAATTTAATTTCCCGTGCATGGGAGCCTCATAAAAATGAGACCCAATGGCAGTCATACAATTGAGACTGACATGCCATCCTGAGCTAAGGAATGGGACAGGGGCCTGGGGCTTCAAAGGGGAGGAGAGTGATTAACAGGAAGATAGGAAGAACAGGTCTTTGGTAATGAGATATTTGCCTGTCAAACAGGTAAGTCTTATGTGTTTGGGCCAAGCCCCCTAACTAAATCCTTTTAGGCCATTAAGGAAGAGGTGGAGGTTTTCCTGGAGTTTGCCAGGTCTTGATTGCCTTCAGCTCAAAATAATCCACATGTCAAAGGGGCACATTTTGGGGAGGCATATTCTGTTCCCCATGAGCAGAACTCACTGGATCTCCCTGTGAGTTCTAGAAGGACAAACACCACTGCCAGCTAGTAACTCATTCACATATCTGAAGTCAGCTCAAAATCAATGGGTTGGGGGGTGGTGGTGGGCAAAACAAAACTTTTATTCTTTTTATTTCAAAATACTTGCCTCCCCTAGATGCCCCATCTTAGTGTATATAGCGTCATTAACCGAGTTGCTAAGGCCAAAACGCAGAAATCATTCTTGATTCCTTAATCTTATTGGTTCTAATCCAATATGTAATCAGAATCTGGCCCCCTCTCAACACCTCTGCAGCTCTGGTTTTGTACAACCATCGCCTCTCCCTGGGCTGTCTCCACAGCCTCCTTCCCAGGTCCCTGCTTACACTCTTGCCTCCTGGTCCACCCTCCACAGAACAGAGCAAGCCTTTCAAAGTGTAAATCAAATTTTATCACTCCCCTGCTTAAAACCCACACTTGGAATAAAGTCCAGGTTCCTCATCCAGGCCTTCAAGAATCTAAATCAAGAGCTGACATACCGAAGCTCTTGGGTCGAATAAGCAGCCCCTCCACCTCCCACCTGTTTTTGAAAAGAGAATTTAATTGGACACACCCACACCTGTTTATATATAAATTATCTATGGCTGCTTTGCCACCACAAGGGCAGAGTTAAGGAGTCCCAACAGAAACTGTGTGGCCCTTTACAAACAATGTTTGCCTTCGCCCTGCTCTAAATGATCGGGCTCTTGCCTACCTCTCCCGCCATGTCTCCCTTTATTCCCTGCCTTTCACAATGTTCTAGACACCTCGGCCAGCTTTCTCTCCCTTGCCCATGCCTGGCCCTGCCATAGCGTCTTTGCACTTGAGGTTTTTGCGAGGTTTGCTCCCTCCCCAGATCTTCACATGGCTAATTCCTCATCGTTTAAATCTTGGCTTATATATCACCTCCTCGGAGGTTATTATTCTAGCCAAAGCATCAACAAGCCCATTAGTCTTTATTACATTCTCCTATTTTCTTTTCTTCATAGTACCTCTCACAAAGGGGAATATATCTATGTCCATGTAGATGTCTATGTCCATGCCTATGCCTCATAGTTGCCAGTATCTGTGACTATGACTGTGTATTTATGTATGTTTCTACCTATGTCTGTGTCTATGCACAGGCCTTTGTATCTACATCATCTATGTATGGATCTAGGACTATGCCTATCCCTATGTCTGTGCCGCTGTCTGTTTATATGGATGTCTATGCCCGTATCTATGGTTATATCTATGTGTATCTATGACTGCTAATATGAAAATGTGACCTAATTATCTATCTTCCTCATCAAAATGTAAGGAGCTTGAGGGCAGAGACTGACTTATTTATCTCTATGTACCCAAGACCTTCTGCTGTGCTTGGAACATAGTATACCCACCCATTAAATATTTGTTGACTAATTGATTAAATCTTGGCAAAGCAAATCATTCTTTATGATATAAATAATCAGGCTTTACTTTGTTATGCAAGTTCAGATGTTTGTGTATCAAATTTTCTTGATTTTCTATATACTTCTGTGCTGGCCAAAATTCTTTTGAAACTATATGTTGCTATTTTTGTTATAATTTCTACTATTGAGGGCTTGGCACCAGCTAAGAACTTTACATATATTATCCCATTTTACTTGTTATAACAGCTCTTCGAGAGACGTGTTCCACCTTCCTTTATAGGTGAGGAGATGGACATGGAGTTGCTAATAACTTGCCCTGGGCAACACAGCTAGAAATTTACAGAGCCAGAGTTTTAACCCATAACTGTGTGACTTCTAACCCCATGCCCTAACTGTTACCCCAGGCTGTGGGTGAGTGTTTCTCCCGTGCTGTTCCTCCACAATCAGCACATCTTAATGCATCAGTGGGTTAGTTAGTACCATCCTGTCAGGCTCTAGGAGGATTTTAGACATCTCTACACTCATCCCACCAAAGGCATGAGCTGCTCCCATTCACTTCATATTCCTTCTCAACCAGAGAGTTGACACAGTAGACAGTTCTAAGAACCCAAACATCTCCCTGCCCAGATATTCTGTCATTAGTGACTAATTTGAGGTGTGTAGCGATTATTCTGCTTTTTAGAGTTTCTTATAAAAGTCAGATAGTCCTGGGCAGAGCAGTACTTTATCAGAGATGAGTTGACCCTGAGTATGGAACCCCGGAGAGTAGGATCCAGACGGAGTAGGGAGATGTAGAAAAGCTGAAGACCTCACTCGTGCATTTTGCTCATCCTCAGCAACGTAGAACGTTTAATGACAGAGAAGGAGGTTCTCCCCGTGATTAAGTAAGCAAAGGCAGGTTATAACCTGGTGTACTGTACCTGGTGTATTCAGCGTGATCTACTTTCCCATGCATGAAGGAAGATAGGAAGACCCCATACCTACTAAAAAGCTTATTATGTCTGAGTAATGAAGTTATGAATAATTTTTCTTTTCCATTTTTGCTTTTATATGTTTTCTCCAATGCACATGCATTACATTTTTAATAATGCAAAAACTGTAAAGGAAGGGAAATCTCTCCCACAGGCCCCTTCCTTTCCCTCCCCAAGCCCTGTGGTAAACTTATAAACGGACTGTTCCTGTGGCTGCAAAGGGTCCCCTTCCTCCAAGCCCTCTTGGCTCCATTGTGTCTTCTTGCACACAGTTGCTTTGTTAAAGCATAGTTCAGATCTTGTGGCTGCTCAAGCCAGCCCCTACCCAGACAGTTGCTCTGCATGATAGCTCGCTGGTGCTTGCAGCTGGGACAGAGCTAGCTCTGAAGACCAGGAAGCCCTGTGGTCTGGGCCACCCCTGCAGGATGGCAGCTTTAGAATAGGTCCTTTTGGACATCACCTCAGGGCCCCAGTGGTGAGTTACAGCTCTAGCTGGGAACTTTACCTCAGGCCACCTGAGGGAGGGAGCTTCCCCGAGTAGTTCCCAAATGTCTTAAAGCCTCAGTCAGCTCTCGGGTTTCTCGAGCAACAAAGCTATGGTAGTGGAGTCGGGTGCTGCAAAGAGCCTCTTTCTGCCCTTGAACACAGGCACAAAAAGAGCCTCAGGGAAGTATGATGACAATGGGAAAACACTGGGTACACATTTATCTCAATTACACGTTTTTCCTGCATTAGCTTGGGAAACTGGAAGAAGACAGTCTGCCTGGAGAGCAGGCTGCTTATCAAATCAGGCTCAGCAGTAGACATTAGTCTCTTGCTGCTAGGCCATTGCAGTGGGTGCAGACCAGCAGGGATCTGGGATAATGAAATATCATTAAGTGAAAAGAGCTTGTTGTAAAGTAGAGGGAGTCCATGTTTGTAAATGTATGTGAAAACTATTTGCATACTATGTATTTTTTAAAAAGAGTGGAACCCAGGCAACAAACATTTAAAGTGTTGATATTTATTTACCAGTGTATATGTGTGCCCACATATATGTGATTTTCACTACTTTCAAATATTTTTGGTGGCTAGTGTGTATGATTTTTGGAAATAGATAAAAACATTTATGCTTTTAGAAATGAAAAGAAATAAAAGGTACCAAAACAACCAAAAACCATTGCAGTTTTAGCAGTTCCTTATACAATTTTCTATTCTTTTATGTATGTGTAAAGTTTTTTTTTATAAATTTAAAAAATCATAGGTAATTCTGCTACCTTGACATAAACATTCACATTTCTAATATTGCTTACATTATTTTTACACCTGTATTAACATAATTCATACTATATTTTAAAAATTTAGACAAATAGGGGATATCTGTATCTTTGCTACATTTTTTGCTCACAACCAGTACCAGGCAGTAGGTTTAACAGGTGTGTCTTTCTTTGTAAACCAATGTGCTGTGTCGTATGAACTGTTTTAGGTTCTTGTGCCACCAAAATACACGCTTAAAAATATAATTTATAAATACCATATGATCTCACCTTTAACTGGAACATAATCAACAACAAAAAAAACCCAAGCAAACAAAATATAACCAGAGTCATTGAAATTGAGGACAATTTAACCATAGCCATAGGGGAGGGGGGAAAGGACAGTGGGAAGAAGGGTTTTCAGGAACCCTTCTAAGGGTTTGTCTAAGTGACACACAGACAAAACCAAGTGGGAGGGTGGAAGCAAGGGAGGTTAGTGGGTTTGGAGGGGGTGGGGGTAAGGAGTGGGGAGAATTTATGGGCAACTGTATTTGAATAACAATAAAATAATTAAAAAATAATTTATATTCCTGGTAAAGGCTAGGCTACCTGGCTTTATCCAAACCATAAGCAGTTTTTGTACTAATTGTTTAACAGATGTTTGAATAGCCATGCACCTGATGAAGAATCTTGCCAAAGTCCAAAAGACAGGTAGGTAGTCGGCTGGTGTGGGGTGGGGGGGGAGGGGGGCATCCACCCAGTTCTGGGGCTCCTGTTTTAATAGCGCCTCAGTGAGCTTTTCAAAATTGAGGAGCCTGGAAACAAAGGAAAAACCAAAAATCTGTTTAATGTTGAGTTTATTGAGAAATAAACACTTATATATAGTAAAATTGACTTGTTAATATGCAGTTCTGTAAGTTTTAACAAATGTATACAATTGTCAAATGGTGAAGATAGACCATTATCATACATGAAAATACAAAAATCTCAAAATGAATCATAGAGCTAAGTATAAAATCTAAAACTGTAAAACTTTGAAAGCTCATTGAGGTGTTAATAAAACAGGAGCACAAAAACTGGATGTTTAACTTAATTTTTTAAAAAACTGTCAAATAGTTTCAAAAATACCTTTGTACCTCTTTGTAGGCAACCCCTTCCGCTCCTCCCTGCCCTTGTCAACTGCTGATCAGTGTTCTCTGGGAAGGTTCACCTTTTCTTAATGTCATGTGTAATTTACAGCGTAGTCTTTTGAGTCTGAATGCTTTTACTTACCAGAATCCGTTTGAGTTTCACCCATTTTGCTGTGTGTGCCAATAGTTTGTATTGCTGATTAGTATGCATTGTGTAGAGGTTCCATAGTTTGTCTGTCTGTTCACTGGTTGAAGAACATTTAAAGAACATTGTTTCTGGTTTGGGGCAATTATAAATAAAGTTATTGCAAACATTTCAGTACAGGTTATTATGTGAATATTTTCTTTCATACTCAGGAATGAGATTGCTAAATCATGTGGTTATATGTTTAACTTTACTTAGCAAAAGAACACTCTCAACTAGTTGTCAAAAATTCTGTACCATTTTGCATTCCCACGGGGAATGTATGAGAGATACATTGCTCAATGTCTTTGCCAGTATTTGTTCTTTTTTTACCTTTCTAATAGGCTTATCCACCAGGCTCATGGTTATTCAGACACATTTCATTTGTATTTCCCTGGTATCTAATGTTGTTGAAAATGTTTTTAGGTTCTTATCTCCTATCCATAAATCTTCTTTGCTGAAAGGTATGCTAAACTATTCTGCCAATTTTCAACATTGGGTTCTTTGCTTTCTTGTTATCACTTGGAGAGTTCTTTCTATATTTCAGAACCAAAGGCTTTATGAGATACGTGTTTTGCCAATATTTTCTCTCATTCTTGTCTTGCCTTTTTCTTTTCTCTCTAGTATCTTTTTTTCTTAAATATTTAATTTATTTTTTTAGAGAGGGGAAGGGAGAGAGAAAGAGAGGGAGAGAAACATCAGTGTGTGGCTGACTTTCATGTGTACCCTACTGGGGACCCAGCCCTCAACCAGGCATGTGTGCTGACTGGGAATCGAACAAGCAACCCTTTGGTTCACAGGCCCGCACTCAATCTACTGGGCTACCTCAGTTAGGGCTCTAGTATCTTTTGAAGAGCAGGTATTTTAGTTTTGATAAGGTCCTATTTAATCATTGTTTTCTTTTATGAATCTTACTTTTTGTGTTGTATCTAAGAAATCTTCATCTATCCTAAGGCCACAAAGGCTTTCTCCTATGTTCTATTTTTCTAGAAGTTTTATAGTTTTGGTTTTATATTTAGGTCTATGATCCGTTTTGAGGTTTTTTTTTTTCATGTATGATACCTGGCACAGATCAAGATTCTCTTTTTTACATTTGCCTGTCTATTTGCCAAAATCACCTTGGAGTGACCTTTAACATGGGGTTTACTGGACAGTTAAGTATACATACGGTTAATTATGATGTGTTTGCCTATGTGTCCTCAGTGAGTCCTATAATTATCCAGTTGGTCAAGCATTTCTCAAGTAACTGCTATAATCCAAGATACTAACCATGAATGACCACTACCCGTAAGGTGCATATCATCGAGTGTAAGAGAAACGCCTCCGAAAGACTATAAAATGATGCACAGAGAAATGAGCTACATATCATCCGCCCAAACATAACATGTGAATCATATCATAATTCACATCAAAAGCCTACTAAATTATTCAGGAAGAAGCTGTGACAGGCTAAGAATGGAGACGACTGCGCCACTGACCCATCTCTTTGGACAACTGGCCCATGAAGGACATGGCAGAAATGCCAAGTCAGAATGTTTGAATGCTTCCTTATAAATGACATGGACCTGAATACCTAAGTGGGAATACTATATTAAAATGCTGGAGAGCTAATTAGAATCTTGATCTTGAAATAACTCATTTTGCAGCCTTAATAAAATCACTTCAGCATTCAGGGCCTCAGGTTCCACATCTTTAAAGTGAGAAACATGGACTAGATATTCTATATGTTTCTTTCAGGAAAATAAATGCAAAAACTGTTAGGCTTGGTGCTATAACACTGACTCATTGAAGGTTACTGTCACATTAGGTGAGGTGATAGGTACTAGACTAAAAAACCTAATCATTGAACTCGTAGGCAAATATAATATCCCCTATGGGTGGTAAGGGGATAAAATAATATTTCTCATATTAAAATTAAGACAGGTTTATACACCATATTTATAGAGGGGTAAAGAGAATTCCTGAGAAAATGAATTAGTGGACATTATTGATATTTTCAATAGCCCATAACAAGATTTTGTGCAAAGTTTATCAGAGTATTTTCCCCATATTAGTGATATCTCTGTCCCTCTATTACATCTAGGGGCATGCCTAAGAGATAGGAAGTAAGAGATGTAGGAAAAAAACAACACTTTTCTGGGTGGCGAACTAGAAAGAGGAGCAATTCAAGGAAGGTATTGGCCTTAGTTAATGTTTTCTGTGTCACATGGAAAAGAGCGAAACTGACATTAAACATCTCTGATTTGTGAATGTCAATCCAATGGGAACAAACTCCTGACTTGGCATATAAATCTAGAAGTTTTAGGTAAGCCAAATTATATTTATAATATGATGGGCGGCTAAGAGACTAGTTAAGAACAAGGACAGTGACTTTGATCGTTCCCCAACATGGTAATTTCTAAACTCTAAGGGTTTGCAAGGTCAAAATTAGTGAAAGAGGCTGGAAACATCACTTATCTGTGACAGAATGCAGATCACCTCCAAACCGAATGTGGATTAGAAACATCCTGTCACTGTAACACGGTGGGGAGTCTCCAGACTAGGGAACGTTGAGTTCAAATCCTGGTTGTCGAATGTCAAGGAAGACAAAACGGAGCTGAGGGATTTGTATAGTGAATGGAAACGCTGCCACATGAAGCTGGATGGAAAAAAAATAAAGAAAAAGAGGCTCAATTTAGAAATAGTAAGACCTGATGTAGAATATGATCTGCTATAAAAGTATTAACATTCTGAAAAGAATATATTAATATTTGTTGCAAAATACCAGAATGAAGAGGAAGGCCCAGT
Organism: Sturnira hondurensis; assembly: GCF_014824575.4. Lineage (NCBI taxonomy): Eukaryota > Metazoa > Chordata > Mammalia > Chiroptera > Phyllostomidae > Sturnira > Sturnira hondurensis. The sequence continues at coordinate 235,438 of NW_028091847.1, read as the reverse complement.
GGAGCTTGAAGTGCATACACAATAGGTCTTGAAGTTATGAATCTCATTACTGCAGCAGCAGACCAAAAAACGATCATTCCAACAACTTCATATAAGGATTAGCTAATAACCTTTTAAGTTCAATTGTCCCTTGATTCCAAGGAATCTAATGCTTCCAGGATGATATCATGGAAAGACTGCTTGCCATCTTGATCTCAGGAAGCCAATCACCAAACAAATTTTCTTTCACTTCCTAGGAGATCATAAAAAGTAGTAACTTTTTATGGTGCATTCAGAGGAATCTCATGTGGTCAGCAGCTATAGTTTGTCAGGTCTATAAATTTACATTTGAAGGGAATGGCTTCTGCAGGTTTACTTTCCCAGGCCAAACCAGCAGCTTCCAATGTGAGGCCCTCCCTTCCCAGGGTTGGCTGTGGCTGCCTATCCAGGGAAAGGAGGTGTTAAGTGGCCTATTCATTAGCTGTCCATTCCTGTGTCAATCACTCTCTTGACCCCACTAAAATATTTAGGTAGTTATAATGAGCAACCAAGGGAATTTTTACCCTCTCAACCAGATTCTAAAATAATATAATACAATAAAAGTAAAATTTGAAATTTCACTTTGGAAAGTACTGTGCAGTAGTTTCAAGCCTACTTGCACAGGTGACACCAGATGCCAACAGTTTGGTGGTATAATCGCTTGAAACTTCCAACAAAGATAACCCAATGCATATTTAGGCTATTGCAAGGTAATTGTGATTCTTGTAATTCAATTCACTAAATGAGTTATGTGTTCAAAATAATCTTTCTTTGGAATCCTTTAAAGAAAGAACCCTGATGGTCCCAGAAGGGTTGAAGGAATGGGTGGATAGGCAGTATGTGGCCAGTGGTGGACGTGGCTGCAAAGCAGGTGGTTTTCTGTCGTGGCACAACTGGACACACAGCTGCCCTGAGAGCTGTCTCTGTGTGATTGCTTTCTCTAAAAATGAGATTTCTGGAACAGCATGTGTTTCTCCAGTGCGTCTCCATCTTGATATTTGCTAAGGGCAGGGAGTACATACAGAATGACACACCAGGCCTGCCCTTACCATAGTATTCAAATTCTAATTCTATGCCCCAGTGGGCTACTTGTGTTTCCAGAAAAAAGAAAAAACAAGCAGTGGTACGGCCGCAGGGCGGGGGTGTGTTGTGCAGATACCACCTGAGCTCCACTGAAGAAGATACAAGGAGGGTTGGCACGACCTCGTGGCCGGCTGCACAGAGAGTTCAAATGGCTGCTGTGATTGTCTTTGAAAGGGAAACTTATGTAAGATTCCTTTAAATTTGTTCACAATTTGCTTAAACCCAGCAAACCAACTGGGTAAATTACCTTTGTTCTCACTGGAGGGATATCTACTAAGAATGCCAGGGTTGATTCTTTAAGCAGGGCTGTTATCCAGCCAACACACACGGGCAAAGCTGCCCGAGTTGTGAAAAATATTTAAAATATTTTTGTGCTCTTTGGAAGCGAACTGCAGCCTGAACCAAGTTGAGCGTAGCCAGCTACCTTCTTTGTCCTGGCTGCTCCACTGGGACCTGCAGACCTCTACCCACCCAGCAACGGAAGGGCCTTTGCCCTAGTACTGCAGTGTTCACTTCCTACCCACTGTTGAATATTTCAGTTATCCTGTCTGTTCCCAGACATTGGTTGTAATCGACACTGATGATCCAACTGGGAAGTTATTAAAAAGTGACCTAGTGCAAGATGACAAGGGAGATAGGTGAAGCGACTGCCTCCAGGTTGCTTGGTGATGGTGAGTGAGGGGCTCCTAGACCCGGGGGGCCTTGGGCCGACTGTGTGAAGGGTTCTCCTTGGTCGTGAGTGGTACAGCAGTGCCCAGCTGCTGCCTCTAGGTGATGTTGGGAAGAACACATCACAGCTGAGAAGCATTAGGAGCCCCAGAGGAGGAAGGTCCTATGTAAATATGCAACAGGATTAAAAATAGGAAGAGAAAATGAATCCAAACCACCAGTGTATTTTCAGCCTGCCAAGGTCCTGAAGACCTGCTTCTGACGCACTTCACTGTGAATGGCACACTTACCAAAATAAGAAGGAATTTGGCTCAACCGAGGGACATAGAAGGAAGGTTAGGGGAACAGTTCTGGATGGGGTAGCATAATTCCTCCACGGAGTAAATGCTGCCAGGGGCCCCAGTCGGCACACACACGTGTGCTGTCAGGACTCGCCGCACTCACGCATGGCCCTTTGGTGTGTGGTATAAAGTTTGGCCACACAATAAGATTTCGTTCATATTTAGAATATGTTTATTGTGTTTACAAATTTGTCTCAAGTAGAACAGAAAAATGCATGAGTAGGCTTTCTGCAAAACTTTCAAGCAAATGATTTATTTATTATGACTGCTTATTCCATCCATACCCATTTCCTCCACTCTTTTATTTTGTCCTCACCCGAGCATATGTTTTTTTCATTGCTTTGAGAGAGAGAGAAAGAGAGAGAGAGAGAGAGAGATCAATTGATTGCCTGTATGCATCCCAACAAGGGAATCAAACCTGCAATCTTTTGGTGTATGAGACAATGCTCCAACCAACTGAACCACCTGACCAGGGCCCATTCCCTCCACTCTTCACTCTCCTGTGATCAACCTAAGCCCTTCCGAGGGGCAAGTGTTTTTTGTTTAAGTGGCAATCCCTATTACAGAGGAATTTTAAACTTCACATTCCATTCTGGGTTCAGAGGAGTGAACACCTACCAGTAGGCTTTTGAGCACTAGTATGATGGGTGAGAGGGGGCTCTTTGGGTTTTTGGCTCACTATAATTCACGTTCCCTGGTCTTGGCCGGAAAGGTTCCTGAACCAGCGGGTACTTTACATTTCAGGGGCATGGTTGTTCATGCAGCCAAGATGTCTCTGTTTCTCATCGCCAAGCACCAGCAGGACAGATTTGCCTTAATCAGTTCAGGCTGCTCTAACAAACATACCATAAATGGGTGGCTTAAATGACAAACATTTACTTCACACAGCTCTGTTGGCTGGAAGTCTGAGCTGGGTTCCTGGTGAGGGCCTTCTTGCTGGTTGAGATGGTGGCTTATTATGTCCTTGAGTGATGGAAAGACAGAGAGCAAGAACTCCGCCCTCATCTGGTCAGGGCACTCTCCCACTCTTGTGACTGCACCTAAACCTGATTATCTCCCAAAGGCCTCTTCCCTGAATATCATCACACTGGGCGTCAGACCTTTGACATGCGAAGTTCGAGAGCAACACAAACATTCAGTCCATAGCAGGACTTGGTAGAATTCGAGCTGAGGAATGTCTCAGTTTCCTGGGCATTAACACCATGACCTGGGTCATTGTGGAGCATGAGCCAAGGGGGTGCACCAGCGGGAGTGGGGCCAGCAGAGCAACAGTAAGAGAGAGAGGGGGGAACATCCAGGAGTATTTACCATTAACAAGAGAGTTGCTGGCCCATGATAACAGTAAAATGCAGATCAGCTTTAAGTCAGTTCATTATTAATTTTTTCTTCTCTGCAGACGACATATGCCTTTATTTACTGCATGGGTGGGGCTGCTCCCACAGCTAGTATTACTACCCGCTGCCCAGCTCACCGTGGCACCACAGGGTATAGCTCTGCCTCAGGTTCTTAAACACCTGTCACAGTTGTCTGAAGCCTAAAGTCTGAGAAGTTTTCTCAGAATAAATTGATGATGGCCAAGTTAAGAAAGGAGGTGGAGGTAGCACAGGGAACTTGAATCCTTATGTACCACAAGGGCATCACTTTTGGCAAAAGGGGAGAGACAGATTCTTCCACCACCCTCCTTCCAGTCTCTGGTGACTGCAACATCACAGGAGGACCAGCTTGTGTCCTCTGGTTGCCAGGGTGATCTAAAAATAGCTTCTGCAGCCAAGGAAGGGGGTGCAGGGAGAGAATGAAGATAAGTAGCCTTTTGCAGGAAAACTGTTGATAGTGAACCCTGCCTCAGCTTCATCTGGAGTGGGAGGTCTCTTATGTTTACTGTGCTTCTTGCTGGTCTTTATATTTCATATTTTCTCCAAGGGGCACTTGAAAAATTCCAACATGACTTAAAAAACACATGCACGTTACCAAGGTGAAAGTTGTATGTTCTTCCCTTAGACACACCCCCGTGAAGGCAGAATAGCAGCATGGCAGCAGAAGTGGATTTCTCTTGCCTTTGAGTAATTCCCAGAGACTGAGAAGCAAAAGCCAGGCTCTTTGGAGGCAGAGGGGTGGACTAGATGACCTCCCCAGCTCCTAAATTCGAATCGTTCCTGCATGCTAACTTGCCCAAAATCTTTCTGAAGGAAGCTATTCAGAACCCTCTCCAAGGTCTGACACTGACTTCAAACTAAAGGTTCTTCCTCACATTTAAGCCAACCCCCTCCACGCTGGCCTGCAATATATTCCTAGTGGGCTCAGGGATGAACAGAGCCCCAGGGCCAGGCACCCACCTAGAAGTAGCCCGGTACAGACACCACGTGCAGGGCACTGGGGCACGGCCTCACTGAGGTGGGACACGGAGGAAGACAGCCATTCGAACGCTTTGTTGCCTTGTATGTTTTTTGATTACATTCAGTGGCTCTGACTAGGCTGACAAATCTCACCTTGGGCGGGGCCTTAGTGCCTCCACTCTGTGCCAGGACTTCAGCTCCGTCTTCCATAAAATGAGGAGTTAACTTGATGAACTCTAAGCCTCCTTCCAACTCTAGGGTTGGACAAGAGTTGTTTGGAGGTGAACTATTGTTTCTACAGTGTTTACAATGTGCCCAAACCCCTTCTGCCCTCGGATTTTTGGCACAGTATGAACTATCGCACTCGTGAGTCTAGGGTCCAGGGGCACACTGGAGGCCCAAGGACTTCCTCCTGGCACAGAGATGCTTTGTTTGGGCTCATAGTGTCACAAGGGCACAGAATTCAAAAAGAAAAAAAAGTCACATTAATACTTAAAAATAGGCATATTTTGAATACAAATCTGTATTTTGGATTCTCCTGGAAAATTATGAAACCGGGCAGCCCTGGGCTCTCAAATAGCTGGCTGCACCCAGGGGGTGGCTGCCCCCTTTGAAGCAGATGTTGTCTCTTCCAGTGCCCAGTCCTCATCATTTGCTATAGTCTCCGGGACTCTGAGGCTGAATGGTAGTTTCCACATTGTTTTTCTTACATCCTGTCTTCATTCATTCATACTACCCATGTGGCCCTTGTAAGCATCTCAGTTTACAACTTCTGATATAATAAAAGCCCTTTAAGGTCAGAGATCGCCTTTGTATCCTCCATAAAGCTTAGCTAAGTAAGAACACACGGAGGTCCTCAATAAATGTTTGTCCATTGCAGTTATTATATTGTTTCTAGCTATCTAAATGAAAGGTTTGGCAGGCAAAGTCAATCGATGCCTGTTTTGGAGGGTTTCCTGTGTTCCTACATGAACCTCTCTCCTTCCCCAGTGGCCACCACTGGCCCTCCTCTCGTGAAACCTCATTTCTGGCCCTATCTCTAACTGAAGGAGGTTTAGCTTAGCCCAACTTCTCAGGAGAGGTCTTGGCAGTTATCTCCTTGGAGACAGAAAAGGGATTTTGGGCTTGCCTCACATATCACTTTTGACAGTTCAAAACACAAGAGCTTATTTTTTATGTGCCAACCATGCAAAGACAGAATCCTCATGCTGTTTATTTACACCATGGGTTTGGATAAGCTGCCAAAATACAGAGATGGCAATTTCTAGAGATATGGGGGAGGGAGGTGGTGAGAAGTTAGGGTCTGCCCATCAACTCCTTACCTTTAGTTTCAGCAGAGCCTATTTATCCTCAGTCCTGAACTCCTTTACCATTTCTGTTCCTCTGAGGACTCTATCTCTGGTCAGAGGGAAGACATGCTGTAGGGGAAGAAAGCGGTTCACAGGGTAAGTCAGGAATAATCAATTAAAGTCAGTGATTTGAGGAAAATAATGTATCACACATACTTTATTTAGAAATAGGGTAGCCATGTAACTTGTCATCCAAACCAGAACACTTAGGAGAGGGGGAGGGGGTGCTAATGGGGTAGGACCTGGGGACTACAGGCACACATTGGAACTGTCCCAGCAGCACTGGTATTTATGGTCATCCTATTAAAAAACCAGATGTCTTTGTTAAAACAGCCCAGGTCAGTGATTTGCATTCCTGGCAAGGCTGAGTGCCTCACGGAGAAAATGTCTTGAGCTACTTATAGTGGAACCTGCTGTAGTGGGGAGAAAGAGGTCATCGGCTATTAGGAGAAATTTCCAAGTGGCAGTTCCAGCTTTTATGGTTGTCTATTTATCCATTCATTAGTGGGCAGGTAAAAATCATCTCTATATTGGCTCTTACCTCTCTACGCTGTCATTTTCAACTTTATCTCCCTAAGTGATGTCCAACAGGTTTAAGTAGTCAAATTACCTGTAATGCTGGTATTTAGCAGTACCTTAGGGAGCCAGCAGCAGGTTGGGGAAAAGGAGGAAGCCCTCATGGAAACTGGTAGAAATAATAATCATTATCACATGAGCATCTATTCTGTGTTAGACCCCATTAAAAAGCAGAGGAAAATGACCCACAAGATAGATATACCACAAACAATCCTAACATCATCCCTTCCAAGGTAAGGTGATCGTTATGTCCACTGCTGTAGCAAACGTCCCTGAGCCTCAGGAACTTCAACACAATTAAGGTTTAATTTTTGCTCACGCTGCAGTCCACTGTGAGACGAGATGCTCTGCTGGCTCAGAGATCCAGGCTCTATGATCTCAGCAGCCTTCAGTTCTAGCCACAGGATCAGGGGAGAAGCAACATGACTTTACACTGGGGCCATGTGGCCAGGCCTGAAATTGATATTCAACACATCCACCCATTTATATTGACCAGAACTAGTCATGTGGCCTCAACCTAACTGCAAGGAAGCCTGAGAAATGTATTCTTCTTTGATGCCAGGAAGAGATTCGTGAGTATCCGGTCAGTTTCTGCTAACATCTGTGTCATCACCCCTTTACCAATAAGAATTTGAGGCTCAGAGGTTAATAACACTCAAAGGTCAAGCAGCTAAAGTCACAGCAATTAAGATTTAAGTGTGCCTGACCACAAAGCCCATATTCTTTCTATTATCTATCAGTTTCTATAATCTGCAATAAAAAGGGAGAAACATTGGCCTCAGCTCATTTCCCAAGACTTGGTCTGCCTACTTCCCCTGGTCCTGGAGGCCAGGACGCGCTCGCTACCGGCAGAGTGGGGCTGTGCCTCCCCGGGGAGGTGTTCGCACTTGTGAAGGTCTTTAGTTTCCCCCAGCAATGTTTCGTGGTTTGTTTTATTTTTGAATGATGTTTTATGTTTCATTTACAGTTGAAATACAATACTATATTAGTTTTAGGTATACAACCCAGTGATTAGACATATACATAACTTATGAAGTGATCATCCCCAGAATCTAGTACCCACCTGGCACCATACATAGTTGTTACAATAATATTGACTGTATTTCCTATAATGTATTGTTTTGTGGTTTTCAGCTTAAAGGTCTTGCGCATCTTTTGTCAGATTCATTCCTAAGTGTTTCATAGATTGTGATGCTGTTGTAAATGATATTTAAATTGTTCAATTTCTGATTTTCATTGCTAGCAATAAAATTGATTTTCATGTATTAATCTGGAATCCTGTGACATTGCTAAACTCCCTTACTAGTTAGATTAGCTTTTTTGTAGATCCCATCATTTCTACATGGATGATCATTTCACTCGCAAATAAAAACAGCTTCAGCTTTCCCTTCCCAATCTGATATCTTTATTTCTTTATTTCATAGCACTGTTAATGTTTGTGTGTATGTGTCTGCACATCATATGTATAAAGCTTGATAATGATTCTTTACATAGGCATCTAAATGTACATTGAACACTGGAATTGCAAATAGTTTTATTTGTATAAAAAGTTAATAATATTTAGTTAAAATGAAAAAATAAAAGTTAAGTTTAAGCTTTATTTAAATATTTTAATAAATATTTAAAATATATTTGATTACATGTTTAAAATATATTCTATTTATTATAATTTGTATATTATATTTTAATTTAAGTAATTTTGAATACTTTAGAAAACTAACTTATTGAAAATGTATGGAGAATAATTTACTTTTTTCTTTTTGACACTTTCTTTTAAAAAAATTTTTCCCCATCACCATTTATGCCCCCATACCCTCTTCCATCACCACCTGCCTCCCTCCTCGCCCCCTGCAATCACCACACTCCATGCCCATGAGTTCTTTCTCTTTTTTTTTTTTTTTTGCTTGACCCTTCTACCCACTCCCCAACTCACACTTTAATTATATTTTGTCAAATAAAATCAATTTTGGGTCATTTTAGTACAATTTTATCTTAAGGTTTAGCTCCTTTAGTTCAGTCTAATAGACCTTCCTAGTGACGGCACCGCTCTGGTCTGTGCTGTATAGTGGAGTAAGCCCTGCTGAGCACCTGAAATATGGCTGGTGCAACTGAGAAACTTAATTTTTACTTTTATATAATTTTAATTAATTTAAATTTTATAACCACATTTAGTGAGTTTCTATCATATTGGACAATGCAGCTTTTGGTCATTCTCTTCCTAGAACACAAATAACTTGAAAATATTGAGTATAATTACCTAATTAGTGACCTTGGTAGCATAAAGCATAAAACCCAAATGTTATTAAAAGTAATTTATGAATTCTGAATGTCTTACTTATTACTCATCCAAATGCCGCATGCCCATCAACAGAACTTCTAGTATCTTTGGTAATAATTACATTCAGTCACTTTTGATATTTTGTTAATTAGAAACCTTCAACTTCACATATTTTTTCTGTTTACCATTATAAAGATATATTTGTTAAGGGAAGATAGGAAGTGTGCTGTTCAACTGTGATTTATCACTGTTAAATGTAGGCATATAATAGATATGTAGGCCTTTGATTTAACGCTTGCCCTAGCTTTTGCAAATATTAGGGCTGGGCCTGCCCAGACCTCAGTTGTACCCCTGTAAAAGTGGCAAAACTACACACTGGTCACTGCTGTCAAGCCCCTGGAGTACCACCCCACTGGCTTCTCCTATTAATAGATGCCAGCTGTGCCTACTTATCTCCAGCTCCTCCAAAATCTATTGTTGACTATGAGCTGTGCTTCCAATCCTGCAGGTACCCTTCCCATCTACCTAGTATTGTCTGTCAGTCAAGGTAAAAAAACTCTTAGATCATTTTCAAGGAGCATCCTGACCCACAAATAGCTGCAAGCCACCATGCCTTTCTCTAGAAATGTTTTAACTTTCTTCTCTAGGTTGTGTGAGTCTGTGTGCACCCATTTCTACAGGGTGAATAATTCTCGTGTACTCACAGCATTGAGTTAATTATTTTTATTATGATCTCACATAAATATGTACAAGTAAAAAAATAAACTCCTTATGCCTATGGTACTTATTCAACTGTGAAGCTCAAATAAACTTTCTAGATTAAATCTAAACAAAACTGCAAAATCAATCAAAATTAGTTTAATGTGATAATGTTTGATGGAAACTCTTATGTTGAGTTAAACATAAAAAGTTGCATTTTAGTGTCAGTTTTTAAATCTATTTTGTTTCTGTATTTTAAATTTAATAATTCAGAGAATGCCCTGAATTATTTTAATATGCAAAATCGTATAACAATAACCTTTATTTCTTATTTGAAGAGAATCAGGACTTATATTTAGCCAAACTTTGCCCTTGAGTGCTGACTTCATTAGCTCTCTGGCTTTCTGTAGGAAGGGGCCCATTGCAGTATTATTGGTACTGAAAATGGGCATCTAGCTCAGTTAGACTTCTGGACTTGGAAATGGGAAATTTTTATTGACTATTTTTAAATGTCTTTACTGCTAATAAACTGAGATCCACATGGTAAATCTCCTCTCTGTCATGAAGGTGGTCCTGATGGCCAGGGCCCTGCTCTTGTCCGTGCAGCCTACCTGTACTTCCCTGCCCATTCCTGTCACACTTCCCTCTTTGAACTACTTCCAAATGTGCTGCCAACATAGCTGGATACAATGTAAGTGTGGGCCCCGAGGTGCATGGCTCTGTTCCAGCTGTGAGGTGACCTCCCAAAGGCCCAGAGTGTGTTTATATATACATATTCTAGTTCATCATAAAAATGAATACATGAAACCTACAAATCCTCGAGTTTATCTCAGGAAACCCCATGGTGTCCTTAGGTAAGTGGTTCTTAAAGCATGGTGTGTGGGTCCCTTGGGGTCCCTGAGGTCTGTTACTGGCGTCCACCAGGTTAAAACTACGTGAAATGTCAATAGATATGATGCCCATGAACAAAAGCTCTGGCCAGACGAGCAAGCGTTAAAGTCGGCATTTGCTGCCAGCGCCACGGCTTTAAAATCAGCTAACCCTACTGCACAGTCTCTCTACTTTGAGCAAATGACCTTAATGCCCAGGTCCCCATATTCCTCCCTAGAATCTGACCTGCAATGAATTCTGAATTGCTTTTTTCTCTTCCGTGGTCTGGGATTTACATAGATGCATCTATGATGAATCTATACTTATTTGATAGTCACAAGTTACTGCTGCTGTGGAAACGAATTGTTTCACCCAAAGGAAATGGCAGGGATGGTGAGGAGTTATCTGAAGTAATTCCAGTTGGGTTGGAAATCTTCTAATCATTGGTTACTCAATACTTCCCAGATACCACTCCATTTTTCACAGTTCCTGTTTTTGCCAATTAGGGCCATATAACATTTACCGTGGACACTGTTGTCTAGGAATTGAGCTTCCGCTTAAGTTCTGAATTGAATCAGTTTCTGATCTCATTCTGCAGCTCTCTATGAGAAGGGAAAGGGCAAAGAAACAGTACTTCCTGAATGGGGTCAGTTTCTTTATCGGCCTGGAGCAGTGCAAGTTGGAGACAGTCAATTCCTTTTCCAACTGAAATTACTCTGAGCTATTAGAAATGGTCTATCCATTCTTACCCGGAAACTTCATAGCCTGTGTAATGGCATCTGTGATTGCCCCCCAAACTCATCTTTGGTGGGTACCTCACTTGGATCCTGAGACCAGAATATGAGAGCATAATTAACTGTTTCACTTCCGGGAACCACAGACCCACCAGCTTTCCACCCAAGATATGGTTATTACCACTGTTCTCCACTCAGTGACATTTTAATCTGAGTCATGTCTCCACTGAGGAACTCTTGCAACTCTACTCCTTATACTAATTTCTGTATCAGTTAGGTTTCTATGTGATTGCAAAGATTCCCTTTGGTATGGGGAATGTATACAAAGATGTATAGGATTAGTGAAGTAACAAGGGAAGCCATCTCTCTAGCTGCCTAGGCCCTCTGGGTCCACGTGCTGCTAAGAGTGAGAAGTCTAATGAACTTAATGAGGAACCAGAACAAAAAAAGCTCAGGATTGTCTGGGTAATGACCTTAGTTTCAGAGATCTGCCCGGCATTTATACTTCCTAAAATAGACAGTTTGACTGAATCAGGTGGACACCATCCAAATGGAGTGCCTCTCTCGGGAATTAATTTATGCCAACACTCGCCATAGCATTTAGTCTTTTTTATATTCAGCCAATCGATGGACCCGTCATTTGGGGTGAAGTCATCAGAATTGTGCTACTCAGTTCACTTGGCAAGAGCCATAGCAGTTGATACGAGGAGCCTCTTCACATTCCTTTTGCCACAGGGTACCTATTGGCCAGACATGTAGAGACTTCATGAACTCATGAATGAGTCCTCTCAACGAGTTCAGAATGGTTATTTTCAGGGGGCATTTTTGTAAACACTTATAGCTAAAGTCCTGGTGAGGCTAACTTCAAAATAATGACTCCAACTTTGAGGCAGCTTATACATTCAGTGAATTGATTTTTCAATATCTCTGTCTGTTACTGAGCAATTGATTGACAACAATTAGCTCTAACTTCCTTGACAGTTTTTGTAAGTGACTTATAAATAGCACCCCCAGAGCCATGTTAACTTTTAAAGGTGCCAAGTAGAATGATTGTCTATAAATATGAACCAGTATTTCTCAAACCATACCCTGCACAAAACTGCTTCTTCAAGAAATGTTAATAGGTATGCAGCAAAATTAAGTACAAAAATGAATAAAAGAAATGTAAACATTTAAATCCATACTCAGAAAACATTGGGAAGAATTTGTTTATTACAGGGGCCTCCTCTTGGAAAGATTTTCCCCAAATCAGCATATTTGAAGCCCTGAGAAGTTTCATTGTAAAGATATGTTATTTTATTTAACTATTTCCCAAATTTATCTGAACATAGAAACGCTTTTGATTTTGCCTCATGCTTCCCTAGCTTCTAATTTAAGGTAAGTTGACATATGTAAATTTTAGGTCAGATGTACGATTTTGAAAAATGTGTAGGACTGAAATGGAACAGGGTTGTGAATATGCCCTTGCCTTAAATTAGACCCCCAGGAAGCAAATTCTGAGATAAGGACTAGGGTATGGAAGTTTACTGGGTTGTGTACTCAGGATGAACACAGGTGGGGACTTATGGCCTAGCACTGGGCAGAGGGAGAAGTTAAACTGTGTTGTAGTCATAACAAAGGCCTCATACTGTCACAGGGCCGTTTGAAGCTGGGATGGCCCCTCAAAGCTATCTCACCTAAAGGCAAGAGGCTCATACCCTTCATCACTACTCTGTCTCCATGATAGTCAGCTAGATCCTGGGTTAGGCATCACTCTTCCGTTGAGAGGAATTCTTGGAGAAGGATGCAGCTGGAGTGGCCGCTTCTTAGAGAGGCCATCAGCAACTGGAGAGAACACAGGAATATCCATCACAGCCCACTCTGTGCCACTTGGAGCCAGGTGTTTTGTACAGTGAGTCCTGGGAACAGCTCCTCCAGATTCCTGGTGGGTCATTTTACATGGGGAACTTGCAAGAATGATAGTAGCCTCATGATGCAGCACCCGCAAAGGTTGCAAATGATACTCATCATCTCCTTTGACTAGCTTTCCAGATTGCCCTCAACCACAACTGGCCACTCTGTCAGTGTAGGTGGCTTACCTAATGTGGTGACCAGATTTGTATCCCCGAGGGTCTGAGCCTCATGGATGTCACAGCTGCACATGGCTTTACTATCAGCATTGGATGCTGACCATTTTCTACCTGCTGCTGTAGGGTTATAGCAGCCCTACCTCCTCCTTACAGTGGAGCCAGTGACCTCTGCCAGGACGGTGTCTCCTCACCTTTCCATGTCTACTGTTCTCTTAGCACAAGTCAAAAGGGGCCCCCTGGAAGCCATAGTTAGAAGTTTCATGGGAATCTTGCTGGGACCCCTGCTAGAAACATTTGCTCTTTGAAAACCAGAACCTCTGAACCCATAGAGCTCAGTTACGGGGAGGAGCAACAGATTCCATAAACTGGTCACTAAGAGTGACAGTGGGTGTGGTGAGTCCTAATTCTGTCCCTTGTATTCTGCATCCTGAGGACACAGCCCCACCTCACAGCAGTTGATTTAGAGCAGTTCTCAAAGTTTTACTCTCAGGACCCCTTTACTCTCTAAAAATGATTGAAAACCCCAAGGAGCTTTTTAATGTGGGTGATAATTATCAATATTATATTAAAATTTAAAACTCTGAATATTTTGAAATACTTCTTTTCATTTGAAGATAGCAGGGAGGAATCCTTTCTATGTTAAGAGAAAGAACTTCTTAGAGTAATTATTATAAAATTACTTTTAGTAATAGAATAACAATAAAAAATCTTTTAAAAATAAATAAAAAATAAAATAGTTACTTTTACCTTATGGGAAGCTGAGGCCCATCCTAAAGTAAAAGATTGTCCCAGGATATGAAGAAACATGATAAAAAAACAAGACTTGGTAAGTGAATTTTACTTGTCTTGGTTTATAATATTTGAATGAAGAAACTTGTGAAATATGTTAAAATTTTAGTAAAGTTGGTCCACTTTAATGGGCTTTCCTCCTTGATTTACTGATTAATGGCTTTGCCAACAATATAAAAGCCCATTCTTCATTTCTGTGTAATCTCCCTACAAAGCAAAAATCCTTTATATTAAGTTTGTTATATGAGGTCTGTCCAGCAGGTATCCAACCATGTAGTATGAAAAATAGAGATATTTATTGAAGAAGATAGAAGATATACACAAGATACAAGAAACAGTGTACATAGGACAAATGACACCTCAGTCCTCTCCAAAGTAGGCACCTTGGGACCTCACACAGTTCTCCCAATTGCCATGAGCTTCCCTGTCATATTTTTCTGAACCTCATTGGTGGTCTGAAATCTCTTCCCTTTCAAAGGTCATTTTAGTTTTGGGAAAAGCCAGAAGTTGCAGGGTGCCAAATCTGGGCTATGGAGGGGCTGAGGCACTTGGGTGATTTGATGTTTTCCCAAAAAACTCTGCACGAGACATAATGGATGAGCAGGCACATTGTCGTGATGAAACTGCCAATCACCAGTTGCCCATAGCTGCAGCCTTTTGAATCATCCAAATAGTTTCCGTGGAGGAATGTCCAAGCATTACTACAAAATTTGACGCAGATTCATTGCTGTACTTGCTCACTCATTTTGAATGTGATGCCACAGTGTACACATGCTCCCTCAATGGTGTCTACTGCTCCGACTGACTACAGTTAAGTCATCATTGTTCATGCATGTGCATTCCAATCCACTCTCCTTGGCTGCCAGATTACATTGATGTTATATTAACAATGTAACAATTGTTACAATTGTTACATAATTGTTACAATTATGTAACAATTAACAGGTGACATTATTTTTTTTCATGTTTTCTTTTCTTTTTTATTGTTGTTCAAGTACAGTTGTCTCAATTTCCCCTCTACCTCACTGCCCCCACCTCACCCATCCCCACCTCCCACCTTTGATTCTACCCTACTTTGGCTTTGTCTATGTGATCTAGTCACATTTTCAAGATTTTAATTGCATTATTTTATATCAGATTTAGGTTCAGAGAAAAATTGAAAGAAAGGTACAGAGATTTACCTTATAATCTTTGCCCCCACATATATACAATACCCTATTATTATCATAACAGGTTACATTCTTGTTATATTAACAATGGCTGGACTTTTTCCGGACAGACCTCATATTCCTGATAATTTAGGGAAAAATCTCAGCTATGAAAAAACTTACGTGTTCTTTACAATCATGTTACTTTCTATGTCTAAAAATGTTTTATTGCTATTTTGGTTAAGTAGATAATTAAGTGTTGCTTTCAGGCACCTATGATTCCCATCTTAATCAAATGTACAATCCTCCTCAAACAACTTTTGTATTTTTATCTTCCCCAAATCAGATCCAAATATAGAAATAAAAAAGGAATGTTTCAGGATATCTTTTATACTGAAATCTATTTTGAGATTTCCCAGAGGGTCCTTGGAAAATCACAAAGATTTGTTCTTTTACCTTTTAAAAAGACAGATGCCAGAAATAATTAGGTTCTTTTTTTAATGCTACCATTGTAAAGTTCCATGGGAAAAGTCAAATCAGAAGAGACACTCAGTCTTCCCTAGGTTAATTTGAATGGGTAAAAAATATTACTAATGTAAAGATTTCATAAATTATATGATTCATGGGAAGTCCCTGGATATTTGTCAGTGTCCTCACTTCTCATAATATACTTTAACTTCAGAGGAAACATTGACCAAACTCTGTTGAGTTTTTAATATTTGTCATAATCCTAGTAGTGCTTGGCCTTGTATTAGACATTAATATGGTGTTACTCATAATTCCAGTTATGGTTGAGAATGCTAACTTCGTCACAGTCTTCTTTCATTTGAATCTAGTATCTCCTTGTCACTTGTTTCCAACCAGAGAGGTACATCAGACTTACCTACAGAGATTTATAAAAATATGAGTGTGTAGGACCTATGCCGGACTTACCAAATCTCTTTAAATTATATGCTTGGTATAATCTTGGTATATTATATATATAGTCTTATGATTATTATGCTATATTTCAATGTTTTCCTTCTGTAAGATTATGTTTATCTATTTTTATAAGCAGATTTTCTCTGAATTCTCTGAACATAGGTTTTATCATTAGTCTTAGAGACATGCTGTCTAAAGCTGGTTTTGGAATGGCTTTAGCATCTTGTTATGCATGTCACTGAAGCAATCAGATTTCCTTGTCAATTACATTATTCTTATTATGAACTCTCATTAGACCTTCACATTGGAAAATTATCAATAATAAGTCAACCACAGCCATTTTCTCTGTGGCCTAAGATAGTTTTTATTTATGCTGGTGCTTGTGAAGGCTCTGTTATCAGTTACAGGCCTGACTTTGTCTTAAACAAAGGACCAACACAGAGCCCCACAGACAAGGACTGTACTAAGTATTGACACTTCAGAGAATAGACTCTTGGGTACAGGCTTCTGATGCATCTCTTAGACAGCTGTCAGGCCATGCCAGTGTGTTGAGTGAGGATTTCCAGAACTTTTTTCTGTTAAAACATATATGGGGTCATGAGATTGCTATTCAAGATTCAGTGGAACAGGAATTAACTACATAGGACTGAATGAACTGATGAGAAAAATTTTATTGTGATTATTTGTTTGGAATTCTGTGAATGTTAAATGTTCAAATTTCCAAATATAAAAGCAAGCACTTTTTCACCTTCAACTCTCTGTAATCCATAACAATTGAGTAGACTCTGCTTTTATGTACTGAAATTAACATTTAAAAATTATATTGGATTCTCACTGTTCCTCCTAAAATCAGAAACTCTTATTAAGCCTCCTTACTTATCATGGCAATGTAGTTATTTGCATAGGGTTACTAAAAATCTGTTTTTTTTAAAGCAGAATAAAATGAGGAAAGCAATTATGCAACTAAAGCCTTGCCTGAAACATCATATTGAGAATGATGCTCATTTAACAGAACTTAAGGGGGCCAGTGCTTATAAAGTCTTCTCAGGAAGACTGGCCTGAGCCTGGTTCTCAGGGTTCCAACCTGAAGCCAAAGGATGCACTGCCAGATGGCTTGGTCCTGTGTGTGGTGGTGGCTCCTCCCAGGCTGTTGGAACCCTGGGCCTCTTGGTAAAAAGTGAGTCTCCTCATGACATGGCACCTGGATTTGCCTACACCCAGTCATCTAAGAGGGAAAGAGAGCAGGGGGAAAGTCCCAATGCTTTTCATGACCTAGTCTCAGAGTCATGCTGTCACTTGTGTCTCATTCATTTGTTAGAAGTGAGTTACTAAGTCCATTCCACAATCAAGGGGAGTGGAATTAAGCTCAACCTCAAAGAATATCAAAAATTTGCGAACATATTATTAAACCCACCCCAAAGGCAAACTCGGATTTGGCATCTTCCGAAGCACTTGCCTTTCCATATTCTAGGCTCCTCCTTCACCCTTGGGTAACTAAAGGTGTATTTTAATGGATGAAAACCATCTTATAAGAAGTAGCAACAAAATGAAGCTGGCTATCATTGTGTGTTCTAATAGGAGGTACAAAAATGACAGAAGAATATTAGGTCCAACTGGGATAATCTGGGGAACTTCATGAAGGAAGCACCCTTTGACATGAGTCTTGAGGAATGAGAGGATTTCAATGGTCTAAGATTAGAAGCCGGGGGAGGACTGTCTGGTGCAGCAAGACAAACGTTGGTACAGAGGCAGGAGACAGAACATGCTTGTTGTGGAGAGTTGGGGACAATACAATGTCATTAAAGACAGTTACAATTAGGAATGTTTAACTTTAAAGAAGAAAGTGGTATGGGGTTATTCAGCAGGAAGCTCATGGGGGAAACAGGCTGGCTGGGGTTAGACAACAGGAAGCCTTTTATGTCAGAGTGAGGACATTGGAAAATCCAGGAAAGCTTTCTAGATGGGGGACTGGTATGATTGCATCTATGCCTTAGAAAGATCAGCCTGGTGATCATGTGAAGACTGGGGAGAGTCTCGAAGTGAGCCGGCCAGATGGAGGCTGCTGAGACGAACAAGTGCCCTGCTCACCCCACAGGACAGCTCAGAGATGCTCCATCCTGGCTCCACCTTGAAGTCACCCGGGTGCTTCTTAAAATTCACTGGCACCCCGGCCAAAACCTTTTGAGGTTCTGATTTAATTGTTATGAAGAGGGTTTGGGCACTCCATGTAATGTGCAACCATGCTGAGAAGAATACCATGATGCAGAGAGAAGAAAGCTAGGGTGAAAAAGAAAGTCTTTGCAGCTCCAGGCAAAATTTTGAACTGTCGACCTCTCTTGCCTGATTTTCTGAATTCTCCTTCTATCCCTCTGGGTCCTTGTCCCATAGTTCTTTGCACTTTTATTATTTTTAAGTTTCCCTTGGAAGTGCCCCATTTTGTCTGACTATTCTAGTGTTGCAAGTTCTCAAACTGCTTATCTTCCTCCATGACCCAGTAAACTGCCATTTCTCCAGGGCAGCTGCCATTGCTAAATAATAAGAGAAAAGCAATCTGATTAGATGAATTCACACTAAGATGTGAATGATTAATAAGCCCATAGCCACCTAAGGGTATTTGATTTTTAGATTTTTTTCTAACTTAAAATAATTTCGCACTTACAGAAAAGTTACAAGGAAAAGAATAGATTTCCTATCTATTCTCCTTTGAAATACATTGTTTTATTCCTCTCTTACAACACTCAATTTTTTTTCTGAACCATTCTGGAGTAAGTTGCAAGTTTATTCCCGAATATTTCAGTGTGCATTTCCAAAGAACAAGGGCATGCCCCTACACAGCCACAATATGCTCACCAGAAATTAGTACATTAACACTATACCATGTATGCTCTAATCTACACATTCTGCTCAACTTTGTTGATGAGCCCAGCAATGCTTATTACAGAAAGACAATGACAACAATAGCAAGAACATCTTTTCTTAACTCCTTTTCCTCTGGCTCCAGAGGTAATACATGATCATGCCTTGCATTCAGTTGTTATGCCTCTTTAATCTCCTTCAGTTTGATACCTTTCCCCAGTCTTCACTTGCTTTCCACAGTCTTGACATTTTTTAAGAGAATAGGCCAATTGTTTTGCAGAATATTTCTTAATTTGGGTTTGTCTGATGTTTCTTCACGATTAGACTCAGGTTATACTTCTTTTCTTCTTTTATTGATTCTAGAGAGAGAGGAAGTGAGGGAGAAAGAGAGGGAGAGAAACGTTGATTAGTTTCCTCTCGCATGCACCCCAACTGGGCACCGAACCCACAACCCATGTGTGTGCCCTGACTCGGAATCAAACCTGTGACCTTTGGTTTGCAGGACAATGCCCCAACAACTGAGCCACACTGGCCAGGGTGGGTTACACACCTTTGCTGGGAAAACCACTGAGGTGGCATTGTGTTCTCAGAGCATCCTAATGTTGCATGGTGTCCACTTGCCCCATTAATGGTGCTGTTAACTTCTATCCCTTGATTTCTTCCAGATTTCTGTGTCAAATTAACAAGCATTTTGTTAATAATTAGTAAGAATTCTATGGGAATATACTTTGAGAACACACAAACATTCCATTCCTCAGCACATTCTCACCCATTTGTTTCAGCATGCATTGATGACCCTTGCCTGAATCCATGGTTACTATGATGCCTACCAAGGGGAGATTACCTAACTTTGTCATCTCTTCTATACTTATTAGTTGGCTTTCTACTATAGGGAAGAACTTTTTTCCTTCTCTTCCATTTATCTGTTTATTTATATAAACATAGACTCATGAATTCCTATTATATTCAATAGGTTGTAATAAATTAGTATCATTATTTATTTTGATGCCCATATTGGCTCAGATTGATCACTTAGAATCCCTTAAAGCTCGTTAGATTATTTGATTTTTAAAAGAGGTGGATTTTTTTCATTCAACTATGTCTCCAAATAGTATAAGTAAGGTCTTAAGAGTAAATGGTCTTAAGAGCAAATGAAGTGGAAAGTTTGGGCAGTTTGCCAGAGGGTGAGGGCAAGCACAGTTGCCTTTACTGGATCAGTGCTCCCCAAACTGTTCCAACTTCTCACAGCTTCTTCCTTCTTCCCTGTCCTAAAATGGAATTAAATTCTGGAACTTGGAGGCACCTTAGAGATCCTCAGGTCTATGATTCCCAAACACTGGTTTGTGCCAAGGACTGTGAATAAAACCCCTGGAGAGTTGGTTTAACTGAACAGGTGCCCTCCTTTTGAAATTCTGATTCAAAAGGCAGACCCCAGGTGGGAAATTTGTGTGTTTATAAAGCTCCCCGGGTGACTCCTGTGCTCAGCAACTTCGCCCCCTTTCACACACACCCTCCTTTCACAGGTGACTCAGAGAGGGACATCAATGTGCTCTCTGTCACGCTGTTAGCGCCAGAACTAGGAAGAAAGCTGAGGCTTTCTTGGCTGGTCAACGGTCTTGTTTTTTGTCTGCATTGTGCTGCCACCTTACAGTTCTTTGAAAGCTCCCACGATTTTGTCCACTTACAACACTCTCAGCAGTAAGAATGAGGAATTCACAAGCAAGACAGGAAAAGAATGCCTCTGCTTATTGACTTGATAATTATTTGCGAAGTATTTTATTTTAAGCTCATTCTTAGAGTTTTATCATAGGGAGCTTTTAATAATAATAATAATAATAATACCTACTTCATACTGTTGTTATGAGCATTACTTTAAAATCTATATAGGGAAAGGCTGGCACTTTTGCTAGGGGATGTATTAACCATTTCTCCTGCCCCCAAACACACACAAAATTAACCTTTAAACAATCTTTAAACCTGATAATCCAGGATTTCTATTAGTCACATTTGCAAATCTAGAAATGACCCGGTGTTTCAGAAGCTTGGTGGCACTACTGTGAAGGAGGGAGAACATGTTACAGACCTGCTTATGGATATGGATAACCATGACATAGTGGCTTATGACTCTGCTTAAGACCTCAAGTAGTGTTCACCTTTTCACTTGGAATGCCATTTATTAAGCTTCAGCTCTCTGCCAGTACCTTCCCTCTGTAGGGCAGGCTGGTCCCAGGGGACTAGGACCTCTGGGGCACCTCGAAGGGCCTCACTTCTCCATCCTTCCACTGTCACCCAACTCGCCAGGGCCTTGGCCTCCAGAAGAGGATTCTCCTGATGTTATGAGAGAAGGGGAGGCAAAGAAGCTGTTTGGAGTGGGGCCAGCCAGGATCTAGAGGCAGACAGAGTGACTGATGGGGCTGTATCGTCCTGGACAATCCAGATACAGATTCTTAAGCTACCCACTGGAGGTGGGGCAAGGCAGTGACTCCTGTGTGGGGTAACTTTAGCAAAGGAGCTTAGCAGCGCTGCTCATTAAAAACATTTGGTCTAGGAATGCATAAAGCAATCACAATAACTCAGCACTTAGGGGCTTATGGTGGTTTTAAAATAACTCCACAAATTCTTTGAATCTCCTGCCTTCAAAGCAGACTAATTGCTCTCTATTGATTAAAAGTCTATGGGCTGAAATGATGGAATGTGACTTCCAACGGTAGCTAAAAAGACATTGCACTTCTGCTTTGCTCTCTCTTTAGGATCATGTGCTCTGCAGGAAGTCAGCTGCCATGTCATGAGGACACTCAAGCAGCCTTGAGAGGAAGCAAGGCACTGCAGCCTCTTGCCCAGAGTGTGTGAATGAGTCATCCTGCAAGCAGGTGCTCCAGTCTCAGTCACACCAACAAATGACTACAGTAGCCCCAGCCAACATCCAGGCACAGCCTCATGAAAGACCCCAAGCCAGACCCACCTAGCTAAGCTGACTGTGCAATGCCTCTGAGTCCCTGACCCACAAACATTGCAAGATAAGAAAAATGTGTTATTTAAACTACTAATTTGTGCAATATTTTGTTATATAGCAATAGATAACTAATCCAAGACTCCTAATTTTTTCCATAGCAACTGTGATTGAATTAACTGTATCAAAAAGTAATCCAGACTTGGCTTGAACACTCATTGACAGAGGGCTTGCTTCCTACCAGGGCAGCCCTGTGCATGGCCTGACCACCTGAGTGTCATTAAGTCTGAGTGTCATCAAGTGCTGCTCTCACTGAGCTGGTTTTGGCTTTCCTAGAACTTCCATTCCTGGTTCAAGGTGTGCCCAGTGAAGCCAAAGTGAATCCTCCCCTCTCTCATGGGACTACCCTTCAGATACATGAAGTCAGTGATTATGCCCATCCTTGTGTCCTGCCACACTGGCCAAAGGAATAAGGAAGGGAGGCAGTGCATTTTGAGGGGCCCAGGAAATGCAACATAGTCTGGAACTAGGCCGAAGTCTTTCATGCATCAGTCTAAGAGGGACTGAATTCTGAGAGGCCTCTGGAAATGAGTGGCACTAGTCTGAATGACTAGATAATGATAACAGCAGTTACACTAATAATAATAATACCGATTACCACTAACATAGTGTTTACTGTGTGCCAGGGTATGTTCTATGTGTTGAATCATTTAATCCTTGCAACAGCTCATTATCATTGGTTCATTTCACAGATGAAGAAACCATGGTGCAAAGAGGCCTCAAGTTGCGCCGGGCCCCACAGCTAGTAAGTAGCAAAGCAGGATTTAGAGCCAGGCAGCCTGGCTTCAAATGCCATATTCCTAGTGACAACTCAGCACTGCTTTCTCTGCTAGGCCTACTCATTTCAGAGCCATGAAAAAAGCTTGTATGGAAACAGACATAATAATAGCTATCATTTACTGAGTATCTGCTATGTGTCAGGACCTGGGCTGAGTGCTTTGCATGCACTAGAAAAAGTAAAGCTCACTGTTAATGGAATGATTCATTCAACATTTATTCATCAAGCACAGACCTTGCTGGCCCTTCTGGAGACAAAACAGTGACTCAGACCTAGGTTTTGCTCTCAAGAACTTTTTAGTCCTGGTTGTATAAACCTGGTACATAAAACGTATACATACAGGCAACAATTAAGAATTGCGGTCTTGGTGAAGAATAGGTAGAGCAGTGAGACACAGACTAAGAGAGAGATGAGGTTGTGCACAGGACTTGAGTTGGCTCCTCCAATAGGCAGCATTTGAGCTATCATTCTTGAAGAATGATACCATTGGGGAAGGAGGAGATGGAAGAAAGGCCTTCCAAAAATACAGACAGCACAAGAAGATAATGAAGCTATGCTCTAATTGAAGACAGAACAAGAAGTGGAAACATGAAAATGCACTAAGGGCATTTTTAGTGTCATCCCATATCCACCATGTGATCTGAGAAGGACCCACGGTGTTGAGGCTGCCGTTTGTTTGATCATTGCAAATCCATCCCGAGCTTTGTGAAGGCTGAGGTCCTGCAAGGTGTCGTTTGCAGGAAATAAAAACTTTCAGATCCTCGAGGCCCCCAGGACACTCATTAATTATGGTGAGAAATATTGATATTAATAAGCCCTTCTGCCTGGTTTCCTGTCATCACCAACCCCCACCTTACCCCCAGCCACCACCACCAGCTTCTATTTGGAGAATAAAACTGGCAGAAATCCAAGATTCACACTTCTTGCAGACCTGTGAGATAAACACTCATACACATGCACAGCAACCATTTCACACCTCATGAATGGGGTGCAGGTGTGCAGACTACACAGAAGGAGCTTGAGAGCTGCTTTCACGTGGATTCCCTCTCCTGTGGGCCTAGCAGCAGTGGGTAAGGCATGACCCTGTCCCCACTTCCTGCATGTGAGGCGACTGCATGCACTGGGCAAAGTCAGGATGCTGGTTTCCAGGTCGGGAAAAGCCCCCTCCACAGTAGTGGGGCCTGCTTTCAGAAACCTGCCCTGTTTGAGATCTCAGGGAAAAGGCAGATTCAGATTTGTGAGGCCTGAAGCTTATACAGTTCTGGGGCTCTCTTAAAGAAAAAGAATACCAAGTTATGAATACAAAGTGAGATATGAAAGTCTGTATTTATTTATTGTAGAATGAGAAAAGAAATCACAGCGAATTTCAAATCTAAAAAATGTTGACAAAAACACCACCAAATCCAGAAAAATGATACAATATTTTCTCCCCTGCCTAACAGACAATCAAAATGTTTTTTCTTATTTTGGGGGAGCCACGTACTCTTTGGATCACTTCTTCATGGCAACAGTTTGCTGGTAGTTCTGCCCAGAGGAGACAAGTTCGTCTTATCCCAGCAGGCTTACTCAGAATTGTTTTGTACTGGTTTCAAGCAGTTCTTTTCTGCTTCACAATTTATTATTGGAAATGTCATGTAATGTTTAGAACTGATTTGTCAATTTGGGGAAAACTCCAATGAAGTTTCTTTCCTATATGATTGCAAGACTTCAGAGCATTTCAAGTTCTCTCCAGCAGTGACTAATCTTAAACACTCCTTGATTTGAGAATTACTCACTGACTCACAAATCAGTTAGTTGCCCACGTCCTCTTTGTAGAGGCGGACGGTGAGTTGTAGGTTACCCTCATAGGTGTTAGTTTATCAGCAAGAAAGGCAAGTCTTTCTCCAGTGTGTTCACATGATTCATTCCTCTTCATGAACTGGATCACTGAACAATCCAAAGTCTATTCATTATTATCCCATTGGAAAGTTATCTCTTCTTACTGAAATACTGCCTTTAATATCATTAATTTTTTTGGTTATAGTTCTATCCTTGCTGTCAGAATAATTTCTATTTATTTCACTGCTTTTCTTTTTTTCACTAACTTTTTCCTTGAAATTTCTCTCAATTCTTGAATAAATGTGTTTAAAGATGACAAAAGAATGTATTCGTAACATATAACAAAATTGGGAGTCTATATTCTTATTTCTTTTATTCAAATATTCCAAAATGTCTTTCCAAATTGAATTATAATGGCATATTGAGCTTTATGGACTTTTAAGTGAACACTTGCTTCTTATTTGTATTTGAATTTTTCATCTGAGTCGAAATATATTTCAGTCTTTTAAAGGTGGTTGTATCCTTATTGCAAGATGAACAGGTTTATAACAGCAGACCAAGCCTTATCTACATAATTCCAGTGCTGGGTACTGAAGGACACGCTCACCCTGAAATGAAACCTCCTGTTGTGTACATTTTGGATAGTAGAAACATTCCTGGGAAACCATTCCTACACCAGACAGCTGTGTAATTACAAATTATATGATTTCAAACCATATAATTACATCCCAATAAATAGAATAACTAAATTAAACATGTTGCCAACTCAATTCTTCCTTAGCCAAAACCCCCAAATGCCCATGGGCATTGCAACACTATCGGGCGTGGGGGGAACACAGCAGAGAAGAGGTTGCAGTGGAATGAGACAATGGTCTTAACTAACTGCAATAAAAAGTGTTATTTTTAAGGGAGTACTTCACTTGAAAAAACTCCCAATGGCCAAATCTGAAAGAACTTGAACAATAAAATAAGTAGTGATAGTAATGGATTGTAACCTATAGAAAAGGTGAATATGTATAAGTTCATAGTGATACAAATAAAATAATTGATTTTTTAAAATGAGAAAGAAGGGACACATCTTTCCTTAAGACTTCTAATTAATACATGTAGAAGGGAAGATGGAAAAGAGAAAATCACCATTTGGCAAATACCACAGTAATAATTTTTATATGCAAGAATCATCAATGGATACTAAAATCAGTGGGTAAATTGGTGATAAATAGGATATTTATATAGTATCAAAGTGTCTCCTCATCAGATACTAATTACTGGGGGAAAATATCAAACTTTACAGAGGAGACACTTGGCAGACACCACCTCAACCAAAGGATCAAAGTTAACATCACCAGTAATGAGACACATCAGCACGATGTACTATCCAAGAAGAAAATATCACTGTCACATCAGTGTACTCTAGGGGTCCAGTGGTTTGGGACATGCAGGAACATCTCTTAGGTAAAGGACAAATTATTGCAATTCACACTTCCTACCACTAAGAAAGAAGCTCAATGTCTGGTTAGGATCTGGAGGCCACTTAATGGTATTCCTCTGTCCCATTTACCAGGTAGCATGAAAGACTGTCAGCTTTGAGTCACAGCAAGCCTAAGATGCAATGCAAAAGCCATACTGCTTGGGCCAAATGTTTGTACAGACCCTGTCGATATTAGATTTACCTGTAGTGGAAAAACACTATATGCAGCCTTTAGGATGTTCCAAGAGGAGAATCACAATGTAGATATCTATGGTTCTGGAGCAAGGCCATGCCATCTGCAGAGAAGAGGAGGCAGTTAACACCCTCAATCAAAGACCATTATATGATTTGATATCTCTAGTTGGTAGAATACATAGGTCTAGAAATCAAGGGATAAAAGTAAGAAAGGCCCCACATACTTTCCTTTTCAGGGTCATTTAATGCTTCTCACTGCTGTAGCATGAGACTCTGAAGGTCTAGGGTCCTGATCTCCAGAAGGAATATTTGTACCAGTGAACATAGTAAGTGCCCCATAAACTTTAAGTATCATCTACCACATGGGCATATTAAGCTCCTCTGCCAAAATAAGGAAGTGAAGAAAGGATTCCCCATACTAGTGGGGGTAATTGACCCTCACTGTCAGGGGGAAGTAGGGCTGCTGTTACACAGTGACATTGGTTGATATACTGGGGCTTTTCTCAGTATGCTCCTACATCTTCTGATAGTAAATCGACAAGTGCAATAGTTGTGGCAGAGAGCAGAATTCTGACCTCAGAACTCAGGGGGTGATAATTTGGGTCATTCTACCACAATAAACACCTTGACTGGCAAAGTCAACAGTGAAAGAAATGTAAAATGGGTATTGTAGCCAACTGCAGCCACCCAGATTATAGATCATTTTCTGGTCAGTGTTAAAGGGAATCAACCAGAATCCCAGAAAATTTGTTTCCCAAGTAGACTGAACTTACTTTACAAAGCTAGTGGGTTTGACCAGTGCAAACAGTGAATTGCATCCACTCTGTTGCAATTGCACCATGTTTCAACTCCTCTGTCTGTTTGTCAATCATCCTGCACACAAATGTCTGCTACAGTCTGTTTCTCAGAGATTTTGACCCAAGACTCCATAATTTTCTACATGCTCTTAACATGTAGGAGTAGGAATGTTTGCCCTACACCAAGTAGCCCTGACTACTAAGGATGAGTGGGGAGGATGTGAAGCAGGTCTCCTACCAACCCTACAGGGGCATATAGGGTAAACAAGAAGTAAACTTTGCTGTTTTCAGTCGTTGAAAGGTAATGATTGCTTGTTACTGCAGTATAGTTGAACCCATTCTGATCGATACTGAATAAGTACAATAATTCTGCCTTTAAATTTCTATAGTATTTGGCTCTAGTTTAGAGGTGGCCTGGGCTAAACCTCAATTTATGAAGTAAATGTAGGTCAGAGTTTATGGGTGACAAATTAGAATCAAGCAAGAAAGAGAGAAATGGAGTCAAAGAGGTTGAGTGCTGTCTTATTGGAGCTTTCCCTGAGCCTGACTAAGATTTGCAGGATGGAACTCACTTTGAGTTGTTTGCAGTCGTAGTTGGATGAGTCTGGGACTTGAGGATGAATTGCTAGTCATCAGGTCATAGTTAGAATTAGTTGGCCAGCTCTCCATGTGGTTTCAGGTCACTGCCAATGGCTTCTTGTGGGTAATTCAGTCAGGCCAAGACTCAAGTGGGAAGTGAGTCAATGCCTGTGTTGATGGTAAAAATAAAGATTAGTAATTCTTTGTGCTCCATGTCTTCATTCAGTGGGAGGCAGGGATCCAAGACAAAGACCTTGATAGTAGAGAGTGCATTCATAGACAACAGAACTTGAAGCCCTTTCCAAAGAGGCTAACTAATGGTTTTTGCTGATGAAACTTAACCAGGCATCAGACTCTACATCATGGCCCTGTCTGTCCAGGTGGGTAATAGCATTTCCTGAGCCTGTGAATAGTTCCTTGACACCCTTGTTGATGTCCTGCAATATAACACAATGTTATCTCGCTCAGCAACCTTCTGTTGATCTTAGCTGCTAAATTAGAAACCAGGGTCTCACTCATTAATATTTTATGAGTCAAGTCTTGGCAATTTGTATGTTGTAGACCTAACCAACCTAAGAGCCACAGGCAGTGCATTTGGCTTCTTCCACCCAGTTTCTGCACAAATCTTGGCAGTTTACTGTTTTAATCCCATTTTGATATTCTGTCCCCTCTGCTGACTGCAGACAGTGTGGGCATTGACAGCATTAGTGATTCTGTTGTCTTTACAACTTCAAGCCCTGACCTGTAGTATGTATGCCCTTGTAGTTGTCGAGTATTCCAAACCTGGGAGTGAGCGTTTTGTAGAAACCTTGCTGATTACCTCTGTATCAGCTTTGGCACATGGATATGCTTCTACCCATCTTGAAGAGACACATTAATTACTGAACATGTCCCTAAAGATAACATTTTATTTATCTGGATAAATTTAGCTTGAAAATTAATTTCAAATAGCTACCAAAGGAGAGAACAAATTAACTTTTTCTTGACAGCTGCCCTATTCCCTCTTCAACTGTGAACCTGATAAACAAAGGAGCCCTGTTTGGCCAGACTAGAATATTCTGGTGCACACTGGTCAAGCCTCATGTTTCCCAACATTCCTTCTTTGTTCCCACGGGTTGTGTCATGGGCTATGGTGAGCAAGGTAAGGAGGCAACTCCTTTTGTGTCAAAATATGGGCACAAAAGACCCCCCCTGCACCCCAGAGCTTGTCTTTAAAGGTTCTGATCTGAATCTGGGACCTCATTCCAAAGTGCTCTACTAATGAAGGTAAGGAGGAAAGATGCAGTCTGAGAGTAATGGCCATGGCTGTGCCATCAGCTAAAGCAAAATCCTTCTTGTGTAGCACAAAGACGCTAGAAGTTTAATCCCTCCAATGTCATCAACTGCCCAAAGGCACAGCGAGAGTCAGACTTTGAAGAACTGAGAGTAGCCAGCTCAGGTCGGTACAGCAGGTTTGCCTCGCAGGAGGCAAAGAACTGCCACAACCTCCTGTGGAGAAGGGATTGCATCTCAAAGACTAGTCCTGTTCTCTTTTCTTTTTGTAAACCAACTCTTCCTCACAATGTGCTAGGCACTTCTAAACCTTTCATCATGCAACAACCCTTTGAGATAATCTTATCTCAATTTCACAGGTAGGAGAAACCAGAGCCCAGGAGGCTCACAGAATTGCTGAACCTGGATTTTAGCCCAGGTCCTTCAGCCTTCAGAGTCCTCGCACTTCCCCTCTGCTTTCGCCCTTCCCTTCTATGCAAAACAATCTTTTGCAGTGCAAGCTTAAGCAGGAGACTTGCTGATGAACCCCTATGTCAAGGGAATGTGGCAATAGGAGAGAGATCTATTTTATTCATATATTGGTTCATTCTTTCATTTATTACTCCATCCAGTCACTTAACCAATATTTGTTGAACTGCTACTATGTCCCAGATACTCAGCTAGATGCTGAAATAGGTAAACTAATGGCCCACTGAGGATACCACACACTAAAGAAGTATACACACACATGAATACATAATTACAAACTGAGATAAGTGCTCTGTTTTCCAAAGTCCATTACCATCTGGAGCAACATTGGAAAAGCAATTTCAGTTGTGTGGTTGGTGAACTGGAGCTTTTGAGCAGCACATCTCAAAAGAAATATGATGCAAACCACATATGCAAGTGTAAATTTTCTAGTAGCCACATTAAGGCAAGTGAAAACAAAAAATGAAATTGGTTTTAATAATATATTTTATTTAACCAAAAATATTACTTCAACAGATATCTCCCTATTAATGAAATATTTTCCTTTTGTTTTTTTGGATTTCAAAATCCAGCACATCTAGTTCAAACCAGTGTCATCTGATGCGCTCCTTATACATGCTGATCACAGCTGATATGTCACACAGCACACCTGTAGTCACTGATAGTGTGACTCTTGTCTGTACATTGGTGGCTTTCAGCCGTGGAATGGGAATCGCCAGATAATCCTATATTCTCATTTAATAGGTCTGGGTTGGGCTGGGATGTGAGAAAGGGATTGCCTAGGAATCAGTGTATTGAAGAATTCCCCAGGTGATTTTAAAGTTCAAAAATGGCTGAGAAACACTGTGCTAAGCAGTAGCAGATTTGCACCCAAAGTCTTCAGATTACGCCAGGGGACAGGCCTGAAGGCCCTACATCCCAAACCAGTTCCATAGCCTGCCTGCCTCCTCCTCCTGCAAGCTCAGCCTGGGCCCCAGGCTCTAGGCTGAGAACCTCATTCTGGAAAGCTTGGTTATTGTGGGAATCCGTTCAGTGGCTCTATCCTTGAATTTGTCTTGTTTTTGCTTATTCCTTTTTCCTTGCCCTGACTCCTCTGAGAATACCTAATGAGCGACTCTGACCTTTCTTCTACCTGTTGGGACACCTACCACCTCTTACCAGGTCCTCCTGATGTTTCAAATTCATTGCTCCCCACCTCCCTTACCAAGCCTCACATTCTCTGAATCCCTGGTCCCACCAGCCTGGCTTCTCTCTCTTTATGCTCCCCCCCTCACCTTCNGGCTGAGAACCTCATTCTGGAAAGCTTGGTTATTGTGGGAATCTGTTCAGTGGCTCTATCCTTGAATTTGTCTTGTTTTTGCTTATTCCTTTTTCCATGCCCTGACTCCTCTGAGAATACCTAATGAGCGACTCTGCCCTTTCTTCTACCTGTTGGGACACCTACCACCTCTTACCAGGTCCTCCTGATGTTTCAAATTCATTGCTCCCCGCCTCCCTTACCAAGCCTCACATTCTCTGAATCCCTGGTCCCACCAGCCTGGCTTCTCTCTCTTTATGCTCCCCCCCTCACCTTCCCTGGGCACTTGGTCCACCTTCCCTTCTTGCCCAACTCATATCAGAGACTATCCGGCCCAACCTCCTTTGACATCCCATGATGTTACGTATGCTAGTCATAATAGGCTAGATAATCTCTGTATCTAGGTAGGTACTTCAGCCTGCCCAGGAAAATGAAACATCTATTTATTTCTACTTGTATTCTTTTCTTCTTATCTTTATTTTTAACTTTACTTTCTTTTTTAGTCTCCAGTTGCTTCTCCTGATCCATGTTTGCCATTCCCCGAGGAGAAAGGAGAAAGTCTAATAAATAGCAGAGCTACTTTATTGTG
Source organism: Sturnira hondurensis (assembly GCF_014824575.4). Lineage (NCBI taxonomy): Eukaryota > Metazoa > Chordata > Mammalia > Chiroptera > Phyllostomidae > Sturnira > Sturnira hondurensis. Next base: position 204,431 of record NW_028091847.1, on the reverse strand, counting down.
TGTTTGCTCCTGAGCTGGCTTGCTGACAGCTTTGGGGAGCATGGACAGGGCTACAAAGCCAGTGGAGAAAACTTCTCTGGGAAATTTTGTCTAAAGCTCATAGTTTTGCTTGCAGTCACTTGTGCAAGGCTTGCATGAGGTTTGTTTGTTGCTTCCAAAGAACTTGAGGACAGCATTGTTACATTCAGCTCTGCAGTCCTGGTATGAGGCTGGCAGAACCCTTGACTGAAAAGTTAATAATTTCTAGGCTATTTTGCATAAACTTATAGCTGGTATCCCCAGAGTCAAACTTGTCAGATAAATAAAATTAAGCCTGTGAAGCTGTTACCTAAAACCTACCACAATTCTATTCCCACCAGGGATTTAGGGAAAGCAGAAGATTAAAAAGAGTGAGAGAAAAATTTAAATCAGTCCACGACTGTGGCAAATTCCAATGGCCCTGGGGCACTGGGAGGGATTTCTGGGGGTGCCAGCCCTTTAAATGTAGCATCCAAAACACTGGTTTACCATAAATATGCAAATGAGGTAGATAAGGCATGTGGTTTGAATGAGGTCCACTGTAGTGAACACATTGCAAAAAGAGTCTTACAGAGCAGAGAACGGAGCAGTCAGATGGCAGAGAACCCTTGTGCCACTCAAAGGACAATCCATACATGAAAATTCAGTTTTGGGAAACAGTTAAAGTCTTGAAGGCAAGTTTGTTTGTTTTTTAATTTGTAAAATTTTTCCCAGGATTCCTTTTGATAAAGAGTTCTGGGACTTCCGCCAAGATGGAGGCATAGGTGGAAACACTGTGCCTTATCCCACAACCAAGTTTGAATACAACAAAGGTTTGGAGAACGAAGACACAGCCAAAGAACAGAAAATTGAATTATATGGAAGTCCGACAACCACGAACCATTCAACGGGGACGGTAATAGGGGCGGAGCCAGCAGCAGAGCAGGGTCGGGCAGGACAGATCCCCCGACCTAGGTGCGTAGGCAGCCCGGACCCAGTCAGGGTGTGGGGCAGACTGACCGTGGTCGCACATTCGCGCACAGTGAGACGGACTGAGCAGGCCCCAGGGGTGAACCCAGTGGTGGAGGGCTGAAGGCAGTGGCACATTCGAGTGCAGTGGGAGGAAATGCGCGGGCCTAGGTGACGGTGGCAGCAGTGGCACCTGTGGCAGACGGAACCACCACTGCTCCTCTTTGGCCCTGCCCCGACATATAGTGTCACAACCCAGCTACTGAGTTGCCCTGCTCTGGTGAACACCTAGGGCTCCGATCCTGATATGTAACAGGCACGAACAGTTGAAAAGATGGCTCAAGAAGAACTCAAAGCCCCAGAGCCAATAACTCTAAGCGACCGAGAAATTGCCAGCCTCTTAGATGCACAGTTCAAGACACTGGTGATCAGGATGCTCACAGAACTGGTTGATTATAGTCACAAAGTAGAGGAACATATGAAGGCTAAACTAATTGAAATGAAGGGAGATGCACAGGAAACCAATAGTGATGGAAAGGAAACTGGCACTCAAATCAATGGAATGGACGAGAAGGAAGAATGAAACATCCAACCAGAAAAGAATGAAGAAACAAGAATTCAAAAAAAGTGAGGAGAGGCTTAGGAACCTCCAGGACATCTTTAAACGTTCCAACATCCAGATTATAGGGGTACCAGAAGGGGGAAAGAAACAGCCACGAGTGGAAAACTTATTTGAACAAATAATAAAGGAGAACTTCCCCAGTCTGGCAAAGGAAATAGACTTCCAGGAAATCCAGGAAGCTCAGAGAGTGCCAAAGAAGTTGGACCCAAGAAGGAACACACCAAGGCACATCATAATTACATTAGCCAAGACTAAAATGAAGGAGAGAATCCTAGAAGCAGCAAGGGATAAGGGGACAGTCACCTACAAAGGAGTACCCATCAGACTGTCAGCGGATTTCTCAAAAGAGACCTTACAGGCAAGAAGGGGCTGGAAAGAAGTATTCCAAGTCATGAAATCCAAAGACCTACAGCCAAGATTGCTTTATCCAGCAAAACTTTCATTTAGAATGGAAGGACAGATAAAGTGCTTCTCAGATAAGGTCAAGTTCAAGGAGTTCATCATCACCAAGCCCTTATTATATGAAATGCTAAAGGGACTTATATAAGGAAAAGATGATGAATATTATTAACAGTGAAAGGACAGCAAACTCACAGTTATTAACAACCACGCCTAAAACAAAAGCAAACCAAGAGGACAGCTAGATCAGGAGTGGAACCATAGAAATGAAGAACACATGGAGGGTAGGCAACAGGGGAGTGGGAGGAGGAGAAGGGGGGAGAAGGTACAAAAAATAGCATAGATGGTAGGTAGAAAATAGATGGGGGGAGGGCAAGAATAGTAGGGGAAATATAGAATCTAAAGAACTTGAGACACGTGGTTATAAACTAAGAGGGGAGAAAGGTGGGGGAGGGAGTGTGCGGGTGGAGGGGAATGAAGGGGGGGAATAGAACAACTGTAATGGTATAATCAATAAAATATATATTTTAAAAAAGAGTTCTGGATCATTAGGGTCTGGTTTACAAAAAGCCCGTCTGTTCACAATACACAATGGTTGTAAAAACCAAGTTGTTTGGTTTGGTTACAAAAAATGGAAGAAGATCCGCTGCTCATATAGGAGAATGTCTGGTTGACTCAGGGGAGCACCTTTCCTGACATTCTTAGAAGAGGCTCTTTTCCAGAGACTGTCCCAGCAGTTTACAACTATAACCAGCTTGTAAGGAAAACAATGAGGAAGAAATAAGGGCTGTATCATCGCACCAGCATCAAAGGTGATGGAAGATGTTAGAGATGGACCAGGACAACTGAGGCCGGCCTGTGCTGCATTGGAGATGAGGCTTAAGCCTAGAGAGGGTCATGATCCAGGAATCAGACAGGCGGGTAAGAACCAGGGGATCCATGGAAAGCTAAGAATAAGGAAAAGCTGTGGTGTTGAGATCTGTAAAGAAGTGGGGAGGTTCATGGGTTCTGAGGACTCAATCAGGCACAGATTCAGAAACTGGAGTTACAGGTAATGTGGAAACTGGAGGGGTCATCCACTCTGGCCAAGGAGCCCCAGGCCCTTTAGATAGGGAATTGGTGAAAACCACCTCAGAAGTATGAAATCTCTTATCTGGAAGGTAGAGCCAGAGGTCAGGCTGTAGACAAGGACTTGAATATGATGGTTTATGTTTGGAAGGGGTGGTGGTATAATAGCCAAAAGAACAGGAAATTAAATCTTACTCTCTGCTGCTTCCCTGTCTATCTATAGTCCCACAGTCTTATCTTTCTGCAACTCTGGTTACCTGAATGAGGTACGTAGCCAACTCATCAAGGATCAAATAAGGGAGATAAGATGATCTTTCCAAAGCCACATTTTCTGCACAACATTATCGGATTGAAGGCAGTTCTTCCAGGAGGGAAATTAAATCCCAAGGACCTCAGCATTTGACTTGCCTTTTTTCTTTCCTTTTGCTGCAGATTTTGTAAGTGGTACCCCACCTTACAGAAGGCCCAAGTCACCTCCAACACTGAGGAGCAGCAGACACAGCAGCCTCTTCTGTCTGCCCTATGAGTTTGGACGTTTAAAAAAAGAAAAGCAGAAAGAGAGAGAGCTCACCACACTTTATCATTTTACCCAGAGCTATTTCTGAGAACAAGCATCCTTAGTGGAAGGTCTAATAGGGGGAAGATGACCAAAGATAATACTTTGGAGAGGAAGTGTGCATATTTGGGTTATGGGAACAGGAGGGGGTGGGGAGGACCAGAAGCAAAGGACCTGTAGCAGACAGTTAGACAGGCATGAGCAGAGCAAGGACGATAGGCCGGGCATGGAAGGTCACCAAGGTGCCTAGAAAGCCCCGGGTGCCTAGAAATGGGCAAAACTGGGCTGAGATGTTACCCCCAGGGTTACCTTTCCTCCCCTAGCATACCTCTCTTATCATGCAGTTTAGACTCCCTTTTTATCAGTGGAAAACGAGTTCTTGCTGTGTCTCTCAGAAAAGAATTTCCTGAGGCCTGCATGGGAGCATGGAGTTCCATGCTAAGCTTTATTGATGATATAAAATCAAGATGGTTCCCCCCCTGATTTCCCAATATCCCATCTTTGTCCGTCTCACTATAGAAAAAGTCCAGCTGTGTCCTCAGCAAGGCCAAGACAAAAGCCAGAGTTTCTCTGCGATCCAGTCCAGCATCCTGATAGCTTAGCCTGTGTTTCCGGATGCACTCCGTTGCTATGCTGGGGTATTCAGGCTTCTTCCTAGAACCTGTATGTAGAGTCTGCATGGCTACGGGCTACATGGCTCCTGGGGCCACATGGTTATGGAGAGAGGATGCACAAGTGCCTGGGGTGAGTGTGGGGTCCCAGGAGAGAGAGAGAGAGAGAGAGAGAGAGAGAGATAGAAAGTGTAGTCCTTTTGGGACCCACAAGTGGCTGCTAAATGATCTCAGTCCCCATACAGGTAAGCTTAGCTTGTTCCCAGATGCTCCGGTGTCAGAGTCCATGTGTCTCCAGCCATTTGGCTACTCAGGCCACGTGGCCACAGAGAGAAAGTACTGAGGGCAAGTGTATTACCAGGTTGGGGAGAGAGAGAGAGGGATTCTTTGTTTCCCTGGGATTATATTAGCTTGCGCTTGGAGAAGATGAGAAGATTTTAAAAATTGACCAATCAGTTTCCCAGGCTTTCATCGGCTTTGGATGGGTCTAACCCCTTAGACTGACAGGCGTCTATAGTCCAGCACCTCCCCTGTGCCCTACCACAATCCAGTACTGGAGTGGAGAAAGGAGGATTATTAACCCCTTGGTGGAGCAAAGCTGTGGTCCCCTGGAATGTGGAATTGTACTTTCCTAGCTAGTCAAGCAGGTTCATGCTCCCCATTGTATTAAGCTCTATGTCTAAGTCCTGTTGCTACTCCCCTTTTTATTCATAATTAGTCAATTACTGATGGTAACACCCTGACCTTTCACATTGCTGGTCATGCAGTTCAGATCCTCCCCTGACCTTTCCTCCCCTAGCATGTGGCTAGTCATGTGCGTTAGACCCCCTTAGAAGAAAAACGAACAATGGGACTGTAGAACAGCCCTTAAGCATTAAGCTCCCGGGGGTAATGAAGTTCTGACCTGCTTCATATACATCTAGGCCTCAGTTGTGGTGCAGCTCCAGCCCCAGAAAAGCAGCAAAACCAGACAACTGATGCCATGGCTGACATCAGGACCAGCTGTGCTGGCTAATGATCTCTGCCCCGGTGCTGACCAGTCAGTGGAGACCAAGGGGACACACCTAGAAAGCTGATGAATATTCTATTGAGATCCTCCCCTGAGATTTCCAGATAAAACCTCTCAAGACTAAGGACTTTCCCTCCCCTGCCCCCACACTGTACCTCCCCCACAAACACATAGGTACTCACCCCATCCCTTCTCCTAAGAGAATTTGTGCATTTTTTTGTCTCTCTCTTTCGCCTTGGCTCCAAGGGCCCTTATTTTGCCTCTGTAACTTTTTGCCTGAGAACTTGAGTCTTGGCTCTGAATTCTTTCAACCAGAACTCAAGAACTGAGGTTGCTGAACCGAGGTCTAATCACCGGTAATACCTAGTGCCATTTTCACCTCCAACAGACCAGCCCAGTCAAATCGTTGCAGATACTGTGTTAAGTAGCACCCTCCAGCAAGTCCGTTTTTATCATTGGCTGAGATAAAAACAGAGGAAACATACTGATGGAATCTGAGACACTATGGAGTTGTAAAGAAAAAAAAAGCATTGAAGAGTAGGATTTGGGTCTAAAATCATCTTAACAAGATTTGAAAATTTGAATTTCAACAGATAAATGGAAATGGCTTCACTACAGACCAAAAATCACAGTCACATGTACAGAATGAGTGAGGCATGACTTAAGAGCAAGCAAGGAAGATAGGAATATTTTGGACTTTTTAGTTAAGTGCAAAATTAGCCTGGGCCAGCAGTGAAGGAAGGCTGCCAAAACGTGCTAGTGTGGTCTCCTGAAGGGCTATGAGTTAGCAGTCTGCTTCTTATCTGTACTGACCTGAATGCAACAGGGGGCTGCAAGCAGTTTTGTGGAAATTACTTCTGCAAAAGAAAAACAGCAAAGATGCAAGTGGTAGTATGATGGTAGCAAGATTCCAAACCAAACCATGCACGTAAAGGAAAACTGAGGGTCCTGGCATGTGGCCTGTGTGGAAGGAGGCCCTGGGCAGGTCGTCTGCATACTTTGTAGGGCCCAGTGCAAAGTGAAAATGCAGCCCAACTTGTTCAGAAAAGCAGGGATGAGGGCCATCAAAGGTACTAAAATATTAAGCTTTTACCATTAAAAAATATATTTTTTACCAGTAAAACATAATGGGTAAGTAAATAGCAATATATGAGTTTTAACAAAAATTTACAAGTTGCAAAATAATAACATTTTGGTGTCATAATTTTATGTAATATAATAATTATACTTTATTAAGTTGATATTTTGACTGGTCACAAGGTTTTTTAATTCATAGTTATAGCAATTTTATTTCCAATCAATATAATTGAAGGCAGTATGAGTCACTTTTGGCAGATGCAAGACTATACACTGACAATGGATCATATTAACTTTGAAAATGATCTTCTTCATGATTCAACTCTTACTGAGCTATTAAGAGTACTTTACAAGCTGTGGTAACATGGAAATAAATTTCTGATAAATTATTTTGAAATATATATCTTAGTATACATCTAGAGCTGGTGATTCTCATGAAAGATTTTTTATAAATAGATTTAACTCTTCATACAAACCCATTTTATGAGGTCTGAATTTAATTTTACATTAATTTTATATGCCTGCACTTTAAAGTTTCCTCTGACATTTCCTGTACCTTAGGGACATCATACAAGAAACCAAAAATAGCTTCATGATTTTACATAGTTCAGAACATCTATTTGTGCATTCTATCACTGTATCTTACAAAGAAAATTCATTTTACAATTGTCTTCTTTATTAAAAATTTTGTTCACCTAAAGCTTTGCATGAAAATTATGTTTTTTCCCATCAAATGCGACAATCTACATTTAATTTCTACACTAAGGCTGTGCATATGTTGTTTTGCAATGAACTAGAGTCTAAACTTTTTGAAGAATTCTAATAACTCCCTGATGCCTTTATTAAATTTTTAAAATTTGTTTTAGAGTGAGAAAGAAATGTCAATTTGTAGTTCTGCTTAGTTAGTTTTGCATTCATTGGTTTTATCTTTGTATGTGCCCTGATCAGGAATCAAACCTGCAACCTTGGCATATTGGGGCAATGCTCTAAGCAACTGCTCATGGCTGTACGTCCTTATTTTGTAATAATTTACTGACAAATTTTACTGTCTGAGCTACGGCAGCTCTTGTTTCATGTTCATGCCAAAGAGTTGGTATTCATGCAGATGCTGCAGGGGTGGGTCCTGGGAAGAGATAGGCATGTTGCCCCTCCCTGCAGTGGCCCTGTTGCTGCTCTCATGCAGAGTCCTTCCTCCCCCCCAGAGCTGGCTGCTGTGGCCACCACTGCTGCCTCTGCTGCTACTGATACTGTCATCATCGCCAAGAGTCTTGGCCCAGGTCCCGCCCAGGGTGCCCAGCCAACCACTTGGCTCACACACTGCCCACTGTGGTCGCAGACTTGAAACCGTGCACTTCACACTGCTCACACACACATGCTCTGTTGTCCCACCAGGAATTCATTCACAGAGCACAAGTTCTGGGATAAGTGATTAAGAATTCACCACAGCAACAGCAGAGCATTAAACTAGCTGCAGAGTCCCTGTGAGGGTGGGCCCTGTTTGACTGCTTGTGGAAGAGGGTCAGGCATGTGACAAGGGTCCCATGATGAACTCAAATAGGCCTAGGCACGATGTAACTGAGTAGTAGGGTGGGCCCTGCACATTGATTTTCTTGTTTGTTCCCTCCACAAAATGCAAAAAAGAAGCTTGTGTCTCAGAAGGGAGGGTGCTGGGAGAATAAGATGGATCAGTGTTCTGGACTCTAGCCTGCCCCAGGGACAGGCTTCTTACTAAGCCCTTTGCAAAGAGAGGTTTAAGGCATAACCTAAAAGAGCCATTGTTCTCAGGGACCTTGAGCGATGCGAAGACCCCACTGGGCTGCTTCGGGGCTTTCTTAGGTGACAGACTGGCACAGAGGCATCCCATAGCTCTGAAGGGAAATCAGCCAGTTGCTGGACCACCAAATTCCCCAAAAGGACCCAGCTGCTCTGGCCGCTCCAGACTGCAACTCTGGGGGTACCAGGAGCTGCTCCTCACTGCAGAACCAGCAGCAGCAGGAGCAGGGGTATCCTGACCTCAAGGGGCTTTCTGCTTTGCACGGAAGGGGCAAAGTTGGAGAAGAAAGAGACCTGAGGAGCCCGAGGAAATGAAGGAGGGGCAAAACCACTACCATTGGATTAGAATCATTGCTAGGACTCTATACCCAAGGGCTGCTGAGGCCTAGGGGGAACAGGTTATAGAGAGGATGCTGGTTTTGAGTGTTCGAAGGTACATTGGATGGGAAAAGATACATGAGCTCTGTGTAGAACATCGAGGTGTGTCAGTGGTGAGGAAACACCCTTCAGCCGGGTGTGAAGAACCATTCTAACTGTGAAAGCTGTCCAGCCTTGATGCTGAGGCCTCTCTAACCCAGGACTAAAACTGTCCATGGAGAAACAGGTCTTTATAGAGGCAGGAATTTGTTACTCTTAAAAGCAAACTTTAAAGATGATATGCTTACTTTTTGAAAATTTACACATTAAAAAAAATTTAAAATATGCTTAAATTGGTCATATATCACAACTGACCAATCATGGTAAAATCTAGAGAATATACCCAAGTCATATGAATTAGAAATCTACTAAAACACTAGATTAACAAATTAAGGAACAAACCAACCAACCACTGTCTGGCCTTGAATCAGTTCCAACTGAGATTACGTCTTGGGTCAGAAACCACATGTAGATCACTGAACTTCTGGTCAAGATGGCGGAGTCGGTAAGTACCACACACCTCCTTGCATAACCACAGCAAAAATATGACTAAACTGCAAAACAACTATCTTCCAAATTGTCAGAAAATTGAGCTGTGTGGAAGTCCAACAACCAAGGAATTAAAGAAGCCACATCCTTCCAGATGGTTAGGAGGGAGGCAGAGATGTGGAGATGCAGAACAGGTGCTCACTCACCTATATGTGGTGGATAAAAATTGGGAGGGATACCTCAGGAGCAAGGGACCCTAGCCCTATACCAGAAGTCCCAGCCCAGTGCCAGGAAGATAAGTCACCATAACTTCTAGCTATAAAAACCAGTGGAGGTTGAGGCAGCAGAAGAAACTGGGATTCTCAGTAGTCTTTTCTTACAGGGTCTGCAACAGACTTAGGGCTCATGCAGACTCTGGGTTCAGCACCGGTGCACAGCAGCCAGAAGGGCACCAGTGGTATTCAGGGAGCAATTGAAGTGTCTGGCATCCCTGGCTGAGAGTGCTGGGGGACAGCTTCCTCCTAGACAAAACTTAGAGGCCAGGCAGTGGCATGGTCCCCTTTCTAACCCCTCTTCCATGCAGAGTCAAAGAGCGGTGATGTGGTATCAGAGCACATGCGTTGCCTAACCCTGGTGATTACTTAAGGCTCCAACCAATCCAACTTATACATGCACTTTTCTACAATAGGGCACACTACTAAGACAAGGAATCAGCGTCTGTACCTAATACGTAGAAACAAAAACAGGGAGGCTGCGCAAATGAGAAGACAGAGAAATAGGGCCCAAAAACAAAACTTCAGAAAAAGAACTAAACAAAATGGAGATAAGCAATCTATCAGATGCAGAGTTCAAAACACTGGTTATTAGGATGCTCAAGGAACTTACTGAGTACTTGAATAGCATAAAAAAGGTTCAAGCAGAAATGAAGCTTACATTAAGTGAAATAAAGAAAAATTTACAGGGAACCAACAGTGCAGTGGATTAAGCCAAGAAACAAATCAATGGTATGAAATGTAAGGTGGGGGAAAGCATTCAATGAGAAGAGCAAGAAGAAAAAAGAATCCAAATGAACAAAGATAGGGTAAGGAGCCTCTGGGAAAACTTCAAACATACCAACATTCAAGTCATAGGGGTGCTGGAAGGAGAAGAGAAAGCAAGAAATTGAAAATTTATTTGAAAAAATAATGAAAGAAAATTTTCCTAACTTGGTGAAGGAAATAGATATGTAATTCCAGGAAGAACAGAGTCCCAAACAAGATGGACACAAAGAGGACCAACCACACCAAGACACATCATACTTAAAATGCCAAAGGTTAAAGATAAAGAGACTATGTTAAAAGTCTTAAAAGACTATCTTAAAAGCAGCAAAAGAAAAGCAGAGTTAGCTACAAAGGAGTTTCCATAAGACTATCAACTGACATCTCAAATGAAACTTTGCAGGCTAGAAGGGTTTTGAAACAAGAAGTTTTCAAAGTGATGAAAAACAAGGACGTACAACCTAGATTACTTACCGCCACCAAAGCTACGGTTTAGAATCAAAGGACAGATAAAGTGTTTCTCAGACAAGGCGAAGCTAAAGGAATTCATCAACACCAAGCTATTATTATATGAAATGTTAAAGGGACTTATTCAAGAAGAAAAAGATTAAAATTATGAACATTAAAATGGCAATAAATTCACAACTATCAACAAATGAATCTAAAAAACTAAGCAAACAAACAGAACAGAAACAGAATCAGATATGGAGATCATTTGGAGGGTTATCAATGAAGAATTGGGAGTGGCAATGGGGAAGGGTGGGGGAAGGTGCAGGGATTAGGAAATACAAACTGGACCAGGGGAGGTTAAGAAGAGTATAGGAAATGGAGAAACCAAAGAACTTATATGCATGACCCATGGACATGAACTAAGGCAGAGGATTGCCAGAGGGAATCGGGGTGTTGGGTGGAGGGGGACAAAGAGGGAAAATTGGGACAATTGTAATAGCATAATCAATAAAATATATTTTGAAAAAGAAAAAAAGAAACCATATGGCCCTCACTGGTGTGGTTCAGTAGATTGAGTGGCCCACGAACTAGAGTCATGAGTTCCATTCCCAGTCAGGGCACATGCCTGGGTTGCAGGCCAGGTCCCCAGTAGGGGGAGCGTGAGAGGCCACCATACATTGATGTTTCTCTCCTTTTCTTTCTCCTTCCCTTCCCCTCTGCCTAAAAGTAAACAAATAAAGACTTAAAAAAAAAAAGAAACTGTATGTAGAAGATGCATGGGGAAGGGGGTTAGAGAAGGGGAAGCAAGTGTTTTAGAACGTGCTGCTGGAGGACCAGTTGCATCAGATACACCTTGAAGGGGGTGGTGCTGAAATGCACCTTCCTGTCCCCCCCACCAAGATTGTAATTCAGTAGGTCTGTTATGGCCGGGGATCTGCATATCAACCAGTCTTAATGTGAAAAGAAGCCGGAGAATCGCTGTAGTAATGTCTTTGCAGCATTGTTCTGCTGCCCCTGCAATCACAGTGAGAATTATTGCGGAGAAGCCCTGAGTCTGTAACCCACTCATGTCCCAGGCCTGAACAGTGCATATTAGAAAAATAAGCAGGAGAAGCAATAAGTCTTCTACTAATTTTTTTCACATGAATTAAAGTCTTGTTTTCACAAAACCACTTCAAAGATTTTCTAACATCTCTTTGCAATCCAAACCATCTTGAGCACTTGGTGTAGGCAGCTTTCCCCACAGCATTCAAAACACTCCGCGAAGAGGACACTCCGTACACAGCTATTGGCCAGGCTCTGAGCTGCTGCTGCCAAGTTAGCATGGAACTGGGGAATAGCCACATTTACCCATCGCATGCCTTGACCACTCCACTTTTAATATGTTACATCTAGTTGGCACATCAGTCCAACAAAGTGGGTGGTATCATCCACAATTTGTACAAGATACGAGGCTCAGACAGAGAATTGCTTAAAATTCCAGAGTGGGTAGTGGAGGCAGGATTCAGGCCAAGAAGGATGGGTTCAAATCCTGGGCTGTTCGCAGTGCCTGCTTCAGGGACTGCTCTCACTCTCTCTCTGGCTTCAGCAGAGCTTTGTGAGATGGTGGTTATTAGTCATACCCGCTCCCTCCCTGCCTTGCAGATAGGAAGAGGGAAATTGCAGGCCTTGTGCCTGGTCTGTGAGGTGTTATTAGCTCTAAATGCTGGTGTGAACATCCGTGAGGGTCAGGCAGATTATGTAAGTGAGTAAGTTAAGAAAAAATTTAAAACTCAACTTAGGTCCACTTAGCATATTAAGTATATAAAAATAGTTTTTATTCCACTAGGAACTATGTTCCAGTTTTTTTCAAGTACTTGGCCTTCTCTCTCTAGCTTTTGTTTTTACCACCTTCAGAGAGACATGAGAATGAGTAAAGAAATATATTTCACTATCATAAAAAATAGTGTTTACCACTGTTTAATGATGGGAGGATGATAATAAAAGGCAACCAATATTTAAACCCAGTGTTGAGGAGGCAATAAATAGTGGTTGGAGTTGTGTCAAATTAAAAAGTCTATGGCTTGTCTAAAAAGTCTATTATGGAATATTAGGCTCAAAATTTAAAATTTCTTCATTGTGTATAAAGAAGATGATTCTGAGAAAGATGGATGATGTATTCACCAGTGAGTAGCTAAACACCCACTATACCCCCTTTCCTTAATACATCAAAATTACATGTTTTATTTTGTGAACAAATATGAATCATGGCCCCTTTAAGAATTGCCAGGTGACCATCAGGGGAGGGAGGGCCTCCTTATACTCAAGGAAATGGAAGCGGGACCTTACATCAAAGGCCAGCAAATTCTGAAAGAGCATGAAACTGAAGATATATTTGAAAGGGGAAACAACGGTCATCCCATCAGATAGTAAGGGCCTATCAGCTTGATGAGCCTCACTTCCTTTCTTGCCCTCCTGACGTGCAGCACTGTGGTTTTGTGGATGAGCTGATTCATTCATCTGGGTCACAGTTGCTTTCAGCTCCATTATTGCCAATTACGACCCAAATGGGTCGCAAATGTTTCCTATTTTTAAGAGAAGCTGGAGAGCAATACATTTATGTGAAACTTCTAAATTTTTCAAGGTCGGCTCAAATTAAACATAAACTGATAAAACCTGATGTGGACCAGCCACAGCAGGTTTGGTGGCCACAATCAGTGCACCAGTTTGCAGCCGCCCGTGGACTCCAGGCAGGGTATTACACAAGGAGTTTACACCAGGATATGGGGGAGGGGGGCATGTCTGTGCAGAATCCCAAGTCAGGGAGGAGCTGTTGTTTGAGAGATAAAGAACTAGGTGAAGGACTAGCAAGAAAGAAGAAAAAAGTACTCTCTGTGAAGGTTAGGTTTATCTTGTCATGTCTATGTACCCTTGTAAAATTATGATTCCTGAGAACAGGGACCATTTCTAAATTATTGTATTTAGGATGTGTACAATGCACACTTTTTGCCCAAATTTTTGAGGGAAAAATAAGAATGCACATTATGTATGGATACAATGATTCTGTGTCTCCCATATATAATGTGCACTGAAACAGTGGGTGCGCATTATATGTGGCAAAAATACGTATCTCTTCCACCAGCATCTGTCACAGCAAATGTTCATGGAATGTAATGGAATGAATGGTATGGAGGGGAAGCATCCTACTCTGCCAACAGGCTTCAGGGGCAAGCAGGTGTGACGCAGGCCCCATTACCAAGTCACATTCTGAGTCTCACGGTCTCCCGGAGGTATGGAAAGAACCCAGGTGCTCTGTCTTCCTCCTTGAGGTGAAAGAGAGGAGGAATTCCTAGTGAAATTTTGCTTAGAAGAGGATCTGAGTGAAGCAGCCTCCTGGCAGCAGACTAAGGGCCACCTCTGAACGATCTAGGAAAATTTTCCATTTTGTCGGGTAGAGCTGAATGGGGCAGTGGGTACCACTGGCATCTGGACATCTCAGGGCAGCACATGGTTGGACTGAGACCTGGCCCAGCTCACTCACAAGGCCAACCCTCCCTCGGGGCTCCAGCCCTTGCAGGAGCCAGAGTCATTCAGGTGGATAGAATCAGGCGAGGACAGGTTACCAGGTTGTGCTTGCTTTTAGGGGATGTAACATTTTCCTGCAGGCCTGTTGCTCCCCATTCAAGGAGGAAGAGCCACAGGCAGCCCTGGCACTCCCTGTTCCCAGACTTTGTACTAGCTGGCTGGCTGTGGGGCCTCAGAAGTCGCCTCTCTCCTCCAGGCAGACTGGTCCTCTTCTCAGAGGATAGGGACACATGACCTCTAAGATCCCTCCCAAGCCTCATGATTGTTTGATCTTCAAGACACAAGATGACTTACAGACCCCTATGGAGTCCTCCTGGGGCTTTTCACAGCCATCCCACCCTCCCATCCCCCAGCGTCATCAAAGAGCTGCAGCATTTGTTGTTCCCTAGACCTGCTCCCTGTGGTTCTCTTACCTGCTGCTCCTGTCACGCCCTCACAGGGTGTGAAACCACCTACTTTAAGGTGCAAAATTTCCAAAACCAACCAACTGGCCCGAGGAGGCATTTATTATATTTGTTTTCTCCTTCTGCCCTTGCACTTTGCTCAAAAAGCCTTTTTTAATTACCTTTTCCTCCCCCCCCCCCCGAACACTTTTCAGATCGTATTTACAGTTTGATTGATACATTTGCCACTGGAGTGGTCCCCCAAGTCCTAATTACTTACCTCTTTCCTGTAGTAAGAAGCACAACTTACTCAAGATTTACCCTGTGCCTAGCCCCCTCCTCCCTGCTCTCTACCTCCTCCCTCTTCAGATGGTCCATTCACCTTCATCATCTCCCTTTCCCACACCCTGTGAAGCAGGCATGCTGGGCCTTACGGAGGAGACTCGGAGTGGCTGGCACAGGCCCAAGGTCCCCCCAACGTCCCTCACTGTGGGATGGGATCTGCTTGTTTCTGAACCCTCCCTGCCCTTGTCCTAAAGCCCGTGATGCATTCCAAGCATCTCAGTACCTTTGGGTGCAGCACCAGGGGTTAAACTAATAAAAAGAGTAGATGTAAATCATAAGACTTGGAAATATTTCTCAAATATAATTTTTCATAGGTGGCTATGATGGGTTCCCTGCAGTGGGAAGGCAGGTGCCTGCTGGTGCAGAGGCATGCGGCAGGGAGGCAGGAAGGCGAGAGAGCAACAGATGGCATTAAAAAAATCTCCCAAAATAAAAACAACATGCATGAGTTAGTTTACTATATGTCAAGTGATGCATGGGTATGTATATATGCAACATTTACGTGTATACGAGTGATTGTGAACAAACGGTTCATGGTGTCATTTCTGGCTGGGGAGTTTAAAGTGACTTTTAAAAGTTCTTCTTTTCATTCTATATGTTTTCCGAATTATTCCAAACACCATATATTAATTATATAAACCAACCCAGCAATAAAACTATTTTCACAGTGAAGGAAAAACCAAAAAATTTTGCCAAGGATTCATCATCCATGAATTTACCTGATGATTTCTTTGAAATGAAATTGTCACAGTCCTGTTCTGGAACTGCGCTTTTATTTGACTATGCCATGAAGGAAGTGGTGTTTCTTCACTGGGTTCCAGCACTGCCTCCCTCTCCTGATGAGGAGGACTCCTTGGCACTCTGAAAAGTGTCAAAGAAGTGGACCCGCCTCCTTTCTAAACCTGAGTCATTTCACGGATTTGGTTATTGCCGGCTCCATCCATTGTGCTGTTCCTCCCACCCGCCCCCCTCCTGCAGAGCAGGAAACCAGGCTGAGAGACGCTGAAGCCCCGGGCCTGATTCTTCATCTTGCTATAGTGCGAGCGTCCATGCAAAGCCACCCTCTCCCTCCACCCTTCCTCTGGAGCAGACCTGCAAGGTCCGGTCCCTTGGTTAGAGGACCGCTGTCATTCTCCTACCAACAGCCCAGGGAAAGAAATGCAGTCCAGGTGGCCAGCTTTCACAGTGAGGATGCTGGCCGCTTTCAGGCCCTAGTCAGCGCTGCAGCCTGGCTGTGCCTTCCGTGAGGCCGTTTCATCATCAGCTTCCTGACCAGAGATGTAAGGCAGCAAAACTCCAGTATCAGAAACCACCTGGAGAAGAGCCAGGCAGAGGCCTTGACATCAGTGCTCTGGGCCCTGGAAGGGATGAGACACAGGCCATTCAGCACAGCAGCACAGCGGTGACCAGTTCCTCCACTCCATGCCCAGACCCCAGCTGCTGCCCTTGGATTCATTTTGCCTGTCAATNTCCAGGTGGCCAGCTTTCACAAGTGAGGATGCTGGCCGCTTTCAGGCCCTAGTCAGCGCTGCAGCCTGGCTGTGCCTTCCGTGAGGCCGTTTCATCATCAGCTCCCTGACCAGAGATGTAAGGCAGCAAAACTCCAGTATCAGAAACCACCTGGAGAAGAGCCAGGCAGAGGCCTTGACATCAGTGCTCTGGGCCCTGGAAGGGATGAGACACAGGCCAGCCAGCACAGCAGCACAGCGGTGACCAGTTCCTCCACTCCATGCCCAGACCCCAGCTGCTGCCCTTGGATTCATTTTGCCTGTCAATTAAAATAACAGGCTCTTAGAATGATACAATCAGAGCATCTTCGAATATAGAATCATTGACTCTTAGAATCATAAATTCCTTTTTTTAAACGAATGAGTGAGTTGGGGGATCTTTTTTTTTTTAACAAGATTTTATTTACTTATTATTAGAGAGGGGGAAAGGGAGGAAGAAAGTGAGGGAGAGAAATGCCAATTGGTTGCCTCTCACACGCCACCAATCTCAACTGGGGACCTGGCCTGCAATGTAGTCACGTACCCTGATTGGGAATTGAACCAGTGACCGTTCGGTTGGAGGAATGATACCCAACCCACTGAGCCATACCAGTTAGGGAAGAATCATAAACTCTTGAGAGTGTGAACCTGGAAATCCTAGAATCTCACACTGGAAGTGACCTCAGAGGTCATCTGGTGTTGTCTCCTCACCTAGGTGACAGAAATTTCTTCTGAGGAAGCTGAATGCAGCAATGGTGTGGCCACAACACCTTGTGACCATGGGGACATGCTCAAGGTAGCAAAAGTAAGAAGCATTTTTGTGGCTCTAACTTCTGATGTAGTACATGAGGCCCCAAAATGTCCCTTCTCCTTTGTCACCGTGTAACTACTGCTCCCAGAAATCTTTGGTGCTCTTGATGCTCTTAAAGCTCCATCCTGCACTGGAGGAGTCTGGAGGAGGAAGACATGGTTTTGTAAGCTCTTTAAAATATGTTTATGACTTCTACCAACCAACCAGTCCTACAGTTCATCCATGAGGAAAACAAACAAACAAGAAAAAAATGGGAAGGTCTTTCCTCTCCACTTTAGAACTATGGCCTATTTTTGTTGATATTTTTGCCCTTCCCCCTCATAGTTTGGCTCTTATACCTAAAAACAAACAAATAAAAACAGCCTGTTTGGTGAACTATGTAGAGTTTAAGCTAATTTGGTCCTTTCTTTTCTCCCATCTATTGCAGGCTCTGGCCACGGCCCGTGAGCATTAGAAAATAACTTGTCACCCACGCAACTCCTCGTCTCATTCTTAAAGGAAAATATTTATATTGTGCCACAGAAAGGGTTTCCATGGCAGTGATGATGGTAACACTGTTGCTTGGCAACCACTTGAGTCCATCTTGAATACTCTGAAATCCTCTTCAGAGACAAATAAGGAAAATCTGTCAAAAGTGCTGTTCTGTTAGTGGAGGAGCTGGAAGGAAGGCTTTCTCAGCCCCTTCCCCCTCCCAGTTCTCCCTTCTCCTTCTCCTCAGGCTCCTTGAGCTCATCTCCTTCACTTGTTCTCAGGAATTCTCCGTATTTCCTGCTCTTCCAAGGGATCGCCTTGCCCTTTTTCTCACCCACTGTGGAGACACTGCCCAGAGCTCTGTGAAGGGTTAAGGACTGGCATGCAAAGCCACGCCAAGGATAACAGGGGGCAGAATCAACTCACACATCATCCTTTTTATAGAGCTCGCTGCTGCCCCTGGAGACTGGGAGCATGTTCTTCTCTGTCAGCTCAAAGCAGCTCAGGCTGGATAGTTTTACTGCAAAGAAAGATAAGCCTTTTCTACGGTGCAGCTCCTGGGCACCCTGTGTCGACAAGTCACCTGCTCTCTGGGTCTCAGTTTCCTCATCTGTAAAATAAAAGAGCTGGGTAGAGGGTCCTTCTGGCTCCTATATTCTAGGAATTTTTATTAATCAACAATGTTCTATCCTCTAGTTCACAAAGACACCAGAGATGTCTCTTAGCAGGACTGCTGGGAGCACAGATGGGACCTTGGGCCAGGGACATCCTGGAGCACAGGTGGCAAACACAAGGCCAGAGAGCTGAATCCACCCCCCCCCCCCCCCACCCCGCACCTTGTTTTATCCAGCCCGGCACCTTGTTTCTACCCAGTGGCAGCGACGAGCCCTTGCTTAACTGTTAAGCGGTAGTTACATTTATACAGTCCTAAAATTGCACTCAGCCCTTTGAAGGCAACCGCAAGGCTGATGTGGCCCCCCGTGAAAATGAGTTTGACGTCCCTGTAAGCGTGCCTCCACCGTGTGGGTTAGTGCCTTTGAAAAGCATTATGTACACATAGAAAGGTACCATCGTCATTACCGACCTTGTTGTTAACACAGTGAGCACTAAACCAGAGACCTCATCTTCAGAGTCACTCTAACTCAAAA
Organism: Sturnira hondurensis; assembly: GCF_014824575.4. Taxonomy (NCBI): domain Eukaryota; kingdom Metazoa; phylum Chordata; class Mammalia; order Chiroptera; family Phyllostomidae; genus Sturnira; species Sturnira hondurensis. The sequence continues at coordinate 185,748 of NW_028091847.1, read as the reverse complement.
TCTGTGACTGGAGAAGGTGCGCCAGCAGAGCTAATTAAATAAATGCGCCCTCGCTGAGAAGCAGCGTCTCTTCAGGAGAAACCATCTTTAGCCCAATTCATGCCTATCTCTGGAGCTTTCTTTGCCTCTTCTGTTACTGGAAAGCAGCTTGAGAAACTAGAAATGCTGACCCGTTTTCTTTTTGTTTATCATTTTTCCTCCTGCTTCTAACCAATGCAGACAAAGCTTCTTGAAGAGAGGAAGAAAGCAGTTTATAAAACAGCTTTATAATTTTATTAGTGGGCAAGGAGACCACTCTTCTAGTTTTGTATGGAGACTAGGAAGAATGCAAGAAATTGTGGGAAAAGGAAAAGAAAAAAAGAAGCAAATGTTACCTCCAAAAAACCCTGAAATACCTTTTCTCAAAGCCCTTCCTGGAAAGGAGTAAGTTTACAAAGCCACCTCAGACTTCCTCAGCCCTCCAGCCTGCCTGAGAGGCAGGCCGTGCAGGAGTTAAAGGTCGGGCTTTGGACCACACACACCACCCTTGCCACCACGGGCAGGTTACTCACCCGGACTGACTCTGGGTCTTTTCGTATATAAAGCGGGAGACGTGGTATTTACCTCCCAGTGCTGTGTGAGAGTATTTTTGTGTCAACTTGGCTAGATTATAGTACTCACATATCTAATCACTCATCTAGGTGTCGCTGTGAAGGTAATTTGTAGATGGGATTAACATCTGCGATCAGTGGACCTATTGAGAGGAAGTTACTCTCAATTACGTGCATGGGGCTCACCCAGTTAAAGGCCTTCAGGGCTAACCCTGAAGTTTCTCAGAGAGGAAGAAATTCTGCTTCAAGACCCCAGTGCTAACTCCTGCCTGAGCTTCCAAGCTGCTGGCTTGTCCTGTGGATTTTGGACTCACCAATCTTCACAACTGAAAGAGCCAATTCCTGAAAATAAAGCTGTCTCTCTCCGTATATGTATATGTATAAGTGTACGTTATATATAGTACACATACTACTCAGTTATAGTCAGCTCACCACCCCCAAGGATATATACATATGTATGTATTCCATTTATATACTTAATATACACACATATTTCTTTCTCTGTTTCTCTGGAGAATGCTGACAGAAAGAGGCTGTCTGGGGTTTCAGATAACACACATGTACTGACATGTTTGCCAGGCCCGCCTGACTGCGGCCTGTGTAGGGGAACTGGCCGGTCCACAAGCTATGCTGACTGAGAGGCCTCGCTTGGCCCCCACGCCTGCTCTTGCCTGCTGGCCACAGCTGATTGGACTGGGCAGGGGTAGGCACCTGACCTAAAGGCCACCAGTCATGGCCTGGCCTGGCATGATGCAAAAGGATGAGCCAGGCCAATTAGATTTTCTTTCTTAGGACCTTAATTAGGAACTAAAGAAAAAGTTCACCAGCTGGTAGAGGGTAAGTTAGGTCAATGGTGGGACGATTGAAAAGGTTAGAATGAGACCATCATGGGATGTGACCACAGAATGGTCTGCATTTCCATGAACCTGTAACCAGTCTTAAAATTTGGGAGATTTTGCATAAAAATCGAGTCAGAATGTGAACACCCAGTTGCAGCCCTCCTGTGCCAGGGTCTGCTCTAAGCTCTGTAATAAGAGCCCCCGTCCTGAAGGTTGTACTTACCTTCTCTTAGAAACCTGCAGGACTGGCTCAGCCACCAGGTCAGTCTCTAAGTTTGTTCCGACGTTGCCTGAAATCCGGCATATGCTTCCTGAAGCCTCCTCTACCTTCCTCACAAGCAGCTATAATTAATTCCTTGTCTCAAAGTGTATACCCCACAGTCAGGCTCTTTTGAAATCAGAATGTCCCCAGTGTGTCTCCAAGTCAGCTCACCACCCCCAAGTCTGCACCTGGCAGGCCTCCTGCCTCCCTCCCACTCACACCTCTGTCTGGTGTCAGTCCCCACGCTCGATGTGGAGACCACAGGACTTTCCCTTGCCATCCCTCGACCAGCTCCAACAGCTCCTTTCAGGTCAGCTGGTTCAGCATACGTTTGTACAGGGCTACACATCATGTGATAAAATAAAATCCAGAGACACTGCTTTTAAAAAGTTGTTCATAAAACAGGTCTTCCAGGAGAACATCCTTTCTTTCTTATGTGCCTGTGACCCTGAGTCAGTCTCAAACCAAAATAAACTCCCACAATGCTTCAACCTCCAAATTAATTTCTTCTGAATAACAAAACTCTATGGAGCACTTACCATGTTCCAGGTCTAGATGGGTGTGGTGGAGAACACCGGTGATTCGGCTGGGTCTTCCATCAGTGAATCACAGGGACCCGTGATGTGAGAGTGAGCAGGGTGGGGCACCACTGGGTGCAGGTTTTGGAATAGCAGGGAAGTGACTGAGGCCCATTGTGGGGATGCCTGCTTTCTCCCCGGTTCCACAGTTAGCCCTGGAGCTGGGTCTAGAATCCTGTTCTTTGGACTCTTTGGCTAGGTCTTTGCCATTCCACCATGAAGGGGAAACTTTCCAGACTAACGGCCCAAAAGAATGATGTGGGCTGAATGGCAGACTATGTTGACCTGGAGGGTGAGGACCCCTCTAAATGATGACTGCCGCTTCTTAACCTTTCGTGCCTCATCCAGGTTACTTATCCACTGGGCAGGACCCTTTGCTGCACTTGGCACTATGCAGGAGGGGAAGAGGAGGGTGAGTAAAGTCAGGTTATCCTTAAGCCAGTCCCTTAGCTCTGCTTGGTAAAACATCCTAAAATTGAAGTTTGTTTAAACCTCATTTGCATGGCCTACCCAACAGGCATAAGAATTGCCTTGGACATTTCTTAAAATGTGGATTCCTGGATCCTCCCTGGAGATTCTAAGCCAGAGCCAAATGGTTGTGATGTGGCTGCTACCCAGGTTGGTGACAGCCATTCGGGAGGGGACAGAGCACTGAGCTGGTTGCTGAGAGATGGGGGTGTGGAGCTGGCGGGGTAAATGTGCTGTGTGACTTCGCTCCTCCGTGTGTCGTTACATAAGGACGTTCAATGGGATAAGCCCAGGGGACCCTCCAGTTCTGTCATCCAGGGTGGTGTTATTCAGCAAACCCCGAACATGCAGACCCCGTGGCTTTTCTAAGCAGTCAGACACAGAGTGTCTGGGGGGTGTTGACCATACATAAATCCACCTGCATGGAGTTCCTTGGACAATACTTTCTCCTGCCAGTGAACACGGCCAGTTGGAATACCTTCTACCCCCTGACAACTTTTCAACATATGTGTCCTCCCCAGAGGCCCCGAGAGCGGAGCCCAGCCAAGGGGCCTATCTATCTAGGGGGACTGCGTCCTCCAGACTCAGGCACTGTCCTCTTCTTTTTCCCACTGATGTGTCTTAATGCTGAGGATGTTCATTCATACCCCTAAGAGGGGACAAGCCCTTAGACACATGATCCTCCAAGGGGTGGGAGAAGGAGTGGTTCTGGGGCAGTTGACTCTAAGCCTGAGAGGTGGGGCAGCCCTGCCTCTCCCCTTTGAGCCTAGAGGCACCGAGGAGGTGAGAGAAGCTTTGGGGTCGGACCTGAGTTCTAATCCTGGCTCTGCCACTTACCTGCTGTGGGTGATACAAGTGACTCCATTTCTCTGAGCCTCAGTGTTGCCTCATCTACAAAATACAAAATGGGAATAACCAAGGTTATTATTTCCAGGGTTGCAGTGAGAATGGAATCTGATCACATACACGGAAATCTGGACACTTAAAAGGGGCTCCGTAATCCTCACCCCTCCCTCCTGCAGCTCTTTCTGGCTGCCACCCTCTGCCTGGGGGAAGCTGTCCCTGCCCACTTCTTCAGCTTAGAAGTCATCAAGATAGAGTGGAGGTGGCAGGCGGATGCCTTCCCTCTAGCATTATTTAAAACCATTCAAAAGAAACATGCACACAAGAAGCAACTCTGAGGAAACAAAGCGAAGCGAACAAAACAAATGTAAATCCACACAATGAAATGCACATTGCAGTTCCTACAAGAGCTTCTGATAACCACCCCACAGTTCTCAGGGACAATGAAGCCTATTGGAGCTATGGGTGCCCCTAGCTGAAAATGGAAGCCTGTCCTCCGCTGCTCTGCACTGTTTTCTCAGCCCAGGAGTTGCCTGAGTTGGAGGCACAGACAATGCTCCACTTGCCTAGATCAGCTTTGCAGCTCCTCCCTGGCTCCTGGCCCAACCCACACAACCCTTCCCCACACCCCTAGTCCTCTGGTGGCCCCTAAAAGGACAAGAGCCCTAGCACCGCCTGCACAGAGCTGCACAAGGCCTGTCACGACTCTGGGCTCAGGGTGACTGGTTCTCACTCAGGTGGGTGTCAGATAACAGCAGCAGTGAAAGGCCGTTGGCACTGCCTTTTCTGTATCTGGGCCAGGCCCTGCGGTGGGCTGCTGGGGACACAGAACTGAGAGAAGGACGGAGTGACTCAATCCTGGAATCCCTGGCTCACAGCCAAACACCTGGACTCAGCACCTGGAGGGCTGGGGGCTTGCAAGGGAGGCCCTGCGGAGCAGCCCCCTCGCACGCCGAGCTGGTTAATTGCAAAGCCCCGACAAACTTGGAACAACTGGAGGTGGGCCCTGACCCATAGCTGACTGAGACTGAGAGAAGAGTAAAATCCTCTGCTGCCCAGTGCTTCCAGCCAGACAAGCAGGAGTTAACACCTGCTTGTGGGCACTGAAAGGGTTAAGTAAGGCCTCCTGGGCCTGAGAAGGTAGCAAAGATCTACTCTGGGATCTGAAAAACTTGCCAATGAGTGATAGAGGGAGCTAAGGGTGCTTAAGTGAGACTCCACCTGTGGAATAAGGATTTGCCATAATTAGGGACACCTCAGGACAGAACTAGAACCAGGGGGTAGAAGGTACAGAAAGAATGTTCCACTACATACAGCCACTAACAATGGAGCAAGCACTGAATTGAGGGTTTTGGAGGGATGATCTGTTTTGAAGTTTGAAGAAAGATTCCCAAAGTGAGGTATGTCAATGGGTATGATGCCAGTTAGGTAGCCTGGTGAGCCGACACTACATATTGAGCAGCCTACTCATGCACAAGGATAGTCTGAATACTGGGTTTCCCAGTGTATGGGTTTCCCAGTCAGAATATAAAAACCAGAATCTCCAGGAGTAAACTTCTGGACACTTGTCTTTGAACCTGAGCTTATTTGGAATTGGACCTGTTCTCAGCTCACAGGTGTAAGCTTGCAGTCAAGGCCTGGCAACTGGTGTTTTGCCTGGGTTCTCTCTGAGCCTGGGAGCATGCTGCTGGATCACAGGGATGCAGTCCAGTCCTCACCAGTGGAGCCACAGATCCTGCCAGAAGAGGTGATGGTGTGTCATCACACCACAGCAAAGGTTCCTGGTGGGGCATCTTTTCGTGTCAGACCCTGGCCCAGTGGGTCCAGTTGCCCTTTCAACCCATGCCCCATCCTGTCTGAATACACTGTTTATGGTGTCCTATCTAGGAGGCCTAATTATCTTTAACAGAAGGAGTCCCACAAAGGAACATGCCAAATGACTGCTCCTGCCCATGCTCCTGCCCCTATGTGTCATTGTTGTTTTTCCTTGTCTCTTTGCTGGAGTTTGCCCTCTTATACCTAAAAAATTGGCCCTAAACTCAACCCTCCAGATCTGCCATATCTTTCCATAATTCCAGACAAGGACATGTAGTTTAGACCAGACATAGGGAAGCTGTTTATACACTGGAAACAACCAAAAGAGAAAACAACACATTTACTGCACTCAGAGCTTCACATTATCGAATTTATCCCCCATAGCAATGCTTTTAGATGGGCTACATTCTGTGGTCTTTTTGGATCAAATAATTGTAGCAGGATATGGACCTTCAATTTGCTTTGATAAGACACCTGGATTTGTTTGGACTTCTTTGCTGCATTGGAAGGTCTCATCTAGTTTTCCCCAGGATGGGATGAAACACCTTCCAACCCCTGCAGAAGATCTGTGTTCTCTTAACATCAATCCTCTGTGTCTTCAAAGAAGGAGGTCCTGGTTTCCTTGTTTTATTTTTAAATTGCTAGGGATTTTTTTTTTGAGAAAGAGAGAGAAAGGGAGGGAGAAAGAGAAATGTTAATGTGAGAGACAAATATTGATCGGCTGCCCCTCGTTTGTGCCCTGACTGGGGACCCAACCTGCAACCCAGACATGTGTCCTCACCAGGAATCAAACCTGTGACTCTTTACTTTGCAAGACAATGCCCAACCAACTGAGCCACACCAGCCAGGGCTAAATTACTAGGGATTTGAGCTCCAGTTTTTATAGATGGGGTAGACGTTTGCTGTTTCGTGTGTATGTTCACTCTGGCTCCTCAGCATCCTTTTCCTATCTAAAAATAAAATACCCCAGTGTCTTTTTTGGGAGTAACTCTGTTCTACACCCCCTACTGTGTACAGATTGGTGTGTGTTGCCCCCATTTCAGGAAACTCTCTTCATCAGATCCCTCCTCTCTCACTACAGTACAGCCAAGGAAGTGGGCCTGTGACCTATGGCCAACCAAGCAGACTCTCCCCTGGGGCCTTGAATGCTGAGCAGAGTAACACCAAGATGCAACACTGGCCATCAAGTACCCCCTGTGCTGGCTCCTGTTCTGCTCCCAGGCTGTCTTTGGACTCCCTATTACTTCCTTGAGCTCCCTGGTAACTTCCCAATAAATTTCCTTTTTTGCTTAGATCGTGTTTTATGACAGCCGAAACCAAGGATGACTCCCTTCCCTGGCATTATTTTGATTCTTTATAACAAACAACACGATGTAGAATCAAGTCAATAAGAGACCAAAAATTTGACTTTCTGCTGCCTCCCGCCTTCTCCTTCCAAGACATCACTGCTTAGCGAATGGGTTGAGAGAAGAACTGCTTCAATAGGCACATTCCAGTAAGTGCTGAGAAGCCAGATCTGACAGCTCGCAATCCACCCTCCTTATTCCCGTAAGTGGCACCTTCACATCATCTGCAATGGGCCTAACCCAACTCCCGTGTAGCCTTCAGGTGAAAGGGAGCATCACTTCAGATGCCAACCAATGACAACTCTAGTTGACACCTGGTCGCTGCTGTGAATTATTATTCTTTTCTCATTTGGCCTCATCTATGAGAACACCATGTATAGAGCCCCAGGATGACTGAAAGTCCAGAAAGGACATGACCTTCCAAGAGCCTAGAAGCTCTCGTGTACAGGCTCAGAAGCTGAACTGAGCCCTCTAGAGAAGCAATTGCTATGTGAGTGGGATGTGGAGCCCCTGACTCACCATGTTCATCAGAAAATGACTCAAGAGCCAGTGGGGTGATGTGACTCCTGATAAGCTCATCCAATCTGGAGACTCATTCAGTGATGCCTGGAACGTTGGGACAGCTCTGCATCCTCCACTGAGGCCACTGACTCCAGAAGATGGAGGGAAATCAGAACCGAACCAAGAGAAGATTCAGGAGGGATGGAAGAGTGAAGTGGGCAGCTAGCTGAAGCACTGTCACATACAACAGGAGATGAAATTTTTTTTGGCATCAGATAAAACTGAAACCCATGGGCAGCTGACTTGGATTGGAATAAGGATAATCTTTTAAACAAAGCAACACAGCAGCAAAGTGGGCAGCCTGAGGAAGGCTCTCAAGAAAGTGGACAAGAGCATGATCTCATTGGGCAGGCACCTGGGCCAACTCCCAGGTCTATTACTTGACAGTTGGGTGAACTTGGCACGTTTCTTAACTTCTCTGTCCTCATCTGTAAAATGAAGGAAATAGTGCTACCTACTTCATGGGGCTATTTTAGGGTTAGGAGTTCATGTTTGTAATGGGCACTGACTAGTGCCTGACATATGTATACACTTATGTTAAGTGCTGGGTAGTCACTAGAATTATAACTGCTAGGTAGTGAAACATTATTTCCAGAAGCAGTCAACCCAGACTGGACAATGAGTGTCAGGGATGCTAGGGGTCCCTCCTGCACTGACTGGAAGGTTGGACCTGACCATGGTGCAGAGAATGGAGCACATGCTTCTGCGGAGGAGAGCCTGTTTCATGATGTGACTACTGCCCAGATTCACAGTTAGATCCAGGCCAGAACAGAGATTGCTTCTTGAAAATTCCCTTGGAGACCACCTGATCACCCCTTCCCCGTGCCCCTCAGCATGCTGGTTTGTACTGGCTCCTGGGACAGGCTACTGCTCCACCCTGGGCAAGTATGGAAGGCATGTCCCCCTCATCTGGGGCTGGTCATCCGCCAGTACCCCTATCCATCCTGCCCCGTACTATATATGCCCTTAGCGCCTGCTGAACGACGCGTGGGATATCTGTTGTCTCCACACCTCCTGAGACAGGACTTGTATGTAAGTTCCCTTAATAAACTCTTGATAATATGATGGAGTTGTCAGCCTCTTGCTACAGTCTCTTGGCCCTGGGAAGTTTTTCATAACAGCTTTGGTGGCAGGTGGCTCTGGGTTTTATATCACAGAGCTATCACCGTGACTTTGGACAAACCACAAAATCTCCAGGTCTCAGCTTTCACATCTGTGAACGAGGCCGATGGCGCTCCCTCCACAGCACTGCCGCAGGATTAAAAAGTCTTGTGTACAGATATTGGTCTCGTTACTTGGACTTTTTTTTTGTATTTTTAAAATCTCAAAGAACTATAATACTGTAAGATACGTAAAGAATGATCCCCTGTGAACAGTCTGTGACACATGGTGATGGCTGGTGTCTTCTGTGTTCTTCACTTGCTGGGAGGGGCAGAATGCAGGATTCTGCTTCTCTCTCCCCATCCCTGAAAGCCCCGTGGCTGCCTGACACCAGAGCTGGTCTTTTTGTCCTTCTGTGAGTGCCCTTTCCTCTCAGGCAGCTTGGTGTGACTCACCCTTCTTTGCAATTAACTGCGATGTTCTGCTGGAGACTTCATTACAAATGATGAGAATAGCGGGTGTAGCCTAAACAGGGTCTGGCTGGTGGATTGTTTTACCTTGGGCTACACAGCCAAAGAGACCGAAGATGGGCCCCTGGCCCTGTGGTGACTGACCTGCCCTCTCCTGCTGCCCAGTTTTGTCCCCTGGGTTCCCGTGGCATGGTCAGTCCTGAGGACTGGGCCTGTGCACTCACACGGGCTCACAAGCACCTGCCTGGGTGGCAGAAGCCAGGAAGCCAGGCTGATGAGGGAGGTTGGCAAGGAAATGCTCTTTATTCTCTTGTAGTTTGCCTTCCATTTAATTCATGATGCTTTAATTGAACACCTACTCTGTGCCAGGCACACCAGGGATCAGACATGGATTTGAAGCAGTCCTCGCTCTGGAGAAGCTTAGAATTTACCAGGAGAGGGAGGTAGATCCATGGACAGTCCTAAGCCTCTCTGATGGGACAGAGCAACTGCTGTATGAGTAGAGGAGAGCTCTCCAACCAAAGGGACCCTAGAAAGGCCTAGTACAGTTGCCAATTGTTGAGTACCTACTAAGTGCAGGGTGCCTCCCCTATTTCATTTAATTCATACAACTCTGTGAGGAATGGGATTGCTATTACCCATTTTTACTGATGAAGAAACTGAGATTCTGAAAGGGGAAATAACTTCCCAAAGTCACACAGCCAGTAAGAGATTCAGGACAAGATTCTTAGTCCAAAACCCTTTTCCAAAAGGCCAGGCTCTGCACTTCTTAGAGGAGGCTGAATTTGACCTGGGCCTGAGAGAAGGCTGATATTTTAGGCAGCTCTGGGGGTAGGGTTTTGCTCCAACCTCCTTGTGTTTAAGTACAAACTGCCTGCTCTGAGCCCCTCTTCTTCCCGCAAGGAGCTGATAAAGTCTCAGCCAGGCTTAGGGAAGGGTCCTTCTAGTTTCTGTCTCCAGCCCCCCACCCCTGTGATTCTTCCCTAAATAAAGAACCTCACTGCTGAGACAAACAGTACAGCCTGTCCACTGGAACCAACAACCAAATTGATTTAGCACCTGCTGGGAGCCAGTACTCGGTTAGGCACCATTAATGACCCGTTCAACTCTCTAACTAGTCAGGCACAAACATATCCCTTGTTACCTCAAGGCAAATTTGTTCTTGCCTCAAACGTGGCATTTTAGATGATCATTTCTGGAGAATTATAAACGAATTTGAGTACCTGTTCTTACAGATCCCATACTGAGGTTTGGAGGGGAAGGGGTAGGCCTGGGGTCTCTTCACCTGCTGGGGNCCAGGCTTAGGGAAGGGTCCTTCTAGTTTCTGTCTCCAGCCCCCCACCCCTGTGATTCTTCCCTAAATAAAGAACCTCACTGCTGAGACAAACAGTACAGCCTGTCCACTGGAACCAACAACCAAATTGATTTAGCACCTGCTGGGAGCCAGTACTCGGTTAGGCACCATTAATGACCCATTCAACTCTCTAACTAGTCAGGCACAAACATATCCCTTGTTACCTCAAGGCAAATTTGTTCTTGCCTCAAACGTGGTATTTTAGATGATCATTTCTGGAGAATTATAAACGAATTTGAGTACCTGTTCTTACAGATCCCATACTGAGGTTTGGAGGGGAAGGGGTGGGCCTGGGGGCTCTTCACCTGCTGGGCGGGGGGGGTGGGGGTGGGCAGAACTAAGACTTGCAGAGCCCACTGAGGTAGATGTGTGTTCTGATTGTGCTGTCACACTTCATCCTCATCTTAGCCCTGAGGAGAGGGCTCTCTCTGCACAGGCTCAGAAGCTGAGAAATCTGGTGAGAAATCTGATAAGCTGAGGGGTGGTGGGACATACCCAAGGTCATATGTGAAGAAGCCTTCTGGCTGTCTCCAAAACCCTACCCCGGAGAGGAAGAAGGCAGCCATTTTTCCCCCATGCCTTTTTGGGCTTGCAGAACAGGCTTAGGTTTGGTGTGGACCCAGGAAGTCTGGGGCCCGGTGTCTCCAGCTCAAAGGGGCCCCCTGTCGCTGGACCCCCCCAGCGGGTGAAGATCTGAGCTGCCTGAAATAATGACCAGCCTTGGGCAGGCACAAAGTGACACACAGAAGGCTGTTAGAAAGTGTACTTACATTTTCCCCTGTTCCTGGATGACTCATGCAGCCCCCGTAACAAAATTAATGTCTTCTCCAGCACCAGAAAATTGCATTTCCTTCTTTAAAAAAATAACAATCAGCCTGCAAATGGCCCTGGCTTCTCCTGGAAGCATGGAGCCATCCTGTGGCCACTTCCCTGGACAGGCTGGAAGCTGGGAGCAGGACCGCCGTGCGAGGCCTCCCAGAGGCTGTCCCTAAGTCCTGCACTCTGCTTCTGGCCAGACCTCCTGCTCCCCCGGTAACATTTCATCACACCCGTGTCACCTCAGGACTGATGTTCCGAGCGTGAGCAAGTGCTCTGAGAGCCTCCGTCACGCTCCTTACTGGGGCCCCTCCCCCAGGGGGCTGGTTTACTCCCCTCTCATGCTGCTCAAAGGGCCCACGCTGGGGGCCTTTCTGCCTCTTCGGCACCCCAGGTAGCATCGACCCTCTTCCTCTGTGGTCTCACTATCTCTGTATGCAGGTCCCTAGCGATAATAATAAATGGCAGCCAACATTTACATAGTATTTACTATGTGTCAATCACTATTCTAAGATGTACATTGATCCCCATGGTTTGTCACCCTCAGTCGGACACGGTCTGACATATGAAATGGAAAATCCGAGAAATAAGCAATTCATAAGTTTTTAGTTGCACACCATTAGGAATGGTGTGATGAGTCTCGCACCGTCCTGCCAGGAGTGCGAGTCACCCCCTTGTCCAGTGCATGGATGCTCTGCAGCTGTCTGCCCTTAGTCACTTAGCGGCAGTCTCCACCATCAGATCCACTGCGCAGTGCCGCAGTGCAGTGCCCTGTTCAAGCGAAGCGACCCTCGTTTACTTGGGGGTGGCCCTGGAGTGCGAGAGCAGCGATGCTGGTGCCCCGATACACTGGAGAAAAGCGTAAAGTGCTTCCTTTCAGTGACAATGTGAGTGCAGCATGGGATCTTGAGAGATCACATTCATATAGTTTTAATTACAGTATATTATTATAATTGTTCTGCTTGTATTAGTTATTGTTAATCTCTCGCTTGTATCTAATTTATAAATTAAACTTCGTCAATGCTATGAATGTATAGGAAAAAAGAGAGTATATAGAGGGTCGGTACTGTCTGTGGTTTCATGCATCCACTGGGGGTCTTGGAACATTTCCCCTCTGTGGATAAAAACGACGACTGTGTATGTATATGTGCATGTAAGTACATACAGCATATATGTATATACGTGTATGTGTAAGTATGCACACACATTTAATTTTCACGATACCGTGAGCCAGGCTTGGTTTCCCCATCTGTGGAATGGAGATGATGATGATGATGACGCTTATCACCACCATGCCCTCCAGCCTCCAGCCCCCCACCCCTCCCCCAACCGCTGTGCCCTCCAGCCTCCAGCACCCCACCCCTCCCCCCAACCGCTGTGCCCTGCAGCCTCCAGAACCCCACCCCTCCCCCCAACCACTGTGCCCTCCAGCCTCCAGCACCCCACCCCTCCCCCAACCGCTATGCCCTCCAGCCTCCAGCACCCCACCCCTCTTCCTAACCACAGTACCCTACAGCTTCCAGCACCCTCACTCCTTGTTTTCCCTGCTAACTTCTCAGGGCCCCCTTTATTCTGTGGCCTTCTTGAGGACAGTGTTATGTCTTCTTTGTCCAGGCAAGTTGGTGCCACAGCTCGGCTCAGGATCTAGGCCACAGCAGGGCTCCACATAGGCTTGCTGAAAGAACGCATCTTGTCTGCCACCCCAGGCAATAGCACTTCCCAGGGCTTACAGGCTTCTTTGTGCCACCTGTGTTTTTAGTTCACCCACAACATGTCCCTGGCCCTGTTCTCTGTGCCCAAGGGTGGTTGGTGCTGCTTTTAGCCCTGGCTCTGCCTCTCTGTTTGGGACTTAGTGCTTCACCCTATGAGGGTCGGAGGATACAGTGGATGTAGACAAGGATGCACCCCATTCCTAAGTTCAAGTTTGGTTTGCCTTTCAAAGGCACTAGGTATATATACCTTCATGCTAAAAACGAAATGTTGGACATCTCCTTCAAATCTGGCACTGTTCCAGGGGCTGAGAAGAGAGTGGCAAATAAGAACAAGTCCCACCCCCACAGCACTTACGTTCTAGTGGGGAGAGACAGACTGTACCCAAACAGAAACCGAGTGTGTGAGAGCATGCCAGGTGGTGTAGGTGCCGTGAAGAAGCAAGCAGGGGAAGGGCAGAGAGAGGTGGGGTGGTCAGGGTTTCCCTGAGAATACAACAGAGCAGAAACCTGACAAAGCGGGGGAGACAGACTGATATCTGTGAGAAGAAGGTTCCAGGCAGGAGGAGCAGCACGTGCCAAGCTCTGTGGTGGGTTCACGTGCAGACTGATGGAGGGAGAGCAAGGAGCCACTGTGGACGCAGATCACAGATCTTTGTGGGCCGTTATGGGGATTCAGGGTTGGTCTTAGTCTGTAAGAGTGGCTTTAACAAAACACGACAGACTAGGTAGCTTATAAATAATCGACAATTCTTTCTCAGAGTTCTGGAGGCTGGAAATCTAACAGGAGGGTGCCAACGTGGTTCAGTGAGAGTCTTCCCTTAGACTGCAGACTTCATTGTGTCCTCGCTTGGTGGAAGAGGCAAGGGAGCCCAGTGGGGTCTCTTTTATGAGAACACTAGTCAGAATCTGGAGGGCTCCACCTAAGCACCTTCCAAAGACCCCACCTTCTAAAACCATCACACTGGGCCCTGGGATGTCAACATATGAATGAGGGGGGCACAATCATTCAGACCACAGCAGGGTTTTATTCCAAGGATGCTGGACACTCCAGAAGGGGCTGGCACAATCTGACCCAGGATTTAAAAATGTGAAAGCATGGGCTTCTGTGTGTGAGACCACCCTCAGTTACCAAGATCAATAATGATGTTTGGGGTTTCCAAGTGGTCTTTCTGTTATGGCTGCCATTTCTCAACAGTGCCCTTCCTTCACAGCCCACATTGCATCTCCATGGACTTGAACTAGAACTTACAGTCCAGTAAGAAATACAACCAAATAAACAATTGCAGTGCTGCTGATTCAAGCTGCAGTGGGGCAATGTAGAAAGCTGTGGAAGCAGACAAAAGGGCTACTCAGTCAGACAAGGACTTTATCAGCTGGAAAGCCAGGGGTGCCTTCCAGATGAAGTAGCGTATGACATGAAACCTGAAGGATAAGTAGCAGTTGGCCAGGAAATGTGAGGTCCAGGTGGGGGAAACCATATACACATGCAGAGGAACCCTGATGCTACTGTGGCGATGGTTTTATCTGCACTCCGATTCCCTCACCCCTTGTCCTTCAGTACCCACCTTGCTGACTTCAAGGTTGGTTGAACTTGGCTGTAGAAATTTACCACCACTGATTCCAATACAAATTCACACTCTAATCCCAGCTGGACACTTGGCCACTCATTCTTCCTTTCCTTGATAATTAACTGCCCACCATATTCCTAGCAGTACATTCTATTCTCTTCCTGCCCACCTCACTTGCCAAGGGTGGCCTGACCTCATGTAATGAAGTGAACTCCCAGGTGCTTGCTACTGATCTTCACCTCAGAGAATGTTTGCATCTTTAGCCCTCATGAAACAATCAGACGGTATGTTAATGGAGGACTGTTGGGGACCGCTCTGCCTGGTTTCAGGAGTTGTAACTACCGCCCTGCCCCCAGCCCCCACGGCAAAGGCTGAGTGAGTGACCTCTGGCTGTGAGCCACTAAGGAAACAAAGCTTGTCTCTGGCAGCCATGCTGCTTCTGCTTCATCCCCTGCCCCCAACACTTGTTTGGTTAGTCAGAGACGGGTAAGACCCCTCAGATGGGGGGCAACCTAAGCCAGACACAATCACTTGGGAGGCCCTCAAGGAAGGACTCGGGGTAGGGGCTGCCGCAAAGAGGGAGTGATGGACCCTCACTCCCCTGGCTATTCTGACATAACCTGGTTCCCATTTCCATCTGGGAGAAGTGCTTCCTGGCTCTAATCCACTCAAGTCTAAAAACCTAAGACTGGGAAGGTGGTGCATCCCTTTGCTGGCTAGAGCGGGTTCCAGGGTGATTGGGCATAAGAAAGAATTCACAAAGTCCTGTAAAACCTGTTGTGCTAAGAGTGCTTTCATTCATATGATAAGGGTCCGAGCAGGAAATGAGTATGTCTCCCAAAGTTTTTGCAGCCCCCTTACCTGACAGACACTGACTCAGACTAAGCCCTCAGATTTCTTTGAAATGTTATCTATTTTTTGATCCTTGCTGCCTGACATTGATTGATGAGCTTTACCTGTATTCCTGTGTATTATAACTTAATAAAAGCCATTGAAGGAGAGGTTCTTGGTTCTTCTCCTCTGAGAGATTGACCACCTCTCCTCCCCAAGCAGATCAAGTCTTGGTAGTTTCATTTTCATCCGTGGCGAATGGTGGGACTTACTGGCAAAGTTGCCCACTGAGTACTTTACATGGAGAGAGGAAGCTGCCACGACCTGACTTCCACTGTTCCATTTTAAAGGCATCACCAAGAATGGGTGAAATCACTAAGAATGGGAGAACCAAGGCATGGGTGTCTTGATGAGATGAGACATAGAGTGGATGGCACCTCACCTGCACGTGAAAATCACTGGGGGAGCTTTAACAAATACTGATGCCTGTGGCCTATCCCTACCAATTATGATTTAAAAGGTATGGGGTATATCCTACGCATGGACATTTTTAAAGTGTCCCAACGGATTCTAATGAGCAGCAAGATTGCAACCACTGCCATGTGAAGCACAAAATTCTACCAGTAAAGTACAAAGTACATCCTTGGACTGTGCTTGCCCCAACAAAAGTTGATCTTAATCAAGCCATTCAAGTTAATCTCTAGTAAAAGAAATTTCTGGGGCTAGAAAAACAAGTTAAGTGACACTGTAAGGAAGCAACCAGACAAATCCAGAAGGCAACTCATTCTGCTGAGCAACTGACTCATTTCATGTTTTCAGTAATTCAATGGCTTAAAAAAGGGGGAGAAGGAAATGTTCCAGATTAAAAGACTTTGAAGATATAATAAAATACAGTGCATGAATGCACTTTGGATCTTGAATTGGACAGGTCACTTTTTATACAACTAGGAAAACTTGATTGTGGAATAGAATTAGAATGTTTCAAAGAGTGAATGACTATGTTAGTTCTGTAATTACATTGAGATAATATAAGACATGTTTTAAAAATATATTGTATGGATTATGCTATTTTTGTTGTCTCAAATTTTCCCCCTTTGCTGCTCTCTACCTGGTACCCCATTCCTTCCAGCAATCCCTCCCTTAGTTCATGTCCCTGGGTCATGAATATAAGCTCTTTGGCTTCTCCATTTCCTATACTGTTCTTAACATCCCCTTGTCTATTTTGTACCTACCAATTTGTGCTTCATAATCTCTGCATAATTTTTTCCTCTATCCTCCCCCTGCACCCTTCCAACTGGTAACCCTCCAAATGATCTCTGTAACTACGATTCTGTTTCTGTTCTGCTTGTTTGCTTAGTTTTTTCTTTGGATTCAGCTATTGATAGTTATGAATTTATGCCATTTTAATGTTCATCATTTTGATTTTCTTTCTCTTATATAATTCCCTTTAGCATTTTATATAATAGTGACTTGGTGATAGTAAATTCTTTTAGTTTTGCCTTGTCTGGAAAGCACTTTATCTGTCCTTCCATTCTAAATTATAGTTTTGTTGGATAGAGTAATCTAGGTTGTAGGTCCTTGCTTTTCATTACTTTGAAAACTTCTTGTTTTCAGATCCCTTCTAGCCTGCAAAGTTTTTTTTGAGGAATCATCTGGAAGTCTTGTGGGAACTCCGTTGTAAGTAACTATTTGCTTTTCTCTTGCTGCTTTTAAGATTCTCCCTTTAACCTTTGACATTTTAATTATGATGTGTCTGGGTGTGGTTCTCTTTGCATCCATCTTGTTTGGGACTCTCTGTTCTTCCTAGACTTGCATGCCCATTTCCTTCACCAAATTAGGGAAGTTTTCTTTCGTTATTTTTTCAAATAAGTGTTCAATTTCTTGCCTTTTCTTCTCTTTCTGGCATCCTTATGGTTTGGATGTTGGTAGGTTTTAAGATGTCCCAGAGGTTTCTAAGCCTACCCTCATTTTTTTGGATTCTTTTTTCTTCTTGCTGTTCTCATTGAGTGCTTTTTCCTTACTTATATTCCAAATTATTGATTTGATTCTCAGCGTCATCCACTCCACTGCTGATTCCCTATAGATTATTCTTTATTTCACTTCATGCAATATTCATTTCTGCCTGGGTCTTTTTTATGTTGTTGAACTACCCTGTGAGTTCTAGGAGCATCCTGATAACCAGTGTTTTGAACTGTACATCTCATAGGTTGCTTATTTTAATTTTGTTAATTCTTTTTTCTAGAGTTTTGTTTGTTCTTTCACTTATCTCCTCAATATGGCAGCCTCCCTGCCATATTGTTTGTTTCTGGGTATTAGGTAGAGTTGCTTTGACTCCCTGTCTTAGTGGTGTGGCCTATTCTAGAAAACTGAACTTGTTGAGTGGGGCAGAGCCTTAGATATTTGCCATGGCAGGGCAACCTATGCCACCACTCTGTTGCTCTGTGTGTGGGAGGGCTCTGAGAGGGGACAATACCACTGCCTGGCCTCTGGAGTTTGCCCAGGAGGAAGCTGTCTCCCAGCACTTGCCCTGATGCCAGTCACTTCAATTTCTCCCTCTATACCACTGTTGCCCTTCCAGCTATTGCCCTGGTGCTGAGTCTGAGAGGGAGTTAAAGTTCTAAGTCTGTTGCAGGACCTTTAAGTGGAGACACTTGAGAATTCTGCAGTTTCTTCTGCCATCCAACCCCCACTGATTTTTACAGCCAGAAGTTATGAGGACTTATCTTTCTGGCACTGGAACGCTGGGCTGGGTGGTCTTGTCTGAGACTGGGACCCCTTGCTCCTGAGGTATTCCTCCCAATTTTTATCCACCACACATGGATGTGGGACCACCCGTTACCATCTCCATGCCTTTCCACATACCTCTCTGCCCCCTCCATGCTTCCCTGCGCCTTTCCATGCCTCTCCTCACATCTCTGTATCTCTGCTGCTCCTACCCAAATGTGGCTTCTTTAAATCCTTTGTTGTCAGATTCCACACAGCTGGATTTTCTGACAATTCTGGGTGATATTTGTTTTGTAGTCTAGTTGTATTTTTTGCTATAGTTGTGCATGTAGGCAAGGCATATTTACCTATGCCTCCATCTTGACCAGACTCTCAAGAAAAGTTTTAATTACTATGTCTGTTAGGTGTAAATAGGTGATCTGGGATTTCTTGTAAAATATTTCAATAACAACAAAAAGAATAGATGAAGCAAGTGTGACAAAATTTTAGGAATTATTAAATTGGGTGAGAGTTTATGGGTAGTCATTTTTTAGTCTCTTTACTTTTGTCTGTTTGAAAATTTTGTAATACAGTTTTTTAAAAAAAGATGAACTGCTTTTTTGCAGTATCAAATATCATTGTCATTTGTATCATTACATTTGTTCCTTTGTTCCACCCTCCTAATAACCAGCAGCAGCATTAACACCAGTTGAGTGATGCCTGGTATTGTGCTGAGCACTGCAATTCCCACTGCAGTCCAGTAGGGTAGGTGCTGTTATCCTCACTGCATGGAGAAAAAACTGAAATTCATAGATTGTCACTTTTCAAGGCCACAGAACTAGTAAGTAGCAATCATGATTGGAAGCTGGATATAAAAGCCCCTTGCCTTTACCACTAAGCCCTACTAATATCTTCCTTCCTCCTTCCTCTCATCTTCTCTCTCCGCTTTTCCACCATCTCTTTCACCTTCTGCCTCCTCCACTTCTCTTTTCTGAAAGGACACACACTTCAACTCTTCTGTAGCAGCAGTTTTTTCTCCTTCCGTTTCCTGTGTTATGCCACAGGGAGAAATCACCTACACTTGACCTCCTTCACCCTGACCCGACTCATTCTCTAGTCTCTTATACACTGACTTCACAACCCCCAAGTCCACAAAAGATTTCATGAATAAGCCTGGAGAATGTTTTCCACTTCATTCAGTCTTCCTGCTGCATGTGACCCACTGGCATGGTCCTTCCTCCTTGGAGCACTCTCCCCTGACTTGCAAAGACAGATCCTCCTGATAACGTCCCTGCCTTCTTTGGCTCCTCACCCTCCTTTTACAAGTGCAATGTCACCTTTCACAATGCATTAAGAGTCTAATCTGCATTATATGCATGCATATTTCTCAAACTGGGGCTATAAGACCAGATTCACAATCACCTGAGGTAGATGTTAAAAACTCAGACTCCAGGACCCACTCAGACATGCTGAATTGGACTCTCAAATTCTAGTATTTTCATTTACAAAAATATGTTCTTCAGGATATTCTTACATCCCTAGAGTAACCATGCTTTCCCAGTGGCCTATTCTTTCCAAGGCCCCCACCTGCCACTGGCTGGCCAATTATTCTGAACATTGCAGATTTATTACCGTCTCAGGCCTCTCTCCTACCAGTTGCCTAGTCTCAAAACCTCAGCTTCATTTCCTAATCCAGCCTCTCCCTCATTTCCCACATGTGGTCAGTTGCTTCATCCTGATTATTTTTATTCTGAACCATTTCTTGCACCTATCCTCTCTCCTTGTCCCACTGAGCCTCACTGCTCCTCCTTTCATGGAACTCTCATCCTTTCTCACCTGGCCCATTGAATTTGTTTTCTGAGAGGCTCCTTCTGCCCAATCCCCCAGAGTCTCCTCCATCTTCCCAACCTCCCTCCAAACTGCTGCAAGGGCACTGGAAACAAAGCATTGATTTAATTGTGTGGATTTCCCCATCCCATAATATGTAGTGTTTCCCTACTGCCTACAGAACAAAATTGACATTCTTCCAAGATCTAACCTCCTCCAAACTTTCCAATCTTATCTTCTATTTAGATTGAAAAATGAACGAAACCAAAACGACTCTTTGTTCTTCACACATACCTATGCTTTGCTCATGAGGTCTCTTCAGCCAAGAATACCTCCTTCCCCCATCTTGGATGTTGAAATCCTATCTTCTGTGGCAGCTGGTAAACAATGTGTATTTCCTGGTCACCGTGCTCTTGTGTGATCCCCTCCATTTGGATCCAGTCTGACCAATAGAATGTAGTAAGAGTGACATTACATGGCTTCCAAGGTTAGATCATAAGAAGGTTTGCACCTTCCCTGTTGGTCTTGTGGAATGATGCTCTGAGCGAAGTCAGCTTCCTGCAAGAAATTAAACTACCCTGAGTTTGCCATGCTGTGATGGAGCCCAGCTGGCTGAGGTGGAGAAAGTCGGTAGAGATAGAGAGACTCTACCAGCCAAGGCTCTTCCCACCATCTCAGACTAGGTGCCACAGAGGAGTGATGAATCTTAGATGCCAAGCCCAGCTGAGCCTTTGGATGACTCCAGCCCAAGCTGCAACCTAAATGCAAACCCACAGGAAACCTCAAATGAGAACTCTGAGACAGCCCAGTCAACCCACAGAAATGAGAAAATACTAGGTCTATCCAGAAAAAGTCCGGCCATGGCAAATATAACTAGAATGTTTTGCACAACATCGATGTAACCTGGCAGCCAAGGAAAGTGGACTAGAACACGAATGGGTGAACAGTGATGACTTCAAAGTACTATTAAGTGGGGGCAGTAAATGCCATTGAATGAATGTGAGTACTGTGTGGCCATTGCATTCAAAATGATTGAGCAAGTAGAGCAATGAATCTGCATCAAATTTTATGATAAGCTCGAACATTCCTTCATGGAAATTATTTGGATGATTCAGAAGGCTACAGCTATGGGCAACTGGTGACTGACAGCTTTATCATGACAACACCCCCGCTCATGCATCAGGTCTCAACAGAGTTTTTTTTTGAGAAACATCAGATCACTCAGGTGACTCAGTTCCTCTACAGCTCAGATTTGGTGCCTTGCAGATTCTGGCTTTTTCCAAAACTAAAGTCACCTTTGGAAGGGAAGAGATTTCAGACTGTCGATAAGATTCAGAAAAATGCAAGGAGGAAAGTGATGGTGATTGGGAGAACCATGTGAGGTCCCAACGTGCCTACTTTGAAGGAGACTAAGGCATCATTGTCCTATGTATAATGTTTCTTGTATCTTGTTTCTTCTTTAACAAATGCCTCTATTTTTTCACAGGACATGGCTCAATACCTTCTGAACAGACCTTGTGTAGTCAATTGTTGTTTTAAGCCACTAAGTTTTGTAGTGTTTTTTAATACAATAATAGATTTCTGGAATAACTTCCTTCTAAGTGCAGCTCAAATAGCCACTGCTCAGTGCAGAGACCCCTGAGCCCTTGGAATGAATAAATTGCCCTCTTCCGTGTGCTCCTGCAGCTCTCCACATCTATCGGAGATGAGATTCATCAGTCTGACCCACAATTTAACTAGCAAGGGCGAAGATTGTGCCTCACTCACCTATGAGACTCTGGTGGCAACCACAGTTCATGAGTAGATGCTCAGATAAGGTTTGCTGAAAATAATTGATTTCCTTTTTCTTCTCCAGTCTTTCAAGGCAGACAGGCAGGCTAAAGACACAGAGAGTCAAGGACCCCAGAGTGCACAGTATTGACTAGCAACTTTGAATGTGCCCAATCAATCATGTAAAGCTTTCCAATCCAGAATGAAGGAAAACCTTTGAGACTATTTTTAAAATCTGAACTGAAGAGAGATGGATGAAGCTAGAAGCTACTGTAATTTCTTGCTCACTGACAACCCACTGTGGACCTATAATGTTGATGCCAACAGCACACTTGCCCAGCTCTCTGGAAGGTGCCTGCAGGCTCTGGGTGGAAGGAGTCTAGTTCACAAGAGATATCAGGAACACCCAGGGCATCCACCATGGGTCTAGCTGAGGTGGACCCTGCATTCACAATTTGTTGGGCAATACCAATCCAGGTCTTTTAACTACTGTTGAGCCTCAGAAACCAAGAGTCATCAAAGCCCTCCTGAGGGTCAGAAATAGATCTTCTATGTCACCACCATCCCTTTCAAAACACACTCCCTGCCCTGGCTATGTAGTTCAGTTGGTTGGAGCATCGCCCAGTATAGCAAAAGTCTGTGGGCTCCATTCATGGTCAGGACATATACCTAGGTTTCAGGTTTGATCTCTGGTCAGGGTGTATAGGGGAGGCAACCAATCGATGTTTCTCTCTCACGTTGATATTTCTCTCACCCCTTCCTTTTTCTGTAAAATCAAGAAACAGACTTCCAGTCAAAGTGGAGAGCAGGTAAACACAGCTTACCTCCTTGCACAACCACAGCAAAAATTATAACTAAACTACAAAACAGTTATCACCAGAATTGTCAGAAAATTGAGCTGTATGGAAGTCCAACAACCAAGGAGTTAAAGAAGTCACATTCATTCAGACAAGTAGAAGGGGCAGAGATGCAGAGACTCAGAATGGGGGGTCCAACACCCACATGTGGCAAGTAAAAATTGGGAGGGATATCTCACAAGCAAGGGATCCCAGCCCCACACCAGACCACTCAGCCCAGGGTTCCAGTGCTAGGAAGATAAGTCACCATAACTACTGGCTGTAAAACTAGTGGGGGTTGGGGTAGTGGAAGAAGCTGTGGGAATCTCAGGAGTTGTTTCCAAAAGGGCTTGCATGGACTTAGGACTTACACAGACTTACTCCTTCTGGTCTCCAGCCCTGGAGCAGCAGCTTGAAGGACACCTTTTGGGGAGAAACTGAAGCTACCCTTTATGGGGAGAAACTGAAATGTCTGGCAACCGGCAAGTGGCGGGGGACAGCTTCCTCCTGGACAAAACTCCAGAGGTCAGGTAGTGGCCACTGTCCCTTTTCTGAGCCCTCCCCCACACAGAGCCACAGAGTGCCAGCACCATATGTGAGATTCCATCAACCTGGCTCACACAGGTTACCCAGCCCAGATGATTACCTAAGGCCCCAAACTATCCAATTTATGGTGCACTTTTCTACATTAGGCCATGCTACTAAGATAGGAGTCAAAATAGCTCTATCTAACACACAGAAACAAACACAGGAAGGTAGCTAAGTTGAGGAGACAAAAAATAGGGCCCGCATGAAAGAACAGAATGAAACTACAGAAAAAGAACTAAACAAAATGGAGATAAGCAATCTCTCAGATGCAGAGTTCAAAACACTGGTTATTAGGATGCTCAAGGAACTCATTGGATACTTCAACAGCATAAAAAAGACCCAGGCAGAAATAAAGTTTACACTAAGTGAACTAAAGAAAAATTTAAATGGAATCAATAGTGGAGTGGATGAAGCTGAGAATCAAATCAGTGATTTGGAACATGAGAAAAGTACATCAGAACAGCAAGAAGAAAAAAGAGTTCAAAAGAATAAGGATAGGGTAAGAAGCCTCTGGAACAACTTCAAATGTACCAACATTTGAATCACAGGGGTGCTGGATGGAGAAGAGAAAGAGCAAGATATTGAACACTTATTTGAAAAAATAATGAAAGAAAGCATCCTTAATTTGGTGAAGGAAATAGACATACAAGTACAGGAAGCACAGAGAGTCCCAAATAAGATGGGCACAAAGAGGACCACACCAAGACACATCATAATTAAAATGCTAAAGGTTAAAAATAAAGAGACAATCTTAAAAGCAGCAAGAGAAAAGCAGATAGTTACCTACAAAGGAGTTTCCATAAGATTGGCAGCTGATTTCTCAAAACAAACTTTGCAGGCAGAAGGGACTGGCAAGAAGTATTCAAAGTGATGAAAAGCAAGCACCTATAGCCTAGGTTATTCTATCCAGCAAAGCTATCATTTAGAATAAAATAGCAGATAAAGTGCTTCCCAGACAAGGTAAAACTAAAAGAGTTCACCATCATGAAGTCATTGTTATATGAAATGTTAAAGGGACTTAATGAAGAAAAAGAAGATCAAAACTATGAACAATAAATTAGCAAAATATACATATCTATCAACAATTGAATCTAAAAAACAAACTAAGCAAACAAGCAGAGCAGAAAAAATAATAGATATGGAGATCATTTGGAAGGTTTTCGGCTGGGAGGGCTAAGGGGGCCAGTGGGGGGAAAAGATGAAGGGATTAAGCAGTACAAATTGGTAGGTACAAAATAGGCCAGAGGTAGTTAAGAACAGTATAGGAAATGGAGTAACCAAAGGGCTTATATGCATGACACATGGACATGAACTAAGGTGGGTATTGCTGGAGGGAACTGGAGGTATTGAGTGAGTGGAGGTGGGCAAAGGGGAAAAATTGGAACAACTGTAATAGCATAATCAATAAAGTAAATAAAATTAAATCAATAAACATCATCAGGTGAAGTTTTTAGAAAACACACACACTCTCCCAAACCTCTCTCTGATCACCTTCATTCTCTTCCCATGAGAAAAGCATTTTCTGAGCCCTATTTTGCCAAACAGTTTTAAGTATGTTCTATGCAAATTGTAGCTGTCACATTATGCAAATGGAAACAGTCTCTTCTCTGTTACAGGACAGGATTCTAAATCTTCTATGTGACATGTGGTGAGGATCTTTCCAGGATTTGGCTTGTTACATCAGTGCTTCTCCATCTTAGCTGCATATTAGAATCCTGGAAAGTTTGAAAAGAATACCTATGTCTGGGTGCCATCATAGAACGATTAAACCAGAATCTCTGGGCATCAGATCTAGGCATAATATTTTTTGAAGTCCCCAATTGATTCTAATGTGCACCAGCCATGATGTTGCTCTTGCAGACCGTAAACATTGGTAATATCTGGCATTCCAGGCAAGCTCAGCCAGTCTTCCCAGTCCTGTTTCTCATTTTGGCTACAAGTTACCTTTTTGTAAAGTATGGCATGTCCCAATAGGACAGGAAGGACACTAGACAGACACGAAGCTGTCACCAAGAAGGCTGTAACTGACTTCAGAGCAGCCACATTTCATGAGTTCTATTCTGTGTCATTGAACATTGATTTACTGTCCAACTAGAAAGTATGTTTTCTTGTAACAACTCTGAAGACTGTGGAATGAGAAAATACCACATTCTTAGATGATAAAGCAGAATTTTTCTCTTTTCTATGATTGCAGGTGCATAAAATGTTTTTTTTTAAATCCTGAAAGTGAAAGCACAAAATGATCATAATTAGGGTATTGAATGATTTTTTTCTTTTGTTTCCAAACCTCCTATGTGTTGCTCATTATACTTCTAAAACTTAAAGGAAACACCCAAAGTCTGCATATTTGGATTTATTTTTAAAGAGATTGCATTTAACCGACAATCACAATGAACATATACTGTGCAACTGAGACAAGTCTTATTCCTTCTCTGGGCCTGGGTTTCCAGTCTGCAGGTCACACCAGGCAGAGGCCTCTCACATCACCTCACTCTAATTCCAAGCTCCCACGATGCTATTTCTATGAGATCAGTTAAGCAAATATTATTTAATATGCTTTCCTTGGTGAGGAGTCAGGGCCAAGCAGGCTCAGCGCTGAGCCTGGTTCACCTCCTGAGCACGCACCACCCACAGCTCTGCCCTAGCCTCCGCCTACACTGTGCCTTCCTGCATGCCAACTTCCCTCTGTGGTCCCCTTCGCCCACTCACAACTGCAAGCTTCCTTCTGGGCCGCCCATACACGCTGAGCAGTTTGCCAGTTAATATACATCAAGCTGCCACATTCAAACAGCTCTGAGAGTCCCATCTGTTCTCAGGAACATTCCAGCTAAAAGGACCACCCACCATCAGCATCACACAGACCAGCCCAAGAGGGTCCTTCTTAGTGCTTGAGCACTGGAGGGAGGGGTTCCACATTCTGCCCAGCAGGGCATGGCCAGAGAGAGTATGAGGCAGGCGCATCCCATCACCTGGCTGGACTAAAGGCCCCATGTTGCATCTAATAAGAAATTCCTTCTCACTTTGGGAGCCGTTGTGGGTCAAGGCCCATCCTGAGCCACCCAGCCCTGGAGAGATCTTGGGCTGAGGACACAGCCCTGGATAGCAGGACAGAGTTTGGGGAAACTTCACCTAGGGCAGATCTGGAATGCTTGTGCCTTACAAAGCATCACATAACAAACAGTTGCTGCCATTGTTTTCGGTGTGCTGGCTCCAGACTCTTCTTCCCATCAAATGTTCTCAGCCACTCTGAATGCAGGTACTATTACTCTAACTATGTTTTTAAATGTGGACACTGGAGCTTAGACAAGTTAGGTAATTTCCCCCAAACACCCAGCTAAGTGGTAAGAGAGTGTGAAATACTGGTTCTGAATTCAAACTGCTTAAATTTGAATTCTGGCTCTGTCATTACAAAGTGTGCCATTTAATTACTAATCTCTGAACATCAGCTTGCTCTTCTACTAAATGGGGGTGATAATCCCTATTTATCAGGATGGATGTGGAAGGGTTGGATGACATCATCCATGAAAAATGCTTAGCCCAGAGTCTGGGCTCAGTGATCACAGGCTGTTGTTTTTAGCTGGACCTGAACCCAGAACCATCTTCCAGGTCTAAAAAGAGACTTGCTGTAAGTATTGAGTTCAGCTGGTTTCCCCCTTCACACAGGCTTTGGGGTACTTGGTGCCATGAACGAGGCTTATGCTCAAAAGCCCAGGCTCAAAGAAAGGAGCGACAAAACACTCACACTGCACGCCTCTCGTTTTTAAGGCCCAGGAGCCCTACCATCTTCTACTTACAGCCTCTATTATCAGAGATTTGGTTGCCCCACCCCAAAGGAATGAGATGAGGTGAGGGGAGTGAGTGGAGTATTTAGAAGAAAATGAAATGAGACTGCCTACCCAGAGATACACCCCAAAGGAGAGCAGCTTAGTTTCAGAGCCTCTTGAAATGGGTGGTCTTACATCCCACCTCCCCTGACCCATGCTACCCAATCCCTGCTCCAGTCAAATAGAGATGGGAAGAAGTCTTGCAAAGCAAATAGAAAACAACTCAATAAATAAATAAAATTGATTATGAATACCAGTTGACCCCTCTGCCTTTGAGATTGGAATCTGCTGGGTGGATTAGCATTTTTCCTGCCCCGGCATTTGGGTGGGAATACATAGGAACAGTGGCCACCGGGAGCATGCCTAACGTGAACATGTGAATTTAGTTACAGAAAATCACCCAGTAAGGGGCGGAGTGTGTGTGCATGTGTGTGATATCAGTAATTTCAGAATCCAGCCCACAAATGAACAAATCAAGGTATGGGTGACATCCTTATGGAAAGGACTTCAGAGATGTACCCTCAGCTCTGTCCTTCTCCAGGCCACTGACTTAATGAATCCAGAGAAAAGGCAAGTTCGTTTGCTTGGTACTAAGCATTGTGTGCACACAGTTTGTGGCCAGCTGGGAGCTGGGACCATGACTGTGGTGAGCCCACTCCCATGGGGGCAGCCCAGCGGGACCTCTAAGAAAACTTTTTCCACTAAATTCGACCCTAGCGCTCATGGGGCCTGGGCTTCTGGAAAAACAAAGTGTGTGTGCATGTAAAACTCATAATGAAAGGACTTTCTTCCTTTTTTCTGTTGCACCCTGAGCAAGACTCACTGTCCTGTGACAAGTGGATGTTCTGACAGGCGGTGCATGTCTTCTGCTCCGTCTGACTCTCTGGTGTAAACACGTCCTCCCTCCCTTAGCCCTCATTTCTTCTGTCAGGAAGCCCCTTCGACACAAGTCATCCTCTGTCTTCAACGTCAGGCACTTTTTCCTTCCTGTTCCTTTGGAAATACCTGGCCCTCCCTTTGCCATTACAGACTATGCCGTGTGGCCAGTCGACCCCATTCTTTGTCCAGGGTAGGCCTGCATGGCCTTGGGCAGGAGTTCTCAGCTGGGAGCTCTGGACTCTTCCATGATGCTCTGTATAGCTCTCCACTCTATTCTCCCATTCAGTATCCCCTCCAGCACTCTCCCCTGACCCAGGAGAAGCTCCTGTATGCACCCTGAACAGTAGAGAAAGCTGGCCCAGGACAGGGGTGACTGTAGAGAGAGACACCAGCGGAGGCAGACAGAAAAAGGGCAGCAGACACAAGCAATGGGGAGATAACACTGCTGCCTGGGTGCCTTTGGTCCTCCAGGTCCTGATTCTGCGATTGCCAGAATGCAGTTGAAATTGAATAATACTTTTTTTAAAGTTAACTAAATTTGTTTTCTATGTCTTATCCCCAAAAGAATTCTAATAAATATCTCCAGCTACACCGAACCCCACCTCTCTAGGACTCTGTTATGTGCATCTCCCCTTCTGAAGTCTCCCCCAGGCAGGGTGAGCTGCCGCACCCCTCTTCCCACAGCACCTTGTAACACACGGTTCTGTGATGATGATCTAAGTGGCCATTTGCCCATTTTCTTTTCCTACACCTTTGGGGCAGGGACTGAGTCTCTCTGCAAACCAGGGACAAAGTATCACTCACTCAGCCAAGGTATCTTCAAAAGCCCAGAACAGTGCCTGGCATGTGTTAAGTGCTTATTAATGTTGGATGAATTTCTACATCGATGAAAGATTGAATAGTCAGTGAGGCAAAACACAAACAAGTTGCATAAGACTTCCTAAAATAGCTCTGGAAATTTGCATTCTTACTGAGTTGTAAGCATACCATTTGGCCCAAGAAACATTAGACTGGCAGGGACACTGTCCTGGAAAGTGATTACGGAAGCCCAGGGAACAGGGCCTAGTAGCTGCTGCTAATTTGGCGAGAGAACTTTCCAATCATCCATCTTTTAGGAACAGATACCATCCCCCTGGTCAAAAAGGGGAGCCCAGGACCCCATCCTAGCCATTAACAGTCCTCTCCTAACCTGTAGCACCTACGCTTCCCCACAAAATGTAGAGGATCTGCTTGCTGGGGCGGGGGGGCAGATGGAGGCTGGCATGCCACCAAACCAGACACAAGTTGGAGGTAACCTGGGACCCTCACGCTGATTCTTGTGTCTTCTATTCTGGGAGCTGCCCCCATATCTTTACTGGCTTTGAAAACCAATAGATTCTCCCTGTTCAAGCCAGATGGACTTGAGTTTTTAACACTGGCTGAGAACAAAAAGAGCCCTGACCAATTAATTCAACATTAAACCTTCTGCAGGAATCTAGACTTGACTACCATGGCTGTCCCCACCCCCTCACCTTCAAACAGCCTCCTCATGCTAGCCTTTCCCTCCCACCTCTGTATGGTCAGGAGTCACTGTGAACTTTACCTTCCTTCTGGCCGAGTTGGATGTTTGGGGCCCAGGTGACCCAAACAAAAAAGCCTGTGAGCTAAGTTTAAGTGTGTCCCTTATTAACCTCCCAGCTGCAGTATTACATGGAAGAAAGCAAGGTACAGAGAAGTATGTATAATGCATCATGATGGCTGTACTGAAGCAGAGGGACACATGGTTATAAAAACATAAAATGTATGTTCAAGTCCTGGCTGGCATAGCTCACTGGATTGAGCGCGGGCCTGCGAACCAGAGGATCGCGGTTCGATTCCCAGTCAGGGCACATGCCTGGGTTGCAGGCCAGTTCCCGGTGGGGGACACATCAGAGGCAACCATACATTAATATTTCTCTCCTTCCCTCCCCCCCTCTAAAGATAAATAAATAAATAAATAAATGTACATTCAACAGGTAAGAAGGGAAGTATCAGTTAATGTAAGCTCTGTGAGGGCAAGAATTTTCCACTTTTTTATCCCTGCTCTATCTCCAAAACCTAGAACAGGCAATCAATAAATATTTATTAAGTGGAGAAATAGAACAGAATAGAAAGAATATTCCTGAAGTGATAATGAGGATATCACATTGGTGGTTGCCTGTGGGGAGGTGGGGGTGTGTGTCAGGGTTGAAGAGGCACGGGAAGGAGACTGAGCACCATTTTGTGTTGTGTACGTTTTTTGTGTGAATGTACTACCTGAAAAAGAAAAACAAAAAGGAGTAAGAACAGAAAAGTAGGTCACCTTGGGCCCAAAAACATGTAGGAAAACATGTAAAATCTGGTCAAGAATTGAACCGATATCGTTCTCCATTACAAGGGAGGAGAAAAGGCCTACCTAGAAGATTAGCAGTACCCGCGCCCCTTGCATGGTGTCCCTGCAGGACTAATCTGCTCCTGCTTGTAAATATGGCAACTCAGAGAGCTTCCTTACATAAGCAAATAAGGCTCCCAGAAATAGCACAGCCTACTTGCTTTGAATACTGAAGCAACAGGCTTCATTCTGACAGCCAGCCCTTGACATCTTGTCAACCTTATGGAAAGTTGTCTCTGCCTGTCGTCTGCTCAGTTTGTTTCACTGCCACCTTTGGAAACGACAGGTACTCTTAAAAGAGGAAAAGACCTTATGTGTTTTATTTGGGCTAATTCCTGTTTCAACAAATATCTTCTATTTCTAGGAATATTACCAAAAACCCGGTTTCAGTTGAGCGCACATGATAGAGAATTAGTACAGTGGTTCCCCCTTCTCTGTGGGGAAAAGGTTCAAGACCCCCATCCCCTGGTGGATGCCTGAAATTGTGGATAGTACCAAACCTAATATATATTTTTTCTTGTACATACATACCTGTGATGTAGTTTATAACTTAAGCACAGTAAGAGATTAAGTATAGTAATAGATTAACATTAATAACTAACAATAGAGAACAATTATAATAATATACTGTAATTAAAGTTATGTGAATGTGGTCTCTACTTTTTCCTCTTTCTCTTCCTCTTTCTCCAAATATCTTACTGTGCTGTACTCACCTTTTCACTTAAACAATGCAATTTATAGCTTTTCTCTGGCATGTCTGAATTGCTAGTATCACTACTCTTGAGCCCTGGGGCCCTTACTAAGTAAAATAAGGGTCACTTGGGCATGAGCTCTGCAATACCACGACAGCAGATCTGATAACCCGGCTGGCTACTCAGTGACTGAGGGTGGGTAGTGTGGATGTGCTGGACAAAGGGATGATTCACGTCCCGGGTGGGACAGAGCAGGATGGCACAAGATCTCATCTCACTACTCAGGATGGTGAGCAATTTAAAACTTATGAATTATTTATTTCTGGAATTTTCCATTTACTATTTTTAGACCGTGGTTGACTGCGGGTAACCAAAACCATGCAAAGTGATAAGGGTGGGGCAGGGGGAACTACTCTGTTCTCTGTCTTTGACAGAGAATTTTACGTAATATATCTCATTTAAACCCATCACAACTTCATGCATGAAGTAAGATCATTACATTTTAGAGAAATCAGGCTTAGATAAGCAAATGGGAAGCAAGGATTCCCACCAGGCCTGTCTCTAAAATTCTTCTTCTCCACGTTCCTGCTCCCTCTAGTTGCGTGATACCTGTAGTTTATAAAGCAACTCATGTATACTATCCCATTTAATCCTCACAACCCTCAAACCCAGGACTTATTTTTAATTCCCACTTGCTACACAGTGGATGTTTGTGTTCCCCCTAAATTTGTACATTGAAGCCCAATCCTCAATGTGATGGCATTTGAAGTTGGGCCTTTTGGAGAGATAATTAGGTTGTGAAAGTGGAGCCCTCAAAGATGGAAGTTTCCTCTTTCTCTGCTCCCTGCTTTGTGAGAAGAAGGCCATTGGAAAACTGGGGTGCAGCTCTCAGCAGACCCTGGATTTGCAGCACCTTGATCTTGGACTTACAAGCCTTCAGAACTCTGTTGTTCAAGCCTGGCTGTCTATGGTAATTGCTTAGAGCAGCCCAAACGAATTAAGACACCATTTTAAAGGGGGAAAACTAGAGCTCAGAGATGGGCACAGCGAGGCAACAAGTTGTGGGAAGAAAAAGACCCAGATCCTGCTCTGGACTTTCTCCCTTTGAACTTCTGGGACCAAGGACCAGTCATGTATCCTCTCTGGCCTGGAGTTACCTCATTGCAACCAGAGTGACGGTCCCAGGTTCCCGGCAGCTCACATAATCTGCGATCCTACGAAATCTCTTGGTGTTCCTTGTAAGGAGATTAGAGCTTCAGTTGCTAGAAGGGAGCCAAGAGAATTTTATGTCCATAGCTGGTGCTGGTGGGATATTTGCATTTGTTCTTATGCTGAACTTCACAGGTCTAAGTTTCTACACTTATGATGATGTCTTAATCGTACTGACACCGCTCCTAGAGTGCCCTGAACATTCCCATTGGAAATGGAAATGCCAGGCTGCCTGGGGGCTTCACATCTCATGCTATCTTCACCTTAGATGATTTTTATTGTATTTAAATTTATTGAAATATCAAGCGTTTTGTTTAGAAACAATGAAGTCTATGCCAGTGTTTACACAAGGGCAGAAAGAAAAATAAAAAAAAAACTCAGTCCACCAGAAACAAGCCAGCCCATGAGTGTATCAACTCCCCTGAAGTAGTGGAAACATCTGAGGAACCCAGGTCTGTCTGGCTGCTCTAGGCAGGGGTGGGGAGGCTTCCCTTTGCTTGTGGGCAATGCAGCAGCACCTGCAGGTCAGTGCCGAGTTTTTAGCAGCAGCGGGAACAAGCATGGGTGGAGGCCCACGACCCTTCTCTCCCACGGTAAGGTATTGGGTAGAGTGGAAAGAGAATGGACCAGCTGGGTTTAAATTTGGGTGCTGTCACTTGTGGCTCTGTGGTCCTGGGCCAGTCACTTCATCCCTCTGAGCTTTAGTTTCCTCATCTATTACTTCTCAGCATTTCTGTCTGAGGACTATTGCAAGGATTGACAGGGCTTAAGGTGTGGAGAAAATGATGACAGGTAGGCCATTTTACTATTCCCATTTAGTAGGTGAGGAACTTGAGGCATAGAAAGATTAAATAACTTACCAAGACTTGAACCTCTGTTATCGGGCCCCAGAGCCTGCACGGTAACCATTACACTAGGCTGTCTAAATAAAAAAGTTCTCATTTGTAGCTGCATACTTCCATGGGTGTGTCTCTTCCTGGGGGTGCTGTCTATGTCTCAATATTTTTTCACAGAACATGTTTCATTGCTTTGGTACAGTTGTCCAGGTCCAAGGTTTGGCTTTCAGATTTGTACACCCAGAACCCAGCTGGGTCAGCACCATGAAGATGGGCCCATCCATGTTGGTTATTTACAATGAGAAATAACTACCAGAGGAACCAGAGCCCTTGGGCCCGCTGGCTGAGAGCAGGCATGTTACTTGGAAGCCAAGTTAGAATCAGAAGATCATCCAAGAAGCATGATGGCCAAGATATGGAGGAAACCTAAGTGTCCACGGACAGACAAGGGGATAATGAAGATGTGGAACGTGTATGCAATAGATCTTGGCCGCGAAAAAGAATGAAATCTTGACACTTGTGACAACATGAATGGACTGAGAGGGTGTTATGCCAAGTGAAATAAGTCAGACAGAGAAAGATAAATACCATATGATTTCATTCATATGTGGAACCTAAAAAACAAAATAAACAAACCAACAAAACAGAAACTAACTTAAATGAGAGAGAGAGCAAACTGATGGTCATCAAATGGGAAGGGAGGTGGAGGAATGGGTGGAAAAGGTGAAGGGATTAAGAAGTACAAATGGCCAGTTGTAAGAACAGTTGCCGGGACATGAAGTACAGCACAGGAAACAGTCAGTGATATTGCAGTAACTACATATGGTGACAGGTGCATACCAGACTTATCGGGGCGATTGCTTTGTAAGTTATGGAGATGTCTGATCACTATGTTGTCCACCTGAAACTAATATAATATTGTAAGTCAACTGTAATTGAAAATAAAGATAGAGGGGAGTTTCAGAACTCAAGTGCCCGACAGCTGGCGAACGTGGACCCGCCACTGCAGGCTTGCTGCCTACTTGCCCCTGCATGTGCGAATGTGAATCTGAAGGTGCCAGCCCAGGCTTTCTCTTCCAAGGGCAGCGTTAAGACTTATTCACCTACTCACTGAACATTGGTCCCTAGGACTTGACTTGGACGGTTTGTGCCCATGCATAAGGAACTTCTTGCTTTCGATCAGAGTACCCTGAAACCTGGAGGATGGCGAGCTTTTGGTTTCCCTAAGATGACTTTGAAGACCTCTGATATGATCACTGACAAGTTATGCTTAAGGTTAGATTTTTAGGAGAAGTCTCTTTCTTGATTGTTAGCCCACCATTACTGGCAACAGTACACAGTGCACTTGACACACAGGTGTGCAATAAATATCCATGTAACGACAAACATCTATCTGGTAACATATGGACAAGACACATTCCTTGGCCTCAAGGAGTTCACAGTCTAAAGAGGATGAGGAACACGGATAGACAATGACGACTCAGGGCACTGAGGACTGCGATAGAAGTGAGGGTGGAGGGTCACAGGAGCGTGAAAGAGAGCCATATTGGTCAGAGAAGACCCTCCCCCGACAAGACATCTGAGCTGTTACAAAGGA
Source organism: Sturnira hondurensis (assembly GCF_014824575.4). Classification (NCBI taxonomy): domain Eukaryota; kingdom Metazoa; phylum Chordata; class Mammalia; order Chiroptera; family Phyllostomidae; genus Sturnira; species Sturnira hondurensis. The sequence goes on along the minus strand of NW_028091847.1, from coordinate 151,444 downwards.
TGAGAAGGTTGACATGGAAAAGGATAAATAAGCAGGGTCATTCCAGACAGGAAGCAGCACGACATCTTTAAAAGATTACCAGTGACTCACAAGGAGTGCGGTCGATTAGGCGTGAGCGTGGAGGAGCTGGGGGAGCAGAAAGGTGGTGAAGGGTGAAAGGTGCCCTTTCAGGGCTGGAGCTTCCCCAGGCCCCTGTCCCCGCTGCATGTGGGCGCCTGCCCTTGGCTTGATGGCTCTGCGTACGCACTGCACAACTGCCCGTGGACGCCCTTGGCCCAGTGTACTGTATCACAGGGGACGTGTGTCACAGTCCGGGTGTCTGGATTTTACTCAGAAAACACTCAGAACTTGGAAGATTAATTAGAAGCATTTAAATTAACAAGTGCCACAATCACAAGTGTGTTTTAAAAGAATACTTTGGAAGCAGTAATGCTTGTTGGATGAGGACTAAGAGAAGGCTGGGAGGCTTGGGGTGAGGATATATCAAGGATACAAGCAGGGACACAGGCAGGGATGTGGAGCAGAAGTGAAGGCTTAGAAATGCTTGGAGCATAGATGGCACAGGGTTTTGTAACCAAGTGGATATGGAAGAAGAGAGGATGAGACGATGACTGGGCTCTGAAGCTCAGGAGAGAGTGGCTTTGGGGACACGACTCAGGAGTCACATATATGGGGAGGGGAGAAGTCAAATCTATTGATGAGTCTAGTGGAAAGAAGAAACAGAACAAAATGTCAGGGAAACTTGATATTTTAGAGACGGAAAGAAATGTTCAGGAGGAGGGCAGTGGCTGAGAACATGCTGGCCCTATGTCTTAGCCTGTCTTTTCCCCACTAAGTAGGAGGTGGTGGTATCTGTAGAGACCAGTGTGGTGTGTGTGTGGTGGCGGGGCGGGGGGGGGGTACGAGGGGAGTGAGGGGCAAATGACTGCTGTGGGATGTGGGTGAGGGATTGGTTGGGGACACTAGAAGGACTGCCAAGCACAGATTGTTTTCTCCTGGCCTGACAGCTGATGTCAGTCAGGGGACCAGATGGAATAACGAGGTGACATTCTCCCCAGCACAGAAGCTACACTCTTGGAGCAGAGCAAGTTCCTTTAGGTACAGACTTGACTTTATTCCTCTGCACCAGGAGGGAGGGCCACTGGTGCTGTGTAGTCTTTGCTCATGGGAGTGCAGGATGCAGCTCCCAGGTGCCTCCCCAGTCACAGCCAGGAGCAGGCCCTGACGACATGTGCAGGTGTGAAGCAAGTGTGGCAATGGAGGCCCCTATACCAGTTGTCTAAACATTTAGAAATTACAGATTAAGCTATTCCCACAACTGGTCTGCATTCCCACCCAGGGCCTCCCAGCCCATTCCTTGAATCTCCTTTGGCTCAGCCCTTCACCTGTGGGCCCCAGGGGCAGCTCAGATCTGCTGGTGCAGGATGGGCCACAGGCTGCACCTGGGCCCAGGACCACCAGCTGTGATTAGACCCTCTGAACCCAGGAAAGGCACTGACACAATCAAGGGCCCCAGAAAGCCGGGGCAGGCAGGTGGGTCTCCTCCCTACGTGTTACTTCACCAACTCAGGATTTCCACGCACTTCTAAGCACCTCCCAAAAGTATATCATCCATGTAGAGAGAAGAGAAAGATCGTAGTTCTCTTGTGCAAACTTCTCTGGCTAAATCCTCACTTTGGGTGATTTGAATCAACTATGAACAAAGCAGAACTTCAGGAAAAAAACACTCTCCTTGAAATGGTAAATAGTAAAACAAAATGTACTACACCCATACAATTGAGTACTAGTCAGTAATGAAAGAATAAACTGCAAATATGTACATATCATATACCCAACACATAAAAAGTAACTCAAAAAGCACTCAATGCGTTACACTAAGTGAAAGCAGCCAGGGAGAGAAGGCTGTATCCTGCATGGTTTCACCTGTGTGGCATTCTGGACCAGGTGAGCCATGGGGGGAGAAGACAGATGAGTGGTGGTCGGAGCAGGAAGGGGGAGGGGATTAACACCAGAGAGACACAGGGGAATTTGACTGGGTGATGAAAATGTTCTATGTCTTGATTGTGCTGGTGGTAACACAACTGTATCTGTCAAAACTTAGCCAAAGCCAACACTTCGAAAAGGGTGAATTTTACAGTTTGTAAATTTTTACCTCAATAAAGTTTACCCCGAGTAAGTGAAGAGATAAGTGCATGAGATCCTTTTTCTCTGGTTTCCCAGGACAGAGGCCGGGCTGTTTCCCTCCTCCCTGGTGCGGAGGGTCATTCCAGCCCAACAATCCTCTCTCTCCTGTAACTGCCCTTCTCTCAATTGTTTATTTACCAAATGAGAGAGAGAGGGGAGGGGAGGGAGAGGGAGAGAGAGAGAGAGACAACCCATGGACAGGAAAGCTTCTATGAACATTGAATTTATGTTGAAATTTTAAATGTGCATTTTTAGAGTACCATAGGCAGCCACTATAAAGTGACTACTTCTCCCCCTAATTTACCTGTTTTGCAAATTTGAAGTTTTTCATGGATTGGATTTGCTGATAAGGGCATGCACCTGAAGAAGAAGCCATCAAGCTCCCATTTGCTTGAGAGACCTGCCACGGGTGTCTTTTCATCACGGCAGGGCCCGGCTGGAAACCAGGAGCACAGATGATGATACAAAATGATCGATAAACAAAACGCATTTCCATTGGTCTCTCTGATGCCTCCTCGCAGGTCCTCACGTGCTCCTCCCCAGCCCAGCACTCTGGTTCCCACTTGACATCCTAGGAGCCACTCACTTTGCAACACCTTAGACTTGGGATACAGATCAGAGAAGTGGTTTTATAAATGATCGTATCATGCAGACGACTTTTTGCATGAACACCTGTTATACCAAAGAGCTGCCTTAAACTATGGGGGTCCAGAAGTGTGTGATCACCCCTAAAGTCACAAAGCCTTCCAGTGATTCACTTCATTTACATGTAAAATGGGGATAACAAGAACTATCTTTCTGTTCTCACATAACCATGGTGATAGTCCGGTGAGGTTTTGTATGTGAACGAGCTTTATAAACTGTGAAACAGTATGGTGAATGTGAGCTGCCACTAAGTGGCTATAATGCAGCCAGCATGGCCCGAAGATGTGACCCCTGAGAATGGCGGCTGGCCCTGGCCTATAGCGGAAGCCCCCAGGAGGCTGGCTTGTTAGTGATCGGGATACTTTTTATTTCTAGTTTATAACCAACTTGCAGGCAGCCTCCTTTCCCCTCCTACTCACAAGAACACAGTCTACAGATTTCTCTTTTAGTTCTGAGCACTGGATCCTGGCATGCCAGCATAGTCAGGTTGGGGTGAGCTGGGGCAAACCCTCCAGTGTCCTGAGAAATCGCAGAGGTCAGCACTGCAGCCCAACCCACCATTGTCTGGTTGCACGGTTCAGTGGGCAGGCTAATGTGGCCTGTTCGGGGAGGTGGGGCGTGAACAATGGGAACAAATCTCTGCCTCCTGTGCTTCCAAGGGGCAAATTGCTGGCAAGATTTTCCCCAGAGCTAATCAATTCCAGAATCATTTAACCAGGGTTTTGAGCCCTTTGCTTTCTGAGTCACAAAGGGCCACACTGGTGCTGGGGAAGTGGAAAACCATTTTCACTAAAGTGAAAGGAAATGAGATCATTTAGCAGAGAGAAGACCAAAGGGGCAGCACAGGCCCGGCAGAACTGAAGTGAGAGAAATTAACTTCCCCTCTCTGTGTCGTGGCTTCTCCCCTCAGCTGCACGTAGCTCCCTGGCTCTCCTGTAGCCCCAGCCTCTGCCTCATCTCCACTCCCCACCCCTCCACCTGCTCACCAGACAGCACCTCAAACGTCACTAACAGGCACCTCAGTCACTGATCATCAAAGCAGGGAGGCCTGGAGAGACCACCAGCCCACTGGGTTCCAACCTCTGCAGCACCACTAGCTGCTCCGTGACTCTTCCTGCAGGAATACCACATTCAGGAGATTTTAGAATAGCTGCCTTAATTATCTGCTCCTTTGGGCAGTTCCATGGGCCAAGAATTTTCCCATATCATTTTGTCTCCTGCCAACGAGACCACTGAGAAGTAGGTATAATTATCTCTCTTTTACATACCAGAAGGCTCAGACTAAGAGAGGTGTATTTGCCTGAAATCCTGCAACTAGAAGGTAAGAGAGTTAAAATTGAATCTAGGTCTGTGTGGCTTTAAGGACCCACATGCATTTAAGGAGGAATAGCTCTCATTGCCAGTAATTGTACTTCCAAGTATATACTCAAGAGAAATGAAAACATATGTCCACATGAAACCTTGTTTACAATAATATTATTCATAAAAGTCAGAAGGTGGAAACAACTCCAGTGCCCGCCAGCCGACGAGTGGATGAACCAAAGGGGGAATATCCGCACATCGGAATGTGATTTGGCCACGGGAGGGAGTAAGGCATGGATACGTGCTACAACATGAATACGTGGCATGGATACGTGCTACAACCTCAAGAATGCTTTTCTAAGTGGAAGAACCCCATCACAAAAAACCACACAATACGCTATTTTATTCACAAAACAAGCAAATGCGTAGATAGAGAAAGCAGACTGGTGACTACTCTGGGTAGGGGTGGAATGGGGTGGGAGGTAAGGCAGAGGTCCCTGAAGGGTGCTGGGCTGCGTTCCATCTTAGGAGCTGGAAATGCTCTAAAAGCTGGCTGCCCTCATCCGTGGACTTATTAAACACCATCGAGTTGTATTAAACAGGTGAACTGTGTGCTGTGTGGGTTATACCTCAACACAGATCTTGGAACAGGAACAGCTCACACAACAGCTGACGAGGCACCAAGACCCTGCCCTGTGAAGGTGGAGAGGCAGAAGCTACCTGGCGCAGTGGAAAGAGCAAGGGGTTTGGGCCCAGTGGCCTTGGACAGCTTGTTCAGCCTCCTGGAGCCCGAGCTCCTCGTCTGCGAAGAGGGCTTGGTAAGCCCCATCTCACCATGTTGTTCCGGTGTGTGGCAAAGGTCTGGCCCCTGCAGGTCTAAGATCCCCAGAGTTTGGAGTCTGAGGCCTGAGCCAAGAGGTAGAGGTTGGAGGTGTCTGTGCAGCAGACAGAGATTTCCCTCGCTTTGAAATCACACCCATGGGAAGGGAATCCTCTCCCATGAATGCCAAGGGCTCCATGATCCACTGTGCTCTGATCCCTGATAGTCCCAAAGAAGAGAGGCAAGGTAGGAGCTAGAAAACAAGGAGTGGTTGTGTGAACATCAGGGACAACCCTGCTGACCTTGGAAACTGGTGGTTGCTGGAACCTGGAGACAGACGAACAGGAGAGCTGAGGCCAGGCCCCTCTGAAAACATGGCCGCGGTTAAGGCAGTGGGTGGGCTGGGTGATTCTGACATAGTGCTGCCCAGCTATGAGGAGGCATCTGCTGGAAATGCAGAGATGCTTTCCTGAAAACAACTAGGGGATAGAAAGTGGTGTAAAAAAGGTAAACAAGTAAACAAAACAAAAAACCATACAACTCGGTAACAGAGGTACTTAATACTAGGAAATGGTATTAACATGTTAACCGTGGTGGTAAAGCACCGTTGATCTTCATTATTCACAGATGTTATACTTGTGAATTCACCCACTCAGTAAAATGTGTTTGTAATTCCCAAGTCACTGCTCGTGGTGCTCGAGGTCATTCACAAACACGAGCAGAGCAGCAAATAACCCTGCGTCTCCCAGTGCAGACATTCCCAGTTGAGGTCAAACGCTCTGCCTTCTGATTTCAGCTCTCCTACAGTAAACAAGTGTTGTGCTTGTTTTTTGTTTTTCAGTCTATTTAGTGTTATGTGATGTGCATTGTTTTCCTTTGGTTGGTGACTTTGCTGTATGGAAAGACCCCCAAATGCAGTTCAGAGGTGCTGTCGAGTGCCCTCAGCACAAGGAGGCTGTGCTGTGCTTTACAGAGAAAGTGTGTGTTAGGTAAGTTTCATCCAGATATGAGTGCCCATGAGTTCAATGTTAATGAATCAACGATATATAACAAAGTGTTTTTAAATAGAACACATATTAAAGGTTATGTATAACTTATGTGGGATGTGGTTTTAGCTAGAATTGGATTTCATTGTTAAAGGGACATATAACATGGTAGAAATAATATTTTACGCATCCTTTTATTCCTATTTTCTAGTTCCTGGAAAATATTCTTGACTAATAGCAAGGCCTCAATAAATAAATATTTTGGAAGTTGAAAAATAAAAAGGGTTACGTATTAATTGTCAAAAATGTGGCCACAGGCTCACAGGCACCAAACCCTGTATTTCCTCTAGGAATAGTTCAGCGTTCACTATTCAATGTTATAGAACACAACTGATGCAAATAATTAGAATTAACCATACATGCTATGTATTTTTCATACATTATCTATTTCAATGCCCACAAAGTGTTGTCTTTGTTTTACAGGTAAGGAACTTGAGGTTATATGTGTAAGACTGTGTGACTTAGAGCTAACCTGTGGAAGTGGCGGGATTTGAAGCCCTTTCTCTCTAAGGCTCTGGAGGGAAAGAAAGTTTTCTCCTCCAACTGGAACGCCAGGTCTTAGCCAAGGGCCAGGCCCACGTCAGGCCTACCTAGTAGGAAGGTACAGGGAGAGCTGAGCTTAGTCAAGAACAGTGTATGTCTAAGGAAGGAGGCTGGAAGAAGTGAACACACGCCTCCAGATGCAGTCTGCTCTGGAGCAGTCTGTTCTAGAGCAGAGCTAGACCAGCGGGGAAAAGAGCCTGCACTCAGCACAGAAGGGAGGCACCAGGACGGTAAGGGGTCTGGGAGCCAACCACACCAACAGTGGAAACATGGGAGTCGTTTGGCCTAGAAGTGAGAGCGTAGAGGCAAACAAAGGGCATCTTTTAAATACCTAAAGGGCTGTCTTGGGAATGAAGAATAGGTGAAGAGCAGAGCTAAAAGAGAGGTTGAAACTCACAGGGAGATTTTGACTCGATCAAAGAAACATTTTCTGACGTTCAGAGCTCTCCAACAAGTCAAGATTAGGGCCTGGGAATGCACAGACCAAATCTAGTTGCAGACACATTTTGCAGGCTCACAGTGCTTTTTAAAGAATTATGTTTAAATGCCCTTGTGTGGAGCATGTGTCTCAAGTTTCCACAGCCTGTCCACCCCTGAGCTGTTAGTCCCATGTCATTCCCTTGCTTTGCCCTTGAAGTACAGGGTTGACAGATTTAGCAAATAAAAATACAGGATGAAATTAAATTTGTATTTCAGACAAAGGACAAGTAATGTTTTAGTGTAATAAGTATGTTCCATCCAAAACTTGGGATATACTTAACACCGTGTTTATATTTGTATCTGACTTGGGTTTACTGATACTGTCCTGTATTCAATCTGGCAACCCCACTCTGGACGCTTTACTTTTTCTTTTTCAATTTTATTTTCCTTGAATAAAGGAATAAAGGACACCCGGTCACACTTAAATCCTGTTCCTTCGTCTCAGCCCCCTACCCTCTCCCCTTTGGCAGTAATCAGCTGTTCTGTGTCTATGGGTTTTATTTATTTGTTTTTTTTTTAAATTTTAGATTTCACTGCTGCAGAGGCTTTAATAGGCGCCCCTGGTGTTACATTTTGAGGAAGTGGGCTCTATATTTGGAAATATTCAAAGACTTGTCTCAGAGGAATGTTCAGGATGGAAAGAGGACTAAAATGGTCTAAGTATGCCACTGCCCTATTTTTTGGAAACACCCCCTCCCAATTTAGAGCAGCAACATTACAAAGCAGGTAATACTTCCAAATAACAACCCAGGTGCTTTTCTAGGGGTGCTTGACAGGTGGGACACCAGCTTCCGGCTCTAACAGCAGAATGTTCCACCAGAACTGAGACTGACCGACAGACAAGGATGTAAGTGTTTTCGACCTCTAAAATCAATTACTGTCAAGGGGGAGTTGATTGATGTGTTCACGGCTAGGGAGAATGGCAGCAATCTCTTTCTGGATCTGGGCATGAATCGAGAGACAGAAAACATTCCAAAATAATAATTGTTTTATCTGTCCAAAGTCATCTTCTACTTCTCTGAGACTGTGGTTAGTCATCCTGACATTTGCTTTCCTGTCCTGCTCTCAGAACTGCTTTTCTGGCTGCTCTGCACAGACTGTGACCAGCTCACCGAGGACTGGCAGGTGGCAGCAGTTGGTCTGAGAGGAGACTGGCAGTAACTCGCTGTTACCATGCAGCCTCAGTTTCCCCTGCAGAAAAGAAGAGCCAGGAACTCTGAGGTCATTCCCAGAAACTGTGCCTCTAGAGATAAGTGTTAGTAGTCTCTGGACATCAGCTAGTCTTTCAGCAACCTCCTGGGCTCCAGGGAATTAGGATGTTTATGTTCGACGGGACCTGAGTGAGCATTTGGTTCAACTCCCTCCTCTGGGAGATAAGGAAAATTAACTTCATGGTAGGGTGACAAGGTCCAGAGCTCTTTGCAGCTCAGCAAATGGACCCCCAATCCTCCTCCTCAGTTTATCATGTCTTCCTCCCTCACTTCACTCAAATTTCTAAAAGCCCTTCACTCAGAACAGAATCAACAATAACAGGAACAAACAACAGAACACTGGAGAAGTGAATGAGTAACAGCGTCCAGGGAGAGAGCACTGCAGACTGGGCTGCAGACTCAAGTGTGCACAAGGGGCGAGTCCCCCGCCGTCCCCTCTGTCCTTTCCGGGAAGAACTCCGAGGAGACAGGTGTGTCCAGAACAGCCTCCCTTCCCCAGGATATTCAGTAAATAACCCTAGGGATGCCCTCTTTCCTTCAAGATTAAATCAATAAAATTTCAAAGTAAGTAAACTCCATTTCAACTATTAAAATAGGGACAAATTGTTTAACAGATCCTCTCTGAACTTAAGGGTGGAGTGATACCTGACACAGAAATCTCTGGATCTTAAGGACTTCAAGGGACTTACGGCACGATTATTTTCAATAGCCCTGCTTTCACTGGCTACCTTCATATTCTGCCTCAGGTTTGTGCTCTTACAGTATGCACACAGATCCCCAGTCAATATGTACTGAATGAATAACGGGGCTTTGGAAACAGAAATACCCTGGGCCCTTCATTCACCAGCTGGTGAACTTGGGCAAGTTTTTTATTTCTCTACGCTTCGGTTTCCTTATTTGTAAAATGCAGATAAATCAGCTTTCTCCTAGGATGTTGTGAAAAAAAATGGGATAATGAAAGCAATCAACAAATGGCAGCTATTATTATTATTGTACCTGTGAATTAATGCAGACTTAAGCAATAAGAAGCAATACAGGGCAGTATGATTTTCTAAGTTTTTAATGTGGCCCCGTTTCGTCTGGCAGAGACACGGGCTGGCACCCTGAAGGCTGGGTCCTCACACTGTGGAGGGCACTGTGTCACTGATCTCTAAGTGTTTAAGGAGAAGCACCATAGTCAACAGTGGAATGCATGCCGATTGTTTTATTTATCATGCTCGCTTGGGTGACAAGGCCAGCCAGCATTCGGCCCCCAGGAAGAAGCTCGTGGCCCCGTCCACGTCATTACTCCACAACACGGCGGAAAGACTGGACAGCCGGGGAAGCCGCACCCCAGTCGAGGGGCTTCCGGTACTCCTTCTTGTCCAGGAGGTACTGCCTGCCACGGTAGTTGGGTAGCTCGTAGAAGATCCAGGCACCCTCCAGCACCTTGCAGGAGTGGACCTCTCGCATGTGAAATTGCTCCATGATGGAAGGACAATCTTCAGTGGTTTCATACATCTGACCATTAAAATCCCCTTTCTCAAAGATCTGAATCTTATACTGGCCTCCGCTAGACTGAGGAAACAGGAGGGAATGAACAACAACCATTATGGAAATCACCAGCCGGTCACTCAGAGAGCAGTCAGGTTCAGAACCCACCATCTTGAAATCTAGATGATCGGAACTCCCATCCCCACTGTGTGCTGACTAGAACAGAGCTGGCTGTCAATAAGAAAAACTTAATTCCTTAAAATCCTCAAGAGGTAATAATTAGTGTATTCGGTCTTGTAATGAGCTGACCAAAGATTTTATTTAAGCATTCACAGCCAGAAAGAGACAGCTCCCCACTAAGAAGTAGGAAAACCTCAAAAAACTCTTTCACAGAAAAGGTCGGGGAGGGGAGAGCGAGAGCACACCCCACTCACCAGATGAACTGCTCTGCAGGAGCCCAGGCGATCGTTGAGGCCCATCCAATGCTGGTATTCAGGGTACTCGCCCCGGGGCAAGATGTACATGTACCCAGCAAAGTTGGGCCTTTCATACACAGCCCAGGTGCCCCCTTCCACTCTAATGGAGTTGCAGCGATTCAGGTACAGGTGGAAATCTGCACAGTCGCAATCACAGTCATAGTGGCGGCCGTGAAAATTTTTGTCTTCATAGAAAGTAATCTGAAGTACAGGGCAAGCAAAGAGAACTGAGGAGTTGGGTGGCATTAATCATACATAAAATAAAAATTAAGAACATATTCCCCACTTTAGAAAATCCTGCATCCTCTATTTGCTCTCCTTCACCTTACATCATTTGCCTTGTGGCAGACAACTTTGGTTGTCAACAATAGCAAGGAGCACTTTCTGAAGGCTTAAAGTGAAACAAAACAGAAAGTGCTTTAATACAAGTCAGTAATTTCAGACTCAAGCTCATTGCTTCCTCCCACATTATATAATAAACTATCTGCTAATATGTCTGTCTCTCCCACCAGACTCCTAATATACTGCATCCAAGGGCAAAGAACCAAACCTATTTAAGCCAAGGACTCCTGTGCCTAGCCCTGATAGACCCTTAATAAATGTTTGGTGAAGACACATGAGTGCAAATGCAGACATTCATTCTAGGAGACATGGAAGATATGTAGGAAAAAAACAACACAGACCTTAGTTTTAGAGAGCTTATTTTAGATGGATACAGAGTATACACACATGAAATTATACCATATTTAGTTCTGTATTATGACTTTATTGCCAATTGTTGCAAAGTAACAAAATGACAAGGCAAGATGTTCTTTCTTTCAAACTCTTACCAAGTTTCTAACAGAATACTGGGCTACACCTCTGAGATCTGTGATGGCCCTGGAAATACGTAGCCCTGAGAAAGCAGAAATAATGAACCTGGGCTTTAGAGCTGCATCTCCATAATCAGCTCTCTACCTCAGTCAAACCATTTCTCTGGGCTCCAATTTCCCATTTGCCAAATGAAAGGAATAGACTACACTGGAAGCCCTGTCTGTAAAGTAAAACTCAAAGCTTTTCTGGTTGAAACGGGAGACAGAATTCCCATAAATTCCTAGGGCTTTGTGAAACAATGTCTGACAACCACTGGATCAAATGGACTAGAGTTTGTCCCTTCTGTAATTGCCCAATCCAAGAGAAATGTACAACTGAAATCACAGGTGTCATTGATTGGAGAAGTTAATTCCCTGGCATTACACCGCCACCTTGTGGCTCATTTGCTTCATCGGTTTAAAAGGAGAAAGCGTCAGGAGGAAAGGAGCCAAGCAGTATGGAGAGGATCTTTGAGGTGAGGCTTGAAGGATAGATAGGGGGTTTTCCAGAGGAAGAGGAAAAAAGAAATGAAAGGTCATTATAGGGATCAGTACTTCATTAAACCTGGTACATATTAAGTATTTGAGAAGTATTAGGAAATCAAGCCAGAAAAGACACAGGGGCCACGCTAGAATCCCTTGGTGACTATGTGGGAGATGCACCTGGAAACAGATGGTTGCTGTGGGCAAGGTGAGTGGTGAGGGCCAAAGGAAGGTCAACTGCAATGTGAGGGATAATGAGGAAACAGTCAAAAGAAATTTAGAATTTGGTGACTAATTAGATGTAGAGAATAAAGGAGAGGAAGAAACGAGAAAGGACTTGCAAATGGGCATAAAACCGCATTCCCTTCCACCCCACATGGTTCTTTCTATAACATTTCCCACTAATTACTTCCTTCTATCTTAATCTCCTCTCTTTACCTTTCCCATTTTGTTCAATTCTTCTGTTTCCTGTTCCGTAAAAAGCTTCCTTACTCCTTCCCACCCGGAAATCATCTACTTCATCTTCTTCCTACCCCTCTCAAATTTCTTCGTCCCTTCTCATTTTACTGCAGCACAGATTTAGGTACACAGAGCCTCATTTTACAGATAAACAAAATTCCAGCAGCACTAGTTACTGGCTCTTCGATCCTGGACATTCTCTGAAGCTCAGTCTCTTCATTTGTAAAACTGGATAACAATACCTACTGCACAGGGCTGTTCTGAGGGCCCAGTGGAATAATGTCAATAAAGCACTTAGTTTAAAAATTGGCTCAACGTTGCCAATAAACTTTTGCTACAGTTGTTACAGAAAAAGAAGTTAAATAACTTGCCTAAGGTCACTAGCTAGTTACCAGTTAGTTGCAGGAGAGGAGACTGGAGTGCAAATTCCTGGTTAGTAATCTGTTTTTTTCATTTTATTTTACTTTATCTTCCCCTTTGCTATCTTCCTACCCGCACAGCTACCTCTGTTCGAAATACAGCATCTACTCTCCTAAAAAATGGAGCAAACTGGTCCCGAGGCTTCCCCTAAAACCTGTGGAAAGATCATTTGGAAAATTAAGGTAACTTTTCTATGGATAGACCCAAAGTCTTTAACTCAATTTACCTTTGGTTTTTGGCCAACTAATCACCCACACACAAAAAAGAGACTTTGCAAGGGGTATGCTACGGGAAACTAAATTAGTATTGTCTATTTTCCTTCACGGAGTCTCACATTTACTGCCCCCTGTACAGTTGTCTGACATTATATCTGCAAAGTGAAAATATACATGATGTTCTACACAGTCACCTTGCTGTCCACCCTCCCAGCAGAGCAGCCAATCTTCCCAAGATCGAAACAAAGCACCAGTGTTGTCCTTGGAACCACTACTGAGCTCCAGGACCAAGATCTCCTCTTGGTGGGAGGACTCCCAATCTCAGGACCCAGAGAATGTTGAAACTTCTCATTTGTAGAGGACCATGAAATCTACTCTATGGTCAGCTGAGAGGATGTTTTGGCTCTTAGGCAAAATAAATAAATAACTAAAATTCTGCAGAGGCGGCTAAGAAATGTGTGGATTTACCTAGGAATTGTTTCGAAATTCCTCGTGTTCAAGTTTATTTTTTTTGTAAATAGCCTACTAAACCAATAAAGCTGAAAGAAAATTGTCTCAAGTATTCCAAACGTAATAAAAACAAACATAATATTCTTTCTTGCCAAGCCCGTGACTCCCCTGATTAAACTGCTAGCATGAGTGGGAAAGGGAGAAGTAATAAGAACAAGAGATACTATCTTCTTTTGTCTGGGAAACAAGAGTTATTTACCTTAAGGTTTTAAAAAAGCCCAGCTACAAGAAATAAAAGCGAGCAACACCATCACTACTTTGGAAAGCTCTGAAAGCAAGGACGTTTTCATCTACCACGGTTCTGAAACAGCCTTCCTTCAAGGCATCTGGATGCCCCTAAGGAATTCAAAGTCTTTCTAGTGGGATGTGCAATGACATACATATTTTCAGGAATCTGAGAGGACTAAAGACAGTCTCATTTTTCTCTCCAAACTTTATGAATGACAAGTATGACTGTTAGTTCTATTTTCTAAATGGAAAGAAAAAATCAGGCACTAGCCAATTCTTGAACACATGTACAGGTGTTCCCTACACCAATGATGCCGTGGGAAGTACTTGGCACTGCCTACGAAGCTCTCTTGACATTGATTGTCTGTTGAAATCTAAACACCTGGAAACAATCAGATAAATCTAGATTCCAGGGCTTTCTATAAGACACCTGGTTTGGACTTTGAAGAATGTCAGTGTCTCAAGAAACAACAGAAAAGGTAAAGGGACTATTCTATATAAAGGAGGCTAAAGAAACACAACCACCAAATGCAATGCACAATCAATCCATTCCATCCTACATCAGGGGAAAAGCCAGCCATGAGCAAATTTTGTGGAGCAAATTTTGTGGCGCAAAGGGGAAAATGTGAATATAGTCTGAATACAGGTATCATACTTATGATAAATTTGGGGGACAAGATAATGATATTATGTTTATACAGGGGAATGCCCTGGTAAACATTTAAAGTGACGTTTTTAAGATCATTATTTTCAAATAGTGGTTTAGTAAAAAGAGTCAGAGACAGCTAGGGCAACATGTTAACAGTTAGAGAATATACTGGTAAGTGAAGGATATACAAGTATTCATTCACTATTTCTCTCTCTCTCTCTCTCTTTTATGGTTCGATGGGTTTAGCCCTGGCTGGTGTGGCTGGGTTGGCTGAGTGACACCCGCACACAGAAAGGTTGCGGCTGAGCTGCTCCTCAGGGCGCATACCCGGATTGCGGGTTTAGTCCCTTGTCGGGCGCCTACACGAGACAACCCATCAATGTTTCTCTCCCCCCCTGCCCCTCCTTTCTTAAAAAAATCAATAAATGTACTGTCAGGAGAGAATTTTTAAAAAGACTTAATACATCTGAAACTCTTTGAAGTAAAAAAATCAGGGGGGAAATCAGCACCAATGGCTTTGCCTTCGACTAACTGGTCAGTGAAAGCGCTGAACAGAGAAAGGGGGTGCACTCCCTCCCTCCCAAAGCCCTGCTTGAGGGATCAATATTCAGTGCAACAGTTATGAATCAAATACTCTAGGCAATTTTCCTAACTTAATAAGCACTTTATTTGGGGCAAAGAGTAAAAGTAACTGCTTGAATGAAAAGGATATGTAGGACTTAATTCATTTCATTGGTCCATCCACCTTGTCCTTTTAAAATATAAATGGTTGAGGCTAAATTTCATACAACAAAATTTTCATTGAATACTGAAAGCTTTCTACTTCACATAATCTTCTGGTCTGCATGTCCTATTCCTGTGGAAGTTCATAGAACATGCCTTTGCTGGAAGACAGAAATCATGATATTTACTTATTACAGTATTGTACAGACTTGTACAGTATTGAACATAAACATAACCCCTTAACAAACTGTTAGGTAATTCTGTCAGGGCAGAAAATTGAGTAGCATTTCTTAACCTCCTCTCCCAATGTCAACCTTCTCACCACTGTCACACTCACCTCCACGCAAAGGAGCAAAGACTTTTCTACATGCTTCTTTCAGTGTATCATTAGGTGAAAAGAAAGTGGGTAGGCTAAAACTCAGCAAGACCATGCACTTACCTTGGTTCCAGTTTTAGACATTTTTGGTGCATAGATGGGTTTCCCCAGTGCTGAAGTCCAGGAACAGCTACAGGGTTGGAGGCACAGAGACATTTATACTGGGCTGGTTTCAAACCAAACATTTGCTTAGTCATGAGAATAGGATCCAAAAATTGAGTCAGTCTTTTAGAAGCTACTGATGGTTTCTAGAAAAACAATTGGGATTATGAAATAAAGGAAAGCTTTCAGTACCCACTTTAATGCTTACCAAGCCTTGCTGCACTATTTGCTGAGTCCAGACACCAAAACTCAGCCAGAGTTTTCAAAATAAAAAATGAGAACGGTCCTCTTACCTGGGTGATTTGATTTTCTAGAAATCAGCAGGAGATGAGTCAAAAGCATACCCTCTATTTCTGAACAGAAGTGACATGTTGCAAAGTAACGTCACATATAAATAAAGGCAATGCATGCTCTTTGGTTTGGATAAAAAGTCACTGGAAAGGACATCTTTGAAACAAATAGCAAAAATTTTAATATAGACTGTGTATTAGACAACACTATTGTACCAATGTCAAACTTCCCAAATTTAATCACTGTACTATGACTAGCGAGGTAAGAGGATGTCTGTGTTTTTATCAAATACATGCTAATGTATTTAGGAGTAAAGGTCCAAGATGTCTGCCACCTATTCTCAAATCATTGAGCGGAATTAAAGTAATAACACTATATAGAGTGGTAAAGTGAATGTTGCAAAATGTTAACATCTGGTGAATCTAGACAAAAGTTATGTAGGAATTCAGATTCTTGCACCGGTTCTTTAATTTAGAATTTTACACACACACACACACAGTTCTAATCCATAAGAAATGGTGCTACACATGTAGCCTGAGAGACAGAAAACTAGAGGGACTCCTGAATTTGCAGAGGTTTAGCTAAGACCCACTTGCTTCTTCCTAGGTGGATTTCTCTGCGGTGACCTCTTACTGGGACCTGTTTGGAGACCATGTTGGCACGTTTGTAATACACCTCTCACTTTAGGGATGAGATGACTCGTTTATACATCCTCAAACACACACACACACACACACACACACACACTCAACTGCTTTCCATTTTACTTTTCCTGGGCAAGTATATTTTTCTCAAAAGTCCCACTTCATCATCTTTCCACTATCCAAATATCCTACAAATATTTTTATAAATGAGATGCCCCCAAGATACATTATGGTCAATTCAGAAAATGGCAACTGTGTCTTGATATGAAGGTTACTGGGAAACAAAGTGTTAAGTTATGTGCTTCTGAATTTTGTGAAGTTTAAAGAAAGTATTTAATATCATTATTTTAAGTAACCAATAGCAATTTACAAAACATACTTTTATCACTCCTGTGTTTATTTGATAACACTGCTTCCTTGAATTTCATCTTAAAAACTCTGAAAACCTCAGAATTAACACATTCCAAGGTTTAATTTTCACTTTAGAAGTAAAGTTCAAGCTCTTTTTTGAAATGAGCACATGAAACATTTATCAGTAATCAGATTCATTTTACTAATTTGATAATAATTTTTTAAAGATTTTATTTATTTATCTTTAGAGGGGAAGGGAAGGAGAGGGAGAGAAATATCAATGTATGGTTTGCCTCTCATGCAACCAGTTTTTTACAGAGACCTTCCCATACATGAATGTTATGTGTTAGTTAAATCTAAGAAGTGAAACTGCTAAGTCATAGAATATGTGTATTTTAATTTTGACTTTGTCAAACTATCCTTCCCTGCTGGGAACTGATCTGCAACCCAGGCATGTGCCCCGACTGGGAATCGAACCGCGATCCTCTGGTTCGCAGGCTTGAGCTCAATCCACTGAGCTACACCAGCCAGGGCCTGATAATTATTTTATGTTATCTTGAAGAACGCAGCTTTCCCAATCAAATGTAACCTGTATTTTGATATATCACAGAATAACACTGGAAACCTTTTTCTAAAATTATAAGTGAAGCTTTATCTTTTTATCAAAAGGAGAAAATTACTTTTTATAGCATGTTTATTGAAAATCTGAAGCACAAAGTGAAAATAAAGACTTTACAATTTCATTAAGTTTTATACTTTAAGGACTAAAATATCTTTGCATAAAACTATCTTTGCTACATTTATATACCAACAATCATACTTTCTTTCCAATTATTTTTGAAAAGAGTAAAAATTTCCTTTTACATAGTTACAAAGAACTATAAAACTCTCAACCCCAGAAAGGATAAAACCCTTTTATCATACAAATTAAAATGTGAAGTTAACTTATTATAAATCTACATTCAACCACTTTAATATGAACATATATACAATGGGGCTGGCCTCATCAACTTTTCCATTTTGGCATCACAAAGATGAATCATCCCATGTTCTATAAACAGTACATATATATGATGGTCAGAAGTTCACCTAAAATTCAACTGAAATGGTAATAAATAAGTATGCAATGGAAATCAAGGAAAGGCCTTAAACAGGAAGAAAAAGCCCTGACGTCTTTCAAGCAGCAAGAGCACTTTCCCAATTTAGTTTCAAGATGTACATCATCTTCCTTTCATCCTCATTCTTCCAGGGCCCTGAAGATAAAAGAGAAAATTTAAATTAACTTCATTTTCTATTGTCTTCATACATACAATTAGGAAAAAACCTTTGCAATTATAAAATCACATAAATTATCGAGGCCAGATAAAAATTAGAAATAATAAAATATACAAAGTTTAAAGTTAATTATATTCATTTTTTCTGAGGAACACATTAGTTCATAATAAAGAAATTCATACATAAACCTTAAACACTGGCAGGTTATGAGGATTAGTTGAACTAAAATTTTCCCTGTTATAATTCCATTTCCTTATAATCTTTAGATTTCTTATTCTTGACTTAGCATTTACTGACTAAATGTTATAAAATTCCTTCTTAATAAAAAGTAATGCTTTAAAAATGTAAACAACATATAAAGTAATCAATAAGTTCATGAGTTTGGAAAACAGTTGAGCAGTTAGTCAAATGTTAAAACACATGACCTTCTACTCCTAGGTATGCACACAAGAACAATAAAAATGTCTACACAAAAGCATTATACACAAAAGCTAAAAAGTGGAAACAACTCAAATGTCCATCAACTGACAAACAGATAAAGTGTGGTATATATATCCATACAATGGAATATTATCTACTCATAAAAAGGAATGACATACTGACACATGCTACATAGATACACCTTGAAAACACTATGCTGAAAGAAACCAGACAGAGATCACATGTTTTATGATTCCATTTTATATGAAATGTCCAGAGCTGACAAATCTAGAGACAAAACGTAAGTGGCTGCCAGGGACTGGGGGAAGACGAGACATCTGTAGTTGGAGGAGCAGGGAGTGACTGTCTGTGGATGGGGTTTATTTTTAGAAGTGATAAAAATATTCTGGATTTGTTAATGGTGATGGCTGTACAAACTTTTGAATATAATAAAAGCTGCTGAATTCTTCACTTTAGAAAGGTGATTTTTATGGTAAGTCAACTATATCTTAATAAAAATAAAAAATAATTTTCCCACTTTAGACATGAGTCTCATTTCTCAAAGACAAATACTGTTTGTGATTTTTTTATATCTTTTCAGAAATTTTAAGGCATATAATTAGCATAGAAATATGTGTGATGATCCCTCTCTTTTTTCAAATACACAAGGGAACGTTTTCTACAGATATTTGCCCCAAACCTCCCACCCCTGGCTCAGTGATCATTTAGTATCAGCACAGTCAGATACATCTCATTCTTTTTGAAGATGAATTCCATGATATCAATACATCAGTTCATGAGGCACCAGCCTGCAACTGAGAAGCATGTGGATTGTTTCCAGTCTACAGCTATTTCAAACAATGCTGCCATGAACGAGTTTTTTACAGAGACCTTCCCATACATGAATGTTATGTGTCAGTTAAATCTAAGAAGTGAAACTGCTAAGTCATAGAATATGTGTATTTTAATTTTGACTTTGTCAAACTATCCTCTAAAAAGTTTGCAAATTTACACTTTCCCCAGTAGTAAGTGCAAGTCTTGCCAGTCTTGTGACATGTATACCATCACTTTTTGATCCTTGCCAATCTGGTACGTAAAAAATAGTTCTCTACATTTCTTTAATTAGAAGTGAAAGTGAGAGTCTTTGTGTTGGTATTTTTCTATCTATTTAGGTCCTTTGTTTTTCTATTGTTGGTCTTTAAAAATATTTTACATGGCAAAGTAAATTTCTATAAAATACTACATATTTAGATTAAATAACTTCCTTTTTAAGTTTCGTCTCTATTCACGTTCTCCTCCACTGAGTCTGTGATCTCCTAGAGTTCACTATTCAAATCTTCATTTCGATTAATTCTGGTAACTTATTATTGCTCATGAGTAACTAACAAAAACCAGCTAACTCAATAACTGATTTGTGTGTCGGGTGATGGGAAAGGAGGAGGATGTGTTAAAAAGGAGGAATAAAACTTAAAGCTCTTTATGAGGAAAGTAGTCTCTTTGGACAGTACAAGTTGAGCCATTATATCTGCCCATAGTTTGATAGGGTCCACCTAAATATATTGGTTGGTCTTCTCACTAAAAGCTGTGGCAAACACCGGTACGTACAGGTCTATATATGCTGGTGGGAGTGCTGGAAAAAATCTGGCAACATTTGGTAACATAATATTCTGTGAAGGTTTTTTGTATGTTTACAATATTTCTCCAAAGTAAAGTAGTCTGCATTATAAATGCCTACCAGTGCTCTGATGTAAGAGTCTCATCCTGCTGCTTGTTTGGAAACTGCTACAGGGGGCACAAGGCTGTCCAGCTGTTGGAGATGTCCTGTATTAATCAACCACTCATAGAACTTATTCTCCACAAGGATCTGGAACTGCTTCCTTTGATCCCTAAAATTGTAGTGTAGAACAACAAGAATGTAAAAATACTAATTTGTGTTAATTTTACTCTAAGTGATTATAAAACATTTTAATGCAATAAATGTTAAATTGTTTCTAGTTACCCATTTGTTCTCTCCAAATCACTGTTCCGTTCAGTTATGTACATTGAACAACCACCTCCAAAAATAAAATTGGTCAGATACAATGCCTTCTTTGTAAAGACTTATCAATAATTATATAGTTTGTTCTACTGTGGTTACTTATTCAACAGATATTTGCTGAAGACCAAGTGATGCTGGGTGGAATTCTGACTTATGGGGATAAATGTGCAAAGAAAGGAGAGGAGACAAGGCTTCTGTCCAGGCAGGTCTGCCCTCTACGACTCCAGAGGGCACCATTCACATTATTACTCTATGTTCCACGTGGATTGTGTATTACAGTAGGGAAGATAGGTAATAAATAAAATAAATATATGATATGAACTTAAGTAGTTTTAAGTGCCTTCCAGAACAATACAGCAGAGTAAGTGAATGGAGACGATTAAAATGCTATTTTAAGGAAAAAATGAACAGGGAGACCCTGAGATAAAACTTAAGCAGAAGTCTGAATGGACTGATGGATTAAGCAAACTAAATATCTGGAGAAGGGCATTCCAGGCAGAGGAAATAACAAGTGCAAAGGCTTTAAAATGAGAGCATATTTAACATGTTCAAGATAAGAAAGAGGAGACTAGCTCCTGATAGCCAGGAGCTAGCTTAGTACTATCAGCCAGCGCTTACTGTAGCTAGGATGTGGCCTGGCTGCGTCTGTTGAACATAAACAATTCCACAGAAGGCCACCAACATTTGACAAGGCCACTCTGGGATGACAACAGATCCAGGCAAGAACAAGACCACTCCATAACCCTATCTCAGTCCAGACAAAAATCATTTTGTGGTCCACAGCACACAAGTAACCAAATATCACCCTTCCCTGCCTACTGAATAACTGCTATTTCTTTACAATTATAGTTTTAGCTCCAGTTTATTCCTTTGCCTTTAATAGAAAAATTACTAAGATACCAAATTACTGAATTACTCTTGCTTTCAGATAGCATCCAACCCAAACAAAAGCTTGCTTCCTAGAACCCTCCCCGAAATCACTTAACACAAGCCAAAACCCAATTATAAGTTCTTTCTAACACCCTTTTCCTGAAATGAAACACAATTCTCTCCCTACTTGCAATGAGTAATAAAACCCAGCTTTATTCTATATTTACCGTCCTGGTGGTGTCTGGCTAGAGGGCAATGACTAAGTAATAGCAAGAAGACTGGAGAATGGCAGAAGGGGAGTAAACGAGAAAAGAATAGCAGAAAACGAGGCAGGAGGAATGTTAGATACAGTAAACATTTTAGATTTTATTCCGATTATTCTTTCATTTATATTTCTTGCTCTAGGGGACATATGATGATCTCACTTTTAACAGGAAGCTAAACAACAAAACAAACAAGCAAGCAAAATATAACCAAAGACACTGAAATAGAGAACAGGCTGACAGTGACCAGAAGGAAGAGGGGAGGGAATTTCAGGGGAAATAGGGGAGGGATTTAGAGGAACATATATAAAGGATACATGGACAACAACTGAGAAGGGTGGAAATGGGGGGGGGGCACAGGGGGTGGGATGGGATGGGAGTAATAGAAAACTGTACTTAAAAAATAATTAAATAAAAAAAGAAAAGAATACCATAAAAAAAAAGATTTTATTCTAAGATGATGGAAAGCCACTAGAGGGGTCAGAGTGGAGAAATGATACAATCTAATCACTTTTAAAAGACTGTGTTGGCAGTTTCTTTTCAAACTGATCAAAAATTCTTTTGTCTTCCTTTATTCCCCAAATTGAACTGAATACTTTTCCTTGTTTTTAGTGTTATCCTGGATCTTAATGCCTTAATAAAAAATGATTCAGAGCCAACATTTATTAAATAGTGACCACATTCTGAACACTGCTCATGTGCGTAAGCTTTTCACATGTGTAAGAAAAATCGAGGCATCTAAGTAGAATTAAGAGAAAAGGAGTGCTTTAAAGGATATTTTGTTCAATGATCATTGTTATATAACTATAATATAATATAATATAATATATTATAATAAATATAATATACAACAATAGTTCCCAGAAAATAATAAAGACACTAAACCTAGGTTCTGGAACTAGGCTAACAGTTGTTAATCCCAGCTCCTGTATGACTTTAGGTTAATTATTTAATCTCTCTGTTTCTCAGTTTCCTTTTCTGTAATAGGGTAGGGTATCAGTTATAAAGCATAAATGAGTTAACACATAGAAGGTGCTTAAAATAGTACTTGTGGCACAGTAAGTGCTCAATATATACTACCTGTTATTATGGTCATCATCATTATTCTATGATATGCTGACCAGTCTGTTGCATTAATGTCTTGGTGGCTCAATTCACAAGACACAAACCAGGTGGAATGTTTGCAGAACATAGCAGCAGCATCACGATAAATTCCCAGGCAAAGCATAAGTTGTAACTGTTAGTGATCTTTATATATTTTGGTCGGAAGTGACTACTTTTAAAGAGTCTAAATGCAATTTTGTAACTATGAATATATATAGGGTGGGACTGAATTAAGTTTACAGTTGTGAGTATGTGAAACCAAACTTTATCCTTGTATTTTTATTTAATTATTGTATTACTTTCTATACAAACAACTGTAAAACTCCTTTTGCCCCACCCTGTGACTCATTCCTGAATCCATATTACGAGAACAAAGCCACAATAATGCATCCAGAAAATACTGTGGCTGGATCAAGCCTTTTTCACTGACTATTTCTCTTACTACTATTACTATTGTAACAGGTCAGGTCTCAGATATGCTGGGAAAACAATCTTACCCAGAAGATGTGTCTCACAAACACATCACTAAACAGAGTGTCTCACACATACGCATTACTTATTAAACCTTCACATCAATCACAATAGGAGGAGAATATACTTACACTTTATATATAATACAATTAAAAGCTAGAGAAGTTAAACAACAACTCAACATCACATTGTAAAGTGGCATGGTCAGTAGTAATTCCCAAGTCTGAGTACTTTCCAGCACAATATAGACACGGCTACCCAAAGAACACTGATCTTTCCCTGAGCGGTGTGGTTCAGTTGGTTGGGTATCATTCTGCAAAATGAAGGGTTCAATTCCTGGTCAAGGCACATGCCTTGGTTGCAGGTTCGGTCCCTGGTCTGGGTGCATAAGAGAGGCAATAGATCAATGCTTCTCCTTCACACTGATGTGTCTCTCCCTCTATTTCTCCCTCTCTTCTTCTCTCTCTAAAAATAACTAAACAAAATCTTATTAAAATAAGCATTTTTACTCATACATATATATAGTCTGGATCATCAGAATAGAAACATTTTAGAGTGGCTGCCATTTTCTAAAATAATGACAACCAAAAAAAAATACTAGGCAAATGAAATCCAATTATTAAAGAGGTTTTTCTATCTTAAGGAAGAGTAATAATAATCAAGATATTAGCAGGACATGTGGCATTTATTATTATAAAGATCCCCCAAAAGAACTTTATACTTTTTTCTCAAACTTGTTACAGCTCACACGTGGACAATGTTTTAATGCTGTAGAAGCAATCCTTCATTGTTTGGTACTATGTTTACTATGTTCCTTTTCTAATATTGCTAACAAATAAAATTTGATTAAATGCCAAGATACTTGTATGAACAATAATTATTTATTTTCAGTACCACTCCTTTCACAACATATATGGTATTCTTTCCAGAAGAAAGTTGATTAATGAGTCCTGGCCAATGGGGTTCAGTGGACTGAGTGACAGCCTGCAAACCAAAAGGTCGTTGGTGTGATTCCCAATCAGGGCACATGCCTGGGTTGCGGGCCAGATTCCCTGGGTGGGGGCATGCAAGAGGCAACCAACGGATGTATCTCTCACACATGGATGTTTCTCTTCCCCACTTTCTCCCTCTTACCTTGTCTCTGAACAGTAAATAAATAATATCTAAAAAAGAGTTGATTAATAAGTTTCTAAGCTGGGCCCCAATTTTTGTAGTTAGTTGCCTCTGATTTTCTTATGTCTTTCACAAAATTTTACACTGAATCCTGCCACCTGTCAAAGTATTCCTGGTTTCCGTCCGCTTTACCTCCGTACTAGTCCAGTCTCTTAGTCTAGGCCCAGGGGTGTCCAACCTTTTGGCATCTCTGGGCCACACTGGAAGAAGAGGAATTGTTTTGGGTCACACATTAAGTATACAAACACTAATGAAAACTGACGAGCAATAAAAAGGTTTTAAGTGAATTTATGATTTTGTGTTAGGCCACATTCATAGCCATTCTGGGCTGCATGTGGCCCATGGGCCACAGGCTGGACACTAGGCCATTACAGCAATATCACCCTCACTTCCCTTTTTAATCTCTCTAACCTGAGGATCTTCAGATATACCAATCACATTTTGTTACATATTTTAAAATGTGCCACAAAATCTAATAAAGTAGCTTGCATACTGAAGGCATTCCATAAATGTTCCTGAATAAATGAAAAAGCTTTCTGTACTTCGGTCTACGACTCAAAACCTTTTAATGGCTCCCACTGCTTAATTCCACTTAGGTCGAACTTTAACTGCCTTGCATTCAAGTGTCCATATAACCTGCTCACTCTACCATCCAAGCTTAAACCCCACTATTCCATATGCAGAATCCTGTGTCAGCAATTGATTTCTAGGATACCTAAGGCCTGCTTCCGCTTCTACATCTGCTCCTCTAGTGATATTAAAAGTATTCTGCTCAGTCCTTACTTCCTATCCAAATTTGGCCTATTCTTCAAGATCCAACACAAGTTCTACTTCTGTTAATCTTCCCTACTCACTACATGGATGTTTTCTAAATCACTATAAACCAGGTAGTGTGTCCCTGGTTTCTGGAAGTCAAAGGCCAATATTCTTAAAATAAAACTGTGACTGACATAATAAACCACAACTATTGCTTCTGGCCAAGATGGAGGTGTAAGTAGATACATTGTGCCTCCCTGCACAACCAAAATAAGGACAACAACAATTTCAAAACAAAATAACAACCAGTATGGACAGAAAATTGAACTGTATGGGGAGTTAAAGTAGATTCATTCATCCAGACTGGTAGGAGGGACAGAGTCTGGGGGTCAGGCAGAGATGCGTTGCAGCACAGCGGTGACTGGCGGACCCCAGGCGCAAGGCAACAGTGGATAGACCCAGGATTGTGGAGGGACGTGGTGCACAAGGTGGCTGGCGGACCAGACAGTTCCACATTCGCGCAGATAAACCAGGTGAAACTGGGGAGCAAGACAGACCTCGCAACCCAAGGTCCCAGTGTGGGAAAATGAAGCCTCAAAACACCGATTGAAAACACCTGGGAAGTTGAGGCGCCGGGAGAAACTCCCAGCACCTCAGTAGAGTTTATTGGACAGACCCACAGGGTCCTAGACTGTACACAAACCCACCCACAAGGGAATCAGCACCAGAATGGCCCAGTTTGCTTGGGGGAAGTGGGAAGTGACTGAAACCTGGCAGAGAGTGGAGCAAGTGTCATTGTTCCCTCTTGGACCCTCCCCCACATACAGCACCACAACCCAGCCACTGGGTTGCCCCACCCTGGTGAACACCTAAGGCTCTGCCCCTCACTACATGAGAGGAGCATCAAGACAAAAAAAAAAATGGCCCAAACGAAAGAACAGGTCAAAGCTCCAGAGCAAATACAACTAAGCAACAAAGAGATAGCCAACCTATCAGATGCACAGTTCAAAACACTGGTAATCAGGATGCTTACAGAACTGGTTGAATTCGGTCGCAAATTAGATGAAAAAATGAAGGCTACACTAAGTGAAACAAAGGAAAGTGAACAGGGAACTAATAGTGATGGGAAGGAAACTGGGACTCAAATCAACGAAGTGGACCAGAAGGAAGAAAGAAACAACCAAACAAAAAAGAATGAAGAAACAAGAATTTGAAAAAAATGAGGAGGCTTAGGAACCTCCAGGACATCTTTAAACATTCCAACATCTGAATTATAGGGGTACCAGAAGGAGAAGAAGCAGAACAACAAATGGAAAAGTTATCTGAACAAATAATAAAGGAGAACTTCCCCAATCTGGCAAAGGAAATAGATTTCCAGGAAGTCTAGGAAGATCAGAGGGTCCCAAAGAAGTTGGACCCAAGGAGGAACACACCAAGGCACATCATAATGACATCACCCAAGATTAAAATGAAGCAGCAAGACAAAAGGAGTTAGTTACATACAAAGGAGTGTCCATAAGACTGTCAGCTGATTTCTCAAAAGAGACCTTACAGGCAAGAAGGTGCTGGAAAGAAGTACTCCAAGTCATGAAAGGCAAGGTCCTACATCCCAGATTGCTCTATCCAGCAAAGCTTTCACTCAGAGTGCAAGGGCAGATAAAGTGCTTCTCAGATAAGGTCAAGTTAAAGGAGTTCATCATCACCAAGCCCTTATTATATGAAATGTTAAAGGGACTTATCTAAGAAAAAGAAGATAAAAAATATGAACAGTGAAAGGTCAGCAACTCACAGTTATTAACTACACCTAAAACAAAAGCAAACTAAGCAGACAGCTGGATCAGGAGCAGTGCCACAGAAATGGAGATCACATGGAGGGTTAGAAACAGGGGGGTGGGAGGAAGAGAGACGGAGAGAAGGTACAGAGAATAAGTAGCATAGATGGCAGGTAGAAAACAGAGGGAGAGGGTAAGAATAGTATGGGAAATGTAGAAGCTAAAGAACTTATGACACATGGACATGAATTAAAGGGGGGAAATGTGGGTGGGAGGGGGTGTGCCAGGTAGAGGGAAGGAGGGAAAATGGGACAATTGTAACAGCATAATCAACAAAATATATTAAAAATGAAAACAATTAAAAGAGTAACAAAAAAACTACTATCACAGCATGTTAATAAAAGAGTTTAGTACTCAAAAGTAGGAAGAAAATAATCTCAGAAAAAACAGTATTTTAAACTGAATTCAGCTTTCTTTGACAACACTGTATGAATTAGGGAAATATGGATTAGGGAAAACGGACAAAAACTGGCATTAGTCCATGGACTAGCATGAGGAATCTGTCTGTAGTGTGGTGAAGCCAGAAAACCAGTATTTTTAACAAGCTCCTTGGATGACTCTGATGCATGACCAAGTTTGAGAACCACCAGCAAAGAGTAAATTAAAGAGTAAATTAAAAACTAAAACCAATCCATTTAAGCATAAGATCATGTGGCATATCCTATGTATCATCTTTCATTCATATTAATGCCTATCTTCCAACTAAACTTAAGCTTCTTTGAAAAAAGAGTCTAATATTTGAGTTATTAGACTCTTACCTCCCCAAGCAAAGTTCCTGAAATACTGACCTGACACATAAGCCTTAACTGAGGATATGCTGTGTATTTTTCTTATTACTTGAGCACAGCTGTAAATATGTGCAGATTAATTTGCTTTCCATAGTTTTACTAAGACAAATGATTACTTCTATAAAATACTTACTTTGTCAAACGAGCTTCCTTCACAGTTTTCTGCCAGATCTGTATCTTTTGTTCTCTTTGGCCCAGTGCTTTCTGATATGCAGATGGAAGACCCCCAGGTATATCGGTTGTGTCCCCTTCCATTTCAAAGGGAATAATAAATACATAGAATTCACAAGGTGGTAAGAGTCGGAACACACTTGTGTCTCTGTTCTCTCTGCACAGAATCATTGGATTATTCCAATAGTTAGGCACTGTAGCAAGGCCAGTTCTGGCCATATGGTCCTCCAGCATTGGGTAATGGGTATGAAAAGGGGCAAAAGTTACTGTGTGGTTCCCAGAGAGAATAAGTGGGCGTGTAGGCGTCAGAATGTGAAAGATGCAGCCTACAGTAGAAGAGATGGACAAACGATGACAAACAGCAATGACTTTAACATTGTCACAGCCATGGAGGTGAAGAGTAGTCTGTACTGGGCCAAGAATAAATGTGCTATTTCTGCACTTCTCAATTGTCACAGATCTGAAAAACAGAACACCGAGGTAAGTTCCTGTGAATGATGGTAAGATAAAAATATTTGACTACAAAATTATTATCTGATGGTTTAAAAAAAGATCAATCCTAGTCTAAAGAAAATGTCAAAAATGTCAGAACACTATTAAGACTGCTTACCGTAAGGGAGAGAGCAGATATATAAAAGATTCGTTGCAACGATGAATCTTTACATGTGCCCCCACCAGAGTATCTGAGCTCTTAGCCAATGTCTGCTTGTAAACCTGGCTCATCACCACCATGCGGTGCATCCTAGGGGCCACATGAGTATTACAAGCAATCTTAGCTCTTTTGGTCGTCCCTTCAACTAGTTAAGAAAAACATAAATAAATGAGACAGTTTCAAATGAGAGAAAAATGACAACCATATGTTATACATATCTACACATATACATACATGTCTAAAATTAGATGCATGTGAGGTTTAAAAATATTAGATCTGGGTATGGGTAAAAAGGTGTTTGCTATACTATTCTCTGTACTTTTTGGTATGTTTTTAATACTTGATAATTTTTTGTCATAAAAAATTTTAAACCTATAATCCACTCAAGATTGCCAAGACAGATCTAAAATATTTTTTCATTTTTCCCTTCAGATTAAGTACTGTGTCTAAGGTTGTATAGCTGGTAAGTTGGAGAACTGGGCCAACTCAAATATCTTGTTCTCCAAGATGCCTTAATTTATCATTCCCACCTCTAAAAAATCTCTTTAAATTGCCATAATACTAATTCTGAATCCGTTCTAAGTTACTTAGCACATCATTCTATGAATTATTCTTTGGTTTCAGCGTTTACTCCCAAGATCGTTACTGAGAGCCTATCTCCCTCTCAAACACAGTGCCTTGCACAAGCTGACATAAAGTCTGTGCAGACTGCACTCCCAACAGTCTTGCTATTATGTGACTGACTTCTCAGAATACTGGCCAAATGTAAAAAAAAAATCACTAAGGTATGTTGTTATTCTTTTTAAAGAACATTCTTCTGCCCTGGCTGGTGTAGCTCAGTGGATTGAGTGTGGGCCTGGGAACCAAACAAACATGGTTTCATTCCCAGTCAGAGCACATGCCTGGGTTGCAGGCCAGTTCCCAGCAGGGGATGCACAAGAGGCAAACATATTTATGTTTCTCTCCCTCCTTCCCTTCCCCCTAAAAATAAATAAATAAAATCTTTAAAAAAAGAATATTCTTCTTATTACCTTATGATAGATAAGCAATACATGGTTGTAAAAAATTTAAATACTAGTGGTAAAAGAAGGTAAAATTACTTTTTACTCAAATGTGAGTCTTTGATCTCATACCAGAGCAAGAGCTTAGATGGATATAGAACTCTTAGATCACTATGATTTTGCTCAGGATTCTGTAGATGTTTATCAACCATTTTCTGTTTTTTTTTAACATTATAAAAACTTGATACAAAACTGATTTTTTTCTTACCTTTGCATAGAACCTATTTTTTCTTTGAAAATTCAGAGATTATGAAAGTATATTATAGGTGGGTTGTTTTTTTTTATTAACTTTGTCTGGCATTTGCCTCAGTACAGGCACCTACTTCTTTTCAAACTTATACCTGGGCCTCAACAAGCCAGTCATATAGCACCTGAACCTATCCTTTTAGCCACCAATGGACTGCTGAGAATAGATAACTGATGCAACCAGGGCCACACACTCTCTATGATAAATTTAAACCCCCAATTTAGAAATACCTAGTCTGCTTATGTCTGTGGTGCTAAAAGGAGCTTTAGCTCTATACCAACTCTCTGAGGTTACTTGTGGAATGGCCAAATTGTATTGTGGTGCATAGGAAATAGGAAACACTCAAACAAATGAGCCCATGAGAATGAGAGGAAGAATCAAAAAGAAAAAAAGCAGAACAAAAAGAAGATTAACTGAAGTTGGGAGTTTCTGTTAATGGAAATCAAAATGACTTGGACTAATAAATCAATTCTTTGAGATTGATGCTGTCTTGATAGAAAAAGGCACACATATGCACAGACACACATAAATGTTCCCCTTTTTTCTTTTACAATTATCAATATTTTTAGGTCTTCTACAGAAGACGTATGATCATTAATATTCCAGAAAACAGTAGGTTCCCTAACTGGTCATTCAATTTAATATACATTAAAATATTAAATACCTTGGTGAGCCCAAGCCAATTTCTTTCCAGACTTGAGGCAAGCAGAGGTACCAAATGGATTCCCAGTCAAACAGGCTCTCAACCAGGTTTGCAGCTTGTAGAAAGAAAATGTCTTAGAGATCTTTGAGAAGCCACTTTCTGTATGTAGTGGTTGCCATAGTGCAAGTTCATGAAGCGGATATATCTTCCTGGCTCTCCTCACTGTACCTTCAATAAGAAAGCTGAGTGCCACAACAGCTTCTCTAGAGACTAGACTACTATTAGTCGAATGAGAGGATGTAGTGAGTTGTTCTGGATCTAAAAGCAGTTCAAGGAGATCTGACAGATGGTCATAGACAAACGCTTGGTGACTGTAATCATTCCAGTTCTAAAAAAAAAGCAAAAGGATGCACTCTTAGCTGAATAAAGAGATTCTGTAAGACATGAAGTTTTTATATTTTAATTATCTTGTATTTATATTTTGCCTCATACTCAACAAATTATTTAAGGAGCCATAAAAACCTTGTAAGATTTTTTGTGTGTATGTGATAAGTATAAACAGTCTCTCTCTTGATCTCAGCCAATTCAAAATACTAATAACTAACTCTTAGTGTGTGCCAAACACTAAGTATTACACAAAGTTTAATGTATTTAATACTAACAACAAAAAACTCACCCAAGGTCACACAACTAAGTAAATACTTTCAAAGTTTCACACCAAACATAAAAATAACCACATTGAGCAGTCATTCAGTGAAGCATTGGGTTTCTTTATTTACCTGCTCAAACTACAGAAAAAAATTCCAGAACCAATGAATGAAACAAAGCAACTGATCTTACAGTAACTAAATTTAGGAGAGGTTTTAATTTGGGGAGTAAGCTTTGAGCTGGCAGATGTCCCAATGACTTGGCTTATTCATTTCACAGTTATTTTTATGATATCAAGTGTTAAGTGATAAATTATGAAACTAAGACATACATACCTCCTGATCTCAAGGAACTCAGAATCTATGTAGTGAAAGACAATATAACCAAATAACTGTAACACAATGAGGTAACACCTATACCAAATATCTCCAAAGACATTCTATGAGCATGAGAGAAACAACAAACTCCAGTTGGGAAAAAAACTGTAGTGGGTGCTGTTTGAATAGATCCTCAATTAATGCTGTTGGATAAATAGACAAGAAAAAAAAGCATTTGAGGCACAAGGAACAGCTTATACCAAAGCCCACAGAAGTAAAATTACTTGCTATGTTTGGAGAACTGGAAGTTCTAGGAGAGGTGAAGAAAGCATGCTAAGAAATGACAGGTTAAAAAAACAAAGAAACAAAAATAAACCCAGCTAAAATAGTAGTTAGGGACTAATTACAAAAGGCTTTGTATAAAACACGAAAGCATCTGGACTGTGTGCCAGGGACTAAAACCTAAAACCCTTTCTCTTTAAAAAAAAAAAAAATTTATTGTGTTTTTCCACTACCATTTAACCCTCTTATACCCACTTCTCCCCTGTAATCCCCCCATTGTCCATGTCTAGGAGTTCTTTTTCCTTTTTACTCAATCCCTCCACACTCCCTGCAGCTGTCATTCTGCTCTTTGTCTATGAGTCTGCCTCCATTTTGTTAGTTCAGTTTGTTCATTACATTCACATATGAGTGAAATCATATGGCATTTGTCTTTCTCTGACTGGCTTATTTCACTTAGCACAATGTTCTCCAGATCCATCCATGCTGTCACAAAACGTTAAAATTTTCCTTCTCCCTTCCTCTTTCCCTCTCCATTCCTTTTTTACAGTTGAGTAGTATTCCATACTTGAGTAGTATTCCATTCTGTAAATGTCCCATAGTTCTTTTATCCATTCATCTACTAATGGACCCTTGGGCTGCTTCCATATCTTAGCGATTGTAAATTATACTGCAATGAACATAGGGGTGCTTATGTTCTTTCAAAGTAGCATTTTGGGTTCCTTCAGATATACTCCCAAAAGTGGGATGCCTGGGTCAAATGGCATATCCATTTTTAAATTTTTGAGGTATCTCCATACTGCTTTCCACAGTGGTTGTACCAGTCTGCATTCCCATCAACAGTGCAAAAGGGTTCTCTTTCCTCCACATCCTCACTAGCACTTCTTGTTTGCTGATTTACTGATGATAATCGCCTTTCTGACAGGAGGGAGGTGGTATCTCACTGGATTTAATTTGCATTTCTCTGATGATTAGTGACATTGAGCATCTTTTCATATGTCCATTGGTCAACTGTATGTTCTCTTTGGAGAACTGTCTATTCAGGTTGTTTGCCCATTTTTTTTAGTTGGGTTGTTTTGGTGTGTTTTTAAGTTATTTATAAATTTTGGGTATTAACTCCTTATCTGATGTATTGGCAAATAAATTCTCCATTTTGTGGGCTTTTCATTTGGTTGGTCTCCTTCGCTGTGCAAACACTTTTTAGTTTGATGTAGTATCATTTGTTTATTTTTCCTTTTGTTTCTTTTGCTTGGGGAGATATATCTGACAAAATAATTGCTATGAGCAATGTTCAAGATTTTGGGGCCTTTTTTTAATGGTTTCAGGTCCAATATTTAAGTCTTTAATCCATTTTGAATTTATTCTTGTGTGTGTTGTAAGAACGTAGTCTAGTTTCATTTTTCTGGACATACCTGTCCAATTTTCCCAACACCATTTATTGAATAAACTATCTTTAGCCCATTAGCTTGCTTCCTGTCATAGAAAGGTGTGGGTTTATCTGTGGGCTCTGTATTGTTCCATTGACCTCTGTGACTGTTTTTATGCTAGTACCATGCTATTTTGATTACTATGGCCTTATAATATAGTTTGTTATTAGGTAGCACAATTCCTCCAACTTTGTTCTTTTTTCTCAAGATCACTGTTGCTACGCAGACCCTTCTGTGGTTCCATAAAATTTTTTGCAATACTTGTTCTACTTCTGTGAAATACAACACTGGAATCTTGATAGGAATTGTGTTGAATCTATACATTACTTTGGGTAGCATGGACATTTTAATGATGTTAATTCTTCCTACCCATGAACATGATATGTGCTTCCAGTTACTTGTATCTTCTTCAGTTTCTCAGTGACTTATTATTTTCTGAGTCCAGGCCTTTTACATCCTTGGTTAGATATTCCTAGATACTTTATTCTTTTTGAAGCAATTATGAATGGAATTGTTTTCTTAATTTCCCTTCCTGTTAGTTCATTATTGACATATAAAAATGCAACTGATTTCTAGATATTAATTTTGCATCCTGGTACTTCACTGACTTCATTTATCAGTTCTACTAGTTTCTTGGTGGAATATTTGGGGTTCTGTACAATATCATGTTTTCTGCAAGTACAGTTTTACTTCTTCCTTTCCAATTTGGATGGCTTTTATTTCTTCTTCTTGTCTGATTGCTTTGGCTAGGACTTCCCATATTGTGTTGAATAAGAGAGGTGAAAGCGGACATCCCTGTCTTGTTTCCAATCTTAAGGTGAAGACTTGTAGTTTCTGCCCATACAGTGTGAGTTTGGCAATGGGTCAGTCATATATGACCTTTATTATGTTTAGGCATGTTCATTTGTTGCAAGGAATTTTTCTGACTTCTTCCTTGAGCTCGTTGTCCCATTCATTGTTTAATAACATCCTATTTGGTTTCCATGTCTTTGTGTGTTTTTCAGTGTTCTTGTGATTGATTTCTAGTTTCATAGCACTGTGGTCAGAGAAGATGCTTGATATGATTTCTTAAGAAGACTTATGATTTAAGTCTTCTTAAATTTACTGAGACTTGTTTGTGCCCTAACACGTGGTCTATCCTAGAAAACATCCCATTTGCACTTGAAAAGTATGTATATTCTGCTGTTTGGGGATGAAATGCTCTGAGGATATCAATTAAATCCATTTGCTCTAGTATATCGTTTAAGGCTGCTGTCTCCTTGTTGATTTTCTGTCTGGATGATATAGCCATTGAAGTAAATGGGGTGTTATTATCCAGACTATGACTGTATTTCTGTCGATCTCTCATTTTATGTCCATCAAGATTTGCTTCACATACTTAGGAGCTCCTATGTTGGGTACGCAAATGTTTACTAGGGTTTTATTCTCTTGTTGGGTCCTTCCCTTTGTCATTATGTAGTGACCTTCTGTGTCTCTTCCTACAGCCTTGGTTTTAAAGTCTATTTTGTCAATATAAGCATTGCATCACCAGTTTTTTTTCCTTTCCATTTGCATGTAATATCACTTTCCATCCTTTTAGTCTGTGTGTATCTTTCAATCTGTGGTGGGTCTCTTGGAGACAGCATATATGTGGGTCTTGTATTCATATCCATTTCAGCTGCCCTATGTCTTTTGCTTTAGCATTTAAGCCATTTACATTTAAGGTAATTATTGATAGCTATGTACTTACTGCCATCTTATTTTTAAACTGTTTTCCTCTGTTCTTCTCTTTCTCCTTAAAGAAAGCCCTTTGATATTTGTTGCTGTACTAGTTTGGTATTAACAAACTCCTTTAGCTTTTTCTTATCTGGGAAACTATTTATTTTTTTGCCAGTTTTAAATGACAGCCTTGCTAGGTAAAGTAGCCTTGGTTGTAGGTTTGCTTCCCATCATCATAAATATTTCATGTCAACCCCTTCTGGCCTGAAGTGTTTCTCTTGAGAAATCAGATGATAGTCTTACCAGAGCTCTCTGGTAGGTAACTATCTGCTTTTCTCTTGTGGCTCTTAGGATTCTCTTTGTCTTCAAGTCTTGCCGTTTAAATTATGATGTGATTTGCGTAGGCCTCTTTGGGTATATCGCATTTGGTACTCTCTGAGCTTCCTGGACTTGTGTGTCTTTTTCTCTCACTACACTACAGAAGTTTTCAGTCATTATTTCTTCAAATAGGTTCTTGATCCCTTGTTCACTCACTTCTCCTTCTGGTATTCCTATTATACACATGTTATTAAGTCTCATGTTGTCCCAAAGGTTTCTGAAGTTCTCCTTGGTCCTTTAAATTCCTTCTTATTTTTGTTGCTCTGCTTGGGTGTTTTCTTCTACCTTGTCTTCCAAAACACTGATTCAGTCCTTCGCTTCATCTAACCTATTTTTTTTATTCCTTCTAGTGTACTACTTATTTCAAATATTGCATTCTTTATTTCTGACCAGTCCTTTTTTATTGTTTCTAGGTCTTTTTTCATGCCACTTAGTATCCTTATAGTCATTATTCTAAACTCTGTATCTGATAAATTTCTTGCCTCCCTTTCACTTAGTTGTTTTCTGGAGGATTCTCTTGTTCCTTCATTTGGGGCCTGTTTCTTTGTCTTCCCATTTTGGCTGCCTCTTTGTGTTTGTTTCTATGTATTAGGAGTATCTGCAAAGACTGGTGTAGGTCTATGTCAGATGCTGTATGTGACTGGCTCTGGGCGGCCTGTCTGAAGCTATCAGTGATCCACAGGTTGTGGTTCCCTTTGCTGGGCCTGGGTATATGCAGAAAAAATGAGGCTGTGTACCAAGGCTGGCTTTAACCAGTACTGGGCCTGCAGAAGTCAGCTAAATTCTCAGCTCCCAGAAATCTGCCTTAGTTTTTAAACTTAACCACGGAGATGACTGCCAGCTGTACTCCTCAGCAGCCCAGCTTAAACTCTACAGGGTGGGGCAGAGTAATTCCTGTGGGCAGGGCTATTGCTTCCCCTCAGGCTGATGCCACTTGGAGGGGGGTACTCTGCCTGAGAAACATGGCCTCGTTAGTATGGGGAATGATAGCACTGGGATCCTAGTAGCTGTTCCTTCTTATCTCTCTCCACAGCCACAGCCCTAGATTCTCAGGGCATTTCTAGTCCACTCTGCCCTCCCTCTGGTGGAGTCCAGGGTAAGTGGCTGCAAAGTTTTGTGTGTTGATCCTTTAAGACAGTGATCCCATACCTTTTTGGCACCAGGGATTGGTTTCATGGAAAAAATTTTTTCCATGGACTGGCAGGGTAGGGTGGCAATGGGAATTTGGGGATGACTCAAGTGCATTATATTCAAGCTCACCTCCTGCTGAGCGGCTGAGTTCTTAACAGGCCCAGTTTGTTACTAGTCCATGACTTCAGGTTTGGAACCCCTGCTTTAAGAGGCTCTGTGCATCTCCAGTTGTCTCCTTGGTGGACAGAAACCCTGTTGCTTTTCACAGCTGGATGTTATCTGGATTCTTTTCCTGGTTCTGGTGCCATACACTGGGGAGCCCAGCTTGGGGTTTTGACACCACACTTCTCAGGGGCAATCCCCTGGCCACAGAAATAGCCCCCTGCACTTTAGATGCTGCCCTTAGGAGCCTAGCTAGCCCTCTTGAGCCTCCTCTACACTTACTACCAGTCACATTGTGGTCAAGTGGTTTCTTCTGTCTGTCCTTGGTTATAAGGTTTTTCTCCAGCTAGTGTTCACTTGGCTATTCAGGGCGATTTCTCTATAATTCAGCTCTAATTCCAGTTTGGTTCTAGGAGTTTTATGCAGTTTCCACTTATGCCTCCACCATCTTGGATCTCTTTTTTTGTGTTCTTTTGTTCTAATAAACTCTAACTTGGATGCCAAAATACATATAAAAGCAGAGCTGTCCACAGCCTCACCTGTTTTTTCTCCCTCTAGCCAAGTCACCCTTCCCCATAGCAGGCCCTGCAGTAGTTCCATAGAATACTATATGAAAACAACAATGACAATTCACTGATGAAGTTTCTACAGAGAAAGGTTATAATCCATCTGTGTTTTAGAAAGTCCAGTGTAGTGGGTAGACTACAGACTAACAGCAGGGCAACAAGGTAGGACTTAATTATAGAAATCAAGCCAAATAAAAGGGACAAGTTTTTAGAGTTATTTGGAGGCAGAATCAGTAAGATGGTAACTAATGAAGTACGGTTGGTGAGCACGAGAACATGGATGGCTGGTAGTGACTTTCACTGGAATAGGGAATACAAGTTAATTCAAGTAAAGGGTGATTGTACTGTAGGGACACATAATCATCTCCTAAACTACAGTACAAGTAGGTTTCATCAGAAGTGTAACTGGAAAGCCACCTAGAACCTGGGTCTCAGGGAGCAGTGTCTCTCTGCATGTCTATTCAATTCATTTTTTTTTTCAGATTACCACAGAGTTTCTAATCCCTCATAACTCCAGGATGTTCATGAACTTGATGCCATTTGAGCTGTCACCTCAAGTACCCATCACCAATTGGTTTCTTTAGTCCCTGGGGATACTAATTAGGAAAGGTCATAATTTCAGATCAGGCTAATTTAAAGTACATACCAATGAATTGGCTACTCTAGTCAAGTGCCCATCCCTGGTCTAAGCAGTTGTTGGTAGAGGTCACACTATAACTCAAATTTGAATCACCATTTACTGGTGCTTACTATGCAATAAGTATCATACTAACATATTTCTGAATTCTCACAGCCATTCAGAAATAGGACTTATCATCCCCATTTGGAGAAGAAAAGCCAAGGCCTGGAGAGATGAATTGATTTGCCTAAAATCATGTGATGTTAAATGGTACAGCCAGATTTGAATGTAGGTCTACCTTAGTTCAAAACACCATCTCTAACACTTCCGATCAAGACAGAAGCATGCATAAACATGGCTCACCTTCTTGCACAACCACAGCAAACATTACAACTAAATTACAAAAAAAACTATCACCTAGAATCGTAATAAATTCAAGCTGTATGGGAATCCAACAACTAAGGAATTAAAAAAGTCACATTCATTCAGATAGGTAGGAGGGATGGAGAAGTGGAGACATGGAACAAGTGGTCCCATACCCAAGTGTGGTGGATAAAAATTGACACGGATACCTTAGGAGCAAGTGATCCCA
Organism: Sturnira hondurensis; assembly: GCF_014824575.4. Classification (NCBI taxonomy): domain Eukaryota; kingdom Metazoa; phylum Chordata; class Mammalia; order Chiroptera; family Phyllostomidae; genus Sturnira; species Sturnira hondurensis. The sequence goes on along the minus strand of NW_028091847.1, from coordinate 113,381 downwards.
GTCCCACACCAGACCACTCAGCCCAGGGTCCAGTGCCAGGAAGATAAATTCCCATAATTTCTGGCTATAAAAACCAGTGGGGGTTGGAGCAGCAGAGGAAATTGTGGGGTTCTCAGATGTCTCCTTTTAGAAGGCCCACAACAGTCTCAGAATTTACACAGACTCACTACTTCTGGGCTCCAACACCGGGGCAGCAACTGGAAAGACACCAGAACCATATAGGGAGAAAATGAAGTGTTTGCCATCAGAGTAAGTGCCAGGGACAGCTTCCTCCAGGACAAAACTCCAGAGCCCAGGAGTGGCCACTGTCCCTTTTCTGAGCTTTCCCCCATACAGAGCCAGAGTAGTGCCAGCATATCTGAGTTCCCATCAACCTGGTTCACATGGGTTGCCCTACCCACGCACTTACCTAAGGCTCTGGCCTATTCAACTTACAGGTCGTTTTTCTACAATAGGCCACACTACTAAGAGAGTCAAAGGAGCTCTACGTGATATGTAGAAACAAACACAGGGAGGCTGCCAAAATGAGGAGACAAAGAAATATGGCCCAAATGAAAGAAAAGAACAAATTCCAGAAAAAAAACCTAAACAAAATGGACCTAAGCAATCTACCAGATGCAGAGTTCAAAACACTGGTTATCAGGATGCTCAAGAACTCAGTGGGTACTTCAACAGCAGAAAAAAGACCCAGGCAACAATGAAGCTTACCCGAAGTGAAATAAAGAAAAATTTAAAGGGAATCAACAGTAGAAATAAATGAGGCTAAAAACCAAATCAGTAATTTGTAACATAAGGAAGACAAAAATATTCAATCAGAATGATAAGAAAGAAAAAAAATACAAAAAAAATGAGGATAAGGTAAGGAGCCTGTGGTACAACTTTGAACATACCAACATTCAAATTCATAGGGGTGCTGGAAGGAGACAAGAAAGAGCAAGAAGTTGAAAACTTATTTGAAAAAATAATGAAAAAAGTTCCTAATTTGGTGAAGAAAACAGACATACAAGTCCAGGAAGCATACAGAGTCTCAAACAAATTGGACCCAAAGAGGACTACATCAAGACACATCAAAATTAAAATGCCAAAGGCTAAAGATATAGAAAAAATCTTAAAAGCAGCAAGAGAAAAGCATGTAATTAGCTACAAAGGAATTCCCATAAGACCGTCAGCTGATTTCTCAAAAGAAACTTTTCAGGCTATAAGGGACTGGTATCCGAAGTGATGAAAAGCAATGATGAGAAGCAACCTATATCCAAGATTGCTCTACCCAGCAAAGCTATCATTTCAAATGAAAGGGCAGATAAAGAGCTTCCCAGTCAAGGTAAAACTAAAGCAGTTCATCATCACCAAGCGATTATTATATAAAATGTTAAAGGGACTTATTTAAGAAAAAAAAAGATAAAAACTATGATCATTAAAATGGCAATAAATTCACAACTATCAACAAATGAATCTAAGAAACAAACTAAGCAAACAAGCTGAATAGATAAAAAATCATAGATATGGTGATCATTTGGAGGGTTATCAGTTGGGAGGGGGAAGGGGAAGAATGGGGGAAAAGGTGCAGGGATTAAGAAGTACAAATTGGTAGGTATAGAACAGCCATGGGGATATAAAGCACAGTATAAGAAATGGAGTAGCCAAAGAACTTACATGCATGACCCATGGACTTGGACAATGGTGTGGGAATTGTCTGAGGGAGTGGAGGATACCGGGAGGGGGGGCAAAGAGGAAAAAATTGGGACAACTGTAATAGCATAATCAAAAAAAAAATATAGGAGCTGGCATAAATAACACCCCTCTTTTATTACAAAATCTTTTATTACAAAATCATAAGTATGTAATTCTGTAACATAACAATATCACACTCAAGCACACCATATGACATTTTAAGTGAAATGTTCAAATTAAAACTATAAATTATTACCATGTTATTACCCTACCAACCATACCCAAGCAGGCCTTACTTCTGCCAGACCCTGTATATTAAAAAAAACAAACAAAACAAAACACCGTCTCTAAATGGTGTTCATTCAACAGGAACTATGTGTGAAAACAGTAGGAAATGGTTAGCATCTCTAATATATCTGGACTTGTACATTCTGAATTTAAGGTAGAATAGGGAATATATGTCAAGATGGAAATCTAGAATGGAGAAAAAACTCAGGAGTCATTGAAATTATGATGTCAAGGGAAGAGAAAGAATTAAAAACTGCCACAGGCAGAATCCTAAGAGAATAGTGGCTTATAAAGGCCAGGGGGAAACAGGCTTATGAAAAATGAGAACAAAGAATAAGAAGCAGAAACAGGAGAGAATAGCATCATGGAATATAATGGTGAAAAGATTTCTCTGAAAAAGGATATTAAAGAGTCTGCACATGGCAAAATTACTGAGATCTACATTTTACTTAAAATTAAAAAATATTTTTACATAAACAGATAAAAACATTTTGGATTTCTTTATAAAAACAGAAAAAATAAGATTTTCTGAAGCTCACAATGTGAGGCAGTTAACTTCTAGGATATATCACATTATAAATAATTACTTAAACATGCTCACCTTAAGTATACTTAAGCATACTATCTAAACATATGAGAAGATAGTTTTATAGAATTTTTTCAGTAGATTTCAACAGACTTTGTAAATACTGCATCTTATTTATCCTTAATCAAAAAAGTAGATTCAAATTCATTAACATTTGCAAATATGGGAATGCTAGTAAAAGTATAGTGAATAATTTGCCTGAAAATCATGTTAATTTTTATGTCAGTAAAGGAACTGAAATCACTTGTCTATATTAAGATTACATATTGATTTTGTTTTGTAATTTGGGAAAAAAGTAAAAAACAAAGCAAAACAAAACAAGCCAGCAAATCAATGGCTTATATAAAGAAAAGAAACCCAACATAATTTTTAATGAAGGCAAACCATTCCCCTCAATCATTGTCTCATTCAGAGAAAGACATCAAAATTTAAATGGTACCTTATTGTGACAACTGGATTTTTCAGTCAGGTCAGGAGACTGAGACCTGTTTCTGGGAGCAGGCCACTCTTCTCCAATCAAAGATGTCCTTAGGGAAACCTTATTTAACTGCTGTATGTACAAGAAGAGCAGAAACTGTAGGGTGTCCACTGAAAGCTGTCCAAGAAGAAAATAAATAATGAACACAGGTCCTGAAATCACATAATTCACTAATCTACAACTAAACAGATATAGTAAAAAAAATTCACAACGGTTTGCTGATCCTAGAAAGACAAATACAGAAACATTGCTAGCATTTGATATGTCTCTGAAACGCAGATGTAGCAGTTCCTAAAACTAATTAAAATGGTAACAAAAGGAAACTTGACTTGGGGTAGTGAACACACAGTACAATACACAGCTGATGTATTATAGAATTGTACTCCTGAAATCTATATAATTTTATTAAGCAATGTCACCCCAATAAGTTCAATTAAAAATAAATAAATAAACTAATTAAACTGGAGTCACCTTCTGAGAAAGCTATGCAGCACCTGTAGTCACAGATATTCTTTCCTAAAACTGATGAAGAGAGAAGTACATACTTCTTAAAAGTATATTATTTCAGAAGTTTAAAGTTAGTTTTTTTTAAAAAAAAGTAACCCTTAGCAATATGAGTAAATAAATAAACAAATGGAAGAAGAGAATTTAGTTAAGACACATAGGTCAGTTAACCTAAGGTTCACACACACAGAGACTTATTAAGTTTAAAATATCAGTGCAACACCTAAAATTGTATGCAATTTTTCAATGTGTGTGCATTTTGCAGGGAAGAGACATCAAGTTTTCATCGACTTCTTGAAGGGATGTTTGTTTGACTTAAAAATGACTGGTCTGATGGCGTTTACAAGTCATTCTTATTTGAAGGGTATGGTTTGAAGCTCAGGTTTTAAAGCTTTTGATTATCCTCATATATGCATTCTATACACATACAGGAAAGGCAAGAAAAGTAAAGTAATAAACCTGGGACTATATACTTCTGTTCATACTGATTCCCAACCTGGCTAAAAACTGCTATTGCTAACAAACTTAAAAATACAAATTAATAGGATCACCTAGACCTATTCAATCAACCGTCAATGTGGAGCTCCATAAATCCATATATTTTCAAAAATTTTACTTTCTTATTTAAATTCTTTGAGATAACTAGATTCACATGTAGTTGTAAGAACTAAAAGAGAAATCCTATGTACACTTTACCCAGTTTCCCATCCTGTAAAACTGTGATACACTATTAAAACCAAGATACTAACATTGACCATCAAGATACAGAACATTTCCATCAACATAGAATCTTTCATGGTACCCTTTAATTAATAAACCCACTTCAAGAATATTATATAAACAGAATCATACAGTATGTAAACTTTTAGGGTTGGCTTTTTTAAAACTCAGCATAATTCTCTAATTTTACTCGTATTTCCACTGAATAACTGTATGTTACATTATTATTCCTTCATATACTTGCTTCCCCATGAGACCACAAGATCCTTGTCTTTTTCATTTTTATATTCCTAACAAGAACAGAATCTAGCACATAGTAAGCATTCCTCTACTGTGGCTAACGCATACTAGGCACTCAAAAAATATATTTGATTAATGAATAACTGTAATGCCCTTTCCCTCTTGGCTGCTTGCCAAACTTTTTTCAATTCCTGAAACCTTGTTTAGATATTACCCCATGTAGCAGAGACTGGCTAAATGCTAATACCTTTTCTTTTCTTCCTGGGCACATAATCAGATGTCATTTCCCAGCCTCCCTTCAAGTTAACTATGGTATAACTTTGTTACAGTCAATTAAATGCGGGTGGATTTTCATACACCATTTTCAAGCTTCCCAAAAACTCTCCCAAAAAGAAATGGAAGGACAGGAAGAGAAGAAATGGAAGAGAAGGACAATGAGGCCCTAGGGGGCAAGGCTGCAAAACAGTGTGTGGTTTTAGGTTAATGACCATTGTAATCCCAAAGCACCATTTGGATTTTAGCAGTTCCAATTTGGCATTATTTAATGAATTAGTCCTTAGCAATCCTTATTGTCCACTGCGAAACAGTGGACAAATTGTATTATATTTCCAACTGTTTATTTCCCTATCCTTGAAGAGGCTTACATGAACCATGGGATTTTCCTTACCTCCTGTGAGGTAGTAACCTTCCCCCTCATTGACTTTAGGCATGGATATACGACAAAACTTGAGCCAATGGAATGAAAGTAGCCATAGTTTATGTCATATATCTGAGCAAAAGTTTTAAGAGACATCATGAGTTTCTTCCTGCTCTGTTGCTCTTCCCTTCTGTCCCAAGAATAGATGACCTACACAGAAACTGTTTCTTCAGCCTGGGTCCCCCAAATAAGAACATATAGCCAAGCTAGAGCCTGGAAGAGAGTCATGGCTAAGGTGCAGCCTACAAATAAAATAAGCAAGAAATAAACTGTTGTTATTGCAAGCCACTGGAGTGGCATTTTTCGTTTGTTGTTAACTGCAGCAAAGCTGACTAACATAATAGTGACTCCAAAAGACAGAAGAAGCCTGGATCTCTCAGTCATTGCTTGGACAACAGCAGCCTAGAGATGCCCTGTGTTGCACTGTTGCATAAATGTGAGAAATAAACTGTTTTGTGAAAGCCACTGAAATGCTGGATTGCTTGTTACTGTAACTAGCCTATTCTGATGAATATACTTTCTCTGTGAAGTCCCTTCCGATCATCAGAATCAATCGTTTTCTTCTCTATTTCTTTATGTTATGCATAATTTTATTACTGGACATTTCACACTATGAAATAGCACTTTTTTGCACACCAGCATCCCCTAATAGTCTATGAGCTCCATGAAGCCATGAAAGCAGAGATGCTGTTCTAATCTTTGAATCCCCACACACAAAGATGCACACTTAAAAATAGTCAGGTGGTTCATACTGGTGATTCATAAGCTTACTGACCTCAAAACACTTTTAAAGTCAATAAAAGTATTTCCCCTCTTTCAATTAGAGGGTTTCTGTAACATTATTGGTTTGGAAGCAGGTGAATAAGGATTGCTAAGGACTAATTCATTAAATAATGCCAAATTGGAACTGCTAAAATCCAAATGGTGCTTTGGGATTACAATGGTCATTAACCTAAAACCACACGCTGTACAGCTAGTATGTACATAAAAAATTAAAGATAAAAAGTTTACTTCCCAAAGTAATTAAACACATACATATACATACAAACCCATACCTGATTTCTCTGCTTTTCAACTTCATCCTCAGATGTGCAACTGGACAGAATCTCAGACCACTCCAGACGCTCCTCTGGTGTCTTCACTGCAAGGCTATCAAAGATTTCAAAGTAAAGCCACGCCAGATCCTTAGCCAACTGCAGCTTCCCACATGCAATGTGCCTCCAGGTTGACCAATATAGGCGTGGGTAAGCTCCCTCTGTGGCCCGGGTTCGCACATAGGTGGATATCTTCCTGAGGTAGTGAAGACTGAACTTGGATGGTGGTGGGACCTGTAAAGTACCCACTATAAAGGGTTCTGCTTTCACCCAGAGGAGAACTCCGGACTGATCCATATTGTCTCTAAGGACATCTGTGTAAAAAGGCTTCTCTGCATACCTAGGAAACAAAGTCTCTTCACAAACTGATTTGAAACAAAACTCATTTATACATTTTCTTGTAAAGTGACCCCTCCCTTAACTAGTTGTTTTTAAATGTACTACATCATTTTAAAAAGCAAATCTAGCTCATCAAGAGCAGAAGAGATTTTTTTGGTCAGTTCTCATTACAATTTATTTAAACAAGAAAAATTTTGTGATAAAGCTAAATTATTTTATTGAATTGTTTGAAGTGGTTGTTTAGGGAAAGTGTGTAAGTTCACAAGGTATGAATCAGGGAAAAAAAGAAACGGGAAAAAGAGTCATCCTATCACAAGAAATCTTACTCTGCTGTGAAGGGGAATGCCAGTCAAAATTAAGAGAATAAAACTTCAGAGTCAAATCATTTATACATAAGGATTATTGGTTAAAGATTTGGACAAGTTAGCTGGCCATATAAACGTACGTAATACGAAGCACTAACACAAGATGGCAGAAGGGTGCCTATGTAAATGTAGGCTACAAAAATAGATCAGGGAAAGTTAAAGTCATTCTTAGTAGCAGGCATAAACTGTTATGTTCAGGTGCAATATTTTTAGATTTTGTTTGTTGTTTCTTTGTTATAACATCAATACATAATTTTTATGAAATATTTATAAAATATCTAACACAGAAAAGGAGAAAATCATTCACAGTCCCACCACCAAACAGAAACGAAATCATATTTTATTGTATTCACTTATCTGTTTTTCTACACATAGGTCGGATGTTAGTTTTTGAATTTTCATAGTTGTGATAACACCATATATACAATTCTGTATTATTTTACATGCCTCATAGCACTCTAAATAAATGTACCCTGGCTTATTCGCCTGTTCTCCTGTTTTTACATATTTAGTAGGTTTAAAATTTTTCCAGAAAAAAACAATATAGGCAAAATACTGATCACTGTTAAAGATGGGTCATGAGCAGTGGGGGTCATTTACCTAGTCTAATTTTATGTTAAAAATTTCCATTATAAAAAGTTTAAATAGTTTCACTATCATGAACAATGCTATAATACCATCTTTCTGCATATTTTCTGCATTAGGATTATTTCCCAGGAGAAAATTTTCAGATGTGCATTTGTGAAATAATGAACAATTCTGAAGCTCCTGACATATAGTTCCATTGCTTCCCAAAAGGATTGTATGAAATTGTACCTTCACTTGACCCAAGGTTCTCTCTTCACCAAGAACTCTTCACATTAAGTAACATCACTTAATAAGACCTTCCTTGCATGATGGATGAAAAATGCTTTGTTATTATTATATTCTGCATTTGATTCTGAGAAAATTGTGCTTTTCTAGGGAATTATCTTTTCAAAAAATAACTGAAATCAATTGAGTGCCTACTATGTGCCAGGTAGCATGCTAAATATTTTTAATCCTTCACCTCTTTTCATCCCCACAACCACTTGGAGATTGGTATGATTATCCTATTTTCAGATGAAAAAATGGAGGCTCAGAAAAGTTAAGCGACTTACCCAAAGTCACATACTTGAATTGTCACAGCCCAGGACTGCAATTCAAGTCTGTCTGACTCGAGAACGGTGTTGCTTACAAAGGTTCTTTAAGAAGTCAGTTTTGGGAAAAATCCCTGAAAAATGGGAGTGAACCCAGACAAGACTCACCAGAACGAATGGCTTCAGACGTGAGGCCATATATGGCTAAGTTCCAAATGGATGACTATGGGAACAGGAACCCAAAGAGAGATGGCAGCTGTTTGCAAATATGGGAATGGTTCAGCATGGTTCTGAATAAAACCACACGATGAAGTTACTTGACGATCTTAGTTCCCCCCAAATGGAGACAGGCCGCTCTGTGAGATTCTGAGCTCCTGTGTCTAAATGGTGCCATCAAAAGCCAGAGATCCTGGAGATGAACCCTCTATATTAATTAACTCCGGGACTCGAGAGGGCTAACTTCGTTGATAAACTGGGGCTCTTTCCTTCTTCAAAGATTCCCCCGAGGGGTTTTCAGGTGGGGAGATGAGAGGGAGGCCCAGGGCGGTCCTCCAGAAGGTTCGCCACCTTCTCGGGTGCTGTCCGGGGTAACACGCTGCGTGGGCCGCCCGAGCGCTCGACTGGACTTCGGAGAAGCCTCAGCTGACGGGGTCCGGAGACCTGCCGAGCGCAAAGGCTGCCTCCTCAGCTCGTCGGAACCTGAGGCGTGACAAGCCCACCCTTCCCTCCCGGGAGCCGATCCGTGAGCGGTTACCTGCAAAGGAAGGCGTCGCTCCATCCCACTTTTCCGCGCGCCGCGCCCTGCTCGCCTGGCCCACCTCTGGCCCGCCTCTAGCCCGCCGCTGCCGCGCACGCCGCGCAAGCGCGAGGTTTCACACCACCGACACCTGGAGGACCAAATGGCTAGAGCGGCCGACCGTTTCTCTAGAGGTCTGAGAAAAATTTGGCGTAAGCTAGTAAGTTCCCTGGATGCTGGGACCTGGAGCCATACAGGGCTGCCTTCTGGTATCGAGCCTTTCAACTCAGGGGAGTAGGAAGTTTTCGGTTGTTCCAAAGAACTGTGGGCAGACAATAACTGCTAGAAAGGTCAGCACGCTTTGATCAGTAATATCAATAACGGCAGTTTATATTTTAGGGTGCTTACTCAGGGTTGGACACCTTTATGTGTATTATCTTAGTCTTCCCAAGAACCTTTCAGGTTAAATACATTTGTTTTATTGATGAGAAAACTAGGGCGTAGAGGAGTGACAGTAATACACCCCTAAGGGCACACAACAAGACTCCAGCCAAGATACAAATTCAGGCCTTTATGAAGCTCTCTTGGATTCTGTCAAGCAGCAGACATCACTTCTTCCTTTAAACCTCCATTTCATGACTTTTAGCCATTTCCTGCTTTCTTAGTTCGTTTATGGTCTCTCTAGGTATGGGAGATGCAAAGGTAAAAAGACCATAAAATGCAATCAGTTTCTCTTTTATGAAGCTTCGCTCCTCTAGTAGGCATCTTTCTCAAAGCACAGCCTTATCTTTCTTTGAACTCTGCATGAGTCAAGGAGTAAAGTGTAGGGGCAGACTACTCAAACAGATCTTGGTTATGATCCAGGCAGCACCACTAAGTAGCCCAGTGACCTTGAACACATTGTAAGCCTTTGTTTTCTGCAACAGCAATTATTTGTTGAGCCCCTCTATGTGCCTGACATAGTGTTAGGCACTAGGATTGCAGAATTAAACAAAACAGATAAAAGGTCCTTGCTTTGTTGGGGTGCATATTTTAATAAGGGAGAATGGATAATATTAAGGAAATGAAATAGGATAACATCAGACAGTGATTATTGGGGGAGGGAGTCTGTATTAAAATTGAGTTGAGGCCTGAAGAATAAGCCAGCATACAAAGATCACAGTCAAAGCAACATTTACTTACTGTTTTAAGGTACCTTCTATACAGCTAAGAACAGAACAATTAGTTTTATGCTCTGATAAAACTGGCATTCCAGTGTACCTGACTATGGGAGGCAGGGATGGAAACAATAAAAGAAAGCAAGGTGGTGTAAGAATAATGGATTCAGCAGGGGCCACTTTTGACTAGTTGATCAGGAAAGTCTCTTTTGAGGTGGTGGCATTTTAGCTGATTATGTGTGTTTAAAAAGGAGTCATCCAAGTGAGGATCTGAAAGAAGAGTGTTTAAGGCAGAGAGAGTACAGCTAGAGCAAAGGCCCTAGGCAGGAATGAGCTTGATGTATTCAAAGAAGAGAAAGGAATGCAGTGTTGCTGGAACGTGGTAAGGAGTATACTGAGTGAATGTACATATCATATAAGGTTTTCTTTGACAAAAATTTTCCAGCACTATTGAGACATATAGGGTTTTACAATCTACCATAAAGAGTTGGGGTTTTATTCTAAGTGCAATGAAAAGCTCTTTGAGGCCTCTAAACAGGGGAATGATATGATCTCGTATGTGTGTAAAAAATCCTGGTGGTGAGATGGACAGGAGTGAACACGAGATATTAAGAGTGCTGGCAGGGAGGCCAGTTAGCCAGGTGGGGGATGATGTGACTTAGCCCAGAGAGGTAGTGGAAAGCAGTGGGCAGATTCGGGCTATAGTATATAGGTAACATTTAGACAGGGGATGCAACATAGGAAAATCAAGGAACACACCTAGAATTTTGTCGTGAACAAGTTTTGTGGTGCGTTTACAGAGATAAGCAAAAGTAGGCGGGGGCGTGGGGAATCAGAGTTCTTATAACTAATAATAGTTACTCACTGCGCGCTTACTATGTGCCAGAAACTGTGCTAGATGGTTTAAAGATTTTTCTCCTATTAAAATGTCACACAGTGTCCTGGCTGGAGTGGCTCAGTGGATTGTTTGCGGTCGGCAAACCAAAAGGTAGCCGGTTGGATTCCAGTCAGGGCACATGCTTGGGTTGCTGGCCAGGCCCCTAGTTGGGGGCCTGCGAGAGGCAACCAGTCAGTGTATCTCATACAAGATGTTTCTCTCCCTCCTTTTCTCCCTTCCTTCCCCTCTCTCTATAAATAAATAAATAAAATCTTAAAAAAATAAAATGTCACATCACTGCCAGTAAATACATTAAATCTGCAAATAAAGAAGCTTAGGCTCAGACTGGTGGGTAAGAAGCTTAGGCTAACCGCTAGTAAGTGGTGGAAGCTGGATCCAAACTTCAGTCTGTCCACCTCCACCGGCTCTTCTCTGCGAAACCGAGATCATTTCTCCCTGAGCTGTCACGAGGAGGTAAAATAACAGCTCCTGAATAGGGTGTTCGAAGTACCGAGAGCTTCAAGTGATTGTCCCCGCCCATTTCGCCCTAGTCTCTAGGCCCCCGCAACCTGAATGTAGTTCCGTATGAATGAAATTCCGAGACTGGTAAAGGGATCAAACTTGCCTCCCACAATTGGTCAGAGCTGAAAGAGAAGCCTCGTGATTGGGCAAAAGTCAGAGGAGGCGGGCTGAGCACCATCCAGTACCTCAGATACCCTCTTGAGGCACTCACTTCTCCAACGTTCTTTTACGTAGTTTTCTACGACTCGCGGGGCCAGGGCTGAGCGGATTCCTGCGGCGGCGCGACTCTCTGACGTTCCCCCTTCTAATTGGCTAGAAAGTGCGACTGCAGTTCCGAAGCCTAACTGGCCGCCAGAGCCGCCTGGAAGGTGAAGTGTACTGCGCTGATTGGCTTCGCGGAGCCGGCCGCGTGTGATGTCCCGAGCGGCGATTGGCTTTCATCTGCTAGGGGCTTCTCTCACCGGGACAGGGGACTCCCGGGAAGTGGACTGGCAGAGGAGGGGGTTAGCTTGCGTCGCTCCAGACCCAGTAGAAGACCCGGGCGCGCAACTACCTTTCAGGGCCCGGTGGGCAGGAGAGCCGACGCGGCTGCGGAGATATTGAGCAGTGTGTGAGACGGGGGCCGGCATAGGGGCTGGCACGAGAAACCATGGCCCCGCAAAACCTGGGCACCTTCTGCCTGTTGCTGCTGTACCTCATCGGGGCCGTGATCGCCGGGTGAGGAACGGGCATCCGCGCGGCACGGGGATCTTGAGTCAGTTCTGGCTGGGAGAGCCTGAAGGAGGAGGAGGGGGCGTTGCTATGGAGAGACGGCAGGGACCAGGTTGTTGGGGTGGAGAGGAGAGCAATAGGTGACACAAGTGACAGGGACTTACTTAGAGCCAGAGGTCTTAAGGAGTTAGATGTATCGGGAGGGCTAGGAGCTGGATGCAGTGCCAAACACTACGCGGGAGGCAGGGGGCTGTTGAGCTGGAGAAAAGGGCTATATAATGTTAAGCCTACAACAAGCAAATAGGGATTTGACATTGGGTAGGTTAGTGCCAAGCTGAGTGAGGAAGTGAGCAGAACAGGTTTGGAAGTCTTGCTGGGACTGAAGGAAATTAAATTGAAGGAAAAAAGGCAGACCTTTTGGAGCACCCTTGTACAGCTTCTTGAGATTTTGAGTCTAAGCTGTCATCATGCCTGTCTCTCTCCATGGTACATTTTGAGAAGCTGAATGGTATTACGAGCCAGAAAAGCATTTCACCAACAGGTAGCAGACCAGGTTTCTAACTTTCCCACCCCCATCACACTTATGACTTATGTGACCTTGAAGGAACCACTTAAATTCACATATGTAATATAAGGATAATAATGTGTCTCCTGTATGAAGGGAGTAGGACCACCTGAACTCTTGAAGATCCTTCTAGCCTATAAGATGCTATAAGCCCGGTGACAACAGGATATGATATACCAGGCTTATATTTTAGAATGTGGGGAATAGTAGGTATTAGTTTCTAACAATTAATTGCTCTAAATAGAGGAAGTCTTACCTAGTAGAGCTTTGAAATTTAAGTGCTTATTATTTTCTCAGAGGCTTTCCACCTGTGCATATATGCTTAAACTCTGTCATTTTTTTCTTGTAAAACATCTTAACTTAAAAAAATTTAACTTCTCCTAGGTCATACTTTATTGTTTTTGTTAGTACTTTTTACACTTAAAGCAGTAAGTACACTAAGGTGCTTAAACAAAATACCAGTATAAATATTGGTATTAATGTAGCTTTATAGCTCTGGTTGTTGTGGCTTGGTTGGGCATTGTCCCGCAAACCAAAAGGTTGTGAATTCAATTCCTAGTCAGGGCACCTGCCTGGGTTGCAGGTTCAGTCTGGTTGGGGGCTGTACAGAAGGCAACCAGTCAATGTCTGTCTCTCACATCAATGTTTCTCTCCCTCTCTCTCTCATCCCCTCCCCCTCTCTCTAAAATAAAACATTAAATTTGAAAAACTTTCACTTTTAAAAATGTATTATATAACTCTTTCATGAAGTATCCTTCTCTATCTACAGGAGGGATTTCTATAAGATCTTGGGGGTGCCTCGCAGTGCCTCTATAAAGGACATTAAAAAGGCCTACAGGAAACTAGCCCTGCAGCTTCACCCTGACCGGAACCCTGATGATCCACAAGCACAGGAGAAATTCCAGGATCTGGGTGCTGCTTACGAGGTGAGTCAGGAGAAGGGATAAAGCATGAGTAAAACTTACAGCTATAGAAAAGACTTTGTCACATGGGGAAGCACTCTCTTTTTTCAGGCCATTTCTTTTAAAAAATAGACAATAGATAAAAGTAAAAGTAATATTTGATTCTGTGTTGTACATTATTTATAGATTCCACTTCCTGCCTTTTTCATATTAATATTTGTTTTATTAAAGAGAGTAATGTTGAAAAGATGATTGAAAGGAAGTTAGACTGATAGGTTATAAGTAGATTAATCATCAATCAGTTTGGGAGCTGGAGACAGAAACAAAAATCTGGATGAGGATTGCAGATCTGCATGCCTATATGGACCAGACAAATAACAATTAGGGCAGGTATAAGATAAAGCGTGACAGTGGATATCCTGCTTCCCATCTTGGGAATCAGTAGGGATTGATGAGGACTGTGACACACTGAAGCCTTCTAGACCCATTTCAAGGGAGCAGCTGTTGTTCGGCCCCATCCAGTATTTGGCCAATACAAGTGCAATCACTGTTGCCAGGTCATTTAATATTTCAAGAGAAGTACAAATCCAGGTAACTAATTCAACTTTAAAATTTCATATTTGTGCTGATCAAACAAAACAGCTGTTATTTGAACTTGCAACCTGTACTCTGGCAGTCAGAACACTTTCGGGTGTGCCATCTCATTCACTCCTCACCAGGACACCTTAAAATATGGTAGGGCTCGGCAGAGTCTTACTCCCGTTTTCTTTTTCTTTGATAATTTTAACAACACTGAGGAATACTTATTGAATGCTTAATAAATTATTTACTATATGAAAACGTGTTGGACAGAACCTTTCAACACTAGAATAGAAAAATTTTAAATGGCTTATTTTGTTCAAATAAGCTATTGATATTTCTTATATCTTAATTTAGGAGGTAGCTGTTTTGCATGTGTTGCAGTTCACCTTTCCCCTAGAAATCAAAAAGAAATCTGTGTTTTTATTTTTGTTATGCTTTATTGAGATAAAATTGACAAAATTGTGGTATTTTTAAAGTGTTCATCATAATGATTTGGTATACATATACGTTGTGAAAGGGGATCCACCCAACACATCTATCACCTCACGTATGGGGTTTTGGGGTTTTTTTGGTGAGGATATTTAAATTCTGCTTTCTTAGCAAATTTCAATTATACAATACAGTGCTATCAGTTCTATTCATCATTTATTTTCATTTTCTAAAATGGTACAGAAAATAATTGAACTGCAAACCTCAAGGAGCTAAAACTTCTGAATTTGAATCAAATTTCTATATAGTGAGAAGGCCAGAAGCAAATCTGAAAAATATTAATAGAGGAAAAAAACCAAAGGAAGGGATCGCATGGCCTCCGTGATTGAAGAAGTGAACAGCCGAAAAGAGACTTCTACCTGGGTGAAACCTAGAGCTACTGGGGTCCCCCTTTCTTCTCTTGGCACCTTCAGGGATTCTGTGGAATCCAAATTTCTAACCTCAGGCCCACAAACTTGAGAGGGTTGGTGGACCCTCTTACATTATACATAACATTTTGTTTCTTGTTGGCAATATGGATTCTACATTTTTATACTATATGCCCCATGAATATTCTCATTGTTTGCTAGGAATTGAATATCCAAAAATATTTTCTCAGAACGCTATTGCTGTAAACTTACCAAGCTGTTTAAAGAATCTATCATGTTCTTTAGCTGTAATCTAGGCAGGTTCATTTATGAGATTACAGTTTATTTAACTCTTAAGAAACTTTCTAAATCACAAGTTCAATTTTATTGTTGTTGTTGTTAGTTTTCTTTTTGTTTTTGTGTCATTCACTTGATTGCTTTTGTATCTTAGACAAATTAGAGCTGTAAAGTTGAAGAGTGAACACAAATCTGTCTTTTTTACTGAGCTGGGGTTACTGCATTTTAATTAGTTAACACTCTGTATTGTTGGGCAATCAACTAATAATCTTTTTTTATGTCTTTTGGAAATAAAATAGTTTCTAAGACCATAGGATAAAATTTGCTTTCCTTAGAAGAAAAGTAAGGAGGAAGCGAATGATAATAGATAACTTGAAAAGTAGTTTTGGGAGAGTTATAGAAGCCTCTCATGTCCAAAAAGAAACTGACTAAAAATAAAAAATTAGCCTTTGTTTTGGGGTTTTGAAATGGTCTTCCTTATAGATCCAAATGATGGGTTCATTTCTTTTTTTTTTAAGATGAGATCAGAGAAGTACACTTGCAAGTAGAAATATTGGAAATCCAAATGGCATGATAATGTCTTTTTGTTGTTGTTTTTAAAAATGAACTCTTGCCCATTTCTACTTTCCCTTTCCAGAGTAGCTACTTATTTATACTTACCAAAACATTCCTTCCTCTCCTGGTCTATCATATGACTTTAGTCAAATACTGTAGTCACTTCTTTTGGGCTAACCCATTTGTCTTTGCTTTTAAGAATGCTCATTTTCAAAACTGTGGCTGGTATAGCTCAGTGGACTGAGTGTGGGCCTGTGAGCCTGGTTCAATTCCTAGTGAGGGCATATACCTGGGTTGTGGGCCAGGTCCCCAGTAGGGGGCATGTGAAAGGCAACCACACATTGGTATTTCCTCTCTGTTTTTCTCCTTCCCTTCTCTCTGAAAATAAATAAAATCTTTATGAAAAAAGAATGCTCATTTTTACCTACACTCATTTTTTTACTCTTCTAAATATATTTTAAATGTTAATAAATGTTTTCTGGGCCCCTTGCACATCATTTTGGCCTTGAGCCATATGGCAATTAGATCTTCCCTTTTTTTTGCTGTGTCAACAAGCCCCATCAACTTCCACCTCGCTTCTTCTGAGCCCGCTCAGGTATGGGTTTGCAATAACTTTCTCCTTCAGTCTGCTATTCAAAGAGGAGTTGAAAATATTAAGGAAGGAGTATATATTTATTTAATTTTCAAAGGTGTATGTGTTCATATACTTCAGATTGCTCTAAGTAGACAAGAAGCTTTTTATTTTGGGGGGAAGGAAAATTATGAAGAACATGGAGGCTTGTTTTATTTTTATATTCTTTAGTATTATGTGTGGAATGGGTCCAATGAGAAAGCATTTATACCTTTGACTGCATGTAGCTTTCAAAAACCATTAAAATTTCAAAAAGTCTTTTCGGTCTGTGAAATTGACCTTGAGCAACCTCCACAGAGCAGTGTCCCATTTTACTCTCTGCAGTTCAAACATAGGAGATCATGAACTTAAACGTGTATATGGCAGACAGCATTCTTTCACAAGTGGATTTCTACATACCCACCAAAATTAAAAAGGAGAATCTATCATTTGATTCCCTGGATTTATCAGATTTATCAGTCTGTTGGAGAGGAGGGCATGGGAAGGCCGTGTAGGCCTATGAAATTTTAAGGCTGTCCTAATTTACTGTTTCTGGCACTAATGACAGTCCGTCATAGACATATCCTCGTTTGTAGTTTAGAGAGAGCATATAGCATAATGGTCGATAGCATGAGCACTGGCGTCTAACTGCATGGAGGTAAACCGGATGGTTTCTTCTCACCTCTTTCCTGTTACTGTCCTCACTGTCTTAGCCACATCATTAATCTCAGATACCATTTTTATGGGACTAGGTAAATTTGGATAAATTTAAATGAAAAACATAAATTGAGCAATCTGGAAATTACAAAATGAAAAATGCATCAAAGAATTTAGTTTGCTAAAGGAAAAAACTTTATAAACACTCCTTAATATTGTACATAATTAAAACTACATTTACTAAAATCTTAGACACAGTATCAGAATTAAAAAAATGTAAATATTAATGCACCTTATCTGAACATTACCAACGCATGATCTTTTTTGTCCCCAGGTTCTGTCAGATAGTGAGAAGCGGAAACAGTATGATACTTACGGTGAAGAGGGATTAAAAGACGGTCATCAGAGCTCCCATGGAGACATTTTTTCACAGTATGTCATTTACCCATCTGCAAAGCAGTAGTGCCTAACAATGAGTCATTTAGTGATTATTAAACAGTTGTTCTTGCTCCCTTGTTCAGAAGCTTTTGATGAAAAGTGCGTCTCAGCTGATCCTTGACTAAAAGGTCAATCATCATCCTCCCCGTGGGAATGTGCTCTTCCCATTTTCACAAAGCTCCAGAAAAGACAGGTAGCACTGAAAGGGCTGTTAGTCTAGCCACCTGTGTCAGTCAAAGGAACCTTGACATTGTTGTGGGGGAGATACATGTTGGAAATTAGTTCATCCTCATCTCCTCGCTGTCTTAGCATTTGCAAACCATATAAAGAGAAAAAGTCGTTCTTGTAAGCAGAGAGAGAGATTCCTACTTCCGTACCTAGAACTGCCTCTCTTTCATCCCGTCATCATGAGGACAGTTATGGTAACCAGTGTTCAAAAAAGGAATTAGGGTAGAGGCTCCTATTTCCTTCCGTGAGGTGGCTTTCTGGAAGTGCTGAGTGGCTGGAATGGTAAACACCTTGCCTTCTCACTGGGAATCCTCTTTGTTGAGCACTTAAATTTCCATATGCTCTAGTAATGCTCTATATTAGGAGAGCTTAATTTAGGGTTTCGAGTCAAGTTATAAACGAAATAGGCCTGGCTGGTATGGCTCAGTGGATTGAGTGCCGCCTGCAAACCAATGGGTCACCAGTTCAATTCCCAGTTAGGGCACATTCCTGAGTTACAGGCCAGGTCCCTAGTAGAGGGCACTCGAGAGGCAAACAAACATACATTCCTGTTTCTCTGCCTGTCTTTCTCCTTCCCTTCTCCTCTCTCTAAAGATAAATAAAACATTTTTTTAAGTTATAAACAAAATAATGTTTGAATATGCATTTTTATGGGGAGAGGGTTAATGACTTTCTTCAGATTCTCAAAGGATTTTGTGAACCCTTCTCCAAAAGAAGTTAAGAGTCACTGTCTCATACAACAGCGTTCGGGGGTGACAGTAGATTTTCAGGACTTGGGGAGATGTGTGAGTAATATGATTAGGAAATCCTTTTCTTCCCGAGGGTCGATTGGGGTTTTTCCTGCTAGGGCATGTCCTGCTCCCCTTCACTGTTGAGACGTGACCCACAGGGAGGCCAAAACAGAAACAGACTTGGTTTGTACTCTCTGCCCCCTCATGAGCAAATCCTCCCTCTCTGCTTTTATGTGAGATTCAGGGAATCTACTCACCAAGATTGGTTGGCAGGGAAGTTGTGTAGTTGTCATCATCACTGTGCTGGTATCTGAGGCTTAATAACAGCAACAGTTAACACTGAGATTAGAACACCTGCACAGCTGGAGGCCACTGTTTGCATTAATCTCTAAGAGATGCTTCTGTTACTCACAAAAATTAGATTTGATTTTGCAGGAACCAGAACTTCCTTTTCTTTAAGGCTTAAAATTTTACTAAGGCTGATGCTTATTTAATTTGTTTAATTATGTACCCAAGATGTTTGTACAGAGCAGCAGGTTTCCCAAAAGTTAGTGTAAAAAGCGTACAAAACGAACATTGCAAATGTACAAAATGACCATTAGGTTTGGAATAACATGGTTTGTATATTCTATACCCTTTCTCAGTAAGCCCATTATCTATTAATATTTCTCAGTGTTGAAACATCATTTCATTGATTAAGCCCAATTCGGAATTCACTGGTACACTATATATGTGCATAATACTATATATCTGGGCATTAGTACATTTGTTTGTGGTGGAGGCAATATAGTTGTATAAATTACAAATTTATAAATTACAAATTGTGTATGCTATATGACCCCAATGTATTAAAAGTGTTTTTTCAGTTTTGCACAGTATGTTGGTAGGACACAATATTTTGTGAATGTGAAGAAAACTAAATAATTGCAAGACATGAACTCTCATTTCTTTTCCTGTTGATTTTACATTTATCTATAGCTTCTTTGGAGATTTTGGTTTCATGTTTGGAGGAACCCCTCGTCAGCAAGACAGAAATATTCCTAGAGGAAGTGATATTATTGTAGATCTAGAAGTCACTTTGGAAGAAGTGTATGCAGGAAATTTTGTGGAAGTAAGTTCAAACAATATAGCTGCTTGTGTTGACTCGCAGAACTTGTTCTTTTGACTAAAAACAAAGGGTTTCTGGTCATCTTCTTTGTCTTTTAGGGGGTGGGAGAGTGACTGAATGTATAGAATTGCATTAATCGTAGTCCTTGGTTCATCAAACACTGTTATTGTGTCATGAACTCACCCCCTAGCCCAAGAACTAAATAAAACAGTGCCACCATTTACATCTACCCATGTGCTACTGCCCTAGTATGTTCCCCTACCTGCCTTCAAAGTCAGCTACTGACCTGAATTTTGTCTTTATTATTCCTTTCCCATTCTTGCTTGTTGTATTATATATGTGAATATATGATTACTGTGTCATTTATCCTCATTGTTTTTGACTTTGTAAACATGGTGTCATACTGTATATTATCTTCGGGGACTGGCTTTTTCATCCATGTTGTTGCTTATAGCTGTAATTTGACTGAATAGAATTTTACTGTGACCACAGTATATTAATATGTAAATAGGTTATTTCCAGTTTTTTTCAATTTCAGTGCTTTTATGAACATTTTTGTATATATACCCAGGTACATATGAGCAAAAATTTCTCTTGGGTTTATATATAAGAGTGGAATTGCTGGATAATATGAACCAGCATTCATTTGTACAAGATAATAAATACCACATTGTATTCTCATTTGGTTGGTACCAGCATTTCCACCTACAATTTAGAAAAGATTCTATAGATGTGCCTGCGTCTCCAATACTTTGCCTTATTAGGCTTCTCAATTTTCAACCATTAAATGGGTATACAATGTTATCTTACTGTGGCCTTAATTTGCACTTTTTGATTAATAATTAGGATAAGCATCTTCATATTTATTGGCCATATTTGTTTCCTATCTGTGAAATGCTTTTTCATGTCTTTTGCCCATTTTTCTTCTGACCTGTTCTTATTGATTTCTAAGGAAAGTTTAATCTTACTACTAATCCTTTGTTGGCTGCATGTAATACAAATGTATCCTATCAGTTTGTAACCTGTCTTTTCATTATATTGAAGATTTATTTAAATGAATATAAATAATTCATTTTAATGTGGTAAATTTATCAGTGTTTTCTTTTATGGTTAGTGTTTGTGTCTTGTTTAAGAACTTCTCTGCTCTAAAATCAGAAAGCAATTCACCTATATTTTCTACTAAAATATTTGAATATTTTAATTGGTGGTTATTCATCTTTGTTAATTCTGGAAAATTTATCTCTACTATATTTTCAGATATTTAAACCATTGGCACTTCTACTTCTATCAGCTCTTAACTTTCTTTTAAATATTAGAACTATTTTTATCCTCCCCAGCTTCCTTCTCAGAGAGTGCTTTGTGGTTTCCTAGCTCACTACTTCAGTCCTCAGTCTACTCATATTTTTATGTGTAATATTTCTACTTGATTCTTGAATTATTTCTTATTCTATTTCATTTTGCTAATGTCTTCCCTTATCCCCATAGTATTAATTTCTTAAACTGTCTTCTCGACTAGATTTGCTCAAAAGACACGTGCTACCCGGCTTCTGACCTTCGGGGGCTGTGATAGGAAGTTGGAGTCCTCAGGTCCCTTAGCTGTTTGAGCTCATATGGCCTCTATAGGGATCGACCCCTCTGTTCCCTTACAGAACATAGAGGGCAAGCCCTTACCCGGTGGTTTTCTCTGTGTTTTGTTTTCTTGGAGTTTTCGTTTGCTATATGGGGTCTATTGTGTTCTGGGGAGGGGGCCAGATGGTGTCTTTCCTGAGGCAGTTCAGGAGCAAGGCCACGGCAGAACCTCAGCTGCTTTTCCCCAACATCCTCACTGCCCCTGCCAGCTCCTGTTGCCCCGTGTACGCCAGTTCAGAACAGCCTTGTGTCTTTGGCGTTTTCTCACACATTTTGTGTTATCATCATTGTTTCTAGGAATTCATGTTTTCTTATAATTTGGCTAGGATTTTGGAGGAGGTAGCAGTGGTCTAAGCATATGTACCATGTCAACAAGAAGCAATTTCTTCTTAGTTGTGGCTTTTGGTCAGAATAGCTGAAAGAAGAGGGCTAGACAATTACAGAAGATGCAACTGGCTTGTAATACTGTTGTTCAGTCTGAGGAATGGGAGAAAAAGGCATTTAAAGTACGTGGGCCATCTCTCTTTCAAGAACAGCTTAGGTTGTTCGGGCGGGAGGAGGGCAGCGAGCCTAATTACTCCCGTGTTCCCTCCCAGACCTGTTGTCTGCAGTTATCGCCAGAACATGGTGCACCACACTTTTTGCAGTTAGTGTGGTTTTGAACAAATTCTTCCTAATCTAATTATTGTAGAGGATGTAAGTTACCTTGCCATTTAAATGAACCAATAGTAAATTCTCTCTCTCTCTTTTTTAAAGAAAACAGTGCTTTGAGAGAACATAGTGGTTAAAAATATGGACTCTATAGCTAGACTGCCTGGCTTAGAATCCTGGCTCTGCCGTACGTCAGTTATGTGACCTTGGTCATGTTACTGAACTTTGTGTGCTTCCATTACTTCCTCTGTGAAATGGGAATAGTAACAGTGTCTACCTCATAAGGTTGCTGCTGGGATTCAATGAGTTCATATATGTAAAAAACGATTAGAGCGTTGCTTGGCACATGGTAAGTGCTGTAAAGTATTGCTCTAATTACTGTTGTGGTTGTTTATTCTGTTCTGGGCTCTCATATGTTGGAAGGTGGGCTTTCCAAGGTGGGATCTGTCTCCAAGCCTTTGTGTCATGCTGCTGTGTGAGCATGTGCTTTGTGATTAGGCATTTCACTAATTAAACAGATGAAAGCAAGAATACATTTCTCCATATATGTTAATTTCCACATGGATCAGAATGTTTGATTGCAGTCATCTACAGAGAGAGGATCATTGCATGTCTTCTTATGGGCTAAACTCTCTGAATTGAGATAGCGCTGGAAGCAGTCGGAGACTGAGTTGCCTGAAACAGGGAATTGTTCTCATTAGGTTAATCGGAGCTAATGTTCTGGCGGCAGCCACATACCAGCTCTTAAAGGCTGTGGTTGTTCTTCAGGGGTTATGCGCGACACAGCTCAGATTTCCAAAAGATAGTAACTCTGTGGACTACTGTAAATCAGTAGTACTTAATTGTGATGTAGAAATGCTGATATATAACACATTTTCCTGTCCTTTCTTATTACCCTCTCTTTCCTCCAACTTTAGAATCTGAGTCACTTAAACATCTGTCTGTTTCATTACCGTTTGGGGGTTATTTAAACTCTGTAAGTACTTCTTCTCTCAGCTCAGGGCTTCCTGAGGGGTAGCTTACCAGAGAAGGGGACATTCCAGGGCGCATGTGCGGAGCCCTGGTCAGCTGAGGAAGCCAAAGGCTGCTTTACATGAGAGGGAAGCTGATACTCTTTATGCGCTTCTTAGGTAGTTAGAAACAAACCTGTGGCAAGGCAGGCTCCTGGCAAACGAAAATGCAACTGTCGGCAGGAGATGCGGACCACCCAGCTGGGCCCAGGGCGCTTCCAGATGACCCAGGAGGTGGTCTGCGATGAGTGTCCTAATGTCAAGTAAGTGGCAGTTCTACCAAAAGACACTTTAATTGTCTCATTTGTCTAATAAAATGCTAATGGTCCATTCCTAGACTTTTTTCCCCTCCCTCCCCTCACTCTTCTCTCTCTCATGTTCTGCCAGAGGATAGAACAAAGAAATGTACATCTTATTTTTTTCCGAAGGTATTTCTTCTAAATATCTTCCTTTATGTTTCTGAACTAATATATGGTGGTCTGTATTTCTCAATATACGTGATAAATGTTTGTTGTTTCATTTTTCCTACTTGGAATATTAGAGCAATATTATATGTCCAGCAAACATTTCAGGTTAGGGAAGTACTATTTGCTAATTGTTTTATAAATGCAACTATTTAATTGAACTTTAAACTGTGTATACCAAAACTTGATCGGGTATTTGTGAGATCAGGAAAAAAAATCATGTGGGATAAACTCTGCTGCTAGATTCCTGATAGGCATGACCCTACCCTTCCAGGTGCAAATGTGTGTAAGTGTGAGCAGTTTCCCCTGCCATGCATCATGCAATTCAAAGTAATCATTGTACGGTGGGTGTTTTGGAGGCAGCAGCTGAATGAGTGTATGTTATGTAGTAGCTTCCTCCTGTTTTGGCATGTAGAAGGTGTCTGTGGGTGTGTCTGATAGCTTCATCAACTAGAGATATGGATAGTCTTCCAAGAAAAAGCTCTGATAGAATGGATACAACTTTATTTGGATTTGGTTTGTATTTTCTTTTCTTTTTCTTCATATTACATTCTCTTTATTCAGACTAGTGAATGAAGAACGAACACTGGAGGTAGAAATAGAGCCTGGGGTGAGAGATGGCATGGAGTACCCCTTTATTGGAGAAGGTAAAATATTGCTGTTCATGCTTTACTATGATAACTTTCTGCTTTCTGTTTGCTTGTACCTCCCACCCTCCCACCTCATCCCACATCCTCAATGGCCACACAGTAACGGCACATATTATTTCCAACACTCCAGTCAGCCTTAGGATACAGAAAGCCTGTTTTGACCGTCATGGTTGGCCACCCTTAGCAGTAGCATTACTGTTTATCCTTTGAATATCTTGTTTAAACGTTTCTATCAAGTAGCCTAAGTTATATCAAAATTTAGGGTGTTCAGACCTTAGTGAATTAATTTTAACTCAGCAATGAAAAAGACATGTTATTCTAGTCGGCA
Source organism: Sturnira hondurensis (assembly GCF_014824575.4). Classification (NCBI taxonomy): domain Eukaryota; kingdom Metazoa; phylum Chordata; class Mammalia; order Chiroptera; family Phyllostomidae; genus Sturnira; species Sturnira hondurensis. The sequence continues at coordinate 89,037 of NW_028091847.1, read as the reverse complement.
TTAAAGGGACTCTGAGACCTTACCTTTGAGGTTTTACAGTGAAAACTGTAAAAGGAAAAAAAGAGCTTTAAGACTTCAGGTTCCAGAAATCAATGAATTATTCTCTGTTTAGGAAATAGGTCAAGTTATCTGTTGCTGTGCCTGAGGTACAGCTGATCTGAAACTTTAGATAACCAGGTAGAGACACTGCTCTCACAGATAGACTTGATAGTTGGCACCTTAGGTAGGGATTTTAAAATATTCTCTCAGCTGCCAAATGGATGTTCAGTGTTAGACACGTGTGGCTCACAACCTGCTCTCATCTTTTCTGACTAGGTGAGCCTCACGTGGATGGAGAACCAGGAGACTTACGGTTCCGAATCAAAGTCGTTAAGTAAGTAATCTAATTTCAGAGGCCTTCACTTCAGCCCCTGCTTTGCAGATGAGTCAGATTATAGAAATATGGGAAGCCCCTGACGCACTGCCAGACTTTTTTCTTGTTTAATATCCTTGATACCCTCAAAGATTACTTGTAACTCTATAACAATACTGAAAATTTTGGGTTGGGGCCGAGGATTGAGCCTAGTTATATGTTTACTCAGGACGTACAAATTCAAAAGAGGTTAGAAGGAGTTAATAAGACAAGTGAGGAGTTGTTAAGGGAAACAAGAATAGGAAGTCAAGGAGACCTGGGACTTTAACTGAGGCAGTACAGTCTACTGAGAATGGGAGACTTCTCCCCAGAAAGGGCCTTCCGTGATGTAATACGTGCTTTTGTGCAGAGAGAGCTCTTTGTCAACTTCTCTTTGGCATGAAGTGCTGCTTAGATAAGAATTTTGCCTGGGACTCAGGCTTTCTTGTTTATTATTTCTCTTGTTACCAATTTGGAAACCAGTTATACTTTTGCTTCTTAGGATTCTTTGAAAGAAGGTTCCCACCCGAACATGGAGAAATGGGCCCCCACCACCTAAGACTTTTCTCTCACAGTGCTCCTTCATCTCTACGACATTTTCCCCATTTTTTTCTTCCTTGTCTTTCTCATTGTTTCCTGGAGAAACTGGAACATGTACTATTACCATGTATTAAACCTTCTCAAATCTGTCTTTGTCAAAATTCCGTTTCACCCTCCCCTCATCCTCCCCCATGCCCACCTTATCTCCATTTCCAGAGCTGACCTGGCCTTGGGCGCCCAGCTCTGGAAACCTTTCTAGACCCGTTCATGATGCTGTCTCCCCAGCCCACATTGCTAGAAGTTGTCTTTCTCTCTTTCCCATAATTTAATTATGTGTAGGTTTATTTACATGCTTTGGCTTCTGCTGATTGTGAGCTTCTTAAGAGTGGGGTTTAATAAATCTTATGCGCCTTTATAGGTTAATACTACACACAAAAGGATGTTCAGTAAATGCTTATTGTTTAAGTGAGTGATGTTAATCCTTTTTTCAAAACATTTTTGAGCTCTTTCCAAAGAAGGATGGAAGTTAATGATTTTTACCTTGTTCTCTGTTCAGGCACCCGATATTTGAAAGGAGAGGAGATGATTTGTACACAAATGTGACAGTCTCACTAGTCGAGTCTCTGGTGGGCTTCGATATGGATATTACTCACTTGGATGGTCACAAGGTAAACAAACCAATTTTCCTGCTTCCTGCCTGTCCTCTTAAAAGTGGTCATGTGTGTGGTTTCAAAATTATTTCAGCCACTTCAATCACTTAGAGCCAAGGGGACTTCTTTCTCAGTCTTTGCCTCTTCTTACTCTTCCACTAAACTGTACGTTTCAGCTACTCAGAGTTGATTGCACAGCCTTTGTTGGTCTTGTCCTTACAGCCTCCAATGGCAAACCCTTACTATTATACTTATTTATGTATTTGGTTCTCCTTTTCCTTTTGAAAGCCTTCTCTTTCTTCGCCTCCCAGTGTTCTAATGAGTTTCCCTTTCCCCTTCATCCTTTCTGCCTCCTCTGAGGTGCGATGTGAGCTTTGATCACCTGTGCACTAGAATCTGGTGGTGCACTTTGGGAGTACTGCTCCTGCTCTGGCTCATTCCCTTTTGCTTTCCAGGTACATATTTCCCGGGATAAGATCACCAGACCAGGAGCAAAGCTATGGAAGAAAGGGGAAGGCCTCCCCAACTTTGACAACAATAACATCAAGGGCTCTTTGATAATCACTTTTGATGTGGACTTTCCGAAAGAACAGTTAACAGAGGAAGCAAGAGAAGGTAGGGGATATAATGCATGTATGTGCTTGATGTATGTGAGTATGAGAACAAAGTGGTTAAAGAAGACAGGCAATAAAAACAAAACCCACCAGTGACATCAGACGTTAGCCATCGACACCAGTGAACACAAGACTAGGAATGAACTTGCCTTTCTGGAAAAGCAATATTAAAAATTCTTCTGTCACTGTGTCACAAAGGGCTGTGTAAGCCAGGCTTTGAAACCCAGGGAGTGATAGGTTGTGTGGGTGTGTGGGTGTGAAACAGAATCACCACAGATGAGTGAGACCAAACTGTTCAAGGAGAGATAAGGTATACCCTAGGGTTAGAGCCATGGGGGTGATGTCTTCTGTGACTGGTGGAGTGAAGGGCCTAGTTGGTGGGTCCTAAATGAAAGGAAGAAGGTGAAAGGGCTCAAAACTGGAAAGAGAACAAAAAAGAAGCAATAGAAGACAGCTGGAAAGATTTCATTCCATTTCGATACCTTTTCTCATAGGGTTTTATGGGATGTGTGTGGTATGTGTGCTTGAGAGACAGAGAAAGACAAGATCGTCTGGGACGTATGGGTGCATGTGTGGAGGTATCCCCGTGTGATCAAGTTGGACGTTGGTGATTATTAGTTTAATTCAGATCATGGTTATTGTAAAGCCTTCTGTGCGCCTCCACATGAAACATGCTCATTACACTCTAGAGAAGTCACATTTGTGTTAATGGAATAATTTGTTCTTTCAGGTATCAAACAGCTACTGAAACAGGGATCAGTGCAGAAGGTGTACAATGGACTGCAAGGATATTAAGAGTGAATAAAGTTGGACTTTGTTTAAAAGAAGTGAATCAGCGATATTTATTATCTGCAGGATTTTTTTTTTTAGTTTGTTTTGGTTTTCAATCTGCAAGTTTGGCTTAATTTTTTCTTCTAATGATCGTCATGAATGAATAAGAGGGCTTAGGAATTTGTCCTTTTTTGTTCAGAAAAGAGTGACCAGCAAAAGGTTTAATAATACCTCTCCCTTAAGGGATTTAATGTCTGGTGCTGCCACCTGAGTTTCAAGAATTAAAGCTACAAGAGGACTCCAGGAGAAAAAGAGACACGATGTAAGGGGTTGGAGTTAATTGGTAGCTATTTCATTCAAAATACCAACTGGAGAAGTGTGTTTTTAAATACATTTTGTTGTTAATTTTTCTTGACTCCTGTTTCTTGTTGGTTGGCTACAGTGCTGTCTTTTCCATGTCCATTTTGGTCGTTTTTCCTTCATTTGCCCGTTTCTCTCCTTGGTGCCTATGAGTTGGGTTGTCTTCCCATCCAGCAAACTGGATGCCCAAACCTGGAAAAACCCAGTCTCCGTCCCAGTCCTCCAAGGGAGCTTGAATAAACTGAGCAGACAGACTGGGGGAGATGAATCAGGGTTACACAGAGATTTCATTGTCCTTGAGAAAGTACATGTCCTCATTTAATTTAGGAATAGGAAAATCTGATAAGGGCTTTTCTGTTTACAAGTCACTTTCACATATCTGACCTCACGGGACCCGATGATTAAAAAGCCTTTGGTTTGTGTTAGGAGTGAGGATTACCATTGGCTCTAGAAAATGAATTTAAGTAGAATTATAAATGGCATTTGCCTCTCCTGCAGCACCTAATTCAGATGGTACGTGGCCTTCTTCACTTCTCTACATTACAGTCATCACAAGCGACTTGTCCTCTACTTTTGGACTTCCTGCCTCGGGAGCGAGTGGTCCAGTGCGGTTGACCAATTTCCGCTGCACTGTGTGGAGCTCCCTTCCAGCCCCACCGTGTCGTTCCAGCAGCCTTCCCACCTCAGCCCTGCGGCAGCCGCTGCTCCTGGCTGCCTTTTCATTGCCTTGTGCCTGTTTTACAAAAATGACTGGAAAGGGTGAAAAAATGAGCATTTTGTCCATTTAGAATAGTTAAGAAGGTGAAAAGCAATACGCCTTTAACCTCAATCATTCTTTGGACTTGAGTAGTTTAACTCTGTTCACTTGTGAAGGAAAAGAACAAAATTAAAAGGCTTATTTGAAATCCTGAAAAACGTACCTTAGAAATGAAGTGAAGCCACATAAATACATATGTAGTTTAGTGGACTTTTTGTACAATTAATATCCGTTATGTAATTACTCTATTACATAGGAAATATGTAATAGAGTTGCCCTATTTGAGCATTTCATAGAAATAATCACAAACATTTTCCTAACATACCTGAGCCCAGAAGAGCTCTTGATCATGGTTTGCACTTGCGGATCCCTGCTTTGCCAAGACTTTTGCAAGTCAGTCACATAGGAAGCTGGGGTTACTCATCTCACCGGAAAGACCCCATAGAGATGATACTCTTGCTGCAAATAAGAGCGTTAGTGAGGCTTTGTCACTCCTGTTTATCCATGGTCCAGGCTGCCATGATTTAATGAGTTATAAAAGAATATTCTTTCATTGTTTGACTCTGAGCTTCAGTTCATCCTAAGTGCTTTCTCTGACGCACATTGCAATGTGGAAAGATTTCCATCAAAGTTCCACAGATTTTCTTGTAATAAAGAAAACCACAGTAGCAGGGTGAGGGTGATGGAGATGATGGGAAGATCCTAAAACCAGGCTCCAAAGCCCAAGCTTTCCCATTGTGGCACAACTGCGTCCCCAGAAGTTAGTGCTGCTCGGAAATGGAGGTTCAGTCCCTGAGGCAGCAAGCTCCTGCCGAGCGGTCTACTGCTGTCCATCTGTCCAGCAATGTTGCAGCAAGGGCTTCTGGGCTTGGGAGGTTGTAGTCAATGTGTAAGTTCCCTTCAGGCCAGAAGCTTCTATATATTGTAGAGTTTTCAACTGAAGGACTGGGAAAGTGCTTCTTGCACACTCAAAAAACTATTGAGCGCTTACTATGGGCCAGTCTGTTCAAGTGCTTTATATGGGCGAGCTCATTTCTGTGGAGTAGGGGCTGTTACCCTCGATTTACAGGTGAGGAAATTGAGTTATACCTCACAGATGATAAGCAGTGGTACCAGGAATTGAACCCAAGCAGTCTGCTCCAGAGCATGTACTCTGAACTGCTATGATTTCATGAATTTTACTTAGAGAAAATAAAGACTGTGGAACAAGGATTTTAGGTAATGATGGTGGGAGAAGAGATGCTGAGTTTTGCCATGGATAATGAGCACTTATTGCCCAAATTTTTGCAGGAATAGTAAGGATGATCATTACGTGTGGGTATACTGATGACATACCGTGGGTATAATGATGATAATAATCCTGTGTGTAATGCTCACAAAATGTGGTTGTGCAATATACCTTGCAAAATATGGTCATAGCGTCTTCAGTCCTGAAAGGAGAAGTGTCATTCCACTGAGATACTAAATTAAGCAGAAAGGGTGTTAAAGGCTGGGGATCAGACTCAATCTCTGTGGCACCTGCAAACTGTGAATAATGAAGGGCGATATGTTTTAACCTGAGCATTTGTGCATTTCTAACACATTTTGGCTACTCATTTATGTACGTCTACTTCCTGGTCCTCAGCTGCATTCACCATTGATTGCTTAGGTTGCCAGATCCCTAAATTCTATTTCAGTGTTGGTGCTCAAAAATCACTGTTTTGGGAAAAGGTAACAGGATATGGGAACTTAAAACCAGTTTCAAAAGTTACATAGGTGGTTATTAGAAATAGGAATGGAATGAGAATTTTATTGTATCCTTTGAAAAAAGCTGCCCCTAGTATAAGAGTGATTGAAGTAAGTATATACAAATCATGTGGTAATTATAGAACAGACTGTACTAACAAGCTCACAGAAGATTCATGTATTACAAGTTTCCTTATATAACCCTGGCTGGTGTAGCTCAGTGGATTGAGTGTGGGCCTGCAAACCAAAAGATTGTGGTTCGATTCCCAGTCAGGGCACACGCCTTGGTTGCAGGCCAGTTCTCAGTGGGGGACACGTGAGAGGCAACCGTACATTGATGTTTCTCTCCCTCTCCTTCCCTTCCCTGCTAGAGATAAATAAGTAAAATTTTTTTAAAAAACTTTCTTTATAAGTATAGACATCAGCAGCTGCAGTTCCTGCTTAACCAAGGAATGGCCCTGACCACAGGAAACTGGGCAATCATCAGCAACTCATTGCAGAACCAGCAGAAACTGCCTGCGAATCCTGTTCCCAGCTATTGGCAGTGAAACTGCAGATGGAGCAATGAAACTACATGGTGATGCACATGGAGATAACACTGAAGCCCCCCAAGAACAGAGCTGAGAAACCACATGTCTCCCGAAATTCCTTAGGTTCACTCTCCCCATGGTTCCCCCATATAAACTAGCCAGTACGCCTAAGATGCTAAGGTGGGCGTTGAGACAATAGTCCCTCATCTTCCAGGTGGTTGGCACCTGAATAAAACTCCTTTCCTCTACATCAGCACCCGTCTCTTGAGTATTGGCTTTCGAAGCAGCAGGCAGCTGGACTTGCGTTCGATTACACCAGCTCTAATAATGACATCTACCCTGAACAAAAAGGCATATACAAGGACTCCAGGAGATAAGCAGAGAATAAGAAACCGTTTGGTAAGTGTTCACTTGGAAAAACATTCTAGTCTTTCAGTCACTGAAGCTGTACTAGGACTCACGCGCAAAGGTTGAACACAGGTCACAGGCAGTGGGCACCAGGACACTTTCTACAGTGATTTACATGCCAAAGAGCCCAGACTCTTTCTCTTTTCACTGAAAGAAATCAATACGCGTGAGTGGTGTAACTGTAGGCATAGTACCTCTATTAGTGCAGCCCGACTGGGACAGACATCATTGCAGGGTGGTCTGGTCACAGGCCTGAATGTCAGTACAAACCCTTGCAAGCTGCATTTTCAATATGGTAGCCAAGTGTGGCTCTGAGCACTTCAGATGTGGCTAGTGCAAACTGAGGTGCCATGGGTATAAAATACTCACTGGGTTTTGAAGACTTAGTGAAAAAAGTATAAAATACCTCGATAATAATTTTATATCTTGATTATATGTGGAAATGATAGTATTCTAAGTATGGTGGGTAAAATATATTAAACTAATAAAATAGATTACTAAAATTTACTTCAGTCTATTTTGTTCTTTTGTACTTTTGAAAATGTGGCTACTGAAAATTCAGAACTACCGAGGTAGCTCACATTATATTTCTATTTCTGATGCCACTGCTACCAAGTCTCTCCCTGACTTGGAAGAAGTGCACTAGGACTTGGGGATGAAGTGCTCACACTCACCCCTATTTGATTGCCTCATTCAGTCCAGTCCAATGGTCCAGACTGTTAAGAGGTTTCAGGATCCCCACTCGATCATCCAACATTTTGTTTGTGCTTCTCCACTTGATGTTATCTGATCCCTGTATTGGCCAAGACATCAAGATTCTCATCCAAACGGTGAATAAAAGAGTTGGCCAAAAAGGTGAAGGCCAACTCTTGTGTTTTTTTCACTGAAAGCCTCTTCCAGGTTGTTACTCATCAAAACCTGAGGGTAAAGTCATACCAACCTCCATGGAAATAACTATCTTTGTCTTTTTTTTTTTTTTTTTACCATGTCTACAAGGATATACTGAGAGCCCTTGTGAAAATCCAGGTATACAGCAGCCTGTGTTAGGAAATGAGATAGGTCAACATAACTTAGTTTTACTGATCCCTTATTGGATCCTAGGGATCAGCGCTTTGTATTTAGGTGCTTACGAGTGATGCCTAAAGTGTCTGTCATACTCTTTCCTTTCAGAAAAATCGCCCATTTAGAAAAATTGCTTGGTGTGGCCTCCCCTCACACCAACCAACCAGCACTAGGGTGACCAACTCATCCCTGCCTGCCTGGGACTTGTTTGTCTCTGGTGTTAGCACTGGGAGTCCCACATCCCCAAACATCCCCAGTCTCAGGCAAACCAGGATGGTTGGTTACCAAAGGTCCAGCATTGAAGGGTCATTTGCATGGAAGCCCCTTCAGCTCATGTCATTCATAATTGTGCAGAGCAATGGCTGAAGGAACTGCAGGGGCTGGAGCCAGGCCAAGTTCTGAAAATGTTCCATGAAGGAGGCATCCATGAGCACAGAGAACTAGAAGGCCAAAGCTATAGCACAGCTGTTGAAAGGCAAGTGTGTGCAGGTGCCAGACCCAGGAGGTCCTTCCGGGCTGGTTGACAGCTTGGCACGTGTTAACAACAACGTTCCCTTTTGGCCATTTATGTGGGGGAACAGGGGGAGATTTTTTTTTTTTTGGTGAAAGTTGTATATGCCCTTCATCCTTTATATTGAAGATTAAGGGAATTATTGCATGTACTGAGTATATGATTAAAATGTAAACTTAGTATAATTGCCTTTCATTTAACAGTTTTACATTTATCTAATGAATAACTTACACTAAGAATATAGGTTATCTACTTGGTTCTGGGTTTAAAGTCCTCTAAAAATATCTTTTAAAATATTGTTTCTGATTGTATATTGACATAATTCTCCCACCTTTTCTTGTTCATTTGAATGTCTTTTTATTTCTGTTTGTCTGGGTTTTTTTACTTTGTTATGCGGTTATTTATTTTGTGAGTCCTGAGCCAGTCATTTTCTTAAGAAACATATTAAGGGTGTTCATTTTCAATAATTAAAAGCATTCGTTCTTTCTGTAAGCAGTGATATCATCTGTTTCAGAATCCCAGCCCCCATGACTACTGGCAGCAGGCAACGTCCATCCGGCTCGTGTCCGAATCCCCATCACAGCTGAGCTTCTAGGCCTAAACTGCGAAAACACTCCAGAGGGAAAGCCCAGCACCTTCAAGGAACGTTTTTTTCAATGTTTCCTTATTTCCACGAGAGGGTGCTCTGGTGAAGGGGATGAGGCTGATGTACATCCTGTGGACTATATAAGGAATCACAAATACACTTTCTGCTGCCAAGTTTCCAGTTTGTTCTAGGGTCATTTTAACTCCCCCTTACTGGATGATCACATGTGCTCGCCCCTCCCCCTGTGACTCAGACAGGGTCTCCGTGCGCTCTCAGAGAAGCCCACTGTCTGCTGTAGGGAGGAAGTGGGCACCCTTACATCGGGCAGAGAGAAAGAGAGAACTCAATTGTGGAACACATTACAAGATGCATTTTGGTATAAAGATAATTAGCAGCAATTGCAGACTTTTTCAAATGGAAACAGAAGGGGAAAATAATGTACTCTACTGATTCATTGCCTCTTTATGAAGGAGCTGCTATGTACATGAATTTTGGGGAACCAAGATGACCCAGAGCTCAGCGCCTGCACAGGGGAGCCCAGGCAGTGCAGGTGAGGGTACAGCCTTGTTCCCCTGCATCCTCCCCACTGACCCCAACACTCAGATTCCTTCCCATCAGAGTTCAAGGGAACTTTCCAGTCTACTGCGGGATGGGGCAGGGGGGCATCGCTGGTCCAGTGTTTGCTGAAGACAGTTCTGGTCCGTGGGAAGACCATTTCTAGCCACATGCCAGGTCCCGAGTTGAGTCCTCTCCTCCACTCCTGGAGCACGGCCGCCATCATCTTCTCCCTTTGCCTCCACACACCTTCTCTGAAACATCAGTGTGTGCCTGTCCCACGTACGGCACAGAGCTAGACCCTGTCACTGCCGAAGCAGAAGAGCTGTGGCACAGCAGCCCCTGTGTCGTCAGGGCCACCGGGTAATTTGTGGCTGCTGCAAACTCGCCCTGAAAGATGATTTCTTCCTGGTTTATGAATTTATCTCAGAAATTTAAATCAAACATTTAAATAGTTAGCAAATTATCGTTATTGAGGGAAAAATCAGGCAATGGAGATAGTGGCAAAAAAAAACCCCCCAACAACCAAGGTCTGACAGCTACTATGATTGTGGCACTATTTCCAGAATAGCAGGCTCCCTGGCTCCCAGCAAGTGAAAGGTGTGTGTGTGTGAGAGAGAGAGACGGGGAGAGAGAGACATGGCCCCCACCCCGGGGGTTGTGGTTGTTCTCTCCGCAGTGGGAAAGCTGCAGGAAAACTGGCCTCACAGTTAAGTGACACCCCCACAGAGTGGCAGAGCCTAGGCATAACTGAGGCTTCTAGGCGGGTTAGATTTCTACTCAGCAGTGAGGCTCGGGCTAACCAGACTGGGGTGGTGGGAGATAAGTCATGAGAGGCACTCACAGAACAGCTCGTGTCAGCCCGAGGAAACATCAATCATTCATGCCAGAGAAAGGGCAGTGCGATGGGAATTAGGGCCTAAGCCCCTACGGCATCCACTCCAGGTCACCAGGTACCCCCTCCTGCCCCTTGCCTCAGGTTGTCTGGTCATTACCCTTTCCCTAGACTTAACCTGGAATTCAAGGACAGAGAACTTAGGAAGAACAAACTGACTTTGAACTTAGATTTCATTATATCAGAAAGTAAATTAACTTTGAACTGTTAGTTTTGGATTTTTTACAAAAAGATAATGCTACCACTCCCGCTTGCTACACTATCCGGATTATGTGTGGTCTCTTAATGGTTTAAGCTTTTCTTGGTAATCATTCCCTGTTCCTCATTAAATGAGAGCTCCCACATTTCTTTTGGTTAAATGTCAAATTTTCTGTTCGCTTCTCAAAAGCATACAGTGCTTAGCTGTTTACATCAAGTCGACACACAGGGTCTGGCAGAAGTAAGACATGTGTGAGCATGGTGTAATAATTTATAGTTTTAATTTGAACGTTTCACATTAAATGTTCATATGGTATGTTTGAACATACAGTGTGCTCGAGTGTGATAGTGTCATGTTGCAGAATTACATCTTATGATTTGGTGATGAAAGATTTTGTAGTAAAACAGGGGTGTTATTTGTGCCAGACCCTGTATTTTCTAATAGCAGTCAAATGACATAGGGACCGTGACAGCACCACTCTCTTCTGTGCGGCACCACTGGCTTCCCTGGGAACCACTCCCTGTGCCCAGGTACCGCTGGCCCTTGGCCTGGCAATGCCCTGCCTGCTGGGCACTGCCCTCTCCTGCCCAGCTGAGGTTGTGGCACACCCAGGCCCATAGTGAATTCCATACACACTGTGGGAGTGTGTACTCCACATTGTGGAAGTGTTTACTCTCTTTGCTCTTCTGTATTAGAAGCTGTCAATGGGCATCAAAACTGAAATGCTCGAATTTCCTGAGGTCCTTCTTGACAGCACCCTCTTCAGCTCTTTCATACAATAGGACTCAGATAATAAGCTCAAAGCAGAGCCAGGCCAGGAGACAAATTTGAGGGATAGACACTATTTTGTTGTTCCTTTGACCATGGAAGAGGCCTCAGTACCAGGCAGGCTTGTCACTCCCAGCGCTACTCCAGCAAAGTGGGCTCTTCCCCAGGACGCTCCCCGCTCCTCCTGCAGATGGTATCCTGGGGACCCGTCCCACCAGACATGCGGAAACACAGCCTAGGAGGCAGCTGAGGCCCTAAGACTGCTGGGGACCTGCTAGCTATGTAACTGTCCCATTTATTTTAGGGGAGAGAGTGAAAGGGACCTCCAACTTTAAGAAGCCATAGGGAATTTACATTGGACAAGCAGTCAAAGCACACTGGTCAAGGGTGAATTTTGATATCTCTGCAGATCAAGTGGGAATACAACAGAAGTATACTGGTGTGTCATTCATGATCCATGTTGTTAATAGAAATAAATCTTAAACAAATTTTAGGATAATGAGGTTGAGAATAGAGATCGTGGGACAATTAAAAGAAAAATGGCCTTTTCCTTTTACTGTCTCTCATCTGTGTCAACAGGGTATGACTGCACATAATTTCGTAATTGCTAAAGCTTGTGCTGTTTTCCGGACCACTCCAGGCTCTGCTTCGGGAAACCCATCACGGTGGGGCCCAGTGGGGGGCCATGGCAGTGTGGGGTAGTAGAAGGAAGACAGGATATGGACCCCGATTGGCATTCTGCCTCCACCTCCTGTCTGCTGTGCAAATCCCTATCCAGGACTCGGGTTGTAAAAGATTGAGAGAGGGAAAATTAAACCATGGGGGTTCCTGGTGGAATGCTTTCTTGGTCCGTATTTGATCTATTATTTGACCTATTTAAGTATTTTCATTTTTATTTAAATAATCATACTTTGCTGTTTAAAATGTTATTATAAATTTATTGATTTTTTTTAGAAAGAGAGAAACATCGATTTGTTGTTCCGCTTATTTATGCACTCGTTAGTTGACTTTTGCACATGCCCTGATCGGGTATTAAACCCACAAACTTGGCGATGATGCCAAGTAAAGTATCCAGACGATGATGCACTAATCGATAGAGCTATCTGGCCAAGGCAAAATAACCACACTTTTCAATTAAAATTTTCTATTTGATTCTATTTTAAATCTGCCTCTCCCTGCCCCCTGCCATGCTTTGTGGTAACTATGAATAACATGGCTAAACTTAATGTATTAATTATTGGACAGGCACCTAGAAGAATCACACTTGGAGAAAAGGACTGTGAGAGGCTTTGAGAAGAAGTCTGTCCCTAGCAGGGTCAGCTGAGCTTGGCGCTGCCCTGAAAGAGCCCATGTGAATCTCTCAGGAACAGGACTATGCACTTCCAAGGGTTTCTTCCCATTTCCTGAACACTGTCCATACTTCTCCACCGCTTTACTTTGCCAACATGTCCATTCCAACCAGACAGGCATTCTGTTATTTTTACCTGAGTCTTGCCATTCTTCAAGGCCAAATTCAAAATGCATCCTCATCCACGAAGCCTTCTTCCCTCTCCCCTGCCCACTCTCAGCCAGGAATGATTCTCCCCTTCTCCCGAGAAGGCCCATTGCACATGGTTCCTCTTAGGTACCACTGATGATGAATGGGAATGCTATATGATTTCATGGCTCAAAACAAAATGGAAATGCAGTTATTTGTTCAAAAATTGTTAGGAATTTCAAGACAACTATAGTAGAGCATTATACCAAGCACATGGCCCTTCTAAGTGCCCTAGCACCACTGCACAGGACACATGCCCAGTTAGCCGGCCAGATTATTACACCAGGACGCTCCAGGGGGAACTGAGAGGCCCCTGAGCAAATGCAATAACTTAAATGCCCGTTCTAATCTCTTCCCAGGGAACCTGCTGAACTGCCCATTTTTCTGAGCCCATCTAGCATTCCAGTGCTCCAGCCCTTGGCCCCCACCTGTCTGGCCCCTCTCTGCCTTACTTACCCTTAGCTTCCTGCTGTATCCATTCTCCCACTGCCTCAGTCTCCATTAGAATATGAGTCCTGGAGGTTCGATTGTTGCTTAATGCACCAAATGATTTGACTGCCTGTTGCACAATCCCAGGGCAGAAAGAAAGTTGCTCACATTCCCTACCATGGCCCTATGCTCAGCACCCTCTCGGTTTCAATTGTCCTTCACTTGTGCACACCTGTTTACACACAAGTGCACACTCACTTGGATAGCTATGCAATTCATTTGATTCCCAATCATAAGATAAGTCATCCTATTTTTTAATCACTGGTGCCACTCTGGTCTATGTGAATAAGATGATGAGGTCTCAAAACTAAGTCACCTGAGAAGTAACAGAGATGATGGAGGTTAGCAGGATATAACATGAATGTCTCTAAATACCTAAAGCTCAACATATAGAGCAGGAAGTTCATTGAATCTGTGTAGTCCCTAAAGGAGACTCAGGATCCATTGACAAAATTATAAGGTAGGGACATGTTGAATCATCATGGAGGAACCTAGTAACTTCCTAGTTCCTAGAGTGATTCAACAATAGAATGGGCTGCCAGGGTGATGGAGAAATCCCTGTATTTGAATGTCCTCAGTGAGACACCAGACACTGGAGGAAGGCTCTGAGTTGAGTGGAAGTCAGGCATAGAGTCCCTCAGTGATCACTTATGGGTCTCAGTCTGTGCCAGTCAGGAAGCAGGTGCTGGGGGTTCAAGATCGAAAACGACAGAAACATGGCTGTCCTCTGAGAACCCTTCCAACTCAAGAGATTCTATTCCTCCAGATTTAATGTAGGCTGAGGGCAGGAACCACAGCGTATACATCTTTTTTTTTTTTTAAGATTTTATTTATTTATTTATCTTTAGAGGGGAAGGAGAGAGGGAGAGAAACATCAATGTATGGTTGCCTTTTGTGCATCCCCTGCTGGTAGTTAGCCTGCAAGGAACCAGCCTGCAACCCAGGCATGTGCCCTGACTGGGAATTGAACCGTGATCGTCTGGTTCACAGGCCCGTGCTCAATCCACTGAGCTACGCCAGCCAGGGCCGCGTATACATCTTTTGTGTGCTCATAAAAACTAAACAAAGTGCTATGGAGCCAGACCCAACAGTGAGCATCTGGAAGGCAAGAATTATACCTTCCATCTGTCATACTTGGCGCCTAGCAAAACGTAAGAAATTTGTTTTGAGGTTAATGAATGTGTGTCCAAAGAATACTCAACATAAGTCAGTAAGTGGATCCACTGAGTCTACGATATGGACTCACTGCTGAAAGGACCTATTGCAGCTCCAGTAATGGTAGTATACATGATGGATGAAGAGGTGCCCAAATTTACTAAGGTACAATGGGTTATTTAACTCCAGCAGCCTCATTGTAACCATACAACTCTTGGATGGTGAGGACACAGCTCTTCTGAACATCTCTGTGTCCAAGGACCCCAGAGAGCCAAGTATGGGGCTTGTTAGAAGACGATTTCACCTCTCATCTTCCTTGTTGTCGGAAGAGTGCCACTAACCTGGTTTTGAAGACATTAAAAGTTAATGACAGAAGCCAGCAGGAGAAATAGATATGATTCTTTGCATTGACTAGCATTCCTCTGGAAAACATTAACCAGAAATAATGTAATCATTTACTCTTTATTTACTTTCTAAACCAGAAGTAGAAATCATTTCAACACCAGCCAAGCCCTCACAAAAGTCAACAGGCAAAAGTCTCTTCTGCAATATTGATCTCCACCTATTTTCTACTGATTAAATTATGTGTATAGACAACTTTTTAAAATTCTTTTTTAAATTAATTAATTAATTTATTATTTATTTATTTATCTTTAGAAGGGAAGGGAAGGAGAGAGGGAGAGAATATCAATGTATGGTTGCCTCCCTGCTGGGAACTGGCCTGCAACCCAGGTATGCGCCCTGACGGGGAATCGAACCGCGATCCTCTGGTTCACGGGCCCATGCTCAATCCACTGAGCTACACCAGTCAGGGCAACTTTTTAAAATTCTTACAGTTGTTGACCAAATTCAGTCCATTTAAAATTTTTTTTAATTTTTCTTCAAATACAGTATATAGCCATTTTTCCTGTTGCTAAGAATAATGATTTGCTCACTTTTAGGCAGTGTCCAGCAGCCAGATGCCTCAACTTTCTTTAGGCCCTATATTCTTTTAATTTGGGGTTAATGGAGCAATCATGATTGGGCTAAATCCAGGTTCCACCGCTGACTGCAGTGGTCAAACCCCAAACATCTCTGAGTTTCTGCTGCTTCTATGAAAAACAGAAGATGAGGACAACACAGCTCCCATGGAGTTATGGGGGTTGAAGTGCAATGACAGAATAAGGAATCGACATTTGCTATGATGATGCTGTTTTCCTGAGGAGGAGCCATTCCAGCCTCAGAAAGCCCAACTCTCCCCATGTGTCCTTTAACCCTAACATGATTCTCTCTTTTGAGAGACAGATGTTTAAGTGGGTGTCAAAGCCTCACTAAACAGTATACAGTTAGAAGCCTTTCAAACAAAAGAAAATGGAAAGTTCCCCATAGTTTCTTTTTTTAAATTTAATTGTTGTTCAAGTACAGTTTTCTGTCTTTTACTCCCATCCCAGGCCAAGTGCTCCCCACCTCACTCCCATTCCACCACCCTTAGTTTTTGTCCATGTGTCCGCTATACTTGTTCCTGTAAATCCTTCCCCTTTTCCCCTGAAATTCCCTCCCTTCTCCCCTCTGGTCCTTGTCAGCCTGTTCTCTATTTCAGTGTCTTTGGTTATATTTTGCTTGCTGGTTTGTTTCGTTGTTTAGGTTCCTGTTAAAGGTGAGATCATATGGTATTTGTCTTTTACTGCCAGGCTTATTTCACTCAGCATAATGCTTTCCAGTTCCACCCATGCTGTTGCAAAGGGTAGGAGCTCCTTTTTTCTCTCTGCTGCATAGAATTCCATTGTGCAAATGTACCATAGTTTTATGATCTGTTCATTTACTGCTGGGCACCTAGGTTGTTTCCAACTCTTGGCTATTGTAAATTGTGCTGCTATGAACATCGGGGTGCATAGGTTCTTTTGGATTGGTATTGTAGGGTTCTTAGGATATACTCCTACCAGTGGAATTGCTGGGTCAAAAGGCATATTCATTTTTAGTTTGCTTAGAAAATTCCACACTGTTTTCCATAGTGGTTGTACCAGTCTGCAATCCCACCAACAGTGAACTAGGGTCCCCTTTTCCCCACAACCTCTCCAGCACTTGTGGTTTGTTTCTTTGTTTATGATAGCCATTCTGACCTGTATAAAGTGGTATCTCATTGTGGTTTTAATTTGCATCTCTCTGATAGCTAGCGATATTGAGCATCTTTTCATGTGTCTCTGGATCCACTGTATGTCCTCTTGAAGAAGTGTCTGTTCAAGTCCTTTGCCCACTTTTTAATTGGGTTGCTTGTCTTCTTAGAGTGGAGTCATGTGAGTTCTTTGTATATTTTGGAGATTAAACCCTTGTCTGAAGTATCAGTAGCAAATATGTTTTCTCGTACAGTTGGTTTTCTTTTTATTTTAATACTGTTTTATTTAGCTGTGAAGAAGCCTTTTATTTTGATGAGACCCCATTTGTTTATTCTTTCCTTTATGTCCCTTGCTCTAGGGGACATATCAGTAAAAATGTTGCTGAGTGAAATATTTGAGATTTTCCTGCCAATGTTCTCCTCTAGGACTTTAATGGTGTCATGGCTTATATTTAAGTCTTTATCCACCTTGAATTTATTTTGGTGTATGATGTAAGTTGGGCCTCGAGTTTCATTTTTTTGAACATAGCTGTCCAGTTCTCCCAACACTGTTTGTTATGTGATGATGAAAAGCCTACTGCAAGGAGCACTGTGTTCTTGAAACTAATTTCACGCATAGAAACTATGCATGAAAATTACCAGCCCAAATAGTAAAAGAACTTTCCTTGAAAGAGTAGGAAGATTTGATGAAATACAAACTTCTTTTATTCTGAATTTAGATTATGCCTCTTCCCCAGGGCTGGGACTAGGGTGTGGCGAAGAAGAGACCAAAGATGCAACATTTGAGGAGGTGCAACCTTGTGAATGGGCGCCTCCTTAAATTTTGCACGTTCATCCTCTCCCTTGCCCCACCCTAGTCCAGGCCCCATTTCCCCCCATTTATCCCCTCAAATGTGGTTCTTTTCAGTGTTTGGATTTTCAGAGCCAGATCTGAATGGCTATGAGGGCAGGCTTGGGAGAGCCTGGAGAGCTTCTTCTCCACACAAAGAAAGGAAGTAATCACCTCTGGTCAGTGTGGTTTAATCGTTTTTACCATGATATGCTCAGGCTCACATCTCCCAACTTTGGTGCGTTGGCACTAAGTCCAAAGGGCTCTTCCAAATCACGTCCAGGGCAACTGGTGCTGAGACAGCTTCACGAGAAATCTGACACATCCTTGCACAAGGGTAACTTGTATTCCATTAAGTGATGTTTTACACTGGAGAAATAAATTCCAGTCTGTCTCCATGGGACAAATATCATAATTGTGTATAATTTATGGCTCTTGGCTAATCAAATGTCACTGGATCAAATAAGTTGAGACGAGCTCCTTAGGCAGGATGGTGTATTCTCATCACTCTGCATCAAGGCCCCTACCATCACAGATAGTAGTCATTTAATAAATGTCCATATGAGTGAAGAAACACCACACTTATCAGAAATTAATCCTTGGCCACTCGAGGCCTAGGCCCTTTAAGTACCAGAAAGCGCAGAGCTAGGAGTCTGGCCCAATGATTTAAATACCAACCACTGCCACTTCCTCCCTGAAAAAATCAATCGTTCCTCTGGCTTCTGCTCACATGTCCTTGTCCGTGTCATGTTTTGTGAGAGGCTCTCACCTCAGCTCTTGCTGCCTGGCATGATGTTTCACCCTCTTCTAGTTCTGTCCTTCCCCTGAGAGACCCATTTGTGCTTGGCACAGACACGACAGAAACAACCTCAACAACTCTGACCCTGAGCTTTCCTGTGATTCTTCTGGTCTTGCCTCCTGATTGGCAGCCATACATCCTGAATGCTGCCTTGGAACAGTTTGAATGCATTGCTGCCCTAGTCGGGAGCTCTACTGACAAATCCAGACACCTGGGGCCAACCACAGCTGCCATCTTGAGGTCTCCACCACCAGCCGCATGCATGGGGATTCCACCCAGCAATGCCTCCTAGGGCCCTGCTGGCATCTCCTGGAGGTGGTTGGTCCTTTTCTGCTCCTTAGGCTTTTGGGCTGGGTCTCCTCTACCTGCTCTAACAAGCCCTTGATATCCTCTATACCCTATCAGATACAGTTAGTGTGAATGGAAAGAATATTGTTTTAATATAGTCATGTGGGCCTCATAGAAAATTGCACAGGTAAGTAATTAAAATAATGAGACAAATGACAAAAAAGAGAAGTAAATGCCTATCTCCTACTGGCATGCAAAGAAGCGGGAGCTGGGGCGATGGAGCTGACCTGGGAGCACTCATGAGTATGTGCACTTGGCATTTGGCAGGTGAAAATCTTTCCAAGTTTGCAATAGGTGGCATCAGGCACAGTGAAATACCTATAACTTCCCTTTGGCACTCTTTGCTACAGCTCTTTTGGAAAACATACCATAGTATCATTCATTTTCTTCTTCATTGTCAGTAAGCAAATGGAAACATTTCTTTGTGAGTAAACTGAAACAACTTAAATGAGGGACCATTTTATTCAGCTTGATATCAAAGTTATTTTAGTTTATAAGAATTAGACATATGAGCCCTGGCTGGCGTAGCTCAGTGGATTGAGCACGGGCCTGTGAACCAGAGGATCTCGGTTCGATTCCCAGTTAGGGCACATGTCTGGGTTGCAGGCCAGTTCCCTGCAGGGTGGTTTCCAGCAGGGGACACATGAAAGACAACCATACATTGATATTTCTCTCCCTCTCTCCTTCCCCTCTAAAGGTAAATAAATAAATAAATAAATAAAATCTTTAAAAAAAAGAATTAGACATATGGAATATTTGGGAAAAAACAAAGATATTAATAAATTACATTTTAAAGGAGTTCTGATGCTTCCCCATTTCTAAGTTCCCACAGAAGTCAGCATGGAAGCAGCAGCGGAGGAAAACAGGAAGCAGCCGACCTGACACACCAGTTCCACGGGTGGGGGGTATAAACTGGCCCAGACTTTCTGGTAGGGAGTTTGGCCAGAGAAATTAAGACCTTTAAAAATATCCAAATCAGGAGCCTGGCTGGTGTAGCTCAGTGGATTGAGCGCGGGCCTGCGAACCAGAGGATCGCGGTTCGATTCCCAGTCAGGGCACATGCCTGGGTTGCAGGCAGGTTCCTTGCAGGCTAACTCCCAGCAGGGGATGCACAAAAGGCAACCATACATTGATGTTTCTCTCCCTCTCTCCTTCCCCTCTAAAGATATATAAATAAATAAAATATTTTTAAAAAAATATCCAAATCAGGAACACAGTCACAGAAATGGAGATTAAATGGAGGGTTATCAGCAGGGAGGGGGTGGAGTGAGAATGGGGGAAAAGCTCCAGAGAATAAGAAGCATAGTTGGTACAAACAGACAGGGGAAGGTTAAGAATAGTATAGGAAATGGAGAACCTAAAAACTTATATGTACGACCCATGGACGTGATCTAAGGGTGGAGGAATGCTGAAGACGCAGTACAGGGTGTAAAGAGGGTATGGTAAAGAGGGTACAGGGTGCAGGGTGGAGGAGGATAAAGGGGAGAAAGAAAGTGGGACAACTGTAATAGCATAATCAATAAAATATACTTGAAATTTTAAAAAATTTTGCTAATGAAAGAAGATAGTCATGAAGAGTATATGTTATTCAAATTCATTTTTATTAAATTCTAGACCAGGCAGAATAGTCCAGTATGACAGAAAACAGGTCAGTGATTATCTGCAGTCAAGATTGTTGGTAATGCAGTGAGGATAACTTAGAAGTCACACAAGTATCTTTTAAAGGTGACAGATATATTGTGTATATTGATTGTGTATATTGTGTATATTGATTTTGGTGGAATATAGATATATATTTGTTAAGTACAATAAACTATACAGTAAATGTGAGAATATTATTTTGTATTTAAATTATACTTCAGTAAGGTTGAAAAAAGTCCAAATCAATAAAAAAGAAGAAAATTTTACCCTTTGTTACAGTATGCATGGACCTAGAGAGCACTGCTAAATGAAATAAGCCAGTCAGAGAAATACAAATACCCTATGATTTCACTCATTGTGGAATATAATAAACAAGCCAGACTAACATGCAAAATAGAGACAGATTCATAGGTAGAGAGCAGGCTGACAGCTCTGGGTAGGGGATGATGGAGGGATGGAGCAGGAAAGAAAAAGAACTCATGGACACAAACAACAGTGTAGTGATTGAGGGGAGGGAGGTGGGGAGTGGCGGTGGGAGAGGGTATAAGGGTTACAAATAGTTATGAAAAAATACAATAAAAATAAACGATTAAAAATGAAAATATGCAAATCATTTGAATCAATAATTTCACTAATAAGAATCTATCTTGAAAAAATAACTAGAACACCAGAGATTCCTAAATAAATTTCATTCAAACTTTTGTATATGGTAGTGATCACTTGAGAACAAACTAAATGCCCAACAGTAAGGGAAGTTTAACTAAATGATACACACAATAGAATCATAGACAGTCGTTATAAGCATGCTTTTCAAGTCTAATGAGATGGGCAGAATATTCCAGTTATAATACGAAATGAAAAAAGGAGAATACAAAGTTGAATATGCAGTATGGTTTAAATTACATTAAAATAATCCTTGCAGAGGAAAAACATACAAAATGGAAATGTACTAAAATGTCTGTTTTGGGGTGTTGAGATTGTGGATGAGTTTGTTTTTCTGTTTATAGGTGAGAGGATAATAGGTCAGTTATTAATTCCTTTTTGTTTTCCTAGCACCAGCAAAACTGGACAATACCTAGTGCTTTAGAAATTGCCATCCATGGAAGATCCAAGAATAAAGATACCAAGAGAAATGCTCCAAGTAACAGAAATGATCAGAAATAATGATCAAGCAGAACATTTCTTCCTCCCCTGACCTTCAGGTTGAGGTGTCCATAGAACCACCTCAAAAAGAGTGTGGAAATCCCAGAGCAGAGGGAACCCAGAACTCGCCATGGGATGAGGGAGGAGAGTGGGTGTGCCGGTAGCACAGAGAAGTCCCCTGAGTAGCAGGTGGCATCAGAGCAGTGGTGGGCCACGGCTGCAGGGTTGTCTAGGCAGATGGGCTCAAAGGCAGCTTCATGGTGTCCCCCACGCTGTGGGTGGGCACAGCAGCTAAATTTCCCCAAGTTTAAGGAGAAGGTAGCACCCAGCGGAGAGAGGCCTGTAGTCTAGCAAGGGTCACTGGTGAGATTAGGGGACCCCTGATCAGGGATGCAGGAGGACTTTTTGTCTATGGCTTAGATGGGGCAAGCAGGACCTGGCTCATGAGTGGACATGCCAGGTGGATGTGACTAAGGACAAATGAGACAGATGATGCCAGCACAGGCCCTTGCAGCCTGACTAGGCAAAGGAGAACCCCTTTCTGCCCTTGACTGAAGTGGAATTTGTATAAATCGCAATACTCAGGCTTGCTCCACTCAGGCTTGCTCTTAATCCCAGAGGGGAGAAGAAACGTAAGAGGCAAACAGTCCTTGATGGGACTTGGTTTCAGCCCAAGTGACTATGAGATAGCTTACCTGGGAGCAGTTACATTTTCACAAAAGAGTGCTCAGAGTTAGGAATTCAAATGTGTTGTGGAAAATAAAGTTATAGTTTTACAGTTGAGCTTATAACACATGAAATATTTACTCCCTGAACATAGTTTTTGTGATTTTCAGATTCAATTATCAATGGCCATATTTTATATTAAAAATGAATTTATAAAACCAAAACAATACAAAAAAACAAAAGAAAGAAAAGCATAGCCTCCACAAAAAGTTGCTCATGAATCAAGATCCTGAAGAAAATGGGGCATAAGGCTGATGGAAAGTCACTCCTGGTTCTGTGGGTCGCCTTCCCAGGGGACCAGAGCTTGTTTTGTGTCTCTAAGAGCCAGGACCCCCTGTCAAAGAGAACCTGCAATCCTGACCACAGTTTCCGTCATTAGGATTCTGTGTCAGTGTAGGAGCAGTTGGGGGTAAATGTGGAATTTGCCCTTCTACCTACTTCCTATGCTCCATCACACTCCCCATCTCCCTCCTTCCCCCAGCAAATCAATATTAGTAAGCTCCCCCCTAAAAGGCCCCCTCTTTTTTAAAAAACAAGTTTCATTCTCTGAAGCAATAGCAAACAACAGAACAAATCCGCCCCCACACTATGATGACCTCTAAATGTTTGAAGAACACGTTGGTCTCCATGTAGGGCTTCCTTGCTCCAGGTTAAACCAAGCCAGGTCCTCATACGATATTTTCTAAGCCTCTCGCTATCCTGGCCACCCTCCTTGGAAGTTATACCTGGGATTGTCAAGGGCCACTTTAAAGGCAGTGCCTGGAACTGACACTGTGGCCCTGTGCTCTGGCCAGAAAGACTTGAACTCTGCTAAGTCTTCAGAGGACATTTAGGAGGCATTTGTGTTCTCTGCTGCCCCTGTGGTGTATCCGCTGCAGTGGAGGACTCAACCTCAGAGCTTTGCCAAGTGAATGGCTGTTAGCTTAGCTCCCCTGCCTAACCCTGCCACCCAGCACCTGCTGTGCTGCTCTTGTGCACTTGCTGGGGGCTTGAGCTGCAGGTGGCACAGGGCCATTGGTGCCAATCACACCCAGCCACCCAGGAGACCCAGGCAGTGCTGTCTGTACTGTCACCAACAGGGCCCTGGCAGTCAGGTCTAGAGCCAAGCGGGTGAGGGGACACAGAGCGCCATGTTGCTCTACTAGCCATGGCCCTCCTCCCTGGCTCTGCTGAGGGAATCCCCTGGTCTTGCCCCCATTTCCCGCTTTGGGAAGAAACACCTCTCTTTCTTTCTTTCCTCCGAGAATCTTACCTAAGATCTTAGCATCTCCTTAGCCCTCCCTTTTTACTCTAGATCATCTGTACCTTTGCTGCAACTGTGGGCCTTGTCCTCCCTCTAGGTGTCTCTTGGAGGAGATAACCCTCCCCGACATGACAGGATTTTATCAAATTTCTACACACCCCATTTTTACCCTCACAGACCCCACGGTGTGCTCAGATCACAACAGAAGGCTCTCACTCTGCTGCCAAACTGCAGCACTCAACAGCCCACCTCGCTCGATGCACACCTCATCATCCCCTCAGTCTCTTCTCTCCACTGCTGGGACCACATTCCCAGACAACTTTAGAGCATCTCCCCCACCTCATTCTCAGAAGCACTGATTTGGCAGATTTGGGGGGGGGGTGGCCAGCAATGTCCTAACCTGTTTGCTTTTCCAGGGCTCATGTTTGCAGGCCTTCTCTTGGAACCACAACGGAAATCGTCCCCCACCCTTATGCAATTTCTCTGGGAGGCTTCAGCAGATAAATAAAGCCCTCGGCCTCTCCATTGGTCTACCTTTCCCAGCAGAGCACCTGAGCTAGTCCTGAAGCCTCCAGCACCTGCTCACCTTCCGGGGCCCCTCTGGAGCAGCCATGAAGTTCCCCATTCTGGTCCTCTGCCTTGCTCAGCTCTGGGACTGCTACGCTGTCCCGCCTGGCGTAGGTCTGGCCCATGGGCAACTGAACTGTGATGACCCAGAAGTAGAGCGAGTTGCTATGGTGGCTGTGGACTACATCAACAAGCACAGGAATCGAGGCTACAAGCACACCTTGAACCAGATTGACAAAGTGAAAGTGTGGCCTCGGGTAAGCGAACCTGCTGCATAGGAGCTGAGAGAGCCTGTTTGTGGAGCTTAACTGGGTGTCTCAAAAGATCACTTCTGCCAGCACAAGTGAAACTGCAGAGGATAAACCGATTTCTCCCCAGGAGGGAGGGAGGGAGGAAGTGGAGGGCAAGAGAGGACACATCCTGATCTCTACTTAGGAGTCACAAGGAAAGTGCGGGGGCTGGGGGAGAGTTGCAGGAGAAGAAAGGGATATTTTGAAGATCAAAGGGAAAAGGTGTGACTTGCTAGCACAACCTGGGTGTAAGAGACTAGATTCTAGTTCCCTAATTATCACTGACTGGAAATCACTTATCTTTCTTTGCTTCTGTTTTTCTGGATGAAGACTGAAAGTGAATGAAAAGAGCATTTGATAATTTACCTACCATATGCCAGGCCCTTTCACATGTATTATCTCCTTAACTCCTCCCACGCCCCAGTCCTGTGCCATAGGTATTGTCTTTGTCAGTTTGGAGAGGTGGGGAAAAGGCATCGGTCTACTGACTATTTTGAAATTAGATTGCATATCTGGTGAGGAATAATTCTTTCAGCAAATGTTGATTACAATCCTTCTGTGGGCAAGAACTAGTGTCAGATGCTGTATTAGGTTGAACAATGTGAAACTGCCATTTTTGTACATGAAAAGCAGTCAAATAGTGGCATTTTAGTGGCTGAACCCAATACAAAAGTGAGAAATGACATAGTGCCCACGAGAGGTTTATAATCTAGAAAGGCAAATAAGATAAACATCATCAGGTTGTCCAGATTGACTAACCTCTGATCTCCTAATGGGATAAAATATCTAAAATCAGGATAGTCCCAGACGGATTCAAGGAGCTCTGCAACCTTACTGAAGTCCAGAGAAAGCACAGATTCAGGGGGAATAAAACACAACGTGCACATGTGAGGGAAAGGTGACGAACAGGCGTGGTTTTCACTAAAGGCAGAGCTTGAGAATTACTTTCCTGGAGAAACCCAGGGGCGTGCAGCTCCTGTTCCCTGCAGCTCTGAGTGTGTTCAGGAAGTTAACTTGGACACATCTGCACATCATAAAACACAGCTTTCTCCAGGAGAAGAGATTTTGAGGCTTCGGGTACTAGTGAATAAGGCAGAACATATATCAGAGGCAAGAATAAATAGGGCAAAATAAAAAAGGCATACTTATACCTTCTTGATTTTCCAGGCTTTGAAGAAAGGATACAGAAATGGGTGAACTGGCAAGAACAATTCCAAGGAGTGTTACAAGCTCCCCTATCACTGGCCTGTGCTAGGGACTTAGAATACAGCTTCCTGTGTCAGAGAGGTGCGCCTCTTCCCCCTTACCACCAGCAGGGGGAAGTAGAGGGCAACAACTCTGCATCAAGCATTTGCAAACCGAAAAATCCAAGGACTTTTAGGAAGGAAAAGGAAATGGGGAAGGAAGGAATGTAGAGGATGAGAGAGAGGGGAGAAAAAAAGAAGTTGATGGAGGGATGGAGAAGATAAAGTAGATATTATGAGTAGAATAGTAAGCTTTTATTCTACAGCATCTTACTTTGCAGCTTAACTGAGAAAAATCCAAAGCTGACTTTTTAAAAGCTGCTCGAAAGGTGAAATTTTCAAACTTAAATCAATGTTAGCCCTCACTTTTAGGCTCCAAATAGAGCTCAGAGTGATAGCTGTGGTTTTATCAACCCATCCAGGCCCATGTCCCCTTCTTGGAGCACCTGTCCAGCCAGCAGGGGAGGACCAGGAGGCCCTATTGGGGTCCAGTCCGCAGGGCAGGTCAGAGGTGGATGGAGTTGCAGACTCACAGTAGAAATGACTTTCCTCACCTCTCCAACAGTGGGTGGGTTTAAGCTCAACAAGGACTTGCACTTCCACCCGATCAACAGGAACAGGGCAATCCACTCCTTACCTCTTCATTCTGTCTCCACAGCGGCCCACGGGAGAAGTGTTTGAGATTGAAATAGACACACTGGAAACCACCTGCCATGTACAGGATCCCACCCCTGTGGTCAATTGCTCTGTGAGGCAGCTGAGAGATCATGTGAGTGGCACTCTTAGGGTGCTTGCAGGAGGGTGGCGGGGGGTGCTGGGGGATGACCCATGATGTCCTGGAGAGGAGATCATGGTTGTGCAGAGAACAGGCCCATTTACCCAGCTGCTCAGCTGGCCCTCATGCCCAGCTAGCATGCAGTTTCTCAAACTGCCGTTTGAAACCTCCTTCCCTAGAGCTGATCTTTTGCAACAGTTCAACTTGCTTATTGCAGCCCTCCCACAATCAGAGTGTAATGGGCCAATATCATCCAGTGATGGTGATTTTGTGAGGCTCACCTTTGACAACCATGCCTGAGGGACCCGCTCCACCCCGGGGTGAGAAGTGAAGGGTCAACCCCATCTCCAGGGCCCTCACTGTGGGTTTATTTCTCCAGGCTGTGGAAGGAGATTGTGATTTCAGTGTGCTGAGACAGGACGGCCAGTTTTCCGTGTTGTTTGCAAAATGTGATTCCAGTCCAGGTAGAGATGATTCTCCTTATTTTATTTGACCTGGTAGAGAGAGTGAGGAAGGAACCTGCATTGTTATCTTGCATGAGTAGTTCTAGACCCTTTGATGGTGAGGAAAAGAAGAAGCCAAATTTCCTGGGTTCTGGGCTTTTAAAACTGGTTTAAAAGATGTTCTCATTGGAGGTGAAAATTGCCCTGGTAGAGAGAGAGGGACTCCTGCAGGAGTGTCAGCACGACAGGAGCCACCTGAAGGTTTAGTACGAAGCAGAGACATCGCATGAAGCCATTTGGATCATGTCTTAGCCCTTTCTAAATAAGCAGAGCTGGGTGAATGCCCCAGAGAATTACGGCCTATCCATTTATCTTCTCTGCGCCTAGACTCTGCAGAGGACGTGCGAAAAGTGTGCCCAGACTGCCCCCTGCTAGCTCCGCTTAACGACACCGGGGTGGCAAACGCTGTAGATGCTGCGC
The DNA here is from genome assembly GCF_014824575.4 of Sturnira hondurensis. NCBI lineage: Eukaryota > Metazoa > Chordata > Mammalia > Chiroptera > Phyllostomidae > Sturnira > Sturnira hondurensis. The sequence goes on along the minus strand of NW_028091847.1, from coordinate 61,914 downwards.
TGGAAGCTTTCAATGTGGATAACAATGGCTCCTACTTTCAGCTTGTGGAAATTACCCGGGCTCAACTTTTGGTAAGACTGAGATCTTTTGACAAAATGGGCAGTTTGGTGAAGCGTTGGGGAAAGAACATGATAAAGGAACAGTGAGGGACTGAGCAGGTGCAGGGGTAGCAATGGAAAGGCAAGGGGGGGATGGGAAAAAAAGGGAAAAGAGTCATGGAGGATGTGAGGACCCTGAGTGTCACGTGGGCCCAAAGAACCCTCAGTGCCTCCTCCATGCTGAGCCACTCTACCATAAATAGCCAGTCACTGCTTGTCCCCAGCTCCTCAGTTCTAGTTAACACCGGGGCTCACTGTTTAGCGGGTAGGAGTTCTCACATTACCCAAAAGGACTCACTGAAAATTCGTGGGTCTCCACATCCTTAACAGCCATCACCACTGGCCATCGACAACACTCGCATAATAGATGCTTATAAAGGTGCAAGCCTACTCATACAGATAAGCATATAATGGCAGGATCCCAAAATGCCTTTTGAATCACTGAAAAAAAATCTAATTGTGCTATAGATAGCTTAGCATATTTGAATGCAAAAGAATTCTAATATTTAAGAAAAATGGTATGCTGGATACCACCATGGCATACTTGGAAATGCACTGTATAGATGATAATTCCATTAGCCAGAATGTGTGCTTCTCAGAGGACGCCCACCCCGACACTATACCAAATAACAGAAATTTGATTATTTTAAATGTCCATATGCTTCTTAAGAACTTTTTAAAAAGCTTAAATATCTTCCATATTCTCACTTCTATTTTTCATTTGATTCTACTTGATACAATTTGTGGGAGAGGTATTAATTAATCTCTACTTTCCCTCCCCTTGGCGTAAACTTGGGTCTCAAAGTGCAGCCCCAAGAGAGAAGGCTGGGGGGCGGGGAAGCTGGATTTTCACTTGGATCAGCATAAGGTTGGTTTCTGGGCTCCCGATTCCTATTTAAAAACTCACTCTGTCCTGAATGATGGGCAGCAGTTACCTGCACCTCCTTTAGGGGAGACCCACCCCTAACCTCTGTGTACAAGCACTTCGGAATGTGAGGCCACAGTAACCACCCCATGCAACCCATCGGGGCTGTGTTTTCTGGCCACTCACTGTGGTGCTCCTTGCAGGGTGCAATGCCATGGCCCTGGCTACTTTTCTCTGGCTTCTCCTTCTCTGNTAAACTTGGGTCTCAAAGTGCAGCCCCAAGAGAGAAGGCTGGGGGGCGGGGAAGCTGGGTTTTCACTTGGATCAGCATAAGGTTGGTTTCTGGGCTCCCGATTCCTATTTAAAAACTCACTCTGTCCTGAATGATGGGCAGAAGTTACCTGCACCTCCTTTAGGGGAGACCCACCCCTAACCTCTGTGTACAAGCACTTCGGAATGTGAGGCCACAGTAACCACCCCATGCAACCCATCGGGGCTGTGTTTTCTGGCCACTCACTGTGGTGCTCCTTGCAGGGTGCAATGCCATGGCCCTGGCTACTTTTCTCTGGCTTCTCCTTCTCTGCCTTTTTCATGCTGTCATATTGCCTCATGAGCATTTTCATTTATTCTCATCAGCTTCTTCCACCTGCAACCTACGTGGAGTTTGCAGTGGCTGCCACTGACTGTGTTGCCAAAGAGGTCACAGACCCAGCCAAATGTAACTTGCTTGCAGAAAAGGTGAGTGGACCGGGTCCTGGGAGCAAGGGGCTGTGGAAAGGAGATCACTGTACAGAATACCCACTCCCTGTGGGGCTGCATCATGCCAGGCCCTCCTCTAGGATGTCACCTTCTCCCTTTAATAGCTGTCCCCGAATCATCTCATCTGCTGGACTCCCCTGGAGTTCAGAAAAACAGACTGTCCCTAAGTAAGCCAAGTCATGCCCTGTTGCTGGGACTGTGGAGTCCAGATTTGCTAGATACACCTCTGATATGAAATCTTTCAAGCCCTGAGCCAATAATGCCCACTTCTAGAATTTAGCCCAAAGAGACATTTGATAGAAATCTATCTATATACACATGAAACTAATGCAAAATAATACTGAAGGTAATTATCCCTGACTGGTGTAGATCAGTTAATTGGACATTGTCCCACAAAATTAAAGGTCACTGGTTTGATTCCTAGCCAGGGCACATGAGTGGGTTGCAGGTTCAGTCTCCAGTCAGGGTGTGTAAGAGAGGCAACCAATTGATGTTTCTCTCACACAGCAGTGTTTCTCTCTCTCTCTTTCTCTTTCCCTTCCCCTCTTTCTAAGAATAAATAAATAAAATTTAAAGAAAGTATTGAATGTAATTGAAAAGTAAAATTAAAAAAATAAATAAAAAGAAAAAATAAAATAGTTTCACAATTTAAAAACATATCTATAAAGATGATTTATCACAGATACAAAATGACCCCCAAAAGATCTGAATGTCTAACAGGGGAAAGCCATTTAATAAAATATGGCATATCAGTGAATAGAAAATTATACAGACACTAAAAATCATGTTTTCAAGGAATAATGAATTATGTGAGAAAATGCTCTCATATTACAGTAAGTGAAAAACACAGAATATAGAATGGTATAGTCACAATGATTTCAATTTTTAAATTATATATAACAGTATTTTAAAATAATAAAGAAAGACACAGTTGTTAGTGGAAGCTCTCCTGAGTTACTACCATTTAGGGGATGATGCATGATTTTTTCCATTCTCAAAGCATTTCTGTGCTTTCCACATTCTATAAAGAATTATATTCTTTATATATTCTGTAAGCAGACACTATAAACTTTCGACAAAACAGTTGAAAAAAGGAATTAAGAGTTCAATTTTTTCCCTTTGATGTGTTGGAGTATCAGTGAAGCTGGGGGGTGAAATACACTTACTGAACCAGTTCAACTAATTCCTGTCTTTCTGTGGCAGCAATATGGCTTCTGTAAGGCGACCATCTATAAGAAGGTTCTTGGGGGTGATCCTGGGGTTGCTGATGAAGTGTCCTGTACAGTGTTCCAAACACAGGTAATGGCATCAGGGATACACTTGCCCTCATCTTCAGAATTCGAAGACCCCTTAACCTGTATGCAGTGTGTTCGTAATCACAGGGCATTTGCTGCCCTGTCCCTCTGAGCCCCACAGTGATAAATAGCACTGGGTTGTGTGGAACCATCAACAAATGGGAGGGTATTTCAGCCATTCCTTCCCTTCCTGTGAGCTGGTGCCTACAGGGCAGAACCATCTTAGTAAGTAGTTGAAAAGGCCACCTTTTTTATCTGCAGGGAGTGGGAATGGTTTTCTGTGCTGCGGAGACCAGATGGCCAGCTCTGCCCAGCAGCTCCCAGTTGCTGCAGGTGTAGAGAACAAAGGGGGTGACAGGCTGTTGAAGGTTAGCCATCAAGTGGGGTGCTTTTGCTCATGGGACATAATGAGTCCACAACCCCCAAGACAACTGGGGAGAAGGGGTGACTGTAAGCCAGTTACCCTCCCATTGGCTCTGATGATAATCCTTTGCTCCTAGGTAGTCCTTTTTTTTTGCCAGATTCCTTGCAAGTAAAAATTATTATTGTGAAAGAACTGGGTGTGGCTTCACCCAGAAGCATGGGTGGCTTTGTCTGGGAGGAGAAAGATCGCTTGCTAACCTAAGGAAATGGTTCTCTCTCCACCCTGTGTTACTACAGCCTCAGCCAGACACCAATACACCCACCTCTGGGGTGGCTTCAGCTGTGCCTCCACCCCCTCCAGCTAACCTGCTGGCAGGTGGCAAGGTGGTGAGACCCCTCCTGGTGGCAGCTCCCCCGCCATCTGTACCAGTGAACCAGGCACACCATGACCTTCGCCACACCTTCCCAGGTGTGGCCTCAGTGGAGTCAGCCTCGGGAGAAGCATTCCAAGTGGGGAAAGCACACACGGCGGTACAGCCTGGAGTGCCTGCTGCTACTGGGCCACTGGTCCGCCCTTGCCCTGGGAGAATTAGACACTTCAAGATCTAGATGAAGGTCAGAGACGAGAAGGATTGGTGAAAAGAACATAGCCACCATTTTGTCCAAGTCTGAGTAGGGCTAGGGGCCTTGTCTGCTATCAAAGCAAGTGATACATGTGGTCTAGATTAATATCAAGCCTGGAATCCCAACTTCTCTTCACCCTTCAGAAAACAGAAGCAGAGGGGGTGACAGTTATGTCTGATAAGAGGGATAAAGCCAGCCACTCAGTGGTCATTGTTTGATGCTAAGCCACCACCACTGCTCTCCACCTTCTTTGACGTCACAAAAATGAGAGCTGGGGTTTTGACAGGTGTTCTGGCCAAGCTTGTATTTGCCTATTAATACAAGTGTCTGAAGGTCCTTCCTTAATAAAGAAGGTTCTAAGCTGAAATGTGGTCATGTTCATTGCCCACTCCCTCTAAGCTCATATGCATGGATTGTCTTCCCAACAGCCATGACACAAGTATTTCTAAGCAAAATCAAAGTGTAAATAGAGACAAAATAGAATGAAAAGCTGCTACATTACTATACACAGGAAAAAGTGAGACTAGAATCTGCTCAAAACCCATAGGATATGCCCATTTCCTCATGAGAAAATAATTCTTTTCCTAAAGTTCAAAATTAGTGCTAAAGGAGGACCAAGTGCCTGAACTTTGTACAGACAAGCCAACCGTTGTTTTCCCCAATACCTAGGTGAGGAGAGAATGGTACTTAATACAGGAACCTCACTTTAATTATATGTTTATTATATATATGTTTTAAATACCTGTTGATCATACTGAATACAGTTCATGTCATGATTTGGGATTGGTCTTTCTAGCCAATCCGTTTTAAGGCTTCAAGTGAAAGCTCTGGTTTGAAGAGAAGAGGACTACCTGGACAGGTAAATCCAGTGGACATTTGTAGACACTATTCAAGTGCTCAGATAACATAAAGCAATAAACAGTTCTCACTATAGAATTGTGCCCAGACAGTTTTAATTTTGGTCACCCAGCATTAGGTTGTTCTGAGCAACCCAAGTGATGGACCCCTTCATATGGAATTTTAAAGAGGTGGGACTAACAAGTAGTTGAGTTGTTTCATGTGAACCAAGAAGACTGATCAAGCACTGACCCTCACCTTACCACTCTTGCCTAGAGGATTTTCCAATAAGTCAGTATCCGGAAGGAATGGCCAAGAAGGTGGGAAAACCATTAGGTATCTCAGAAGCCAGGGAAGATGAGGAAGGTATGGTCAGCTGAGCTAAAGGCTGCAGAAAAAGCAATGAGAATGAAGACCCAGAAAAGGCCATGGTTAGCTGACCTACTTGGAGGTCATGGTAACCATTGGCAAACACAGTTTTACTAGACAGGTGGGTGTAAAAGCCTGGTGGCAGAGGGTTGATTGGTGGTATGTCTATGATAAGGAAATGAGAGGCACTTATATTCTCTTGCAAGGAGTTTCATGGTGAGGGGTAAGAGAGATAATGTGTAATTTAAAAGGATAACTGGGTGGAGAGAAGACTTTTTTTTTCAAGAAAGAATTTTGAGCCTATTTAGAGAAAAAGAGAAAAAGATGGAAGAAAAAAGGAAGATGATGATGGAGCAGGATGCCAGCAAATATATTTAGTGGAGAACTGGAAATGCAAAGATTTGAGCAACTCTGCCAAGGACCCCAGTTTTTCCTTGAGGGAGCTTGCAAGGAGATCCTGAAGAGTCACATTTCACCCAGTGCTAAAAGAGACTAATCTTCTGTCTACCCTTGTACACACAGGTGTGACTGAGGAAGCACATGGAGTATTCGTCACAATGTTTTCCATGGAAAGTGAGTGATAGATATCCCACCCAAAGTATCTTAAGCAAAAAGGGAAATGCTACTGCCTTGTGTACTGAGAATTCAAATGCACAAGTTCTCCCTAAGGCACAGCCAGATCCAGGGGTTCAAAAGATGTCATCTCTTCTCCCTTCCCCTCCCCTCCCCTCCCCTACCTCTCTCCATCTCTTAGCAATGCCAGCTTTCAGTCTTAGCTCAGATGGCCATTGATAATCTCACACCTACATAAGCATTAGTGCCTAAGGCTGAAGAGAGAGAAAAGGGTCAGTCAAGAAGAGTCAAAGAAGGAGCTATTCCAGGGGAATAGCAGGTATAAAGGCCCAGAGGCAGGAAATAGTTTCAATGTAGCCAAGAGTGAGAAAGCAAGTTGGGCTGAAGGAAGCAAGAGGAGAAGGCAGAGGGCCATAAAAGATGGGGTTGGAGAAATGGATGGGGGCCAGGTCATGAGCAGCCTTGAGGTCCCCAGAAGGAGATGGAAAGTTATTCTCAGTGCAATGGGAAACCATTAAAGGTTTTAAGCAGGGCAGTGACATATTCAGATTTATGTTAAAAGATCACTCAGTCTCTATGGTTCTCAACCTGGGGATGGGGTCAGGTGGGGTGAGACAGAATTACTTCTCACTCAGAAAGATGTTTGGAAGTGGAAGCATTTACTTAGGGTACTACTGGGCAGAGGCTGGCAGTGCTAAATATTCTGAAATGAGCAGGACCACCTGACCAGTTTAGTCCCAACAATGAACATTGATTACTGATGCTCCAAATGCCAGTGCCATTCATCTTGTTAGTTGCTGTAGGGAACATGGATTGTAGCTGGGCAAGAGCAGACACGGGGTAATAAGTGACTGGAGCTTCCTAGGGGAGAGATAAATGTACCTTAGACAGAGGTGTTGGGCAGCAGATGCAGTAAAACAAGGATATAAATTTGAACTCCTAGGATATGCTAATGAATTTGATGTGGGGATGAGAAAGAGAGAGGTGGAGGATAACTTCTGGGTTTGTGGCTTGGCTAACTGGGTAGGTGGTGGTGCCATTTACTGAGGCAGTGGTTCATTTCATCCTAGTTACCTCAACTTCTCTCATCTCTATCTTGAAATCATGCAGTTTATTATTCTATGTCAGGCTAACCCATGCTTCTTAAGGAAGCAGTGAATCCAACAGTGAATCCTGCATGACCTGGGCCAAGTTGCTTTACCTTTCATTTCTCATTGCCCTCCTTATACAATCCGGTGTATACAACAGCCTGGAATTAAACAGTTAGATTAAATGAGGTGCTAGAAGTAGATGCTTGGAAACTTCTTGACACATTCTATGTCCTCAGTGACGGACTTCACTCTCTGCTTCCCTCTTGCTGGCCTCTGAATTTAGTGTCTTCAGAAGGTCATATTTTTTTACCTTCTCTTAAATGTGTACTTGCTGCTTGACAAGTCCATTCTTGCTCATGGTTTAAACTCTTAGTCATATACAGATAACTTCTAACTATGCAGCTCCAGCTTGGGCCTCTTCTTTTGAATTCCAACTTTACACTTCCAAACGTCTCCAGGGTTTCTTCTCTTGAATTTACCGAGATCTATTTCTTATATGATTTATTTATCTAAGAGATGCATGCCGGAAGACTCAGTGTTATTCAAAGTGTGATTATTCTAGAAAATTTATTCCCAAGAATAAACACAGAGATGATGAGTTATGGATCTGTTACATTTATTGTGTTTATTACACATTTTTGCATTAATGCTGCTCTGTATTTTCTCAAAATATTTTTTAACATTTTGTAAAGTGATCTCTTTTAAATTAATAGCATTGCTTATGTCCTACTTACTTGCCTTCTTAGTAGCTTTTTAATCACTTCTAACTCATATTCTAAAGTTATTGAACTTCAGGTATATTTTTCAATACTTGTACCAATTAACAATATTTGATGAATGCTAAGATAATACAAACATTATTTTCCAATTAATGATTTTCCTGAAAGATTGCTGGTGTTGACACATTCTTGTCACTGCACTGACTTTTTAGGATCTTTTACCACCTGAATTTCATCCCTGAAATTTTCATTCTCCTCTGCCATTGGGATGCCCATTCCCATCCTTGTCATTATGACTCTGACATCCCCAGGGACTCCCCCACATTCACCAATGGCTTTAGTGTCCCTGCTTTCTAGCTGTAGTCAACTTCAACACCCCTGCTGATGGCCCACCCTTTCAACAACTCCTGCCTCCTCTACTGTTCCTCTGTTTCTGTGACCCTCTGTTCCCACCACCACACCCTCATCGAGGAGTTGACCTCGTCCTGATGGCAAACCTTGCTCTATTCTTGCTCTGCCCTTACTCACTTTCTCATCCACTCCTCAGTCACCCATGATCAGGTTAAACTGGTTGTTCTGTCTCATTAAGGGCTTCAGCCCCTCTATTTCTATGTATTATGTTAGTTTACCTGTCAGAACCCTCCTGGTTTCCCTTCCTTGTTTTTGAGTCTCAGGCCCACAGTTAGTCATTTCAGTGATACACAAGCATCCTCTATGAATCTTGACCTCTGTCCTCTGGACTAGGTGCCTTTCCAGACCACAACTCCAGCTGGACTTTTCCATTCCCGTTTACCGCCTGCTGGGTCCAGCTGAAGGCCTTCCCACAACGTGGCTCTTAATAGCCTGACAAATGTTGCTTTCTATCCTCAGATGAGACCATGAGGCTACTCCCCCTCATTATCCTCATTTTTATTCTATTTCCCATCCACACAATAGCTAACCCGCATATTTCCCTCTCAAGTCTCCAATCACACTCCTACATTTCTACTCTCAATAGATTGAAACTCCCAGTTTCCAAATAAAGTAAATGTTCCCAGGTAAGAAATTCCCTCCACTTCTCTCCAAAGTCATTGGTTGTTACATGCTTCACTCTTGTTTAGATTAGATGTCTTTCTCTTCTTTCAAGCTATCCCCCACTCCATCCTCACCCCTCACCTTCCCTAATTACTTTGCCCTCCACGGCATCCTGTCCACTCTCACATCAGCTTCACCCTTCTTACTGACCTCAGACTGTCACACAATCCTTGTCCTAAAGAGTCACTTCCCCCTTGATCCTGCATCCTCCCAAGCCACTTCCCCATCCACCCCCTTGTCTTTGATATCAAACCTTTTTTAAAAAAATTTTTACTTAGTTTTTAAAAATGATACATGCCCTTTAAAGAAAACTTGGAAAATACTGAGAAGCTGAAAGAATAAAAATAAATGCCTCCTATAGTCAAGTCCCATGTCTCAGACACTAGTAACATTTTTCTATTGAAGTTTTTCTACCTCCCAACCCTACTCCATAGAGGTGCTTTATGAATCAGTATAGTTATCCTGTAGTTTCAATGGTCTATCCAACTATTAAGCTTAAAACCTAACATTGTAATGTAAACATTTCTGTCACTACATAGGCCTCACAAACATAATTTGTAATGACTAGTCAGTATTTGAGCAAATGGACATAGCATAGTTAACTATTCTCTTACTGTTGAACATTTAGGTGTTACAACTTTTTACAGTTGTAAGTGGCATGACAATTATTAAACACAAGACAACAGGATCAAAATGGAGTTGCTTTTGCACCGAACCAAGGCAACTTAATTACAGTTTGACTCTCCCAGAAATGAACTCTTAAACTAATTAATCAGGAATTGCTTGAGCAGCACCAGTGAGGTAACCTTCCTAGCAGACTCCTTCCATCTTCATGCAGGCGTGTCCAACCTGCAGCTCATGGGTTGCATGCAGCCCAGGATAGTTGTGAATTTGGCCCAAAACAAAACTGTAAATTTACTTAAAACATTATGAGATTTTTTTTTGCATACATGTTGCAATACATTAATGTATGGCCCAAGACAACTCTTCTTCTTTCAGTGTGGTACATAGATGTCAAAAGTTTGGACACCCATACTTGAAAATAACTTTGCAATAATAACTAGTTCTCTTTTTTGTCTAGTATAACTTCTTTGTTCCCATTCTTTTCTGCTTATAAAAGTCTTCCATGTGGCCCTGGCCATTGTGTCTCAGTTGGTTAGAGCATTGTCCGATAAACTGAAGGGTTGCGAGCTCAATTCCCAGTCAGGGCATATACCTCGGTTACAGGTTCGATCTCTGGTCAGGTCATGGGTGCATGTAACCCTTGGTCCGGGTGTCAGTTCCCATTCTGAGCATTTATAGGAGGGAACTAATCAATGCTTCTTTCTTGCACCAATGTTTCTCTCTCTTCCTTCCTTTTTCCCTTCCCTTTTCTTTAAAAGAAGTGAAAAAAATATCCTCAAATGAGGACAAAAAAGAAAAAAAAGTCTTCCATGTTGTATGGCTTTTTGGAGGTCCTTTCTATCTGCTACATGAAATGTTGCCTGATTCAGGCCAATTTTTGTTCATATAAACTCAAATTTTAAACATGCTTCAGTTAAATTTTTAACACAATAAAATAATTATTTTGCATGAAATTGTCCAATATTTTAATCTTGTTGTTTACCTCCTATTTGGAGCTCTTTCTCTGTCTCTATCTCTTTCAGCCATCTATAAAAAGTTGGAGTCCCACCCTGGCTGGTGTCACTCAGTGAATTCAGTGCTGGCCTGTGAAGTCACTGGTTGGATTCCCAGCCAGGGCATATGCCTGGGTTGTGGGCCAGGTCCCTGGTGGGGGGGCATGCAATAGGCAACCACACACTGATGTTTCTCTCCCTCTCTTTCTTCTTCCCTTCCCCTCTAAAATAATTAAATAAAATCTTCAAAAAACAAAAAAGAGTGGTTAAATGAAATACTTAAGAAGAAAGTTAGAGTACTTGGGATTTCTATGTTGGCTCTTCTTGCTTTATATGCTCTCCACCTGCCAATCTAATCTATTCTACAACTTCAGTTTACTGAGTGGTCTTATTCCATAAAATTTCCTCCTTCTGTTGTATTTTTAATCTTCCCCTTTCTGGTGGCCCTAAATCCTCAGCATATAAATGTACTCAAGTCTCATCCATTTTCTAAAAAAATCAATTCTTTATTTACTTAGTTTTTTAATTCTCACCAATAGATATGTTTATTGATTTTTAGAGAGAAAGGAAGGGAGGGAGCAAGAAAGAGAGAGAGAAACATTGATGTGAGAGAGAAACAGCAATCATTTGCTTCCTGTACATGCCTTGACTAGGGATCAACCCTGCAATCTCTGTATATGCCCTGACCTGGAATCAAACCTACAGTCTTTTGGTGCATGTGATGATGCTCCAAGCAACCAAGCTACCTGGCCAAGCAAGGTGGACTAGCAAGGTGGACTTGCCTCTTCCACGTTTTTAAGAAGTTCTTCCTCAGTCCTGTATTCCTCTCTTTCATGTGTTACTTTCTTTTATTTGCAGTTAAGGAAATAAAATCATGGTGGTGTTAACTTCCCAAATTTCCATTTATTTTTTAAAACTTTGTTGCTAATTTCCAGCCAAGATAGAGGTGTAGGTAGACACACATTGCCTCCTTGTACAACCAAAAGAAGAACAACAATTTAAGAACAAAAAATAACCAGAACGGCCAGAAAATCGAACTGTATGGAATTCTGACAACCAAAGAATTAAAGAAGAAACATTCATTCAGACTGGTAGGTGGGGCAGAGATAGGCAGCCTGGGCAGAGAGAATGCACAGCAAGGTGGTAGCTGGGGACCAGTCAGTCCCACCTTTGTGTGCAGATAAACTGGGAGGAACAACTGGGAAGCAAGACAGACTGCATAATCCAGGGTTCTAGTGTGGGGAAATAAAGCCTCAAAACCTCTGGCTATAAATATCTGTAGGGGTTCTGGTGCCAGGAGAAGCTCCTAACCTCACAGAAGCATTTGTTGGAGAGATCCACAGGGTCCTAGAACATACACAAACCCACCCACCCAGGAATCGGCACCAGAAGGGCCCAATTTGCTTGTTGGTGGCAGGGAAAGTGACTGAAAACCAGCAAAGAGCTGAGCGAGCAGCATTGTTCCCTCTTGGACACCTCCCTCATGGACAGTGTCAAATAAAGTGAAGTGGGTTGCCCCACCCTGGTGAATACCTAAGGCTTTGACACTTACAACATAACAGCTGTGCAGAGACAATATATATATATTGTCTGTCTATATATATATATATATATCCCTAATGAAAGAACAGATCAACGCTCCAAAAATAGAACTAAGCAATGACGAGATAGCCAACCTATCAGATGCAGAGTCCAAAACACTGGTTATCAGAATGCTCATAGAAATGGTTGCACGTGGATGCAAAATGGAGAAAAAAGTGAAGGCTATGCAAAGTGACATGAAAAGAAATGTACTGGAAACCATTAGTGAAGGCAAGAAAACTAGGACTCAAATCAGTGGTTTGAACCAGAAGGATGAAATAAACATTCAACCAGAACAGAATGAAGAAACAAGAATTCAAAAAATAAGGAGAGGCTTAGGAACCTCTGGGACAACTTTAAATGTTCTAACATCTGAATTGTAGGGGTGCCAGAAGAAGGAAGAGCAAGAAATAAAAAACTTATTTGAAAAAATAATGAAGGAGAACTTCCCCAATCTGGCAAAGGAAATAGACTTCTAGGAAGTCCAGGAAGCTCAGAGTCCTAAAGAAGTTGGACCCAAGAAAGCATATACCATGGCACATCATAATTACATTGCCCAAGACTAAAGAGGAGAAAATCTTAAAAGCAGCAAGAGAAAAGGAGACAGTTACCTACAAAAGTGTTCCTATAAGGCTATCAGCTGATTTCTCAAAAGAAACCTTGTAGACAAGAAGGGGCTGGAAAGAAGCATTCAAAGTCATGAAAGGCAAGGACTTACATCCAAGATTACTCTATCCAGCAAAGCTCTCATTTAGAACAGAAGGGCAGATAAAGCGCTTTCCAGATAAGGTCAAGTTAAAAGACTTCATCATTATCAAGCCATTATTATACGAAATGTTAAAGGAACTTATCTAAGAAAAAGATGATTAAAACTATGAACAGTAAAGTAACAACAAACTCACAACTATCGACCACCGAACCTAAAAATCAAACTAAGCAAACAGCTAGTACAGGAACAGAATCACAGAAATGGAAGTCATGTGAAGGGTTATCAGTTGGGGCTGGGGAGAAAGGGGGAAAAGATACAGGGAATAAGAAGCACAAATGGCAGGTACAAAATAGACAGGGGGAGGTTTAGAATAGTATAGGAAATGGAGAAGCTGAAGAGCTTATATGTATGACTCATGGACATGAACTAAGCGGGGCGTACAAGGCAGAGGGAAATAAAGGGGGGAGAATGGGATAACTGTAATATCATAATCAATAAAATATATATATTTAAAAAAAGAGAGTGGGCTTAGATCTGGAGGCAGAGGGAAAACAATAAGATTTTTAAACAGCGTAGTTAAGTGTATTTTTAATCTAGAAATAAAGATAATTATAGATTTTTTTTAAAGAGCAGCCATTTATTTATTTATTTATTTATTAACATTTTATTTATTTATCTTTAGAGGGGAAGGGAAGGAGAGAGGGAGAGAAATATCAATGTATGGTTGATTCTTGTGTGTCCCTTGCTGGGAACTGGCCTGCAACCCAGGCATGTGCCCTGAATGGGAATCAAACTGTGATTGCGTGGCTCACAAGCCCACGCTCAATCCACTGAGCTACACTGGCCAGGGTGATATTTTTTAGAAAATAAAAATTTTGTTGCTGCTGTTATCCTCTTATGTTGTATGCAGCTAAGATGATAGAAGTTGGGATGCGTGTGAAGTTAGTGACACACTACATTAATGGACTTAAAATTTTTGTGTGTGTATGGAATGTGCTCATTGGTATGCCACACCCCTTATCATGTTCAGAAATGAGGACAGAAAATACTAGTGGGCTTAATTCATACCAGGATTCATTACAGCATGTCATTTTATGGGTTATTACATTTGTTTCACTCTAATTTCAAAATTATAAATTTTCAACCTGGGCCTAACCTAAATGGTCTTTTTTTTTTCCTTTGAGCTGCAATTTAGCTTTCATCTCTACCACTCCAATGAAACTAGTGTTTACAAAGGCCACCAGGAACCTCCTGGGTACAGAATCCAATGGATACATGTTTATCTTTTTTATTTTTGTTCAAGTTCTTGGTGTCATCTGACCCTCTGACTACCCCTTTCTTTTTTGCATTCAATCCTTTCTTATCCATGGAGCCTGGCTTTCTCCTCTGCAGCCTTTCAATCACAGACCTTCCCTTCCCTTCCCTTCCCTTCCCTTCCCTTCCCTTCCCTTCCCTTCCCTTCCCTTCCCTTCCCTTCCTTTCCCTTCCCTTCCCTTCCCTTTCCCTTCCTTTCCCTCCCCTCCCCTCCCCTTTCCTTCCCTGGGTTTTGCANCAACCATACATTGATGTTTCTCTTCCTCTCTCCTTCCCTTCCCCTCCCTTCCCCCCCTTTTGTAACTCATTTTCTCTGTCCCTTAAATATTAGTTTTCCCAGAGTTTCACTTCAACAGTCATCTTATTACCTCACCTCCCAGAGTGAGCCCATCACTGCAATTGTCTTAGCCTCCCTGTGGTATTGATGATGACCTAGTCATCCCCTTTTAGCTTCAGGTGCATATGTCCAACACCTATTATAAATCTCCACTTAGAGATCTGTTGGGCTCTTCCAATTAACAGTCCCCAGCTCCACTCTTCATTTCCTCCCTTCCCAAATCTTCTCCACCCCTGTGATGGCAGTACAACTCCTCAGCCTAGTCACAGGCCTGAAACCTCTAGGGTCATTCTTGGTCCAGCTCTCATCCTCCCTGCCATTTCTGATAGGTCACTAAGTCTTGATTTTCTACATCCTTAATACATCTCAGATCTACCCCTTCCTCTCTGCTTGCACTGTCACTCCTGTTTCTGCAGCCGTACTGCCTCCGACAGGTCACTGTTGCTCAGAACTATATCAGGGTTCAACCAAATGAGGTATCACAGGGAATTGGCTCAGGCAACTGTGCCCCCCTTATTGTGGGAGCTGGATAAACAGTACCTGTAAGGCTGTCTGTGTCTAATGCTATAGCCTCAAGTCCACAGGGCAGGTGCTCAGAAAGAGAAGATCAGTAGGGGGACTGAGAACAGGCTAGAACCTGCAAGTATGAACTGGAGCCCCATGAAGACAGACTGACACTGTGTTTATTCTTTTGCTTCTGACCCTGGTGATGAGGGTGTCCTGCAGAAGCTGGCACCATTCATCAGGGCTACCTGGAGTGGTGTCTCTGAGAATCAAGTCTTTAAAACCCTTCTGGGACTCCCCATTGTTTTGAGAATGCTATGCAAATCACAGCACAGCTGGCCCCCAGGTCGCTGCCAGCCTACCTCTTTGCTTGGTAGCCTGCCGTTTCCTCTTCCCCTTCTTACCTCCTCCTTTTTGCCTTCTAATTCACACACACACACTCAAGTTGGATAAAACCACAGTAGAAAAAAATTACCCATCATATCTGGGGCCTGGTTTATTTTAGCTAAAGAGCATTTCTAGAGTTTAGATATCTTAACTCTAAAAAAGTTGAAAGACTATCTCATTACCTGCTAAACTGTAGAAAAGGCTGAGGATTGTCACAAATTTTCATTGAATCACAAGCCACGTATCCCCCATATCACAGAGAGATTCATTATGAGGACCACGAACCTGCACCACACCAGGTCCTCTCTGCTGTCAGTGACTGGTGACTTGCAACCCATTAGTTCCTGGTATCTGCCACATGACACTGAAGCAAATAATTGTCCGGTTGTTTTTGATAGAATGGATGAAAAATAGGTACTCATTTAAAAAGTCTTTTTAGTTTTATTACTGGTGCTTAGATTCCTGGTAGAATACCCCTGAGTCTGCTTGCTCCCACTTCAAGGTCTTGAACATGTGATCCCTCTGCCCTGCCACAATTCTTGGAACTAACTCCTGTTCACTCTTCAAAGCTTAACTAAGATGCCATCTGCTCCAGTCAATCTTCACTCGTTCCTTTTGCCGCCTCTGACTACCAAGACCTAGGGTTAAGTGTTAACTCCTAGACCTTCTTTTGTGTTCAGACTCATCACACTTTATTGTGCTCTGCTCCTCAGAGCAAGGGGTATGTTTTCTTAATTCTGTATTTCTAGTATCTAGCATTGTGCTAGTCACAAAATAATAACTTTACTGACTGGAGAAGAACTTAGTATATTAGTTGCATGGAAGAACCTCTTTCTTACCCTCCAAAGCCCTTAGCTATCTGTCCACTGTAGAGCCGAGAAACCCAAGCTGCAGACATTCAAATGAAAAACATTTCCTAGTGTTATGTATACTGCTGGTGTGAACATTATTTGTGAACATTTGTTTAGAGGGCAATATGGCAAAATATTTGCAGAACTTTAATATTAGGAATTGTCTTTAACCCAGTGATCTCATTTTCAGGCATTTGTACAAAAGAAATAGTTAAGGGTGTGAACAAAGACTTACAAGAATGTTAATTATGGCATTTTTTGTAACAGCAGATAATTGGAAATGATCTACATGTCTAACAAAAGGAATTGGTTCGAATAACTGAACCAACTGTCAATTGACAACTGTGTAGTAATTAAAAATTAAGTTGTACAAGTGGGTTTATTTGTTAAGATATTCATGATTTATTGCGGCATTTTAAAAGCAGGTTACTATATAGTAGGTACAATATTATACTATTTTTATATAAAAATGTGCATGATATTTGCATAGAAGAAAATCTAGAAGGTTATCCATCAACTATTAACAATGTAGTGAAATATTATCATCTTCTTTACTTTCGCATTTAAAATTTTTCTAAATGCACACAAATATTTGATAATATTCTTTTAACAAAAAAATGTTTATGAAAGTTGTATTTAGTTCGATAAACCCTTCCCCCAGCTCCATTCATAGGTATAAATGCTTTTGAACCCAAAGGAAGAAGAAAAAAATTACCAAGTATTAAGACTTACAATTGGGTGGGTATGTATCACAGGCATGATCACAGTTGTCCCCATTTTTATTGATGAGAAACTGAGTGTCAGAGAAAATAAATTGCACCTGTGCTTGAAGTCACTCAGCTCATGACAGGTCCCACCCACCAGGCCTACCAAACACAAGCTCTGGACTTTCCACTGCATCACATCACACTCCCTCTTGGGAGCACCCACATCTAAGGCCATTGCCCACCTTGAGAAGGATAAAAACAAAAACATTAGTTCCTGATGTCATTGTCCTCTCCCATAAGCCCACCAGAGGCCATGTACCCTTGAATTAGTAGGAACTGGATTGAAGCTGTGGGGGTGTATACTGGGTTTGCACTACAGTTAATGAATAATAGTCTTATCTGAGTATTGTGTTGACCTAACACGATCCACAATGCAAGAGGTCCTCTCCCATAAGCCCACCAGAGGCCATGTACCCTTGAATTAGTAGGAACTGGATCGAAGCTGTGGGGGTGTACATTGGGTTTGCACTGTGGTTACTGAGTAATAGTCTTATTTGAGTAGTGTATTGACCTAACAAGACCCACAATGAAGGAGGGAAACAAATACTACATACTAACTGTGAAGAGCAGTGGGTCAGGATCTTGGGTCAACCCTTGGCTGGATGCATTGTCTTGGGCATGTCATCTAATTCCTCAGGACTGTGGTTATATCATTTAAAGAAAGAAGGTATTGGCCTTCCAAGTCTCTAAGTACACTTCAGTCTCCAACAATTTACAAGTCTGTGATAAGATATATATCCCACAGCATGTAGGAATGGCATCTTCTTAAGAGAAGGGGGAGAGAAACATGTTTTCCATGCCTCAAAGACTTCAGTTTCAACATCCCTCAGAGAGAGATTTCCTTATTCTTATTTTCAAGATGAGGAAACTGCCTCTTAGAAAAGTTACAGGGACAAGTTTTTAAGCTTTTGAGCAGCTTCTTGTGTGAAATTTCACTTTTTTCTCCTCCCCATGTCTTTTTTCAAAAAGAATCTGAGACTTCCCAGTTTTCTAGAAATTAGTGAGGGATAAATCAGTGCTTCTCTGACAGAGAGGCAAAAAGCGGACACATTTTCCTCTGACAGATCCACAGGATTCTGTCCAGCTCAGTTGCAAGTCCTTTAGCCTGATTCAGGAGATGCAAGACCAAATATTCCTTAAAGGGACATTCCTCAAAGCTTATTTATTTTTTACTTACAGTGTTGCAGACCATCATCTCCACCTGGGAATCTTTAACAGTCTGTTTTCTCTGTGTGCTTTGAGTACCTAGATCATGAGACTTATACTTAATACAGCCAGGATACTGCTTAGAGTCCCTTAGCACTTCTGAATTGTTTTGAAATTTTTAAAAATTAACAAATTTTATGAACATTGAACAGTGGCAAGGTCATGCTCATAAACAAAGAAAATGCCTTCAGAAATTTTGTTCTCTGTTCTTTTCCTACTAACCAGAAGATACTGGCATAGTGTGAAAGGGGCAGGAAATGTTAAATTCTACCCACTCCTTCTCTGCCAACCTACCCGTGTGTTCTCATACTTCTGCCCCACTCTCCCCACTCCAGTCTCTCCCCATCCACCCTTATTCTTACAGTACCAACAGGCACTGCTCAGTATTGCTGGCAAGCAGTAATTACCTGCAACAGGCATAACAGGTGTAAACCCTGGAGGACAAAACCGTCTTTCCTGCCTCTAGTGCATTGCAGACAGGGTTAATGGTTGATTGCTTCATCTTGGTGTTCACAGCTGAGCTTCCACTAAAAGAAAACGTGCCAGAGCTGCAGCCCCTCCAACAGAACGGATCATGCAATCAGGTTCTGGTTCTGATAATCTGGCAGATGTTACCACACCGTGGGTATTGGAAAACACGCATGCTTTGGGTGACATAGTCATCAAGTGGGGATGAAGATACCTCCCAACAGGCTTCATGAAGTTTAAGTGTAAATGCCTCACTCTCAGCAGTGCTGGCATGCAGTAGGTATTGTTCAGTGTTACTTCCTCATTCCTGTCTTTGGTCAGTGTATGGGAAGTACTGGTTAGGGGAGAATTTAGCAATAAACCCACCCACTGGGAGTGGAACCCATGAGAACCAGCACCTGTGGGTGAAGGAAGCCATCTGCAGGAAGGCCTCACCCTCTGAGCTGCTTTGTAAAGGTGTTGGGGAGGTAACCTGGGAAGTGCCCAGGTTAGGCTGAGGTGCTGAGTGGCTCTTCAGGAGGAGGGTCTTTCTAATTAAAGTTTAGCCTCATGCCGAGGACCCACCTGTAATGCAGGAACAAGCGTGTATGCCTGGCAGTGGAGGACACCAATGAAGGCTGTGGCTCAGCCAAGTGCATTGTTGCACAGTGTGCTGAAATGACGATGCAGTCTGTTTGCAGGCTACAAAGGGTGGAAGAGAAAGAACCTGCCAGTGTTTCTCCAGCTCTACAGGGGGTGTGCCAGAGAGACATCCCTCTACAGTGTAAATAAAGCATCAGGCTTCTGGTTTATACATCAGTTGCTGTGTGTTGGGTCGATCTCAGTCAGCCCCCAGGCCTGAGTGACCCTGGGTTCTCAGGCACCTGAATGTGTGACCTACAAACATTTTTTTAATTTAACTTTTGTTCAAGTACAGTTTTCTTTCTTGTATTCCCAGCCCTGCCCCCCCCCCAGTGCTCCCCACCTCCCTCCCATTTCCGCCCCCCACCTTAGTTATTGTCCATGTGTCCTTCATACTCATTCATGTGAGTCCATCCCCTTTTACTCTGTGCTTCTCTCCCCTCTACCCTCTGGACCCTGTCAGCACGTTCTGTATTTCAGTGTCTTTCGTTACATTTTGCTTGCTTGTTTGTTTTGTTGTTTACATTCCTGTTAAAGGTGATATCATATGGTATTTGTCTTTCACTACCTGGCTTATTTCGCTCAGCATAATGCTTTCCAGTTCCATCCATGATGTTGCAAAAGCTGTTACTATTTGACCTACAAACATTTGACATCTCTTCATAAAGCAGGACTGCTGCCTTCAACCTCATTTACCACTGTGAGTACAAGATGTGGCTTTGGAGATTCTACCTGCCTTCCCCTCTTACCTTTATATTCTCCTTGGCAAGGTGCTGAAGGCAAACCGTGTGCCAGGTACTTTTGTGTGGGATCTCACTTACCCTCACATCCATCCTGTGGATTCAATGTGGCCTCAATTATCAGTGAGGGAGCTGGGATTCAGAGAGAGCGAGAAGCCTTTTTGTCACACAGCGGATGAGTGGTAGAGCTGGTATTCCACCTCAGGCTGTTCGAGTCCACAGTCTGTGCTTTAGGCCACAGCGCCTTAGGGATTTTTGGAGGAAGTTCCACTTTAGAGGCCATGAGACAGATTTGCTCCAAGAATGTTTTGGGAACTGAAAAATGAGTTCTAAACATTCTGAATTTTCTCATACATTCCCTGAATGTTACTGATAATAGTAAGGGAGGAAATGAGGTTCTAGGTGCAGGGTACTTTAGGAGACAGACTGTCAAAAGGTGGCCTGAGGCTACAGGTGGATTGGCAGTGACAAATGCCATCCGGTCTGTAGAGAAGACAATGGCAAGGAATGAAAGGACAGAAGGTAAACTATGTAATTCATATTTGTTGCTTTTACTGCTCTTGCTCCCATTTCCTTGGCCTATCGGGCACATTCCTGTTTGACCTTCAAGCCCCAGACAGATTGTAATCTCCTCTGAGAAGTGACTTCTGCAACAGAGCTAGTTGGTCCCTCTGTTGCTTTCTTGGTACCCACTCAGGGAGGGCAATAACCGTGTCTTCTTCTTTGAAGCCACATAGGTTAGACACAAACCCTGGCTATAGGACCTGGGGCAAGCTTCTCAATCTCACTGTTCCTCAGATTCCTTCATCTGCAAAATGAGAATAACCGTGGTACCTACAGCCCCGAATTGGTTGTGGGCCTTAAATGAGAGAAGGAACACAAAGTGTTTAGCCTGGGGCTGGGCACATGCTGAGAACTCACCAGTGTTATTTGTTAAAGAGTGGGGCAAAGGTGGATTTACAGTTGTTCCTATGGAAAATGATACGATAATTAATAAAACAAGAATAAACTCTATGGTTTATGTACTCACAACTGTAGACCTACTTTTGACCCACCCTATACTAGGAACACTGGGCTTTGGTAGCATCACAAAAAGATGTTTATTCAGGATTTGTGGAAGAAAGAAAAAATGAAGGAGAAAGGAAGAGGGAGAGAGAGAGAGAGAGAGAGAGAAACCAACCAGAGAGAGACCATTTCTGAGCAGGTCAGAGCTGGCCTGATATTTTGGAGCTGTGGCTGCTGCACAACTTTGCTAAGTGCACACCCACTGCCTCAGGTCAAGACATGGTACCTATATTTCTAACTCCTCTGAGACCTAATGCCAGGTGCCACACCTCACCCAGCTTTGCAGCAAACGATATCTCACCTGTCCACCTGTGCTGTTCTGAAACCAATCTTAAATCGCTGCCCTGATGCACACCTGTTAGGACAAGGGCCTCCGGGAGGTCTTGCACCCTCCTGGCTCAAGGAAAATCAAGTCTCTGTTTCTGTTAACCTGGCTCACCTTATGGTGACTCTCCATTCAGGTAGACCGGGAAAAGGTGGCCAGCAGAGTTACTTGGGATCTGCACTGTGTGAGACAAGGTAAGGACCACAACAAGCAGACACAGCACTGAGAGAAGACACTATTCCCAGGTGTCCTGTGTTCTGCGGCTGCACCAAGCACTTGGCATTCGTTTCCCCAAGAGCAGTCCTTACTGCAGCCTCAGGAGAGGGGGATCCTGCTGCCTTTCTTTGGCCAGAAGGAGCCTGTGTCCAATCGGGTGGCCACCTGTGACTGTTGAGCACCAGAAATGAGGCTAGTCTGAATGAAGGTATGCAGTAGTGTGAAACAGAGAATGTAAACTATCTAAGCCATATTTTTATATCAATTGCAGATTGAAATACTATTTTGAATAATTGAGTTCAACAAAATATTAAAATTAATTTCATCTGTTGCTTTTTACACATTTAATGTGGCTACCAGAAAATTTAAAATTAAACATGTGACTTGCACTGTGCTTCTGTTGGAAAGCACTGGGTTAGAGGATTACCCTAAACCAGAACCTAGGCTCCAATCCAGGATGGTCTGTCTCTAAGGCCTTGCTCTTCACTTCTACGCCGAAACTTCACTCCTATATTGGTTCTAGAATTGTCCCCACATGTGATGGGCACCTAATATTAATGTTCCTTGGGTTCAGTTCCCATGGAAAGAGGAACTATGTCCACCTCTTTCTATAAGTGAGTGCAGCTGTGTGTGTGTGTGTGTGAGAGAGAGAGAGAGAGAGAACTGGCAGTGCTGCTATTTCATGGACAGGAGACTAAATGTTACGGTGTACTAAAAGTCTCAGGCCCCCTACCACGCAACAGCAGAAGTGAAATTTAAATGAAGCCCGTCTGAGCCCAAAGACTCACGCGTTCCCCTGCCACCTCATTCAGGGCTCTCATACTTCACAACCTAGAAGGAGGCTGGGCTCCGGTTGTTGGAGACTGAGTTAAAATTCATATCCCTGGGCAGTGGTAAGCGAGTGTCATTGTATTGGATGCAAGGAGTGGTATCTCCTGGAACGAGAATGATGTCAGGGAAAGAGAGAGGCAGGAATTCCCTCACGTCGGAACGGAAGCATGTTTGATGCACTTCCTCAGTCTCAGGCTCTCTCCTCCAGCTCGGGCCCTTCTCCGGGGCTGTGTCCTCGGTCCCTTTCCGTACATCACTCCAGCTCTGTAATGTTTGTTCACTTGTGGCTGTAAATTTTTGTTTACCCCAGAATTTGCATGTTGAGTTTTCATGCCATCTGGCTTTCATATTCATTTTCCTAGTGTTGTTCCTATTTGAAAACAATGCCTAATGCCTTTGAGAGAACTGGAATCATTAGATTAGAAGTGAAAATATTCCAAATGGATTGAAAAAACAATGTCGCCCTGGCTGGTGTAGCTCAGTGGATTGAGCACGGGCCTGTGAACCAGACGATCGCGGTTGGATTCCCAGTCAGGGCACATGCCTGGGTTGCAGGCCAGTGTCCGGCAGCGGCCAATTCTC
Organism: Sturnira hondurensis; assembly: GCF_014824575.4. NCBI lineage: Eukaryota > Metazoa > Chordata > Mammalia > Chiroptera > Phyllostomidae > Sturnira > Sturnira hondurensis. Next base: position 39,127 of record NW_028091847.1, on the reverse strand, counting down.
TGGAGGGGATGCATGAGAAGCAACCATACATTGATGTTTCCTTCCTCTCTCCTTCCCTTCCCCTCTAAAGATAAATAAATAAAATATTTTTTAAAAAAGAAAGAAAAAACAATGTCATTGGCCTGAACCAAAATTCAGCTTGTGGTAAGCCATGACTAATAACAAGGAACTAAACATAAACAAGGCATTCAGGGTTATCTATGTTTATTTAAAACTTTAATTTCACACTAAACTTAAATATAATGAGTTGTGTTACTAGTTAGGGTTACTATAATTAGCTACTGTGATACAGTTTAATTTTTTATTAAAAAGTTAAATGAAAACTAGTGTTTTTACAAATATGATAACCAAGTCATGGCACTGTAGGTTTTTCAGCAGTAATATATAGATGGTCTTACTGAAAGCACCCTTAATGGGAATGTAGTGAATCTAATCAGCAACCCCTCAGCCAAGAGAACAGAGATGTAGGAAAAGGAAGTACCTAAACAAAAATCATAAATGGGTTAGGGGCAGAACCAGTACAGAAACATTCTAGTTTAGAATTTTTTTTTATCAAACCAAGCATTTTTAGCAGTAGCCTAACTGTAATTCATTTAATTACCAACTGGATACACTTGGAAATTCACTGAGCCACTATCAGCCTCGGTAGCCAGATATTTAAAATGGGTTCATTATAGCTCCCATCTCATAGGAGATTATGTACAGGGGGGACTAGACCTGCGCCTGGCACACAGTAGTAGTTTTGTTAAAGTATAATTCCAGTAGTCATTGGAAGGTCCACAAGCACTTATTGAGCACCTCCCCAGGAAACTGTGTCAAGCTCTCTGGAATCGAGGGTTAATAAAGCTAATTAGATTAATAAGATACAGTCCCTAAGTAATTCCTGCAAGCCAATAACAGTTTTTGAGGCTTGGTTTACAAACCCATTATCAAATCTTCACACCACTGAACACTTTCTTATAAAAAAACTTAGATAGCAATCCTTATCTACTAGTGCAATAATTTCCAAATTGTATTTTGTAATAAGTATTACAAAGACCTGTCTTACAGTTAAGTAATAAAGGGCATTGTGCTAAAAGTAGACTTCTCATCTCAAAGCTTTGAAGAGCTTTTAACATCTAATGTGTGTGGAAACACTATAAGACTGCACATTTGTGAATGCAGAGGTTCCCAAAGTTATTGAAGCACAGAACACTGAGGATGATCTGGACTGGGGGTGGGACTGGGGGGGAGTGCAGGGTGGGGAACACATGTCACAGACTAGGGCTTTATGGGATAGTTCCAGTTTTGGTTCTATTCTCTTATGACAGACTAACTCTGATGTGTGTGATTTTTTTAAATAGACAGTTTTTAAAAGATATTGTATTTTGTACAACTTCAATCTGTAGAAACTTCCTGAACCTAAAAGAGAAAAACAAAAATCCCAACCTTTTGGGACTTACTGGTATTCCCAGCCTACCTGCCAATCATTATCTCTCTGTTAACTTTTTTAATAAGATGGCTCCAGTAGCGCTTAGTTGTCTTTAACTTCAAAACAACTTTGTTAGATTGTATTGTGACAGCTGTCATATTAGTGTGCATTAAAAAACATTAAAATTGGTGAATTTTTGTGTAGCCATTTTAATATTGAAGGTTGAAGAAAAGATGCAACATTTTTGGCACATTACTCTTTATTATTTCAAGAAAGGTAAAAACACAACTGAAATGCAAACAAATATTTGTGTGGTGTATGGAGAAGGTGCTGTGACTGATCAAATGTGTCAAAAGTGGTTTGAGAAGTTTGGTGCTGGAGACTTCTCATTGGACGATGCTCCACTGTCCGGTGGCCTAGCTGAAGGTGATAGCGATCAAATCGAGACATTGCAAACAATCAACACTATATACTCAGAAGAGAGACAACATACTCAAATATCCAAATCAATGAAGTTATTGGTGAAAATGAAAAACGTGTCTTTTATTCAATGGATTAAAACTATATGGACTTTTTGGCAATAGTAGGTTTGCCCTGACTGGCATGACTCGGTTGGGTATCATCCCACAAAGTGAAAGGTTGCTGGTTTGATCCCCAGTAAGGTCACATGTCTTGGTTGCAGGTTCCATCCCAGGTCAGGATGCATATGAGAGGCAACTGATTGATGTTTCTCTCATGCAGAGGTGTTTCTCTACCTCTCTTTCTCCCTTCCCTTCTCTCTAAAAAAAAATAAAATCTAATAAAACACAACCCAATATTAAGGTTTTGGCTTCCTTATGAATTTGCTTCCACATAGAAGGAAGTGTAGATATGGAGTATGATCAGGAATGATTGATATACCTTTTTTTTAACTTACATAAAGTCTTTGTTTTAAAAAACATAAATGACACTACATAGACTACTTTCTATCCAATCCCAAAGTGCTTTATGAATCTCACTGATCTTTCGTGTAGGTTATTTGGGGTTAGAGCATTTTCGCTGTTCTAACCATTTTTATAAGAATGGTAACATAAGAGTTCAGGTAGGAAGTATGAATTCACTGAGTACCATTGGCACCTTGACCCATGACCCCAGGCTCTATGCCTGGTATAACTATCAGTGTGGCCGAGGACATCAGCTGGATGAAGGTGTGAGGGGAAATGGGAGAATGGAACAGCCGATATATTCTGATTCAGGTGGAGCTTGGGAGGCAGCCAGGATACATATGGTCATGACCTCCTAGGGGCCTTGGCTCACGTGTTTACTATGATTTCTCAGGAAATGGTTAGGAAATGTAAGTTCGCTTACATGTACAAGAATATGAGGTTGCTCATGGACCTAAGGTTAGAAACATTGACAAATCCCATTCAAAATGCTGACTCAGAGAAATTCATGTTTAGAGTTCCAGCAGATAAAGTGAGACATTGTGTTTTAATTTCTGGTCACATGTTCAGATTGTGATTACAAAAACTGCTCCAGTTGGCCTTATAGAGCTGTGTAGGCAGTCCATCCTTGCAGCTCCACATACTGAATCACCCTAGGTCTTGTTTTCCACAGAATGGGTCTGTTTCTACCCCTGGTGCTCTGCACCTTGGCTGCATGCTGTACGGCTAGATCTGTGCCCCTGACGGTACCCGGCCCCTTCTCTCTCCTCTCCCGTGCCTGCAATGACTCAGATGTGCTGGCTGTGGCGGGCTCTGCTCTACAAGACATCAACAGTGACCGAAAGGATGGCTATATACTAACCCTCAACCGAGTGCGTGATGCCCGAGAACACAGACAGGCAAGTAACAGTCCTCTATCTGGGGCAGGTGTTTACATAAGCTGCATAGGCTGGCTGGGGGTGGAAACCCAGAGACACACATTGGCAGGTGCTTTCCAAATTGGAAACCTGCTGAAAACTCTCTGTTCTCCTCTAGGTTGTGCTGCGTATATGCTCCTACCGTCATTAGAAACAAGTGCTAACAGTATGCTACTCTGACACTTGTCCAGTCCCCCACAGTTTATAAGAAATCATCACAACCATGGTAGCCTTTGGCTCTGCCATAAACCAGAGACTCTTTTGGCCAGTCTGTGGGGGTTTCTGCTTCATGTGGGATGTGGTGCATTTTTTCACTCCTCCCCACAGGATGATCTGGGATCTCTGTTCTATCTCACATTGGATGTGTTAGAGACCGACTGCCATGTGCTCAGCAAAAAGGCACTGAGGGACTGTAGGGCGAAGATCTTTCATGAGTCGGTAAGTGTTTATTTCCCAGGAGCTCTAGAGGGAAAATTAGGTGTCCTCTGTCTATGGAGTGAAGATTGTTCAATGGGTGCCATCTTTTAAATATTTTTTCTTTGTAATCTCTTAGGCATGGTGCTCATGTGGTTATTCCAATTCTACTAGACAAAACAGAGGAATTTCTGAGAGTCCCATTGGGGTTATGACCCTAAAGTTGAAATGTTGCCCCCAAATTATTTCCTGCTTCCAAGACCTTTCTGAAGACTCTAGGCCTGGTGTTTAAGTTGTAGGAAAAAGAGCTGAGTTCTAGTGCTCTACATGTGTGTTTAAGGAAGGCTGTGGAAGAAGTAAAGGCAGAGCTTTTTTGTTTTATTTTGCTTTATTCTGTTTTTAATGAACACCAAACATGAAGTCTGAGGCTGGGGAAAGGAAGGGCTTACAGTATGGGAGCTCTCCGATATGCTGTGGAAGGATTTCCTGGAATCACAAAACCTAAAAGGGCTCAGAGTTGATCCCTTTAAAGATGACCGTTGAGTTATTTTCATTAATTGATATAACACTTTTGAGTGCAAGATTGTGTTTAGAAGTAAACTATTCAATCAAGGTAACTTTTCTAGTGGACCAGATTTGTCAAACTGCACCTGTCTGATTTTGAAGAGACATTTCTGAGTCCCACTTACCCTGTCGTGAATAGTTGTTAAGGTGACACATCCCCTAAAAGTGTATACTGATTCCAACATGATGGAAGTTTATTGCTCACTCATGTACACTTCAAAATAGAAAGTCCTGATCAAGAGGAGGCTTTCCTTCAAGGGTTACTTGGAGACCCAGGTTGCTTCTAGGTTGTGGCTATAGACTCTGCCACCTTCACCTCCTGGTTTCGGTAGTCACGATGGCCAACTGCATCAAGCTATAGAAAGAAAAAGAGACCTAGCTGGTGTGGCTCAGTGGATTGAGTTCCAGCCTGTAAAGCAAAGGGTCATTGGTTAGGGCACATCCCTGGGTGTGGGCCAGGTCCCCAATAGGGGGTGTGTGAGAGGCAACCACACATGGATGTTTCTTTCCTTCTTTTTCTCTCACCCGTTCCTTCTGAAAATAAATAAATAAAATATATATTTTTAAAAGAAATAAAGAAAGAGAAAGAGCATGGAGGAAAGATTGCACAGGGAAGATCTTCATGGTCCAGTCCTGGAAGTGATTACAGCCACTTCTGCTCACCTTCTCATGGTGAGAACTCAGTTATACACAGTCACACCTACTACTTGGGAGGAAAGCTAGGAAATGTAGCCTAGCTGTGTCCCAGAAGAAGGTTAAACTGTTCAGTGATCAGTTGGCAGTTTCTCACACTCAAAACCACCAAAATTGATCTTAAGTTTTTCATTACTCAGAAAATATAATGTCCAATTTCATTTTGGGGTATTTTCAAAAGTTAGAGTTTATTCTATGATGTCATAAAATGTGTTTGTTGGTTCCAGGTTTATGGTGAATGCAAGGTAGTATTTCAAGTTAACTACCCAAAAAGAGTTCTCTATTTGCATGCTTATAACTGTACTCTTCGCCCAGGTAAGTGAGCACTCTGGTTTTTTTTTTAAATTTTACTTCAATGAAAGATGGAAAAATAGAATTAAGCAGGGCTATGCCCAGAATGTATAGGGTTCTTCTATCCTTACTTCCTGTTCATACCAAGGCCAGGTTCTTAATATAGCCAATACTTGCCTCCCTTATGAAATTCAACTTAAACTGCTCTTCCCATATTTAGTCTTTCTAAATCATCTGCAATAGCTTATTCATGAGTACTACATTAAATCCTAGTTTTTCAGTCTGACATAAATGGCATCATCTCTACACTGGTCCCCAGGCTGCCTTTCTAGATGTCTATGCCATTACTTCTCTGACCACACCACCTCTGCACTTTGTTCAACTGAGTAGCTCTATTTTCTGAACCCATATTGCACTTTCTAGTCTAATGCTTGTACCTTTCCCTCTGCTGAAGATGCCCTGTCCCAATATCTCCTGCTCTTTGAACTCATATCTATTCTTTAAGGATCATGGCCAGTGCTGCTGCTTCTACAGTGTTCACTATTCAGGAAAGGAACAAGCTCTTTTGTTCTCATTCCTACAAAACTTTAACCTAACCACGCACGAAGCACAGTCTATGCACTGCCTTGATTTGAGGTGTTCAATTTTGTTGGGAACCACCCTGCCTGGTTTCAGGAGTTGTAGCCGCCCCCCAGGGAGAAGGCTGAGTGAGCGACCTTCAGACTGTGAGCCACTAGGGAGACAAACCCTGTCTCCCTGGCAGGACTGCTGCTTCTGCTTCATCCATCTCTGGCCCCCAGTGCTTGGTTGGTTAGTCAATGACAGGTACAACCCCTCAGTGGAGGGGGGGCAGCCTAAGCCAGGCACGATCACTTGGGAGGCCCTCAAGGAATGACTCAGGGGGCTGTAGCAAAGAGGGGGTGATGGACTCTTGCCCCCCGCCCCCTGGATTTGACAAAGCCTGAGTCCTCAGTCTGTCTTTGAGAAGTCTCCAAGAATTCCTTAGCTATCTGCCTCCTCTGCCTGACTTAAGCCTGAAAACAATGACAGAGGGTGGTACATCCCTGTGCTGGGAATGGTGGGCTCCCCAGGGGGTGATTAGGCCTGAGAAAGGATATGTGAAATCCTGTGAAACCTGATTGGCTAAGAATGCTCTTAGTTAAATGATTAAGGCCTAGGCAGAAAATGACTTTGTTTTCCCAAAGTCTTGTAGCCCTTTAGCTAATAGACCCTGACTCAGAAAAAGCCCTAATAGTTCTTTGTATGCTATCTACTGTTTACTGCCTGACAATGATTAATAATTTGTACCTGAACTCCTGTGCAAAAAAAGCCAAATAAAAGCCTGTCTAAGCAAGGATTGGTGCGATCTCCCCTTGAGAGAGTGGCCAGGCCGATCTGAGGCGCTCCCTCTTTGAGGAGGTAGCTGTGCTGTCCCTTTTCCTCCACAGGACTTGGTAGTTTGTGTGAATTTGTCTTGATTCTCCATCCATAACACCACAGACAATGCAGACCACTTTTATTTCGTGTAGTATATTTTATGCCTTCTTTCTTCTGGCTACAACCCTCCCCTAGTTCCTGTCAAGTATAAGGAGTCCATAATATTGAACAAGTATGTAAATGGACTAAGAATTAGGCTGAAACTGAGGACATTTCAAATAAGCATGTGCATTCATTCTGGGTCTTTCTTTGGAAAGCAAGCATCCACGGCTTAGGAAAAATCGAATATGGCTGCTTGTCAAACTGTTATGTGCACGCGACTCTCCTGGCTCTTGTTCAGTTACAGACTCTGATTCCATACACCTGTGGTGGGGCCTGAGCGTGCATTTCTAACAAGCTGAAGGTCATAACAATGGTGCTTGTTCCTTTGAGGGACAAGGCAACAGACTGAATATTTTATTAGCCACAGGTTAAGCTTCCTGGTTGTGAAGAGACTTTCTTAAGTTAGAGAACAACAACGAATAAAACAGATCAGGACTCAGAAGTCACAGGTACCAGAGGTATGGGAGGTCAGAAAGTGACATGTGGGGATGGTGCCAGGAGTGACAACCTATGGACATAACTCTGCATAGTACACCCAAATACACTCAAATAAACACAAAACTGATCAATTGTTTTGCTCTATAAAAGCAATTTGCAGACAAGTTTCCAGCCTGATGTTCACACTAGTTTTGCTGCCCCCAGTTCCTCCTAGTCGGAAAGTCTGGCTCTACCATTAGAAAAATTATTCTATCCAGTTGTACAGTGACTTGATTAATTTTTTTTCTGGCTCACTTATATTTTCTAACCAGAGAGAGTGTGCTTCCATCTTTCATATATCATTCACTCATTCATTCATTCGACAAGCATTTACTAAACACGTTGTCTTAGATGTCGGGTACTAAAAGGTGAAAAAACATATCAATAATAAATCCCAACCTTTTAAGACACTCAGTTGCTTTACAGAGGCAATAATGATAGAAGATATTGAGCTACTAATAGAGGGGAAAGTTTTTATATCGATATAAATATAATTTATAAATATATAAGTAAATATAATCAATATAAATAAATATATATTTTTGAACAAAATTCATAGCATAATTTGTATGAGGTAAAGAACTTTGCTTTGATTTTTTAATAAATTATGAAAGAAATACATGTTAACTGCAGAAAAGTCACTGCTGACAGCTAAGTTCATCCCAGATAATGCCTTGTCCACTCTATTCTTGCCAAAACGGAGTACTTTTCATATTTTAAAATTTCTGCTTCTATTGTGGTCATATGCTTTGTAGGATTAAAAATTATTAAGGAGCTTTATTTTTAAACTGCTGTGTTTGGCATCCACAGTTTTACGGAGACAGATTCATTTTATGTGTCCTGACTGCCCAAGCCCCACTAAGCTGTCAGATCCTAGAGTTCTGGAAACTGTTCATGAGTCTCTTGCAAAATTCAACAATGAGAGTGGCTCGAAGCAGTATTCCCTCTTCAAAGTCACCAAGGCATCTATGCAGGTGAGGCTGAAATGCCCAGTGGCAACAGCGATGTGTTTCATGACTGTTGCCATCAATTTCTAAACTGAGAGGAGGATATCAAGGTATGTGTTTTGATTAGAACTAAAGAGCCTTTCTTCACTCCTTAGGTTGGTGGACCTGATGCACATTCAATCGTATTTTAGTTTCTGAGTTATTCCTTGGGATTCCCACAATAGTTGTGAGATTTGATTTCACATCATTGCCTTTAAGGCAAGAATGGAAATGGACTCATAGCCTCCTTGGGTTATTAATCTAGGTTCACTATTCACAGCTACAGTCTCGTATCTGGTTGACCATGCATCTCCTCCAGCAAGTCAGCTTCCACTCCGTGATGAGGCCTGAAGTGGATGTTGAGTTTTATGGGTTAGGGGAAAGGGAGGCTCATTGTTTTTGAATTATGTTGGTATCTATCACATAAAGAAAAACTAATTTAAAAACAAATCTACTTGAAGAAAAATAAGCTCACCCAAGGGAGCCCCCTCAAGTCGTTAAGAAGGGAAGAAAGGTATGCTGATTATGTTCTCTAAATAACAAAATTACCATACCTGGTTTGATCATGGTGGGAATTACAGGGACAACAGTAGACCTGCATGACAATGATTATGATTTCTGTAAAGATTATCCTGCCAAACCTCGGTTGTTTCTCCACATAGAAAGGTCTGATTTTTGTTTCTCAACTTTTGTCTCATACCAGTGGGTATTTGGCTTCGGCTGCTATGTGGAATATTTAATCAAAGAGGCACCATGTACCAAATCCCAAGCCAGCAGCTGTGCACTTCAGCCCCTTGACTCTGCGGTGAGTTTTCTTGAATGTCTTCATAATTTAGAATTTGTGTTCACAAATCATCTATGTATACGTATTGAACATAAACTCTATATGAGCTGTTGTAATGCACGAGACACTTTTCTTCCCCACAAGGGTCGTGCTGGCCCAGATGCAGTAGTATTTGATTTTAAGTGCAGTTTTCACTGGTAATGTTATGCCTTTGCAGAAAATGATCCATAGAGGCTGTAAAATATATAAATAAATTTCCTCAGTGGTTGGTGATGGTCCTGCTTTTATTTGAACAAATCCAGTTATGTTTGGAATACAGCATGGTGTTTCATTTCTTGGACAACTCTCTAAGAAGAACAAAGTCAAACAGGACATCTTTGAAAGAATGCATCCAGGATGGGAGGGTGCCTTGAAACCATTTGACACACTTGGTGGGAATACCAGTTGGCACAATGTGTTGTAATACAATTGGGAAAAGTGCATCAAAAAATAAGGGGAGTCTTCCCTTATTTACTTATTTATAATGATAGCTTTATTAAGACATAATTCACACACCGTAAAGTTNGGTGTTTCATTTCTTGGACAACTCTCTAAGAAGAACAAAGTCAAACAGGACATCTTTGAAAGAATGCATCCAGGATGGGGAGGGTGCCTTGAAACCATTTGACACACTTGGTGGGAATACCAGTTGGCACAATGTGTTGTAATACAATTGGGAAAAGTGCATGAAAAAATAAGGGGAGTCTTCCCTTATTTACTTATTTATAATGATAGCTTTATTAAGACATAATTCACACACCGTAAAGTTCACCTTTTTTAAGGCATCAAATTAAGTGGCTTTTTAGTATATTCTCAGAGTTGTGCCATATCTAATTTTAGAATATTTCATCAGCCCCTAAAGAAACCACATACCCATTGGCAGTCATTCTCCTTGCCCCCCCACTACCCAAGACCCTGGACACTATTTGCTCTCTGTGTCTTTCCATTTGTTTAGAACTTAATTTCTTTCAACAATGTTTTGTAATTTTAGTATACAAGACTTTTATTTATTTCTACACCTAAATATTCTCTTGATGCTACTATAATGTATTTGTCTCTTTAATTTTATTTTTGGACTGTTCATCGTAAGTTTATAGAAATGCAATTAATTTTTATATATTGACATGTAAACTTGTTGAACTCATTTATTAGTTCTGATAGTTTCCAGTAGATTCCTTAGGATTTTCTATATACAAGATCATATCATATGAAAATAGAGATAGATTACCTTGTCCTTTCCAATCTTCCTTTTCTTTCCTTCCTTCCTTCCTTCCTTCCTTCCTTCCTTCCTTCCTTCCTTCCTTCCTTCCTGTCTCTCTTTGTTTCTCCCTTTTCTTTCTCTTTCTCCCTTTCTCTCTCACTTTTCTTTCTCTCTCTCTTTTTCTCATTCTCTCTTGCTTCTCTCTCTCTTTCTTCTTCTTCTTCTTCTTCCTTCTTTCTTCTTTCTTCTTCCTGGCTATAACTTAGAACTTTCAGTGTAATGTTAAAGAGAGGTGAGGACAATAGACATCCTTATTTTATTACAGTTTTTAGGGAGAAAGCATTCAGTATTTTATCATTTAATATGATGTTAACTGTAGGTTTTTCATAGATGATCTTCATAAAGTTCTAGTTTGTTGAATGTTTTTTTTTTCTATCGAGAAAGAGTATTAGAGTTTGTCAAGGGCTTTTTCTGTATTAATGAGGTAATTATGTGATTTTTCCCCTCTTTAAGCTATTAGTATTATATATGACAGTGGTTGGTTTTTGTATGTTAAGACAACCTTGCACTTTGAGGATGAATCTCAATTTTTTTAAAAGAGTTTTCATCTATAGTCAGAAGAGATATTGACCTGTAGTTTTCTTGTGTTGTTGCTAGCTGGTTTTCACATTCATTTAATACTGGCCTCAAAGAATGAGTTGGGAAATTTCCCCTCCTCTTCTACTTTGTTTTGGAGGAGTTTGTAAGAGAGTTGATATTCATTCTTCTTTAAATGTTTGGTAGAATTCACCAGTGAAGTCATCTGGGCCTGCGCTTTTCTTTGTGGGAATTTTTCCTGATTAATAACTTAATCTCTTATTATAAGTTTATTCAGATTTTTTATTTCTTTTTCAGTAAATTTAGGTAGCTTGTATCTTCCTAGGAATTTGTCCATTTCATCTAAGTTATATAATTTGCCAGCACATGGTTATTTATAGTATTCCCTTTTTATTGAATATTTCTGAAATGTTAGAAGTAATGTCCCTCTTTTAATTCTAATTTTAGTATTTTGAGTTATTTTTTCTTCTACATTCTAACTACAGTTTTGTTAATTTGTTTGACCTTTTCAAGGAATTAACTTTCAGTTTTATTTTCTTTATTTTTTTCTTTTTACTTTTTATTTTTGCCTTTATTATGCTTGCTTTGGGCTTAGTTTGCTCTTCTTTTTCTTGTTTTATAAGGTAGAAGTTAGGTTATTGATTTGTAATTTTTTTCTTGTCAGTGATTTGTAGAGCATAACTGTTAGCAGACAGGGACTGGGTATAGAATGGTTCTGCCTGTAGAATGTGATTTCTTGACTTTATGCAGGAAAGATTTCACAACATGAGTCCAAATGATTTTGAAAGTACACAAGTCCAGGTTATTTTTAGTGTACCTTTATTAGCTGGGAACAGTGAAACGAGGAAGGGCTTAGGATGGAAGAAGCAACAGAATGAACTAATGAACAAGATAGAAGCAGAAGCACAGATACACGGAACAGGTTGACAGTTGTTGGAGGGGAGGTGGGGGGACTGGATTAAAGAAGGTGAAGGAATAAGCCAAAGAACATATATGCATGACCCATAGAGGCAGACAGTGATATGGGGATTGCTTGAGGATAGGGAAGTGGGGGCTGGGTGGAGGTGGTCTGGGGGCAAGGGAAGGCAGGAATAAATGTAATAACATAAACAATAAAAGGCAATTTTTTAAAATGTAAAATAAAATAAAAGTTATTCATTGTACACATGCATTCACTGAAGAGAGAGAGAGAAAAAAAAAAAGAAGCAATAGGAGAGAGCCTAAGCAGGACTGCTTTGGAAAAAAGTGAGCCAAGGTGGGGCTGCTTTGGCTCACTGGGAAGTCAGAGAAAAGGTTCCTTGGAGGCAGGTTCAGGGGGTTAACCTGGCATGAGCTGCCTCTGCCCATTGCTTCCTTGGTTGCAAGTCATGTGGGACCCTTAGATTTTAGGAGATGCACCCCTAAGAGGGAAGAAAAGCAGGGGTGTGCTCTTGAGGGGGAAAGTGCTGATTTGTAATTTTTTTTAACATAAGCATTTACATCTATAAATTTTCTTCTAAGCAATTCTTTAGCTGCCTCTCAATAAGTAATACATAGTGTGTCTTTCTTCCCATTCATCTCAAAGTGTTTTTCAGTTTTCCGTGTGATATCTTCTTTGACCAACTGGTTATTTAGGCATATATTAGCTAATTTCCATATATTTGTGAAATTCCCCATTTTTCTCCTGCTGTTCTATTTCTAAAATAATTTCATTGTGGTTAGAGAATGTATGTTGAATGATCTCAATTCATAAATTTATTAAAGTTTATTTCATAGCCTAACATAGGATATACCCTGGTGAATGTTCCATGTACACGTAAGAAGAATGTGTATCCTGCTGTTGTTAGATGAAGCATTCAGCAATTGTCAGGTTTAGTTGATTTATAGTGAGGTACAAGACTTCTGTTTTCTCGTTAATGTTCTGCATAGTTGTTCTATCCATTATGGAAAGTGAGGTTTCCACCTGTCATTGTTGAATTTTCTATATTTCCCTTGAATTCTGTCACTTTTTGCTAATGTAATTTGCGCTCTGTTGTTAGGTCATATGCATGTGTAGGTATTGTGTCTTTGTAATAAATTCACCCTTTTATCATTATAAAATGTTTTCCTTGCCCTGGCTGGGTGGCTTGGTTGGTTGGACTGTCATTCCATACACCAAAAGGTTGCAGGTTTGATCCTCAGTCAGGACACATACCTAAGTTGTGGGTTTGATCCTGGTCAGGGTACATATAGGAGGCAACTGATTGATGTTCTCTCTCACATTGATGTTTCTCTCTCTCTTTATCTCCTAAAATCAGTAAACACATCTTCAGATGAGGATTGAAAAGTGTTTTTTCCTTCTCACTAGTGACAATTTTTATCTTAAAGTCAATTTTGTCTAATATTTGTAATAGCCATTCCAGCTCTCTTTTGGTTAATGTTTACATTGTAATTTTTTCCATTTTTTTACTTTCAACCTATGTATATCTTTGAATATAAAGTGTGTCTCTCAAAAGCCTTTTGTAACCAGTCAGTTGAATAGTCTTAATTTTCTCAAGGAATATTTGGGAAAACATCTTCACCCTATTCTGCAGGATCACTCTTTCTCATTTATCAATGACATCTTGGGCAGATCCCTTAGCTTTCTAGTTATTTTCATCAAGAGAAACAATTTTACTTAGATAATTAAGGTTCACTGTCAGGGATGAAAAAATTCTGTTCAGTTAATTCTGAATCAAAATTTCTACTTTACGTTCAATGCAAAGTTTTCCCTTTCTGTAGCTCAAGCCTGACCTAGAGTTTAAGACCTAATGTGAAGAAGGGATTAAGGTCTGTTCTTTCATTCTCTTTTCCCCTCCTGCAATCTTTTGCTTAATTCTGGATATTTCCAAGTTGAAAAAAGAATGAGAGAGGACTAGAGAAGAGAGTACAGTCTTTTTATATAACTAAACCTGCAGTTGTAGTTTTCTCTTGTGTTACACTGGCCCTCTCTGAAACAGGCTGTAGTGCTGGTTCTGTCAGGTGGTGCAGGCATGAGTTCCTCCTCCTCTTCCTAGTAGGATGGGGTGGTCCCTCGCTGACTCTCTGGAACCACTCTTCTCAGATTCAGCCTCATATTTTTATTATTAAATGCCTGTATCTGAAAGTCCCTCTGGGTGAGCACATTCAAAAGAACACTACCTGTGCCATTTGCTTGTCCCATGTAAACCTCACACATTTTTACTATGCCAGACAGTGGAGATGCGCTTCCCTTGCTGCCTTTTCTCCTTACCATAGTAGGCTGCTTTATCCAAGATCCTGCTCTTAGAATGCTCTTAGAGAAAAGCAGCCCCAATCTCCAAAGCCTAAATTCTAGGATTCACATGTCAAGCATGTCCTCTAACTTCCTTTCTGTGGTCCATTCTAGTTTCAGCACCAGGTAGGACGATGAATTACGGTAGCTCAGCAGATCCTAGCCCTCGTGGGAGGGGCCGGGCTCTGCTTGGTAACAGGACCTGCCATCTCTCCAGAAAGTTCTCTTAGAGCCCTTCCATGGGTGATTTGGTGATGAAGAAGAGGAAGGAAAGACTGAAGCACCATTCCTCAAGAATTTCCTACATGAGTGAATTTTTTCCATTTTAAAAAATTTCTAATCTTCTCTTCATATAGTCTGGAGATGGGTGATAGAATAATATTCATGCAATCTGTTTAGGCACATTTTAACAAATTATATGTGAATACTGTATTCTTAAAATTATTTAGAAATTGAGGCAACATTTTATTATACTACTCTATTTATACTTAAAATGTATATACTCTATAACTCTAAAATTTCTCTTACAGGAATTTACCCTAAGGAGTTAACTGGGGATATATGAAAAGATGTAGCTTCAATGTTTAAACAGAACAAATGAAATGCTATCTAGTATCTAAAAAAGAGAACTACTTAAGTAACACAGGGGAATATTAGGTAGCCATCATAAAGATCATAGAAGACTATTCAATGCTATAAAAGGATTTTCACAATATATTGTTAAGTGACAGAAGAGAGTTATCAAATAGTATATATAGTGTAATTCTATTTCCTAGAAGAAGAAGTACATATGCATAGGAAAAAAATTAGAAGAACAGAAAACAAACCATTGCAGAAAAGATGTACTTTTCATGTAACTACAGGCCTTTTTATTTTCTTTCTGTTTATATATATTCTAAATAACTATTACATGCATAATAAGAAACTAAAGTTATTTTATTTTTAAACAAAGAGAAGTTGAAGGAGGTAAGAGTAGCATTGTCTGATGAAAGGAAACTCAGGTGGACTGTACGTAAAGGGCTGCTTTATGTGAGAGTTGAGCACAAGTTTCTTCATTGACCCAAGAGAAGTAAGGTCAAAAGGTAGATGCATTATATAGACACAAATTTCCACTCAGTGTAAAGAATTTTCTAATAGAGTTTGTTCCTCAAGAAGTCCTGAGTTTTTCCAATATTGGAGTCAATTTAGCCTTGTTTGGGTGGCTACTTGGAGGAATAACCTAGAGAGAATTGGCTCAGAGCCTGCCTATTGCATGGTGGTAGCATAAAAATGTTATTGACTGTGTGTGCACATAAGCAGAAAGCAAGCTCATTTCCACTTATGATCACTGATAATGGTAAAACTCAAACAACATTGTATCTTCTCTCCTTTTTTTAGCCGGTTGGTCTTTGCCAAGGTTCTCTGGCTCTGAGAGGTTTAGAAAGGTTTGTCTCCGTGAAGTGTAACTTCTTTGAATCACAGGTATTTTTTATTCTCATTGTTTGTCTTCCTGAGGGGGAAAAAGATTGTAATTTAGTAGATTATCTATATTTTAGCTGTCCCTACCCCATCCTCTCCTTTTATTTTCCTTAAACCCATGATCATCACTTTATTCAGGCTGCCCTGAGTTCATACCCACAGGATAGTTGGTTAAACACTTATCACTCTTTATTTTCATTGCAATGTGCTCCTGCAGAATAAATAAGACTCCTTCAGAAATAGGGATCTACTAGCTTGCAAGGCTTAGGCCTCCAAGACATTAAATTCAGTGTCCCCAAAACTCTTACAGTGAACTGGAGGGAGAAGTTATTTCCATGGAAATATTCAGTCCCTTTCCAGAAGTATTTATTGAGCACTTACTATGAGGCAGCTTGGTATAGTTGAAAGGGTGGTTGAGACAGGCCACCTGGGTTCCAGTCCTGCTCTGCTACCTGTGAGCTGTGTGATCTGGGCAAATTCTTGCTTCTCTGAGGGATGGTTGCCTCATATATGAATGGGATTGCAGCACCTACCTCATTTAGTTCCCTGTGAGAAACAAGTGAGAAGACCTGGATAAGGATACTGTATTGGACCTGGCACAGAATAAACCATTAGTAAAAGGTGGTTGTTGCTGCCACTACTAGGAGCAGGGAGATGGCTCACTGGGGACTTTGAATGAGCCATTTAACTTCATTGTTCCATTCTAGATTTGCGAGACTTGCAATCAAGCTTCTACCAGTCTCAGTTCCCTCTGGCCCTGATCTGTTTTGCTTCATAACCCTTTAACCAGAGGCCCATCCCTCTAGCTGGTATCCCTTTGAAACACTGTCAGAAAGGCACAGAACACTTTAGCCTGGTACCAGGCACAGCAGAGATTCCTTTGGTGGAAAGTCCCCTTATTTAAAGCATTCTTATTTCAGGCTCCAACCCCTTCGGGTGAAACTTCTACTGCTAACCAGGGACCTGTGAACCTCCCTAATGTGGAAAACCCCCAGGAGAAAAATGCAGAACCCGCTGACTTACCCAGAGCTGTGCCAAGAGGGTCTGTCCAGTACCTTCCTGAACTGGATGACCGGGAGCCTGAAGGTTCCCAGGAAAAGGGTCCTGTTGAGGCCTTCCCTGTGCAGCTGGATCTAACCACAAATCCCCAGGGAGAAACCCTGGATATTTCCTTCCTCTTTCTGGAGCCTGTGAGTAAGAAGCTGGTTGTCCTGCCTTTCCCCCCCAAAGAGCAACACTCTGCTAAGTGCCCAGGACCAGCCCAAAATGCCAACCCGCTTGTTCTCCCACCGTGAGAATCATATGGAGAACTCCATATGGATGCAGCACTGGGTGGGAAATGAGAGGTCGTGGGGAAGGGAGATGGAGAAACAAAGCGTTTGGCCGTAGACAGTGGCTAATAAAGTATGTGGTTTTGACTCTTCTTGGTCTCATCATTTTGGCTGGAAGTGGAAGTGAGATGAAATCCTCCACTGGTACACTGAAGTGCTGCACACCTCCTAAACCACCCAAGATATCCTTCCGTGGGTAGATGCCACTTATGTATTCCACCTTTCCCTTCATAATGATTATTGACTTTTAGCTAAATGTCTCTGATGTAGGACCTGCCATACTTAGGAATTCCCTCCTCTTTCTGGGGAAGAGCATACTGAGATTCTTTTGATCAAAATGAGATGAAAATTGAAGGGTACCAAGAGACTGAGCTTCATCACAGTTTCACACTCCCTTTATTTCATAATTATTTTAACACCAAGTATTGGTCAGATATTGTCTGCACAGCCTTCAGAGTGAAGGTGGAATTTTTTTTTACCTGTCTGAATAGCCTCTGAGCCCAGAACTGGGTAAAGTAACTTAGCAATGGGGTACATGAAAGAGACTGTTGCCTATGGCCTGTGGTTCAGCTTGGCGAGAATCGGATATTGTTCCAAGTTTGGGACCTGTCTGGCTTACTTAATAGTTTTGCTCAGAGAAGAAATTCACAGCCCAGATAACATTCATTCCCAACTTTTTCACTTAAAAGAAGAAAACAAATATACACATATATAACATGTAATATTCTATACATGTATATGTATAATATATTTATATGCACACACACAAATATATGTAATATGTACAGTTATATATACATGTATCTTTTTTAATTTTATAAAGTTTATTTCTAATATCTCATAGCTCCCCAATATTTCATTCCCTGAATATTTTATTTTATTTAAAATTATTTTATTGTTGTTTAGTTACAGTTGTCTGCATTCCCCCCTCCCACTCCTACCACCCCAGCCAAACCCACCTCCCTTCCTTGCTTCCACCCTCCCCCTTGGTTTTGTCCATGTGTCCTTTATAGCAGTTTCTGAAAACCCCTCCCCAGTAGCTAGAGGGGAGGAGGGGTCACTCATTTTCTTATTGTTAGAGAAGTTACTTTTAAAGATTCATCAAAAAGAACTCTTAATACCACATAACTAGACATGTCTAGCATAGAAGATTAACATCAGCAATTTGCAAACACCAATTATTTAAATACAAGGGCCTCAAATGATTAATGATTGCAGCATTTTGAGACTATTGACAAGACTATTAGATTAGGTTGCCTGCATGAAGTTTTCAGAGTAAGAAAAAAAATCAAGAATCAAAAACTAGAGAAATAGCATCTAAAAGATGAGCCAAAGAGAAACCTAAATGCCTTGGGAGAAATTGTCAGAAGGGTAGGAGAAGGACCTGGATGTAGGACAAAGTCTACCTGAGAACATTTAAAGAAAGAGCAAGAGTCAGCGTTGTCTGATGATTGAAAGAGAGTAAGTAAGTGTCAACAATAATGCTTCCTTTGAATTTAAGAAGGTCAACTCAGCAACTCCTCGGTCAAACCTACTTTTCCTCCTGTATCCTCTCTGTTGATAGTGCTCTTGTCCATTCAGCAAGGGACACAAAGAAAGGGACAAAAAGTCCAGGATCCTTCCACCCATTTTTACTGAAAAAAAAAAAAAAGTATACGAGAGTGTTATAGAACACCTTTGGGAACTTCTGTGTAGGGCTAGCAATGGTTTTCCTCTGTTTGCCCCCAGGTCCATTCTTCGTCTTTTCAGGAGGCCAGTTCCTGTGGATTGAGTGACCCATAGGCTCCCCTGAAGGCTAGTTGACTACTGGGGTCAAAAAGCCAATGGGAGGAGGCTACCAGAGGGATGGTGTTTGTTCAGGGTGTTTGTGCCCTGCTCTTGCCGCTTCAGCACTAGGTTTTGGCAGTGGCTCCACCCCTCTCCCAGGCTGTTGCTGCCAAGGGGCCCCTCCTCCAACAGCTCCAGCTCCCCCTGGGCTTGGGTAGGGCCACCCTGCCTCCAGCTTTCTCAGGCCTAGAGTGGTCAAGGCCTCCAGCTGTTGCTCTTTCTTAGCTTGGCCCATAGGTTTCATTCCCTTTGTTAAAGTCTCTTCAGTTAAACTATCTGAGTAAAATTGTATTTCTCGCCAGACTATGACTGAAACAGGGTTTAAAACTCCATGTGACACCCTACTTATTTTTCCTTCGTATAGGAAGCAGAGAAGAACAATTGTGAGTGAATATTGCCTACTCCTCTTAAGGAAATTATGCCAAAGCCTATGTGCCTCTTCAAAGAAGCAGCTGCCAGGACAAAGGGCAATAGTTATATCTGCAAATTTCCTGTTGTATTAGTTTGCTGGGGCTGCCATAACACAGTACCACAGACTGGGTGACTCGAACAACAAAAATTGATGTTCTCACAGTGCTGGAGGCTACAAGTTGGAAATCATGGTGTCACAGGGTTGGTTTCTTCTGAGGCTTCTTTCTTCAGCTTGTAGGTGGCCATTGTCTCTCTGTGTCCCCACATGGTCTTTCCTGTGTCCTAATCACCTCTTCTTATAAGAACCCCAGTCATATTGGATTAGGTCCCTCCCTAATACCTTCATTTTACTTAATTACCTTTTTAAAGACTTCATATCCAAATATAGTCACATTCTGAGGTACTGGGGGTTAGGACTTCATTATGTGAATTTTGGGGGTCACAGTTCAGCACATAACACCTCTCATACTTCAAAAGATACACGTGTGCCTAAGAGCCCTGAAGCACCAGTCCAGAAGAACCTATACACCCCAATGTTCATAGCAGCACAGTTTGCAATAGCCAAGTGCTGGAAGCAACCTAGGTGCCCATCAGTAAATGAGTGGATCAAAAAACTATTTGAGTTTTTTGGGCCGAGGGCTGAGGAATCAGCTTAGTCCCAGCTCTGTACCCCAATTCTGAGCCCCTTACCCAATGGTATACTCTCTCTAACTACTTCTCTGGAATGGGTGGGCATCAAATGACTTGACTTCTACCTTCACTATGGTTTTCTTACACATGAACCAATTTTTTTTTTTGCCACACTTTAAGGACCAGAGAAAACTGGGAAGACATGGGGTGTCCCCCAATTCTTCTCAAGCATAATAAGAATAACAAAAACAACAACAATAATAAATAGCTCATTTATTCAGCACCTGAATTCATGCCAAGAATTGTATTGGTTACATTATGTTTTCTTATTTAATTATTATACCATCTTGCTAAGAGGTATTAACCCTCACTTTATATGTGAGGAAACTGAGACTCAGAGAAGTTTCATGGCTTACCGAGCGTCACACAGTAGGAGCATAACAATGTGGAGTTGAAGTTGAGATCTGACTTCAAAGCAACAACTTCTTAATCATTCTGTTCTACCTGAACTCAGTTCCTTTTCGGTATTAACCATCTGAACAGGGGTGTCCAACCTGCAGCCCATGAGCTGCATGGGGCCCAGGATGGCTATGAATATGACCCAATACAAAATTGTAAATTTACTTAAAATATTATGAGATTCTGTTGTTTTTGTTAGTGTTTGTGTATTTAATGTGTAGCCCAAGACACCTCTTCTTCTTCCAGTGTGGCTCAGAGATAACAAAAGGTTGGACACCCTGAGACCTCTCCCTTAAATAATACAGCTGCTTTCTACTAATGTCTTCTAGTGCTATCATCCATGGTGGTAATTTCTGGCTGAGATAAGTAGGCAGATGGAGGAAAATTACTTTATCCCTAACCCTACTGCCCACACTAACGAGGAAGTTCTTATGGTCAAAAACACACCATGGATCTGGTGTCTACTATAAATATCCAGATTTGTGCAGGTCAGTTTCACCCACTCACCAGATATCTCAACATTCTGTCTCCAGGACCCATTAATCATTTACAGCATGTTGACAGACATTTTAACCAGAGGTCAAGGTGAACATCTCTGGTTACACAACAAAAATTGACAAAACCCATTAAATTAATAGTTGTGTGTATGTGTATTTAAAAGTTTGAAGGAATTTCTCTGCTGTGGTATACCATAGCAAGGGATGGTTTTCAGGTTTTAACACAATGAAGACATTCACAGCAGCTCTGCTTTTCATCCTTTTGCTCACACTGCAGTATTCCTGTGCTGTGAGTCCCATAGACTGCAAAGCTACTGAGTCCCTGGCTGGCAAAGCTCTAGACCTGATTAATAAAGGACGTCGGAATGGCTACCTTTTCCAGTTGCTGCGGGTCGCTGATGCCCACTTGGACAAAGTGGTAAGAAATTGCCGATCGCAGAGCTTACTTGGAAAACCATGCACCAGGGGCAAATGTGACTCTAGCCAATAAGCCTATTGCTTTGCACAATGGAATGGCTTTGGTTAGGCTTTTCTATTTAGTTCCTGCTACTGGCTCTTAACTGTTTTATTTTTTTCAAACTAACATTTGTTATTAGTGTGTCCTTAACTGTGAATCAATCTGTGAATACTTATAGCACTGATGCTGAGTCGAATCAAATGCTAAGTACTATAAGATTAGACTGAAAAATTAGACTGAACTGTGGTGCTTGTCCTGATGGGAATAATCATCAGCTCACACACACATATAGACAAACTGTGTAAGGTAGGATGTATTTAAATGACTAAGTGAGTGGTATAGGTACTAGACAATTTAATGAAATGGGATCTATTATAATTGAATGAGAGAAAGCTTTATTTGGGTCCCCGCAAATAAGCAGGATTTGAGTATAGAGATGGCCTGGGGAATTACAGGAATACTACCTCTATGTGGTAAGAAATCAGGAAGGGGAATATTAGGTAGTAATTAAATGTAAGCAGGGGTATTCTAGAGGCTCTCTGTGAGATTTGGCACAGCGAGCAGGGTGAAAAAAAGAATGTAGGCTTATCTTGATGCAAAGCAAGCCTGCTGTCTTCACTTAGCAATTTTCAACCAGTGTGCTGCAAGAGGCACACTGGTGTGTCACAAGAATTTTTAAAACATGTAATACCTGACTACTTAGTCTGGGGCACTGACCTCTTTTTTCAAATTTTCAAAAATGAAAGTTAGATTATCAAATTTTTTAAAATGACAACAGCCAACATAACAATAGTCACCTGCTATGAATGAATCAAAATTATACTATTTTTGTATCAGATCAGCAAGAAATTTTTTTTGGTGTGCTGAAGAATTTTAGTAATTAGTTTATGTGTGCCATGAGATGTACAAGGTTGAAAATCACTAACTTAGCAAAAGACCTGAACAGACACTTCTGCAAGGAGGACATATAGAGGGCCCAGAGACATATGAAAGGATGCTCATATGTCTAGCCATCACTAGCCATCAGAGAAATGCAAATTAAAACTGTAATGAGATATCACTTCACATGGGTCAGAATGGCCATCATAAACAAATCAACAAATTGTTCGTGCTGGCAAAGTTGTGGAGAAAAGGGAACCATAGTACATTGTCGATGGGAATGCAGACTGGTATAGCCACTGAGGAAAACAGCATGGAATTTCCTCAAAAAAACTAAAAATGAAACTGCCTTTTGACCCAGCATTCCACTGCTGGAATTATACCCGAAGAATCCCAAAATACCAATTCAAAAGAATCTATGAACCCAATGTTCATAGCAGCAAAATTTACAATAGCCAAGTGCTGGAAGAAACCTAGCTGCCCATCAGTAAATGAGTGGATCAAAAAACTATGGTACATATACACAATGGAATACTATGCCGCAGAAAGAAAGAAGGCGCTCCTACCCTTTTCAACAGCATGGATGGAACTGAAGAGCATTATGCTAAGTGAAATAAGCCAGACAGTGAAAGACAAATACCATATGATCTCACCTATAAGTGGAACCTAATCAACAAAACAAACAAGCAAAATATAACCAGAGACATTGAAATAAAGAACAAACTGACAGTAACTGGAGGGGAGGGGGGTGACGATGGGTGAAAGAAGGGAAAGGGTCATCAAGAACATGTATAAAGGACCTATGGACAAAGCCAAAGGGGGGTAGGATTGAAGGTGGGAAGTAGGGGTAGGTGGGGTGGGGGAAAGTGGTGGTGGGAAAATGGGGACGACTGTGTTCAAACAATAATAAAAATGATTAAAAACAAGAAAGAAAATCACTGACTTAGATCATATGCTTATTTGAAGTAGATTTTAGAGCTTGACAGAGATTATGGAGGGCAGCCTCACTCCCTAACCTCCCAAAATAAACTACCCTTTTGGAGAACCACTAAAATCAAGGAGGTCAGACAATAGAGCACCACAGAGGACAAGCAGATAACTTTATACTTGAAAATACTAGATGTGGAGGCAGTACAGTTTACTGAGAATGAATGCAGGGATTTAGGACTCAATCAACAATTCAGTGGCTACTAGTTCCATTCCAGGGTCTCTGCCACATTGTAGGACACAGGATGAATCAGTCCGGTGCTACCTCTAAATGTAGTATAAGTGAGGAGGATCACAATGCGCCAGGGAGATGGATGCAGGTGACATGCACATGAATTCTAAAGCTATTTCACATGTTCAGGGATGAGGAAATGAAGACCAGATCCAAGCAGTGAAACTGAGGTCAATAAAGATGAAGAAAAGACAGGAGACATTTCAAAGCAAGACATTCCGCAGGGAGGGGTGGGAGGATCAGTGTCTCTCTCTTGTTTCAATGTGTCTCTTTCTTTCAAACCAATAAAAAACATATCTTCTGGTGATGATTAAAAAAAAAGAAAGAAATCAAGGGATTGCTTCTATTGAAAACATACGAGGCACCCATATGTTGCAACATACTCACCTGTCGTTTTCTTGAAATTTCCTAGGACTCCATGGCTGTCTATTACTTAGTCTTAGATGTGAAAGAATCAGGCTGCCCAGTCCAATCCTGGAAACACTGGGATGACTGTGAGCCAGCTCCTTCTAGACGTCCATCTGATATAGTAAGTAACCATGGCACCATCTCTTCTTACATTCTTGACTTCTATCTACTCAGGGTAGTTAAATGCCTAGGCTAACACAGCAATAGAGTAAGATCAATTTCTGTGTTCTGACTCATGAAGATTATGTCAGCCTTGATTAATATTATCTTGAGAGCCATATCTACAAACCCCGTTCAAAGTAAGTCATTGGGACTTGTGGTCACTTGGTATAGCATGACCAGCTGTGAGACCTTGTGCAAATCACCTAATGTTGCTAGACCCCTGTCTTCTTAGCTTTAAAATAAGAGGAAGAGTTTAGAGTGGATACACTGTAAGATCCTTTATGGCCCTGACAGTCTATGGGTCTAGGAATCTATGAACTTGTAATTATATCTGATGAAGGCTGGTCCATTAGCAGGAATGGCCAAAGGTATTAGATGCAATTACCATGAGGAATGGGGTCTTGTTCTGCAAATTGAATGTGGG
This sequence comes from Sturnira hondurensis, assembly GCF_014824575.4. Classification (NCBI taxonomy): domain Eukaryota; kingdom Metazoa; phylum Chordata; class Mammalia; order Chiroptera; family Phyllostomidae; genus Sturnira; species Sturnira hondurensis. The sequence continues at coordinate 14,879 of NW_028091847.1, read as the reverse complement.
TACTCAGGTCCCAGGATCTCTGCCATAAGATGAGAACACAAAGATGAAAAAGCACAGATCTAAGATTTCAGATCCAGAAATAAGACATTTACATACATAGAAATTTTAGCATTGCTTCATCTTGAAAATGTTTAAGATATGGCCATGATCTGCTTAAAGAGTTTCTCCCTGGTCTTCTTATGGGTTTTGGATTCCCATTGCATCTAACTCACAGGAACAGATTAAGAAAATACAGGTGTTTGAAAGAGAATTTGTTGAGAGAAACTACAAATAAATTTTAAGAGGATAATAGGGTATGTTGTATCACTTCTTTGTTTTTTCATATCCAACCTGAAGAAAGCAGTAAGCGATGACAAACTCCTCTTTCTTACAGGTGATTGGACAATGTAAGGTAATAGCTACAACATGCTTGAGTGGATTTCAGGATCTTAGAGTGAATGACTTCAACTGTACCACAAGCTCTGGTATGGCAATCTATTAAAATGCTACTTAATTCTAGATTCATATAGAGTTCAATAGACAGTGGTATTTAACACATAAAACTATGATGTACATATTTAAAATATATATATTATGCTCATGGAATTGATTATTGCTTTCTCTCCTGAGATGAGAAGTAAGAGGGGTTTCCTCTGTTGTATCAGTGCACTTTTTAAAAAAGAAATTCTATATGTAAAAAGAAATCTACAAGAAGCAGTATAGCATCACTGTAGAGAACATGGGCTCTAGGGTCAGATTTTCCTGAATTTAAATCTCAACCTATTATTTACAAGTTGCAGGGTCTTGAGGGCAATTACCCTCCTTAAGCATTCCTCGTTTATAAAATAAAGCTAATAATAGTCTTAGCTTTTTGGACTTTCATTAGAATTAAATCAGATGCTCTGTGTAGTATAATTCCAAAGTACTTAGCACTCAGCATCAAAGTTATATATTAATACTACATTTTACAAAGCAGTTATACACGTCATCTCATTTAATATCACAACAGGACTGAAGGTTATGATACTTTATGTTTTAGAGTTAAAATAACTGAGGTTTAAAGAGGTTCAAAGACTTGGCCTCAGGCACACAGTAAAAATGTGGTGAACATAACCCTACCCCACTAATGTTGAATATAAATTCCATGCTCTTACTATTTACTTTTCCAAAAAGAATTAGCACAGAATTCTTTTAAAAATAGCAAATCTCAACATGATTCATTATACAAAAACTCAACAACCAAGCAAATCCTTCAGGAGGTTACCTTAAAGAAGATTGAGCTGTATCTTCTCTCTCTGGGCAAAACTCCATGTGAATGATGCTCTCCCTCCTTGGCAGAGATAGGAAGCATTCATTAAAATATTAACACTCTATGAATGATGGAAGTGGGGCATCACAAATAGGGTCACAACAGAAACTTGAGCATCAAAATAATTTGGGTTTAAGTTTATCTCTGCTGATGATTGGCTGATTTGCTGGAACAAGTTTCTTAGCATTTCCAAGCCTCAATTTTCCCATCTGTAAAATGGAAGTTTTTGTCATTCTTGCCACCATGCTTGTATGTATTAAGTCACAGCCTTGACATTGCTGTTTCCAACCCAATAACCACAAAGCTGCCATCTTCTTTCTCCAGTCTTCTCTGCACTGGCCAACACTAAAGACAGCCCAGTACTGTATGATTTCTTTGAGGATACTGAACTCTACAGAAAAGAAGCAGAGAAAGCCTTTGAGAAGTACAAAATGGAAAATAGTGACTTTGCCTCTTTCAGAGTGGACCAAGTGGAGAAAGTTGCAAGAGTGGTGAGTCTGCAGTAATGTCCAGCTAGAGTCTGAGGGCCCAGGCTCCAACACTGCAGGTGCAAATTCAGTAGCACTGACCCTCTCCAGCCACCTCACTCAGCCAGCTGTTTTTATTATTATAATTAAAAAAATTTCAGTTACAGTTAACATTCAATATTGTATTAGTTTCAGCTACATATAAGTAAAAAAGATATATGCATTCTTATACTCATTGCAGCATTATTTTACAATAGCCAAGATATGGAAGCAACCTAATTGTGTATTGATAGACAATTAGAGGAAGATGTGATATATATATATAAATAAAATAAGAAAGGAAGAAGGAACTACTACCCTTTGCAACATCATGGATGGAACTGGAAAACATTATGCTGAGCGAAATAAGCCAGGCGGTGAAAGACAAATACCATATGATATCACCGTTAACAGGGATCTAAACAAAACAAGCAAGCAAGCAAAATATGACCAATGACACTTAAATACAGAATAGGCTGACAGGGTCCAGAGGGGAGAGGGGAGAGAATCATAGGGGAAAAGAGGATGGACGCACATGAACAAGTATAAAGAACACATGGACAAGGGTGGGGGGCAGAAATGGGAGGGAGGCAGGGAGCATGGGGCGGGGGGTGGGCAGGGTTGGGAATATAAGACAGAAAGCTGTACTTGAACAAGAATTAAATAAAAAAATATTAAAAAATAATAATACTCGGCTGTAAAAAATAATGATTTTTTTTTTACCATTTTGACAATATGGATGGACCTAGAGGATACAATGCTAAGTGAAAGAAGCCAGAAAAGGAAATAAAAATACCAGCTGTTTTTAAAATTGAGAATCCCTGTTGCAGTGTCAAGAGACAAGCAGCAGATACCACAGAACTGCCCTCCTACAATTTTTTATTTGGGGGAGTTGTGAGGAATGTGATATCTAACAATGAGGGGAAGAAACCCAAACAAAAAAAAAGAGCAAAAGACAGAAGAGCATATTAGGGTTATGTGAATCATTAAAATCACCTAGTCCTAACTTCCTTGTATTATGATGGAAAACAGAGGCTCAGTGGTATGGCTGAAACTAGATGGTTCTTCCTCCCAGTCCAGGGACACAAGTGCCTCCCACATGGAATGGTCTTGTAGAGAGGCTAGTTAATGTTGTCTTGTATTTTGAAAACACAAAATTAAACAGATTACAGTGCATACAAGCAGTGGAATGAATACAGTGCAATTACTGAAAAGAATGTTTTGGACCTATATGCTTTGGAGTTTCAAGATACATTGCTAAGGGGAAAGGCAGGTTACAGAACAATACTTAGACCATGAGACTCTTTACATTAAGTAATTAGATATATTTGTATATATACAACATATTTAGGAAAAGGCTAGAAGGAAAGACACATCAAATGAATGATAGTGGGACCTCTGAGAACAGGCTGAAGTGCAGGAAGAATGATTTTTCACACTATGCCTGATTATGTCTGTATTATCTGAATCTTTTCAATGAAATAGTATTCACCGTATCACTTATGTGATCCAGTTTAAAAGGTAAGATACAACAAGAAAAATAGCACATATTGGTGATTTTGAATCCTCATATTGCCTTCACAGTATATTAAATAGTAGGTACCTTATCTACTGCCCTTTTTTAAATGTTCCTGAAACTCCTTTGATCCTATTTGTTCTAGAGAGGAGGGGAAAGAACCAAGTACTATCTGGACTTCTCTGTAAGGAACTGCTCTCATCACCATTTTCCCAGGCACCATAATGTGAGTATAGTAGATATCTGTGAAATGCTGGGTCATATTTAGAGACTAATTATGTGCCAGATACCCTTGTAAGGGCTCTACACATATGTAAAGCCATTACCCCTATGAACCAGATATTATTTATATTCCTGATTTACATATGGGGAAGCTGAAACATGGAGAATTAAGTGAACCATGAGAATATCATTTTTAAACATACATGATATATGCCTAAAATTAACACTGAGGTTTTTTTTAAAACTCATTAGGATTAAAGACTTAGCTAAAACTAGTAACTGGAATGCATTAAGAACCTACAGTCATGGGTGCTTTCATTTACTTTATCTCATTTACTCCTCATAGTGATCCCATTTGATAAACGGGGAGGTAATAGGATCAGTAAAGTAAGGGTCTTCCCCAATGTTCACAACCAAGCTGATATCAGAATCCATTTCTATGCTCAGTCCAGTGGGATTTTTCCCTTAATAATTTATAAATTGATACTCACGTGCCTGCAGGAAGATGTTATGAATGATACACAGCATTCGTACAGTAACTCATAGTTTACAAAACACTTCCATATATATTATTGCCTTGTTAGAGCCCTGTGACAACCCCATTGAGGAGAAGCAAGTGTCTGCTTCCATTTCCCTGGGACAGAAGGGCCTAGAAGTTTAAGTACTTACCCATGGGCCCTTAGCTAGAAAGTGTTAGGACATAGGATTTTAACGGTGTTCTTTTGATTTCAAGTCCAGGATTTTTCTGGAGCACAACAATGTGTCCTCCAAGGCCAGAAGAGAGAAAGCATATATTGATTCTTTTTCTTGCTGTTCAACTTTACAACCTGAAGTAGTTCTAGAATCCTGCTTAGTGGCCACCAGAAAAGACACTATCTTCCCCACTTCCGTCCCAACACACCCTTAACTGTCTTGGTGTGGCTAATGTAAATTCAGAGTAGAAATTTGGAGGTTGGTAAAGACCTCAGTGCTAAGTGCTTTATAGAATTATCTTATTTAATTAAGCCCTCCCACAACCTGTGGGTAGATAGTATTGTACCCATTTTATAAACAAAGACTGAGTTTCATAAACTTTATACAACTTACCCAAACCTCACACAACTGGTAAATGATGAAGCCAGGGTTAAAGTAGTTCTGTCTGATGCCAAAACTGTACTCATAACTTCAATGCTTAACAGTCTCTTCTAAAAGAGAGTTTCCTTCTTGTAGCTGTGACAGCTGGGTTTAGGATTCTCTGGATTAAAGGAGTGCCAGCCAGTTGTAACCTCTAAACTTAGAGTAGGGGCAGCAGTTACTTTTTGACAAGGTCTGTGTAAAACTGTTTTTATATTGGCTTTCTCCTTTCCTTCCCAACTCTTTTCTCTGAGGAACTGGTTAAAGTTGTACAAATCTCTCCTTTACACCACTCTTCATTTTCTCTAGGCACAAGCAATTCAGGTCTTCAGTGCAGGGGGGCTTGGCTTAAAGTCAAGGTATTAAGGACATAATATTCCCTACTACCACCCATGGGGAAGCCCAATGCTAGTGACCAGTCATAGAAGAGAACCACAGCAACTTGTGCCCTGACTGGTGTGGCTCAGTTGGTTGGGCATCATCCTGCAAACTGAAAGGTCACAGGCTCAACTTCTGGTCAGAACACATGCCTGGGTTGTGGGTTTGGTCCTCAGTTGGAGACAACCGATCAATGTTTCTCTCTCACATCAGTGTTTCTCTCCCTCTCTTTCTCCCTTCCTTCCCCTCTCTCTAGAATTAATAAAAGAAAAAAATTTTAAAAAGAACCACAGCAACTTCTTATGAAGAGCTTTGGAACCTGTACTTTGCCTAAAGTGTTGACGAGGAAATATTGTTAAATAACTGGTGGAGATACTTAATAATATTACCCTGATTTTTCTAGAGCTCTCCTTCTTTTCCAGAATGTCTGGAAGTTCACAACTCTAGCACACCTACACATCACCTGCACACACACACACACACACACACACACTAACTGGCTTCTCTCTTATTTGTAGGTTTTTGGGTTCTGCAGATTAGATTTGTCCTATGATGTAGGAAACTCTGACATGGAAACTCCAGAGGATATAGTCATAAACTGTGAAGTTTATGACTTCAGACTTAAGGTGGGTAGTAGACTTTGTCATGAGCAGTGCCAGACTAAGTGGTATTTTCATACACATAGTATATTTTGTTCTTATGTCTGTGTGTGTGTCAGTGTGTGGGAGTGTGTATGAGAGAGATGAGATGTGATGTGATGGGGGAAAGGATTTAAGAGACATAGAGAGAGAACAGCCACAGGGGAAAGGAGTGCAATTGCTGGTATGACACAACAAGAACGAAGTTTTTCCCAAGAATCGGAAAGGGTAAGATTTGGCATGAAAATAAAATATGACCAATTTAATCAACATTTAATAAATTTGAAAATGGTCCTTGTAGTTAGGACTCCAGTACTGAGACTTAGTAATCCTAGTTTTGTTATTGGGCACAGAAGCTAATGGGAATGAATTAGTTTCAAGTTTATCTATGAAGATATACAAAATAATATATGAAGCAATATTTTATGAGAATATCTGTTTGTAGAAACCTTTGTTCTGCACTCAAATATTCTTCACATTGTTTTTCATATCAGCAAAACACCTGAAAATAATTCACTCATGTGCCAAACCTAAGAGTCAGGGTGTGGGGGAGAGCAGGTTAGTGACCATAAACATGGCTGCATAGATTTTCTTTAAAAAGTGAAAACTTAAGTAAGGAGAATGAAGAGGCAAAGTGTTCATCTTCTTAGGAGTAAGGAATGCTTATACCATAGGGTCTCAGAACTCTGTTGAGAGCCTAAATTATAAGGCACTAGTTTTTTAAGTATTGGCCTACAGATGAGTACCCTTCTATAAAATAAATTTGGTACTTTATGTTGAAAGGAGAAAAATAAAGACAATAAGAAAAGTTTTTTTGTGTTTTGACATATTTCACTTAAAGAACTATTCTTTACTCTGAGATTATCTTTCTGTTGTTATTAATATTATTCCTACTATGAAATGATGGTGGTAGATGACAGTTTCTGTTTGTGTTTGAAATGCCAACTTTGGCTAGATAAAAATTGGAAAACCTTTTTAGTTTTTCTACTTTTAAAATTTCTTTGTAGAATCCAAGATAATGGTAGCCATTAGCCTAAATTAAGTTAAACATCCAATTTCTTCTTTATATGATGATATTCACTTTTCTGTGTCCTTTTCCAGGAACATAGACACATCGGTGATGTACCGCCCCATGTGGGGCCTCCTTTCCTCCATGCTGGCAAGTTTCCATTTGAGAACAATGGGTCCAGAGATTACGGCCACCCCCACAAGACACATAAGCTTGGATACCCACCTCCTCTAGAAAACACAAATCACTCAGACAGACCACCACATCAAGCAGGACCTCCTCCACCATGGCCTCCTTTAAGATGTCATCATTCCCATTCTGGCACCAATAGAACCCACGTACACCCTCATAATCATAGTTCCAGTGAGCACCATCCCCATGGGCACCCCCATCCCCATGGGCACCCCCATCCCCATGGGCACCCCCATCCCCATGGGCATCCCCATCCTCATGGGCACCCCCATCCTCATGGGCATCCCCATCCTCATGGGCACCCCCATCCTCATGGGCACCCCCATCCCCATGGGCACCCCCATCCTCATGGGCATCCCCATCCTCATGGGCACCCCCATCCTCATAGGCATCATCCACATGGACATCATCCTCATAGGCACCCTCCCCATGGCCATGATTTTTATGACCATGGACCCTGTGACCCACCACCTCAAAGCCAAGGGCCCCAAGATCACCATCACAGGGGCCATGTCCCACCACCTAGGCATTCAGAAGAAAGAGGTCCAGGCAGAGGACCCCATCCCTTCCAATGGAGACAAATTGGATATGTTAACCGACTTCCTCCATTAAAGAATGGTGAAGTTCTTCCTCTCCCTGAAGCCAATTTTCCTAGCTTCTCATTGCCAAACCACAACCATCCTCTAAAGCCAGAAATGCAGCCCTTCCCTCAGTCAGCCTCTGAATCATGTCCAGGGATGTTTAAGAAGGAGTTTTCACACGTCTCAAAGTTTTTTGCATATACACTACCAAAGGAAAATCTGAGTTCCTAGAAAAATGAGTAATGTTCTGAGTTAGAACAATAAATAAAATGTAACCAGTAATAAATGCAAAATTAGAAGTTATGTTACCTTACTTTCATATTCGGGATAGGACAAGATGTGGGTGGGGGAGGTGATGGCATGAGAAGAGCAAGACAAATGGAGAGAAGGAAAAGCTTGGTGTGACAAATCAGAAGTTAATGCTCTCAGTGGCTACTACAACACTCAAGACAAATCTCTGATCCTCAGAATTCTCTATTTCTTGGACTGGACTCCTGAAATGTTAGCATCATTCCTCTATTAACACCTTGGTAGCTAGGTATACCAAGAAACTATACACTGTCATATAAAGGATTATTCTTATAAAAATGATTCAAATTCTCTCCTATTTTTTTATTTCTTGTCCTCAAATTTTGTTTTAGAAAAATAAGTTCTAATTTCAATTATAAAGCAAACAAAACTCAGGCTATAATGTACAAAGAAGTTTACAGACATGAATCATATCATAAATTTAGGTGCACCATAAATATAACTTTATTTTCAGAACATACTAATTTCTATTTCAGGTTGCCATACTATAGGTTGCCAAACTTAACCTTCTTGGAGTTCCCTGACCCTGCTGCTCCCCATACAAAGTTATGCCACATTCAAGACCCTCACATAGTCCAAGGTGGTGGGCACGAGAAAGAGGTCTGATTCTTCATTTCTGGGCCATCAGGTCCCCCTGCTGAGGGATGCTTCCTACCCTGTGTACATCTCTTTGGATGTAGTTTATCTGATACTTCTGCATCAAACTGGGGATATAGGAGTCTTGGTAAGACTACTGATGAACATGACTGCCATGCCAAGAGATACCGTGTGACTGTTTGCTCCCTGAGATCTTGCTGTCTTTTCAGCCTATATTTCCGAAAAGCAGGGCAGAGGTGTCCTCTGCTCCCAGACTTTCAGACTCCTGTGTTCTTTTCATACCTCCTCCCCAGGCTAGGGGCTTTCTAGTCTCAGAAAGTTTTCTTTTTCACTTTTGATTTCAGGGGACTCTTCCACACTTAAATTCTCTTTCTTTTCTCTTTTTCCCAAATCAGGCTCAAGCATTTAGACATAAGCTAGACTTTAAAATTAGGGGTGTTCAAACTTTTGGCATCTCTGGGCCTCACTAGAAGAAGAAGAGTTGTCTTGGGCTGCATTTTCAGTACACAAACACTAACAAAAAAATCTCATAATGTTTTAAGTAAATCTACAGTTTTGTGTTGGTCTGCATTCATAGCCATCCTGGGCCACATGTGGCCCACAGGCTGCAGGTTGGACACCCCTGCTTCAATCTGACGTACTGAAGCAGTTTCAGGGCGTGTGGTGATGACAGAAGGTAGATTCTAATGGGGGAAGGGAGAGAAAGTAAAAAAACAACAACTAGGTTTCAGGCTGGGAAGAAGGAGGGGCCCACAAAGATGAAGAAGCTGAAGTGGGAGAAAGAGCAGAGGACTGATGTGTTTGTTCCAGGAGGAGCTGAAGAGGAGCAGACGGCTAATCAAGTAAAGGACTCAGAAACAGGACATAGAGGAATGTGGTCAATAGACACAAACTTTCAGTTTTAAGATATGTGAGGGCTAGGGGTGTAATTTATAGCATGGTGACTACAGTGAACACTGCTCTGTGATAGACACACAAGATGTTAAGAGAGTAAATCTTAAAAATTGTCATCACAAGAAGTTTTTCCTTTTATTGCATCTATATGAGACATTAATGTTAATTAAACCTATTGTGGTAAATCAAAGCATCGTGCTGCACACCTTAAGCTTACACAGTGATGTGTGTCAATTATTTCTTAGTAAAACTGGACACAAAGCAGAGCTTGGCGGTGTGTGCAGGGAGTGTAATAAACAGGAAAGGATGTGACTGCAGAGGAGGCCCACCTGGGTTCTAAGCCCACTCTTACAATTAATGCACTCTAAGGTCCTAAGAAAGTTAGTACACCTACTTGGGCCTCATCTTCCTCCTTTAAAACACGGTGATGGTGGCAGCCCATTTGCCTTTCCTCCCTAGACTTCACTTCCTGGAGCCACGTGATGATACCGAATAATTTAGTAACCAATAAGACACCAGCACTGACCAACAGAGCAGATGTAGCCACCGGTCAGAAGAGCTGCCAGCCATAAACAGCCTGGGTGGCAGCAGCTGAATGTGGGCTCTGCAGAACCGACCTTCCTTCACCAGGTGTGAACCAGGGTGGGCTGCTTGGGTAGAAAGCACAAATGGGTGAAATCCAGGAAGAGCCCCCAGACAAAGACGACAAAGTTTAATAACTCACAGAAGCATGTGACTAGTGCTCTTTCATTCGCAGTGCGGCGGAACCACCCTAGCCAGCAGAGTCTGCCTGTTGTGGCTGATGATGAGAATGAATGCACAGGTGACAACAATCCTGTGGAGAAAAAGGGAACAGCATGACTACTCTCTCAAAGGGAGAGTGAGTATAGGCGCCTTGGCCACTCCCTCAAGAGGGGAGCACCCCGACCCTTGCCTAGACAGGCATTTATTGTTTTCCTAGGGTCTTACATCAGAGCAAGATTTATTATCTATTATATAAAATGTTATTGTATACATTTTAGGTACAATCAAGGAAATAAAAATAACATGCAGAGGGGAATGGGGATGAGCTCATTAGCTTTGTTCTTGGGAGAACTCATACAGGCTTTGGAAATTACCTTGAAGATAGACAATACACATTTGTTGTTTTAGTCGAGGGATGGAATTTTAGCAAGAGCAAGCCATAACAGTGTGTATGCATTTTCTAGGCCTGATTTCCATGGGAAAACTTGGTTTGAAAGACTGACTCCTGCCCACCACTTCACTTCTGTAGGTTTTCCATACAGAGCTGAGTCACATTTGCCAGACTTAAACAAACCGGTCCCCTACAACAAAGTGCTTTCATAAATATTGCTTGAGTTACTGAACATATTACCCGGAGAACCTAGGAATTGAACTTTCTCAATGTATTTCAATGAAATGCATCTATAATATGCGAACAGCATTGCTGCAAGTGAATAATGGGGTAAGAAACAATCCCTACTCTATGGAGCTTACATTGTGCTAGAGGATTAGACAAGATACCATTGATTGCTGCTTTGTCTAGACTTTTTTCTGCGTGATAGCTAATAAGTGTATGAACGTTTACCGTCTGTTATGGTCAGTAAAGAGTGGGACTGGAATTAGAACCAGATGAGCCTCCAAACTCAAGTGCTGTCCTGTTTATTTTGCTGCCTGTATTACTGCCATTTTCTGTTTCTGAGTCTCCACTGGAAACACCCACCGTGACCAGCCTGTGCCCCCTCCCAGCTCCTCCTGGACCAGGAGCATCAGGTATCTCCTCACTCTCTCACTCCAGATTCTGGATCCTTGCGGTTCCTCTTTCTTCCCAGACTGAGAATGAACCCAACTCTCTTTCACCCTTTATTTTATTTCCTACACCTCCATCTCCCCTAAATACATACTAAAATCTACCTCCTTCTATCACCACACACCTGAATCTGTTTGAGTAACTCAGATATCTTAAACCATCCCACTCTAATATTAGACATAATTTACAAGAACTAATTACCAGGCCCCACATATATGTTATCTCATTTACTCTTCAAACAAAACCTGTTAGGTATTAAAATTTTTCATTTTTCCCAAATGAGGAAGCTGAGGCTCAGAAAGGCTTTATGATCCTGATGCACTCAGAATAACACAGCCATCGAGTAGCAGGGATGCACTGGAATCAAGGTTGGACTTACTGCCAAGTTCATGTATCTGCCACTCGGCTACAAGGCCATCATCATTCAGCCCCACTGAGCCCTCTTTTCAGGGGCTCTCAGGAGACAAAACTAGAGACCCTATCAACAACAACAAAGCCTTCAAACATCTTTCATGGGGGAAGAGGATAAGAAATGAGGACAAATATCTACTAAGGACTAGCCGTAGAACTCCTTTCCCTGAGTAGTCTGACTTCATCAGAAAGGTTACTAAGCCTTTGTGAATGAAAGACTCCCTGAGGTCCACCAAAGCAGAAAGGAGAAAGAAGGACAGGGTGAGCAGGCTTCACTCAACCCATCTCTACTTATGTTCTCCCCTGTCTCCTCTACTCTGGGGAACATTTTCCTTTCTACAACTAATACAATTGAGTGGAGAGGGGCTAACTTGGCCAGAGGCAGGCAGAATACCCACTTTTCATTTTTGACTACTCCACTGTCCTGGGGTGGGTTTCCCTGAACTCGCTATGTCCCTGTGTGTGGCTCCCCAGGTGTAAAAACACATTTTATTGAAAGGTGTCTGCACATGGTGGCATTGTTGTCACATGTAGTGACCTTCATAAATGGTTTTGGGAAAGTCATTTGGAAAAGGGAATAACATGGGGTTGGTGTTGTTTTCTCCTCCTTAATTAGGTTCTGCTCTGAAATCCTATCAAAGTTGTGCAAGTGCATGGAAATTTGCTCTGTGCTTCCATGTGATTCCCAAATGCAAACAAGCATGTGTTTTCACTGACCCCAGTGTTGTATAATGTACCAGCCTGAGATTTGCTTGCATAACCCAGCAGAGCTGTTTACCCTTTGCTAATAGGGCAAACAGTGGGTGGCAAGAGGGATCCAGAAGGCCCCTGAGGTGCTAAAACAGTGAAAGCACAGACACAGGAGACAAGAGGCTGAGGAGAGTCACCATCAGCATCCAAAGCAGCTCCCAATTGTTGGTGAAACTACCAGAGGGAGACTGTTAAATCATGAAGTTCATTGCCATCCTTCTCCTTTGCTCCAGACTGCTACCAAGTTTAACCCTGAAGTACCACTGGGAAGAAACTGACTGTGATGATGAGGATGTATTTAAGGCTGTGGACTCAGCTCTGAAGGAATATAACAGTGGAAGCAAAAGTGGCAACCAGTTTGTGTTGTACCGCATAACCGAAGTCAACAAGACGGTGAGTGAGCTGTGTTCAGCCTTGATGTCTTTTGGGATTTGTGTGGTCACTCGGAACCTGAGAGACACACACAAATATGTGCACACACACCAGTCACCAAACAACTGATGATGAAAGGTAGGAGCTTATAGTATTTACAAAAGACCAATCTGACCTCTGGGCTGGGGTGGAGGGCGGGGCACAACTGGTCCTCGGCCACCAAGGTTGGCTTCCTGGGTGATCAGAGGAGGGGTATCCTAGGGTGAAATGAAAGAAAGGTAGATGGAGTCACTTGAAAGTGACTATGCAGTGATGGACAATCCTTGAACTCAGTCCTAGCAAGATTTCCTGGGTGACCAGACTCAGACTAAAATACAAAGACCTCCAGACCTCTAATGAGCATGGGGTGACCAAGGGGGTACATATCTAACAAATACTATATAAATGTCCTTATACATAAAATTAAAAAAGTCAAAATCCCAAAAGCAGAAAACGGAAAGGTGGTTGCCAGGGGCTTTGGGGGGATGGGGTGGGGAGGTGTTGGTCTCTGGGACAGACTTTCAGTCATAGCACGAATGACTGCTTCTTGGGGTCTGCTGTACAGTGTGCTGGTTAGAGCTGATAATACTGTGTTGTGTACCTGAAATTTGCCAAAAGGCTGCACCTTAAGCATTTTTACCACACACATGAAACACGTAATTATGTGAGGTGATGATGTCTTAACTAACATAGTTGTGGTAATAATGATTTCACAATGTGTATGTATTTCAAATCTTTTCATTTTCCATTTTAAATACATAAATTTATTTGTCAAATATAGCACAATAAAGCTAGGGTAATGAGGGGAGGTGACGTACATCTAAGAGGAGTCGCAAGGGAGATTCACATGGTTCTGCTGTTTTTGACAAAATATCTGCTAAAATTTCCTACTGCTGAACACATAAAGGGTCATAGTGATGTTCTATTTGGCTTTGAATATTGTTTTAATCACTGGTTGATACACTCAGGTCGAAGATAAATCCCAACAGGGTATATGATTGCAAGAAATACCAACTTTCAGATGTGGTAGGGTGGCGTCTGTGGGCAGTATGGGCAAAGACTCATCTGGGTGTGGGGGATGGGGGAAGCTTGACAGTTGTCCCTTGAACCTTTTCCCAGGGCCTCATGGCTCAGTATATCCCTGTGTGGCTCTGGTCTGCTCTGGGTCACCTTCCCTCCACTGGAGCACAGCTATGTACAACCCAGTCCTGGGAGCTGCACTTCAGTTCCAGCTCCACTTCCAGCTCCAGCTCCAGCTCCAATTCCAAAACCAGCTTCACACAGTCCCAGATGAGGCAGAAAAGTCCTCAAGATATATCATGAAAGATCTGCATTCTGATGAAAATTGGGAAGAAGAAGATGAGGCAGAAGATAATGATTATGTATCCATAATGGAGGGATTAGTAACTGGAAGAGACAGCCCAAGTCCAAGAGTTATGTAAGGTGATGGCAGCAACAGTGAAAGCAGTTCTGCTACTTCCCTCTACATCATGAACTGCTGCCACCCTCGTTAAGAATCAACAAGAACCAGGTTTTTAAAGTGAAAAGTCTAGTAAAGCAAAGCAAATCAGATAAGCAAGTAAAGAATGGTGAAGGTGACAAAGCATATCTAGGTGAACTGGTAGAGATTTCCAGAAGGTGAATGATGCTGGAGAAAGAAACACTGTACACCAGTTGTGACCCTCATAGAGAACACTGGACACTTTCATATCACTATGCATTTGATTTTGACCTTTGTTGCTGGACAAATCAATAGTCCATAAACTACAGAGTTTCCTGGAAACATGGGGAGCATCCTGAGGATGCCTCACCCGAATGCATCAAAAACTACTATGGTTTTATGCTGTTGTGTGTGATATTTTTTCTCTATATGAAAACACTCAGAATGGTGTAACTAAAGGGGAAAAAATAAAAGTGAAGCAAACTTAAGCTTTATTTTTCCTTAAAGCCAATCATCATCTTTTGATAGAGGAAAGATTAAGCCCTGACACACTTGGCTCAGTTGGTTCAGCGTTTTCCTACAGGGAGAAAGATCACCTGTTGGATGTTTGATCCTTGCACATTCCTGGGTTGAGAGCCCAGTCCCCATTTGGGGAGCTTGTGACAAACAACCAATCAATATTTCACACACACACCAAGGTTTCTCTCCCTCTCTTTCTCCCTACCTTCCCATTTCTAAAAAAAACCTACACCTTTTTTTTAAAAAAAAAAGAAAGATTAAGCAAACCATTCTCAGTAGACCACTCTTCTCTTG